>NC_141617.1:53227212-53833879 GCF_047967505.1 Dipteris shenzhenensis
ATTCTTAAAAAAGAAGTATCCATCTGCCCAGTCTACTCCCAAGCATGGGTTTGTTCAACAAATACTTGAGAGCCTGATTGATGGTAATAAACTTATTGCCCAAGAGATAGTGCTAGTACTTTGTCATGGCATAAACCATGCCTAGGCTCTTGCATTCAATGGTACTATAGTTTTGTTTTGCACTATTGAGTTGTCTCTAGTTGGTGGCAAAGTACATGAGCATATCCAATTTGTGCTCCACATCTGGTTGGGCCAATATTGTGCCAATGACCAACCCACTTGCATCCACATTTACATGAAAAATGATATCCCATTGGAGTTGCTGTAAGATGGGGTCCTTCACTAGATGGTCCTTGAGATTGTTAAACACCTATACTGAGTTGTGGACTAGATGAAGGATTGTTCATGGCAAAGGAGTTCTATGAGCGCCATTGCTATGTCGACATAGAATAGGATGAATCTTTTGTAATAACCCACATGTCCCGAAAAGGACTTGACTTCTTGGGGTGTGCAAGGAATGGACAAGGTCCAGTTGTTGGAGCATACCTTTTGGCATGTTCATGACTGCCCCACTATCCAAAAAGACGTCCTTTAGCTCCACCCAGTGTACATCCACCGTGAGCTTGGGACTTTGTTCACACACGTGAGGGAAGCGTAGGCGGACAATGATCTATTGTCAGCCTGTCATGAACTAGAACTGTCTTTTGTGTGGGCCCACCCTAAATATATCCCTTTTGTTGACCTCCTTGAATGTGCTTCAACAATAGTTTGATCCTTGATGTTGGAGGGTGAGGATGTAACTCTGAATTGTGAGTCATAGTCTCTTGTGGTGTCTCTCCATCACTTGCTTCCCCTTTTTTGGGCACTACTAGGTCTCACCCCCATCTCCTTCTCTTTGTTGAGTGTGCTTCTTAGGGAGAAAGTGGAGGGGCTTGCTTGCGCCTCATTCTTCCTATTCTATCCTAGAGTTGTCACATCCTTGCAAACCTCACTGTTTTGGACTTGCAGGAAGGAAACTAAGGTGTGCTGCCTTCATCCTCAAAACTGGATTGGAGATCTTTGGTGACACTCTTAACCACCTCTAGGTACCTTGAAGGCATAGATTGATCACCTAGAGGTGAGTAACTCTTAGAGTTAGTATACTCTCCACACCTGTAGCACATGATGGGTCTTCAAAATTTGGTACCTCTGCCTACACCTCCATGTCAGCCTTAGAAACCACCCCATCGATTGCATTGATAAGGTGATCCATATCCGCCTCCTAGCATAGGTGGTTTATACTGTGCATAGTAGGGTACAGGATAGAAATATGGAGCCTCAATCCAATTGGAAGTAGGAGCTTGGAGAAAAGGGGGATTAGGAAGTAACGGACATGGAATGGTAGGAGGAGTAGGTGGCTCAGATGCCTTCACAGGGGCAGGAGGTATGGGTACTGAGCCCGAATTGGTTGGTGCAGCTACGTTGACTATAGCCACTAGGGGTTCCCCAATAGGATACTCTTATAGAAGACCTTGGAACCCCTTAAGATACCTACACTCGGAGGCATCATGAAAATGAATTTCACAAAATGTGCAAAAAAGAGATGGAAGTGGGTACCTTACGGTTCAAGGGACATTCTAGTGATGATGGCTAGAACCCTTGCACTCGGTGCACTAGAGACCACTTCTTATCTAAGCTTCAAAGGGTGACCGTTCATCCATCCTTATTCTATATATTAGACCTTATTTGATTTCTTCCATCTCCTTGGATTGCTGCCAATCATACTTCATACCTTCCTCTTTCACCCGCTCTCTGCTTTGCACTTCTTCTTCTCCAAAGTTCCTATCTAACCACCATGGATCCTCCTGTTGGTTTAAGTCAATGAGAGTTTTGATGAAGTTGCTTGCTCTGGCTACTACTCTAATGGTTTCATGCTGTGCTTGCCTTGAGGACTTTGAGAACTCCCATTCCATGCAATGCTTCTTGGATCAAGTTTGGTCTATTGGAAGTCTTGTTTTTACTCTCCTTAAGTACCTCCTAGTTGTCTCACTAGCTCCTTCAAGAGTATTAAAACTACTTGGCATAAGGCCTCTCTCCTCTAGGACCCTAGAATACCAATTCACTCTTGTTACTCAACACCAGTAGTGTCCCACCATGATCCACAAATTGTCTGAGGGGAGAGTTCCTACCATTTCCGAAAGTGTTACCAGTGGCCTAAGGCCATTAGTGTGAGGAACAAGTAGGATGTGTCAATGAAATCATGGAACGAGTAGGGGACGATGGTGTCACCAATGGTGCAAGTGCTGGATGAGTGTAAGAGTGATGTGAAAGAGCAAGATGCTGAGTGAAGTGTAATCACAACAGCCAACCTTCAACAGTAATATAGCAAAACTCAAGCCACATGATAGAAGGTCTATTATACTAGTTGAAGGGGGACGAAGAGAGGGACATACAAAATGAAAAGGACTTGGAGTTGCGACTAGAGATGGAAAGAAGCATAGTGTATAAGAGATAAACAAGAAAATAACACTAACATGACACCACAATGATACATTAGGCGAGCTCATGACTCAAGCCTTCCTCTCCCTCTCACAAACCCATACAATGAATGAATGAATTGCCTCCCCTCATCCCTCATTCCTCATCCCCTCACTTTACCCTAGCCTTCCCTTGGTTGGAAATCTCCCTCCTCCCTACTATTGCGTGTCCCCCTCCTCCCTGCTATTGCTTGTCCCCCTCCTCCTTAGCCATCCTGCCAGGTCATCTCTTCATGTCTTCTACAACAGCCCACTTCTGCCAAGTTGGTGCACCATAACTACTCCATGTGCATCACCTATGCACCACCCGTGTCTCTGACAAGGAGCTTGACTAGTGGTGGCCACATGTGTTCTCTCATGACTCTTGCATGGGGAGAATAGTATCCATGTGCATACTCTTTGCAAATTCTCAGTCTTGGCCATGGGACCCATGGTGGGTCAAGGCTATCATGTACCACCACAAGTCCTGGTCAAGGTACCACACCAAGTCGTACTACACCAAGTCTTAGTCATGTACCACACCAAGTCCCGGTCACGTAACACACCAAGTTACCACACTACAAGTACCACACCAAGACTCGGTCAACATCATATATTCATTTTGGATGTTGCTCCTCATATCTTGAATCTCCCAAGGTAGCCAAATTTTTATGATTCCAATAAAAATATACAAGCTCCTCACCTCAATCTTCTAGATTTTGTTTCTCAAAATTACTTGTCATGGCTATAACCTTTTTAGCACTTGAATTGGAGCATGATCGTGCAAAAATTATCATGGCGGTTGGATGTAGGAGTTCACCACCTAGAACCATTGATCATCCACCATTTCCATGCACATATTCTTTTCAGCACTTGAATTGGAGCATGATGGTGCAAAAATTATCATGGCGGTTGGATGTAGGAGTTCACCACCTAGAACCATTGATCATCCACCATTTCTTTGCACATGTAGTTTTGTCTAGTGCTTGTACATTGGTGGATGCAAATAAATCGTCCTTATATTGGTAGCTAGGTAGCTCATTACATCACTTAGTAAACATAGCATCCTTTGGATAGTATGCTTGAACCACCTTATTGATATGATCCATGACTTCAAGAACCTCTTTGGAATTCATGTTCCACCACTCTAGATCAAGGAGTTACCCAACACTATGTAGTAGGCTATGAGCTTTCTTCCATCCTCTCTAAATTCCATAGATCCCTTTGTTTTTGTGCATTGATAATCCTTTTAATATTTGCTTGTCTGGATGCATTAACAAATTTCTAGCAATGAGTGCTTTCTCTATGCACTAAAATTGCATCCGATCTTTTTCAATCATTGCGGACTTGAGTCCAAACCTCTTAGTGCAAAGATGATGGGTTATCCTGATGGCATCCCATGAAGACTTCCAAAATGCTTGTGATGCTATCTTTTCTTCATATCATTGCATTCATCTCTAACCGCACTATTCCCCGACTCAGACACACATGAAATTCTTTCCCTTGGAGTGTCTCAATCAAAAGTCTTATTTTTTATCAATGATTGTAACGTGTAATAGGTTTGAAAAGTTTGGTTCTTGTAGGCAATTGTAACATTGTGGACCCAACCATGAGCTATATATTGTAAAATTGTGGACCCAACCCATGAACTGTATATTGTCTTGAGCCATTGACATGATAATATAAACTTAACAGCTTCATGAGCATCAATTATAATCCTTTTAAACCTTGGTAATAATTGTACCAATATTTCAACTCCAAGTTCAAGGTGGTGTGATTGCAGCATGCTAATGCATATAAATATTGAAACTATCTTATTAATAATATACCAAGCTTATTATGACTCTTCACATTGTGCATGATCTCTACACTTTGATGGACCTATCTTAAGGTTTTTGCCAACATACTTGCTATGTAAATCCCATACTTTCTTTCATTTTTGGAGTGGACTTATGAAAGGCCTCTCCTCTAGGTGATACAATCATCACATTCAATAATATACATCTTTTTATATTTGTCCTTCCATCAAAAAATATTGTGCATCTTGTGTTATGCAAGAGCTGAAAAATACTATGGTTGATGTGATCTTTTTGCCAAGCATATGATTTTTCTAGTATAATTGTCACCACAAGGAATTATAGGTTATCCTACAAGGAATTATAAGTTTCCTTACAAGGAATTATAATTAGGAGGAGTGAAACCTGCACCATACCCCAAGGTGCAATTCCATGCATCCTGCATGTTTGCATTATCAACCATACTCAATGGACAACCAGAATGCAAAATTGACCAATGAAGAATGTATTGATTCATCTCCAAGTCTTGCATCCAAATAGTCTCTATAGTTAATGGTTGCCTCATGCTCTGGCTTCCACTGCCACAAGTAACTTTGATTCTATGTGGTGTAGACATGAGTGTTTCCCAATTCCTTGATTGAGGCATGCTTGCACCAATACTAATGAAATGGGCTTGAGTAGCCTCAATACCTGTGCAAGGTTGTATGATTGGCATATGAGATTATGTTGGAAACAATGGGAGATCTCACCTTGGAACTATCACTCGTAACTTTCTAAATTCTCCTTGGTGTTTTCCATTTGTCTCTAGTTTATATTTTGATTGTCAAGCAACGGTAGTTACCCCTTGAGCATAGAAAAGTGCAAAAAATTTATCTGTAGAGCCAAGTAGGTTATGGGCTTATATGAGTGGCACCTCTAGATCTACTCATGACAAAATGTTCATCTTGATTCACCTAGTCACATAAATTGATTGTTGCAAACTCCCATTCTAAGTCGACAAACTTATGTTTGTCCCCCCCACAATTTTCTCTCCTTTGTGCTACTCAAGAAGCCTCAATAAATGTTCTAGTTGTACCTTGACTAGAATTGTCATGAGCATTACATGGGGAGGATGTTGCATCCACTTGTGGTTGTGGATCTTCATTTTGATTTGCATTAGCGTTAACAACTCTAGCCATAGGCTCATCACCCATATTGTGCATAGTATCAACAAGTGAGGCCTCTATGTTTTCAACTACATTTGTAACTTGCCTCCTACTTGAAGCTCATTCCATTACTTGAGTAGCACCTCTTCTAAATACTGATAGTTCTCTTGTTGCTCCTTTGATTTTTGACATTGTGGAAGCATAATCCCATAAGTTAAACTATATGATTTATGGAACAATTAAATTTGGGACCAAGATGTTGGAAATGGCTATCTATAGATCCCATGCAACATGAATCTGAAAGTATATTTGTGGAAGTACATGTACCATATTTGACTTTTTCAAGGATACCAAACTCTTAGAGTTGAGGTATCCAAACCTCCTATGCTATAGTGTACTCAAAGATGCATGATGATCTAAGGATGAGCCAATAGGGCTCTCTAAATTTGGATTGTCGAGAAAATTTGAACATTTAGCCAATCTTAACACCTTTGGCAATGATGGGACCAAGATCCCCAAGTTCCCTTAACTATGCATCCATACTTGTTAAAGACAATCTCAATGTTCTTTTTATTTGTTCAATAACAATAAGACTTTGTGCCACTATTGAGACTTAAAATGTGTCTCCTATGCTCTCTATGGTGCTTGTATTACTATGTAGAAATATTTTCCCAATTTCTTCTATCTTCTGATGTGTGTCATCACCCATCACAACATTCTCTTGAGGATTTATATTAGGGTAGAGTTTTGAGAACCAAAATCCCTTTTTGGTATCATGGGGTTGCTTGCACTTGAGTTAAGCCACCATGTGTCCTTGTCTTTGTGACTTTGAGTAGCTAGCTTCTCTAAATAAGCATACTAAGAGATGTTTGAACCTTATGTTGGTAATTATCTTGAAAAAGGGCATAATATATAAATTGTCTCTGTTTATTGCCTTTATATGGATGTAAATTTCTAGATCTGTTGTTGTTCTAGCCATCACTAGCTAAGTCTCTTTTTCCCCTCCTATTTTGGTTCCCAATATCCTGGATACCACCACTGGCTAAGTCTCTTTGTCCCCTCCTATTTCAATTCCCAATATCCTAGATACCACAGTAAATACAATTGCCTATTCTCTTAGGTGTATTGGATTGATTCCCTCCTCTTCTAGGGTTTCCTCTACCTCTAGGATTCCATGTCCCTCTAAATGAAAGAACCATGGTGTTGAATGTGGTGTCCTAATGAGGATGGAGACCTATTTGCCATGGCTATGACAAGTATCCCATCTAGCTTGGTTGTTGAATCTACTAGTATTTCTACCTCTGTCTCTATGGATCCTTTTTGTCTAGATAGAAATAAATGATCATGAATTTTTGAATTAGTGTTTACACATCTTCTCATGTGCCCCTACACAAGCATATTTGACATGATTTCAAATGACAACAATGCATCTCTAGTGACTATTATAACCACAAACTAATCATAATCTTTTCCTAGTCCATTGAGAGCAATCTAGACTAGCCTTTTTGAGTTGATCTCTTGACCTATTAAGTCAATTGATCACTAGTTCCTTTGATCTAACCAAGGAGTTTGGTCCTATTTGATTTGTAACTTTGATGCTTGTTTAATTACTTCTCCATGAGAATTATCCTAGACATGCTTGCATTGAAATGATTCTTAACAGCATTTCTTGCATCGACAAAAAGTGTTTGACCTCTGAGAATGAGTATTATAATAACATGTTTCACATTGAAATTTATATGATAAAGTCAATAAGATTAGGGCATCAGTGCCACAATGGGGGAGAGCTGCATTCCCTACTTCCCACCTTTTTCCCTCTCAATCTAGGCTTTGCCAATAGGTTGAGAGGGAACATTCGGGGAATAATGGGAGTCAACTCATGGGGCATCTGAATTTAGGTCATCGAGTCAAGTTTCTATATTTGGTGTTGGCACTCTTTCTTTCGCTTGCTAGGTAGGCCTATTCGAGAATACCTTTTGCTGCCTCTTGTTTGTGTCATGCATGTTGTTGGTTTGAGCACAATGTGTGGTAACACTATTAGATCATCATTGTGTTCCGGTGGGTATTGGAGGACTAGCCCTTGAATGGTGGTTTTTGCTCATCTTTTTGGAGAAAGCTGGTCCCCCTTTAGTTTGAGAGATTCTTTATCACTCTAGCGATACAAGTTGCTTGTTGGCAGCTCCTTATCTAGAGCTCTGTGAATATATGTTTAAGAGAGGGCATTTTCAATTTTTTCTTGTTGCATTTTGCAGCATGTTCTTTTCCCCTCCCCTTGAAAAAGACTTCTATTAAGTACGAAAAATACCCGCATGAACAAGTTCACAATGGAAATACATCATGCTCTACATGAGGAAACCCCCCTAAAATAGGGAACAAAAAACTCAAAATGAGCTGGAAAGAAACCAAGGTTGAGGCTGAATGTGCCACCTCAACCCTGTTGTAGTCTCTAAGAAAAAGGGGGAATCCCTCCATTCCCTAAGATATATAACCCTCCTGGCAGAGGCTTTCTGGGAAGAACCCTACATGCTCACCCAACTGGCCATCAGTGTGTGAACGGGGTCAGCCCAAATACTGGCCAGGGTCTACCAAGGATGGACTTGAGATCCATCTAAGGCCTCTGTGCATCTGGCCCTCCAAATCTGCCAAGCAATGATGCTAGCCTGTATCTCCCTGTATCTCCCAAGCGGTATCCCCATTAGCATATACTAGTCTATAGTGGGAGATAGGCACATTCTCTAGAGAGCAAGTTTCGACTAGGTGACGTCAAATCGATATGGCCCAAGAAGTATCCTACCACTCAAAGAAGATCTGAGGCCCTGACAGGAAGAGCCAAGCCACTGATCCCCACATCAAGAAGAAATGATAAGGAGCAAAAGTATTGAGGACCCTGACAATTCCCATCCAAATGGCTCTTGCATGCATGGAGTCCCATAGACAAAGATGAATTCACTCAGCAACAGCAGATGAGCACCTAGGACAAGTGGGGTCTGCCCCCCAAATCTAGACCTCCACCTATTCACTACAATCCCTCCATGAATAGAATGCCAAAAAAATAGAGTGACCTTTCTATTTCTTCGGGATCTCCAAAGCCTTTGCCAGAAGACCATCTGCAAATCAGTGAAAACCTGATAACTCTCCCAACGAGGGGCCTTAGAAGGTCTCCAACCTCTATAACTCATCTGGAATGTCCTGGAATTATTGACCGCGCAACCAAAGAAAGGAAGGCTCTTCTCTTGATTCTGTGCAAGAATCCATTCCCACTCTCCAAGGTCCCACTGAAGAAAATTTATGGGGACTCCTCCAAAGAGCCACACCCTCCAAGAACCCAAAAGAGAAAGACGAGGGCTTAGATCAATATGCCATGTAGAGTCCTTGCCCTGACATGATCTTGAAAGTCTAAAAAGGCATGCTCAAAAGAATATCGTCTGAAGAAATAACTAGCCTGCTAGGTACCTGCATGTACATCTAAAACCAAGGCATTCTCGTGTGCTTCACAAAAAGCTATAACCTATAGAGGAATGCCTATCCTTGAGAAGGCCCCCATCCACAAGGAACAAACAACGGGCATGTCACCTGTATCCACCCAATCAAGGAGAAGGGATGCAACAATCTGAAGTATCCTCCCTACACATATCCTTTGAGGTGAGTAATTGTTTGCTGCTAGTAACGAACTTTTGAAAGCCTCTTGGAGGCTTTTCAAGAACCTACGGAGGCGGTAGGGCCTCTCTCTTGGACCACTGCATATAGTGAGACATGCCAAACAGCCTGCCATGTTCATCAAGTATACTTTCATTCCACATAATTGGCTGCCTGTTAATCTCTTCGACGAAGGAGGGAGGAACTCTCCAAAGGGCACTTCTAAAGCTGGCCCAAGCCTTCAGAATCACAACAATAAGCGGGGAGGAAGGAGTCTTGAGATGGCTGAGGTGAAGATCCATCTGGTGCTATCCATCCAATCTCCCCCTGAGGAGGGGTTGCAAGCCTAAATACCATGAATACATGGAATGAAGAAATTTTTCCAAGGCTCAACCACAAACTTGCAGAGCAAGAAGCAAGGCCATGCATTGCAAGTCTGGATCTATGATGTTTAAACCCCCTCCTGTGTGGGAAGGATCAAGGTGTCCCAAGTTGCTCTAGCAATAGTGTCGGTAGTGCCATCTAGCCCGCTCCATAAAAAATTCATGATAGGCCTTATGAGCTGAGTGATACAATATCTGGAATTGCACCAACATGAGTACACATACCAAGCTATGGCTAGCAAAACTTGGTTCACAATCACCACTCTAGATGTAAGGTCTAGTCTAGTTAACCTCCAAAAAAGGAGTTTCCTCCTAATGCTCTCCAAACACAAGAGCAAACATCACAGATCCAAAAGCCATTGGACTTGTTCCAATTGATGTGAGCACCTGCTATAGTCCAAAGCTGTCTTGAAGGAAGTGAGAGTTTGAGGAGAGGCCTGCAAGAAGATAGCAGTGTCATCCGCTAACTCGTAATCCACGAGGTCGTCTTCCCATTTGACCAGAAGTCTGAGCCCAAGAATGTCAACTCAAGACCTAAGAAAAATGCTCATAGCCTCAACCATAAAGAGAAAAAGAGAGGGCACCCGTGACAAACTGATTTGGAAATCTGAAGGGTGTGAACCTCACCTACCATTTTCTCTTGTAGTTTTTGGATAGTGTATTGTATTTTTCTCTTCATTTTGATCTTTTACTAGTAATGATCCTCCAATTGGTGAAGCATTCGAGACTCTGAAAAGAGATCTGCCTATTAGGCAGGATCTTGCTTGACGGAGAGAAGAAATTTGGTAAAGTCAGTCCCTGGAGGGAACCAGTAAAGAATCACGCAGATGGTACTCTAAGGGCATAGGGCAAACAGGTTTTCTCGCGGCAGATTTTTTGAGGGCAAAACATCGAAAATGCAGACCTTAACAAAATGAAGCAGCCAATAATAGAGAGAGAGTAGCAGCCTGGAAATATTGGGGACTTACGAAACTAGGCTCTTTTAGCAGAAAAAAAAGCAACCGGACCAAAATGAAGAAGAGTCCCACCCAAAGACAAACAAATAATTGTTTGCATGAGAGCAACATATGAAGGCGACCTCTTTTGGAGAGGGACAACAACGTCTAAGGATTGTGACTTGCTAGTGATGCAGATGAAAGAGAATTCCTGTTTGTGGCAATCAAAGAGGGCATTCCTGGTAGCAGGCAAAGGGCTTTGGAGCGTAAGGCCCGAATCAGAGCATCAAAGCAACGTAGCAAGGCGTTGAAGCATCCTTTGACGAAGAGTTGAAGATGAATAAGAGATCTGCAAAGTGGTCGAGATAGGGCCAGTGGCACAAATATGAGGCATATAAAGTGATGAGATACCCTGCAATGAGGTCGGAGGTGTTGTTTTTAAGTAAAGCTCAAAGTACACGACCGAAAGCTAAATGCAAAGGTACGTCCATGATCCTTCAACAAGTTTTTTTTTTTTGGGGCCGTGAAAAACTAAAATTTATTAACTGTTAAAAAGGAAAAAAAAAAACAACTATAAAGCTGAAGTTACATGACACCCCTGAGGCCTAATACCGGAGGGAGTAACACAGGATGAGAATGACTGAAATAATCAAGTACATCCAAGGTATAAACTTGAAAAATGCGAAAGAAATCCGAAGGTGGCCTCAAACTGTGAAAAACACTGGCATTGCGAAACTTCTAGATCTCTCTAAGAAGCACACCACGAATGATACTCCAGAGAAAGAACTGTGAATCTGAGAAGCGCCCTTTATCACCCAAGTGAGAATTTCCACCAAAGATCCACATGAATTTGAGCTTTGCCAAGCCAACTATGGAGTCTCCCCCACAACCCCTGAGACACAATACATTGCCAGAATAAATGGAAATGTGTCTCCAAAGCAACATGGCAAAATGGACAGAGAGGAGAGAAAGGCTGCCATTTACATAATCTATCCTTCGTAGAGAGTTTCCCAACAATTACCCTCCACATAAAAAAATTCAGGTGCATAGAAGGTGAAGCTTTCCAAACAGAACGCAG
The DNA here is from genome assembly GCF_047967505.1 of Dipteris shenzhenensis. Classification (NCBI taxonomy): domain Eukaryota; kingdom Viridiplantae; phylum Streptophyta; class Polypodiopsida; order Gleicheniales; family Dipteridaceae; genus Dipteris; species Dipteris shenzhenensis. The sequence continues at coordinate 53,238,681 of NC_141617.1, forward strand.
CCTATGAACCCATACCTGCAAAAAATCCCATGAAGCCCAACGCTGCCAAGATTTCTTCGCTACCAGTGGAACATTGGAAGTGAACTAAATATCAAAATCATGTAAACACAGCTTAGACAGCTGCTTACCAGTAACTTGAGCCAGCAATGCGAATGCCAGTCCCACAGGTCCCGCCATTGACAAAGCCCACGAGCATTTAAATGCGTGTCATACGAGGCCGTAACTGAACAGGTGCAAAATTATTAACAAACGGGAAACAATGTATCCAAATATTCAGGGCCAAAGAGGCATCTCCCATCAAACGGTTAGTGCCTTCCCAAACACACAATCCAAGCTGCTTGCGCCAAACCATGACAAGTCTTCTGAAAATATCCGACTGAGGCAACTTAACCGGATACTTGGAGAGAAGGACCTCCTGCCAAGATAGTGTGCCATACCGAAAACCCAATACCCCTTGTTCTTGAAGCCAATGCCGTGCAAGTATTGCCCATGGCTGAGAACATGACAACTTGAGGACCCATTTCAAACACAGGCGATCGCACATACTTTTAAAAGACTCAATGCCCAGACCACCTACATGCTTCGGTGTGTGAATCACATCCCAGGGGATGGAGTGCCACTAAGTTTGCCAAATAAAATCTTTTGTAAGTCTCTCAAAGGAGGGAAACCAGCCTTAGAGAAAGGTAAAACAGTAGATACGTATACCAACATGGGAGTAATAATATGCTTGAGAACAGTAAGCCTCCCAAGCAAAGACAGAGACTTCTCTTGCCATTTATGAAATCTGGCAGCATACTTATCTAGACACCATTGCATTCTTTGCTGCATAGAAACTGAAACACCCATTGGGCAACCCAAATATCTGAACACAACTCCATGTCAAGGAATGTATGAAAATGCATATTCAAGCAGCTAGTCCGGAGGAGGGTCACGATCCAGGGTTGTTACCGTAGTCTTAGACATGTTAGTCTTGGAATCTGAAACAGCAGAAAACTCATCATAGATGCATAAAAGTTGCTGCAAATTTTCCTGATCAACCTCCAAGACATTGGTGTTGTCATCTGCAAAAAATTGAGCAGCAAACATTGAGCCATTGGGGAGTGAAAGACCGCGAAGAGAGCCCACAGAAAGCTTGGCATCAATTTGACGTAGAAGCTGATCGGTAATAATTGCAAATAAAAGTGGTGCCAAGGGGCAACCTTGTCTCACCGAACGTCGAAGTGGAAAATTACCATAATGGCACCCATTGATTGCCACTGATGCAGAAGCATTAGAAAACAAGGTCTGCGTCATATTGCAAAAGCCTTGCCCAAATCCTATCTTGGCCATCGTATGACGGATAAAGTCCCAGCAAACCCTGTCATATGCTTTCTCAAGATCCAAATTCAGTAGCAAAAACTTTTTATTTTGTAGCATCGCATAATCAACAACTAGCATGAGATTCATGATCGCATCGTGTATACTCCGTCCTGATATGAAGCCATACTGCCGTTGATGTAGCAAACGGGGCAGCATAAACTTACTCCGATTAGCCAAAGCTTTGGCCAACACTTTGTATGCTCCATTGAGCATTGTGAGTGGGCGCAAGTCTTTAGGGAGCAAGCGATTCTGAGATTTAGGAACTAGCTTAATTACACCTTGATTAATCGAAGAAGGAAGTTGGCCAATGGAACAACAGTAATTAAGATGATTTGTCAGATCGGTCCCACATAGTTCCCAAAAATGCTGGTAGAACTCAATCGAGATACCATCTGGCCCAGGGGCTTTGTCTCGAGCCATAGAAAAAACTACAAATTTAATCTCATACAAAGTGAAAGGGTGCTGCAGAGAAAGGGCTTCATGAGGCGACACCACCATTGGTGTAGGTTCCAAAAACTCCCGTACTCGATCCTCATAGTGAGGGACTGGTGGGGGGTCAGAACCAGCTATACTAGAAAGATGGGAAATAAACAATTCAGCAATTCGATGATCACCTGAAACCTCACTCCCACTCTCATCTAGCATAACCTGTATGTGCTCCTGCATTCTCTTCTCCTTCACATGCTTGAAAAAAAAATCAGAAGGTCTATCACCCTGATCAAGCCACCTTAGCCTAGATTGAATGCGTGCTGCAGAGAGCGTTCCATGCTCAATCCTACGAAGGTATATATCCAAAGCACTAAGAAGCGGGGGCAGGAAGGGATCTGTTGGATGAAGTGAAAGAGCCTCAAGGACAGACAACTGAGCATTGATAGCATGCGATTCAGCAAACCTGCGGTGTTTAGTAGCAGCTCAACCAAACAACTTGCTGACCGAAATGACACTCTGAAGACAGGCTTCCCACCGATCAACTGGATTCCTATGGAAGGCCCGTTGCCTATTCCAAACATCACCCACAGCAGCATCCAACCGTGGCTGTCCGAACAAAGAGAAATTCATCTTGAAAGGAATGGGCCCATTGCCAGGCCGCACAAGAGAAGGAATCCTAAAGGACAACAAAATAGGAAAATGATCTGAAGATATGGAGTTGGTGATAACTTCACCAGAAATTAACGGCGCAATCCAAGAAGCATCATGAGAGAAGTAAAATCTATCCAACCTTGCTGCCCTCCAAGTTGAATCAAAATGCTTGTTATGCCATGTATACTGGCGAATATTGCGCAGTCTCGATAAAACTTCCCCCAATCAAGAAGGGCTGCCGAGGTCGTAAAGAGATCCCATGCTGAACGCTCTGTGACACAAATATCAAAGGTAAAATGCGAATGATCTTCAGACGCAGTGACCATGTTCCACTCTCCCATAAACACAACCTTATACCCAGAAAAAGATCGCCCCAAATCCTCCCAAAGCACCGTACGTTCATGAGGACAATTCTGGGCATAAACAGAAACAAGCAACAATCGAAGGTCCTGAAGTTGCACCTCAATGGCAATAAACCTACCAAGTACGTCAGAAGCAACCACAACAGGGCATAAGGACGACCGAATCAGAAGTCCCACACCATCCTTACCCTGCACCGGACAATTGAGAAATAGAGAGTAATTCAGGATAGAGAGATCCTGTAAATCGTTGGAACCAGTCTTTAAGTCCTGCAAAGCACATGCATCAGGACGGAGGTCCAAAACTGTTCGAAGAACGCATCTCTGCTTCTAGTGGGAACAGATACCCCTAACATTCCAAGACATGCATTGTAGCCTCTGCATAACAAACTTAGAGATTGGCCGGAGCATCTTCCTCTTCCATAAGATCAAATAAAGGCGAATAGATGTTAGTAAACTGAGCAGGCTTCCGAGCAGCACCCTTACTAAGAGACATCGAGGCTTAATATCGAGGCAAACGTTCTCGCGAAGAGCGACTTCCCTGTCCAGTGCGCAAAGGGACATCCGAAATCCTTTCACCACCGCCACCAACAACCTCTTTGCCAGAATCAGAAACCTGTTTACCTTTGCCTTTTTGCTGCACCACAATTGAACGCGCAAGAACACGGAAACTTCCGTCCACCTGCTGCCCGTTTTCGATGGGAACCTGCTGCTCGTTTTCAATGGGAGCCTCAGGAAAAGCATTTTGAGTGCGCACAACCAAGCGAGGTTTTGCAGGCACAGAGGACGGAACCACTGGACGATCATGCAGAGGGTGCTTGGCCACTAAAGACGCAGGGGCTTGTGGTTGAGTCGGAGGGGCTTCCCATCGATCCCAAAGAATGCAGGCCTTAGGAGCAGGTCGACGTGGTTGCGAGGGTGGCACGTAGAGGACGCAATGGATTCAACTTCATCATACAACAGTTCACTGATGCCAGATGAGAGAGCACGTCGTCAGCTCGAAAAGAGCACACACGGGGCAGGAGGCTTAGAACTTTGCATCACAAAAAAATTCCTTCATTCATTCATTAACAAGTTTTAGCTCTTTTTGTTGCCACCTTCTCTTGGAGAGATTTATGACGTCCACCTTGCAAGGTAAGGCTCAGAGGACAAAACAACCTAGGAGTAGCATCCACTAGTGCCAGCCATTACGGCACCATTAGCTTTCACAGCCAATTGCAGCGGCCAAGAGGAGCATGGAAGCAGCAACGTCAGTGGTGGATTTGACTAACTTCATCTTAGTGAAGGTGTTGTGCAACAGGAGGAGAGGGGAAACTCGGCTAGATTGAGACTTCGCCTATGTGGTAACACAACTAGTAGTGAATACCTTGATTGAGATATCCATGAGGTAAGCTTTAAAGTGAGATAGAAAAATCACCCAAACTACAAGTGAGGTGTCCAATACATGTGTACACGCATACTTTAATCAAGGTATGTGGCAATTGGATGCAGCAAAAGCTCTCGTTGTACGCTAGCTCTTATTTTTCCATTCATCTCGAGCCAACCAAGTTTCTCCTCTCGTATTACACACTATCGTCATTACCATAAAGTTGGTCAAATCTACCATTGACATTGTTGCTTTTATCCTCCTCTTGATCGCTGCCAGTAGTTGATTGTACAAGCTCCGGAGGTTGGCACATTTAGAAATGACACCATGATGGCTAGCATTGAGCTATTTTGTCCTCTTGATTTCATGCATTCTTCCAACCGTGCGGAAGTAATAATTCTCTCATGCCGATACTTTTTATCATGAATTGTTTCATATGTAACTCTTTCTTATGGACTTGGGCTCTTGATGGAATGATGCTAGCTATCTAGGATGATGCAAGAGCACTCATGATCCTTTTTATTGTGTGCATCGTGATGCTTGCTCCAAGAAACATTACAACTCAATTCATGCATGATGAGAGAAGTGGAAGGACTCGCTCGCATGTCACATGGTTCACTACTTTTGAGTAGGAGGTTGGAATGATGACTCCACAATCTACTTGCATGTAGTTGTGTTGTATGAAAACATGAATTCTAGTGCCACGAGATATCTTTGTGGACATTCCAAGATTTTTTATCATTTTTTCGCATGTAAGGTGATAATCAATATATACAATACAAAGATGTACACCATTGGAATGAATGCATAGGAGCCGTTGTTGATGTTTTACTCAGATTGAATTAAATTTAGTTTTCTATGAGTGTCATGACATCTCATACTCTTCAACTTTTATATAGTATGTGGGCCTTAATTTTTGTAGCATAAACTCTCACTATAGTTGCGTGTTGTATCTCTTTCCACCTTCTAAAAGTGTTGTAGTACCTAAACGCTTTTCTAGCAATAGCTGTGGTGTCCAATTGCATCCAAACCATTTTTTGTTTATCTCCATCTTTTCTCCTATAGCCATCCAAAAGTAGTTATGACAATTTGCTCCTACAATTCTTGATAGTTTTCTGTATCATTCCTTCTTTCTTGATTTGGTACTCATAAATAATATTGATAGTTTTATCTTGAATATTGGAATAGCAAAAGTTTAAAACAAGATAAAAGAGCAATATAAAAAGAGTTTAAAGCAACGGGAGATTAATGATATCATGACACCATAAATTATTTGAACTTTGACATTGAAAAGACTATGTCATGTTTGGTTCAAGTATCAAGGAAACGAAATTTTGTAACTTGCATGGATTGCTCTAAGCACTAATAGGGCAAGTCTCACACAAAAGTAAAAGGATAAAGGAGAGGTTGAACATGACCAGAAAGGAGTGTCCTACAACTTTAGCTCTTCTCCAAGCTTATGTTAAGGATTTGAGAGAATCTGCTGTCAAGAGTCCTTATCAAATTGCTTGTCATTACATACGGAGAGAGAGAGAGAGAGAGAGAGAGAGAGAGAGAGAGAGAGAGAGAGAGAGAGAGAGAGAGAGAGACCTATTGTATACAAGGGTGACCCTATGCAATAAAGAAAGTGAAAATGCAAAGGGGGAGAGATAGCACAATGCTCATGTAACATACTTCTTCATTACGGGGGGAGAAAGATCATTACACCTCTATCTCTTCTTCTTCTCTACATTCACTATACAAGAAGATTAGCCTAAAGTTCATTTACATCTGTACTTTGAAGATGCCAAGCCATCTCCTCTATACTCCTCTATATCCAAACATACATGCAACATCCATACATAAACAATTCTCCCCCTCAAGCTTAGCATGAGCTTGTACATCACATAGACCCAGAGCATCTCTATAAAGACAAAACTTATCTTTTCCCAAAGGCTTGGCAAAGATATTTGCAACTTGGGCTCATATCAATTTCTCTAGGTATCATTATCTCCCTAATATAGTGATAGTGGACCTCTATGTACTTAGTCCTTGCATGGTAAATGGGATTCCTGGCTAGCATCATAGTGCTTATGTTGTCATAGTATATCACTACTGGACCATCCATGCATACACCCAACTCATGAAGAAAATGCAAGTTTCTTCACATGTTGCTATGGTAGCCCCTTTATACTCAACTTCTATACTAGACAATGCAACTATGGACTGCTTTTTGCTTCTCCAACTAATCACACCACTCCTAAGAGAGAATGCATACCCACTAGTTGACCTCTATCATCAATGCTGCTAGTCCAATCTGCATCGGTTTTTCCATGCAAGCATATTCCTCCTCTCTTGGCATAAAACAAGGCAACATTGATTTTGACTTTCACATATCTAAGTATCCTCTCACCGCATCAAGGTAACTGTTGCAATGCCTTTGCATAAATTGACTCTCCACACCCAAAGCATAGCTCAAGTACGGTCTAGAAATGGTGAGATATATGAGACTTCCAACCATCTTCCAGAACATAGTCACATCCTGCACATAGTAGCCATCATCAACCATCTTAGCATTTTGCTCAAGTGGAGTTTCAACCGGTTTGCATGCTGTCATACCATATTTTTCTAGCATATCCAAAGCATATTGTCTTTGTACCATCCGAATACCATAAGGTGAATCAATTATCTCAATTCCAAGAAAGTACGTTAGCTGTCCAAGATCCTTCATGTCAAATTCACTCAATAATCTCTTCGTAGTTGATGTAATTTTTGCATCAAGATTCCCCGTGATGATCAAATCATCCACGTATATGATCACAATCACCATTTTGGTACACTCTTGGTTCACATATAGTGAGCTATCAGCCTTGGATTGCTTGAAGTGCATATTCAACAAGGTTTTACATCAGCCCATACAAGGATTTCTTAAATTTGCACACATGTTGGTGTGTATATACCCCTTGGGATGATGCATATAAGCTTCCTCATGGAGTGTACCATTCAAAAATGAATTCTTTACATCCATTTGATATAACTTTGACTCATGCATGCTTGCCAAAGCAATCACAATCCCTATAGTGGTCATCTTTGCCACCAGGCTAAATGTTTTATTATAGTCCAAACCATATGTTTGGGCACACTCTTTTGCCACTAACCTTGCCTTATATCTCTCCACAATTCAATCCAATTTGTAGTTCACCTTATAAACCCATTTGCAGCCTATATCTTTCTTGCCTTTTGGGAGTTGGCAAGTGTCCAAGTGTTGTTCTTATCCAAAGGATCCATTTCTTGATCCGTGGCATCTCTCCAATCTGAACTTTTTACAACCTCTTCAAAACTTGCTTCAAAACTTGAAGACTCAACATGTTGCACTTTTCTAACCATGTATGCATAGGCATCCTCATATATCCATTGTAAGTCAATCTATCCACATGATGTCTCACCCTTTCTGATCTTCTTAAGGGCTGTGTACTTGCCATTTGCTTTCTAGCATGTGGCGGCATGTACTTTGAGGCATGCTTTGTCTCTTGAGCCTTAACAAGTTGCAAATCACTCCCTTCATCACTACTTGCATGCAACACTCTCTTCAACTTCAACTTTTTGCTTCCCTTTATCCACATGCTTTCTCCCCCTTAATCTACCACTCCATGGGCTCACACTATCAATACTTTCCTCAGGTTGTGATGGCCCTAACATCACTTTACTTGAGGGTCTAGCTTGTTGTAATTTCATCTTCTCACCCTTTGGCATATACTCATCCTCTACAACAATCAGTTTGGGCTGATACGATGCTTCATGCTCACTGAACTTCACATCCCGAATCTCATATACTTGTCTAGTGATGGAATCATATCATTTATATCCCTTTTTGTCATATGGGTATCCCAAAAACACACATTTTATAGCCCTTGGCTCCATCTTCTTCCTTAACTCATTTGGCACATGCAGATAACAAACACATCCAATCACCTTCGAATATGCCAAGGTTGGCTTATACACATAAAGATTCTCAAAAGGTGTCATCCCATGCATGGCATCCGTGGGTGTTCTGTTCATGGTAGACATGGTCGTTTGTATCGCTTTAGCCCAAACAGTCAATGGCATATTCATTTCATCCATCATGGCTTTAGCCATGTCACTAATCACCCTATTCTTCGTATTTGTAACAATGGAATGGGAGTATATCTACAAGTGACCCATCTCTTAATACTATTAGATTGTCACAATAGCACTTTAGCTATGATAATGAAAATATGGCGTGGATCCTACATGCCTCAAATGAAGGCTTTAGTGGGATCCTTATGCTTGCTCATATTGCAGCTCAATCTTCGACTCACTCATGGCTTGTGTCTCCTTGAGTTTAATTTGCTACTCACTCCTTGAGTGACTAATTCCTTTACTTGATTGTGTGTATGAGTGCCTGAACTCCTAGAGTTCTAGCTTTGCCGCAGACTCCTGTAAGTGACTCAAGGAGTTCTCTCCATGACCTTAGTCCTAGACCTAGGTTTTCCAATGCTTGAGTGTCATCCTTAAAGTGGTGCACTGGTTTTGAAAGTTGATTATAGTGCCACAATTTACTATAGAGGTCAAGAGATTTGCTTCTGACTCACAATAGAAAGTGTGTGGCTTCATTGGCTCCTAACTCTTTGCCATGAATGCCTTTAGATCAATCTATCCAATTTTAGACTCATGCCTTCAAGAATGGATTCTAGAAATACTATAAATCCCATGGACTTCTATTCAATAGAGGCTTGATGGGTGAAATGGTTAGAATTTGGATAAGAAAGAAATAACTTGAAAACATGCCAATGCAAAGGGGAATTCATTTAGAGGGGCTTGGAGGTAGCAAGGGAGCTCAAAGGATAGGCCTGAGCAGCCAAGAAGAATGCTTCCAATACATATTAAAGAAGTACATATTACCATAAAGAAAGAGATGTACATGAAATCCAACCCTGAGGGGGAATTTGACTTGGTTGCCATACTAGTACGCCACAAGACACTCCTAATAGGAAGCACTATCTTTCAAGAGAAGATATTCTTTTGTCTTGTATGTGTATACAACTTTTGACTAACATAGCTGGGTTACATATGCGCAATATGGTAATAAAGGAAGGCAGCTGCAAGAGTATCAGCAGTAATAGAGAATGAACTGGCTCAAATGGCACAAGTAGAGGGTACATTAGGCGAGTAAAGAAGAAATCATAATCTTAGTAGGCTGCCTATGGTGGAGCAATAAAAGTGTATGTAGGAGGGAGCGATGATGAAGACGTGCCAAGAGTGAAGGCTTGGAGGTGTTATGGAGGGTTAGAGTGCCAAAAATGAGCTGTTAGAGAGAGTTTTGGTACTAGTGGCTTCCTTTTGTACATTCCTTCATGTACACCAAGGCTATTGATCAAACCCTTTTTTAGCCCTTAAATATTTTTAAAGTTATAAATTACCCATTTAGGCATGTACATGAACACCATAATTATAGTTTCATGTATGGATGATGGTGATAGCCCCAATTTCTTACAATGTGCCTTGACAAGAATTATGGATGTCTCAGGTCACACATGTGAGCATTAGACGTTAAAAGTAATGCCCAGCTTTTCAAAGCACTTCAGAGACCTTCCATGGTCATAAAATCTTCCAAAACATGTGTTACATGGTATGCATACAAGCAAATTATTGACATGTCAAATCGTTCACAGTTAGTCAAACAAGAAAGTTATGCTGGCCTCTAACCAAGGCTATGTTTAAGGCCCAAAATATACATGGTTTCACCATTCTTGCACATAGAATTATTCCAATCACTATTAACGATGGTCCAATGTCTTGTTGACCAACTTTGACCATGCTTACCAAATTGACCAAGCTTGATCGAGTTTACCAAAGTGTCCAAGTGATTTATATTATGCCAAATATATTTACAAAGCTCTGTTAAATGGTTTACAAATCATCTTAGTGTTCACATAGCTTTCTTACTATCATTTACCTTGGGGTCATAACAAGCTAGTACAAGATCAAAGATGTGGCTTGAGATAAGAAGAGAATTCAGGGTATCCAACTGTGAGAGAGAGCTGGTTGTGGACAACTTATGCTATGAGGAGGAGCTATCCACCACTCAAAAAGTAGATACCAACTCTCACCTAATTAGTAGTTATCTTGAGACATATATCCCTAACATAATTTCTCCCAATCCACCAATGGTTATCTTGAGACATACATCCTTGACATAATCTCTCCTTATTGTTTGCCCATTAATTTAAAGATGATCAACCAAACTTAGAACTTAAAGAAATTTATCGTGAAGAAGAATCCAATTAGCTTCAAGATTTGATCACCAACTATGTTAGTGTAGTCAATTTATAATGGAATTCCAATACTTGACTAGTAGGTAGTGTGCATATGTTGAAAGAATTTTCCAATTGTGTGCACATCCATGTCTTGTAAAGTCTTGGGATATCAAATATTTAGATGAAAGCTCTTATTTAAGCATAACCAAGTTGTGGCCTATAGCCATATGCTTCATATTATTGTCCCATTGATAGACTCTTTTCTTTGCATGGTCATACTAGGGCCCCAAAGGGGTCCACCCATCAAAAGTAGAGCATTAAATCACTTTGAAACCAATGCCGAACTGACCTAAAAAGCTTGTAGATGACTGGGAAACATTTGATCAAATATCCCAAAAAGGGCTTTATAATTTCAAGGACCATTTCATTGGACATAATAAACCATAGTGGCCTCAAAAGTAGACTCAAGACAATAGTCATCTCAATGTTCAGGAGCTTCGAGAGCCCAGTTATATTGTTTGGTTTGCAAAGTGATCCAAGCACTTCTCAGGGAGGTACAAGAGAGAACAAGGGTTAGCCCTCCCTTCAAAAGGTGGAATGTATTTAAGGACAAAAAATTGACTTTGGTCTTCATTGTGTACTTGCATCTTTGGAAATAGAAGCTAGCTAATGGTACGACAGCTTAGCTAGTGGGAGTCTTGAAGGATATAAAGATAAACACCTTTGGTCTTATCTATCGGGTTTGATTTGTGGTGATAGACTTCCACGAGTAGCTGAATGGCTACTATGATGTCATCCTAGGGAGACCCTTTATGCTGCACATTGTAGGTCTAGTCCATGACTATGCCTCAATAGAATTTATTTGTGCAAGGATGAGCAGATTGTGAGGGTCGACCTACAAACCTAGAAAGTCCATATTGCCAGTTGAGTTAGACAACTCAAAGAACTGCATGCATTACAAGCCTGTAATGAGAAGGACATGGGAGAAAACCTGGACGAGCATTGGTATGCTCCAGTTCCAAAACCAAAATGCATGTCCTAGCAATCATAGATACAATCGAGAAGACAGGAACCAAAATGGCAGCTTATGATCCCAAGGGGCCAGAAACTGTAGCTCCCCTAAATATGATAAACGTCTTAAGGGCACTAGTAGGATGAACAAGGAGTGCAAAGGGTAAAGACGGATCAAATATGTGGGTGTTGTTATAGCACACCATGAGTTCTCATCCAATTGGGGAGTTAGATTGAGAAGAATTAAGGCCCCCCTTGGATCCCTTTTAAGGAAGATCCTCTTGCCAAGGTTATAAGCCTATTGCGGAAGAGAAACTACCCCAATAAAACAAGGCCTCGAGAGCCAAAAATACTAAGGGTTCTTACAGCAAAAAGCAACCAACCCCAAAAGCTGTAGAGGATGGGGAGGAGGAAGAAACTAATCTATAATAGGTCCCTAAGCATTTCAAGGTTTACATGGTGTAGGACCTCGAGATACTCTTGAAGCATACTAAATGGTCAGTCGAGCAAGGAAACTAGTATGGGTATGATAGCCTGGCTATGGTTAAGGAGGTGGACCTTGCTAATGAAGGCAAAGACCCTAAATCGGTCTACATAGCCGATGATTTGACCCCTGAGCAAGAACAGACCTTGCTTACTTTGCTGCATGAGTTTCAAGACTATTTTGCTTGGAAATCTATGGAAATATATGGACATGAAGGGCATGCCACCAGAAGTGTTACAACATATCATCCCTATGATGGAAGATATCAGATTGGTCCAGCAGCAATGACCCTATCCAATGAACCCAAAAGTATGTGATGATTGTTTGAGAAGAGATACAAAAGGAGATTGATGCAGGGTTCATTTACGAGATTGAGCATACAGATTGGGTGTCTCCCATTATCATAGTGTTGAAAAATAATGGCAAGGTTAGAGTATGCGTTGATCTCAAGAAAGTGAATGCCGCAAGTTGCAAAGACCATTACCCACCTGCCCTTTACGGAGCATGTCCTAGAGAGAGTCACAGGCAAAGAGGCGTATATATTCTTAAATGGGTTCTTGGGATACAATCAGGTGTCTATAGCACCAAAGGATTGGCATAAAACTGCATTCGCCAATGGAACGAGGAGTCTATGCCTCAAAGGTAATGCTCTTTGGACTCAGTAATGCTCTTATGACATTCCAAAGGCTTATGATCACGGCCTTCAAAGAATACTTGAGAGATTTTCTAAAGGTATTTGTGGATGAGTTTGCATTCATTCCAAATGGGATGATCATCTCAAGTATCTGAGGCTCGTATTTGGGAAATGCCATCTCTACCAAACCCCCTCAACCCCTTGAAGTGCTGGTTTTGGGTGAAACATAGGGTTATACTCGGTGACATAGTGTCCAAAAATGGAATTTCCATGGATTACAATAAGATTAGACTTATCCTGGAACTACCCCCACCCACTAATGCAAAGGGTGTACAACAGTTCACTGGGCACATGGGCTATTATCGTAGGTTTATCTACAATTATGCTGAGAATTGTGGGGGTTAAAGGTCACTGTGCCTTCACCCCGATTATGTACAATACTCAAACACATATATAAATGAATGAAAAAGAAGATTAGGGTGGTTCTGCACCCACCAAAACTTGTGTGGCTCTCTGTTTCTCTCTCTCCCTCTTCCGTTCTTACTTCCATTGAGAGCACTCTCAACTGGTATCAGAGCCCGGGTGATCTAGCTGAGTGTGCGTGAATGCTTGAAGCTTAGCAACTCTGTGGGAGGAAGGAGAAGCTCTATGGGAAGCTTTGTGGGTGACTTTACTTGCATCCAAGTGTGTAGAGACCTTGGAGGAACCTTTGGAAAAGTTACTTTGGTTTTGCGAAGTGCTTTTGAGAGCTTGTTAAGTGTTTTCAAAGAAAAAGTCGTTTTTTGAGCTTTTCCCTGTTCCGTTCGACGACGACAGAGACTCCATATTGATTTGTAGAGGCAACTATTGCTTGCTTTTGGTGTCCACTTCACTCTTTCCCTTCTTCAATTACATGCAAGTCGCATGTTGCTTTCCTTGGTCCTGCTTTAATCCCCTAGAAGCCTTGCATCCCACAACTTTAGGCCTGGAGACTCTCTTGCTTCTTTCTATGTGTAAACTGCGGCATGCTTTATATTCTGTTGTTTTTTGTTGCCAAGGTAGCATCCCCTCATTTAACATTTATTTGATTGCATTTTGACAGAGTATGGATAGAAACCAAATCCTACTACCAAGGGGGACGTTTACAGCTTTGGAGTACTCATGGTCGAGGTCCTAACCAAAAAAAGGCCAACTTGCCATGAAATACTCGAGGAGCATTATAGCCTTGTGTCTTGGGTACGGTCATCTCATCCACACAATGTGCTCACCATTTTCAATACTGCAGGGCTCACTACGGAAGTCACCTTACACTTAGGACATTTGGGACTGTCATGTACTCAAGATCTACCTGCTAATCGACCCACAATTCTTGACATCTCATGGTCGTTTACAGATCTTTGCAAGGAAACTATTCAAGAGTATCCCAACTTGTTGAACATATCTAGTACAAGCTCTCCCAACATTGTCACAAATTTTGCAGGGTCATCAAAGTGATGTTCTTGTCAATATGGGAGTCTCTTGCATGTGGTTCTTGAAATGATGAGTGACATTGGTGTACTCTTGTATTGTTTCCATATTCCTCTTTCAAGAAATCAAGAAATATTATGTTTCCTTTATTAATTTACAATTACAGATGCTTGCCTTTGGTGACTTTGCTTTCTTGCTCTTGATCGAGCATTGTAGAATGGATCCAATCGTTATATTCCCAATGTCTACATAATTCACCATATATAGTGATTTATTTATGTAATTCTCCTAGTTATAGGGGAAAATAAAGCTATTGTAAATGCAATCTTCTGAAGTTTTGCATATTTATGACGTAAAGAGAGTATTATGTGCTCATGCCAAGTATGTTTATGCCATTGTTCTACGTGTTCTCATTTGAGGAACCTATTTTTATTTAGGATCTTTTTGTTTCTATTGAGAAACTTATTGCATTGTTATTGTATTTACATATATGGAATGGATTAGAGATCGAAGCCTCGAGTTAATATGTCTTGCATGTTTCTTGCGTATGTTCACAAAAGGGGAATTTTTTTGGTCGTGGATGCACACAATATACATATAGGAGGGATATTAAAGTTATTTCTTCTTGTAATGTATATTCAAAAGGGGAGGAGGCTGGGGAAAGGCCGAAGGACTGTGGAAAGTAGAGGCATTTAAAAGGGATGGAAGAGGACATCCAATGGCAATTTGGTGTAGTAGTTTTAGTTCTTTCTTGTGAGATAGTAGATAGTTATTCCATTGCTCTGTGAAGTCCATGACTCCCTTTCTCGTACTTCCTATGGGAGCCAGCTCTAGGTGATATCATTCCTTCACTAGCTTTCTATTGAGTGCTCTTAGGTAGTGCTTGGATCCTTGGGAATTGGTGCGAGACAATCTTGAGGCAGTGGTATTGCATGTGCAGCATGTATAAGGACTAGCAATGCTCTCTACTAGGACCAAGGCACAAAGGCGCCATGGTCACCTGAGCGACTAGCATGCGAATTCTTAGTCCCAAGTGCACGCAAGCAAGCGATGCCAAAAGAGGTGAGATACATAGAGAAGAACACAACAACACAAGGCAAGGAATTTGGAAGATGTGAGGGAAATCTAATCGATTGCATTAGCAGCACATGAAAGAGGCGACAACAAGTGGGCATTGATACTCCTTTGCATTTGTTGAGTTGTCTCTTTTTCATGCATGTGTCCTACCGTTGTCCACATCAAAGAGCCATAGTTGATGTCACAGCCTGGTTTGGATGTTTGGGTTTGAATGTAGGTGATGAATGGTTGATCCCAAAGGGGCTTTGTTGGTGCCATGAGCACATAGATTAAAGGGCTAAGGTATGGTATAGGAAAGAATTAAAGTAGCCACCCTAGGATGTGGACTACATGATGTGGAGATGTGGATTGAGGATATCCACAAGGAGAGATGTGGATGAGAGGATCCCACATGGTTTGACTATTCTAAAGGCTCTCTCTATATAAGAAGCCTATCATGTATTGTTGAGTACACACATTGCAATAGATTGAGTGTTTTCTACCCTATGTCTCTCTTATGGTGCTTTGATCCTCCTTCATCCCTCACTTTGTCATGGTATCAGAGCATGGTTCTGCCTTCCACTGAGGCGCCATCTTTGTGAGAGTGTGATAGTGATTGAGAGATTGAGAGCTTCAGAAATTTCCATCCATTTCCACTCATGAGAGAGCGAGAAATTTAGATTCATTCTTCACTTTATTCCCTTGAGAGATTGTGTGAAAGATATTTATGAGACACCTCTACTTTCGGAGAGAGAGTGAGAGAGAATCCTCATGTGGTTTCATTGACTCAATGTGAAAGAGTTCTCATTTCTTTGATCTATGGAGGATCTCTGAGATTCCTTAAGAGATATTGAGGGTTGAAGGTACTTCTAGTTCAAGAGGACTAGCAAGCAACCTATAACTCCAAGACTAAGGCTAGCCCTTCATCAGTGCCCAGGCGACCTGTAGCAGCAGACAAACTTCAACAACTAGCTCGACCAAGCAAAGCTCGACTCCATGCTAGAGACTCAGCTGGATGCGCCTTCACTGTGACTTCTAAGGCGCCTTCACTGTGACCTCTAAGGCCAGTCGGCACGTCCTCGCCAAATGACCATATCGGTTGTCCATCGGGGCTGGCACCTACACGCAAAAGGAGTACAGCAAGTAGTCGACCCTTGCTTTAGACACCAGAACTGCCTACGCCAAGCTTTACCGCTCTCCTGCAATAATCCATTCTCTCCACAGCATTCTTCAATGCTCTAGTTCCAGCGCCTCTGCATCCGACTCGATGGACTGGCTCCCAGCACATAGACGGACATCCTACGTGCTGTAGCTCCCAAGATATGGCAGACTCTCCTGCCCAGCCCATCAACGGCTCCGACTCATAGCCTTCTGCTTGCTGCCTTAGTCGCTTCCTCATCCTGAGCGTCAACGAACGGGACAACATCAACTGGCGCTACTCCAACGACATCCATCTCCAAACGTGGCAACTCCAGTGATAGAAGCAAATAGCGACAACGAACGACTCCCTCCATCGATAACGCAAAAACTCCCTACAGCCAGCCAAACTCTGCAATTGCAGCTCAGCTGCATACAGCCAGCAACGGCATCTTCTGCAAGCTCTCCTCCATCACCGTTCGCGTCGTCGGCACAGAGAAGTTTCAAAGCTTCTTCTATATTTTCTCCCTAAGGTGAGACCTTAGGACATGTGGCAACTGTTGCCAGAAACACGTGGCAAGATAGAATATTACCCGGGTAAGGTTAATTAACCTTGGGTTGGGGTGGTTAATTCTTTGCCACTAACTGTGGTTTAGTTAAACAATGATTAAAGGCTTAAGGTTAGGCTACCAAGTGCCACCTAAACACAGAGTCCCCTACTAAGCACAGTATGGAATTCAGCATGTGAATCCCTGTGCCACATCATCAAAGGCTCTCTTCTTCACAGAAACTTCGACAAGGTGTAACTTGCAATCCAGGAGAAATTTGCACACGCTTCAAAAAGGAAAAGTGATCGTTTGCTTAAGCTCTACACACCTATCAAATCAAAATCATTGTTAGCAATTAGACACTACCAGATTTGAAAATATCTTCAACTGGTAAGACCTTTGCAATGGCAATACGCACCCCAACTGTTGAGAAGTTCACTGGGGAAGGATTTCACACATGGTCTACACAAATGAGATATCTCCTGATGCACCAAAAGCTTTGGAAGACTGTAAAAGAAGACATACCCACTGCACAAAATGATGCTTGGAAGGAAAAAGATGAAGCAGCACTATCACTCATTGGATTGCACTTGGGTCCAAACATAATTCATCATATAGACTCTAAGGATCATGCCAAGGATGCATGGGATGAGTTGAACACAGTGTTTGGTGCAAAAGCCAAAAACCAAGAAATCCATCTTAAGAGTGAATTCTATGGTATGCACATGGGCTTCAATGAATCCATGGCACAATTTGTCAACAAAATCAAAAGCATTATGACTCAACTAGAGGGCATAAATGCAAAAGTAGGAGAGAAAGATGCACTTGCAATTCTCCTTAAAAGCATGCCTGCAGAGTATAGTGCATTGACAACCACTTTGAAGAATTTGCCAGATCCAAAGTTTGAAGAATGTGTATCATCTCTTCTTGAAAAAGAAAGAGAGTTGAAGGCATCGACATCGACATCGACATCTACACACAATAGCTATAATGAAGAACAAGCATTATTCAGTAAAACATCAACGAAGTGCTACCATTGCGGAAGGATGGGTCACTATCAAAGTGACTGTAGACTGAAGAACAAACCAAAGTGTCACCACTGCAAGAAACTAGGACACAAGGAAGAAGATTGCAGATTGAAGAACCAACAAGTCAACTACGTGGAGTCATCATCAAGCCATGAGCCAAAAGGTGACATCAATGGAATGTATTGAGAAACCAAAACCTTGCCAACCTTGCCTATATTTTGTAATCAAACCTGACCACCTGAGAGTAGCTATGAAAGCACCCAGGGGAGGTATTGACATGTAAAAGCCACACTTGACCACCTTAAGTAGCAATGCATGCACTAAGGGGAGGTGATGGAATGTAACTCACATTTGACCACCTTGCAGTAGCCAAAGGATCATGGCACCAAGGGGAGGTGTTGAGATATGGTGCCATGAGCACATAGATTAAAGGGCTAAGGTATGGTATAGGAAAGAATTAAAGTAGCCACCCTAGGATATGGACTACATGATGTGGAGATGTGGATTGAGGATATCCACAAGGAGAGATGTGGATGAGAGGATCCCACATGGTTTGACTATTCTAAAGGCTCTCTCTATATAAGAAGCCTATCATGTATTGTTGAGTACACACATTGCAATAGATTGAGTGTTTTCTACCCTATGTCTCTCTTATGGTGCTTTGATCCTCCTTGATCCCTCACTTTGTCAGGCTTCTCTTTTGTGTAAGGAGAGAGAGGGAGAGAGTGGAAACTTTATTTCCCTAATTGGTTTCAAGCTTCCGTTACAAGAGAGAGAGAGAGAGAGAGAGATAGAGATGGTAACGTGGCTGGCTATGGAGGATCTCTTTCTAGAGGATGAAGATGATCCCTTGGTTAGAGGAAAGAGGCAATGGAAAGAAATCCATTATAAGAAACTACATGATGTATGTTGCATACATGTGAGAGGGCATACTAAAATCTCCATTGTAAACATTTTGTTGCCAGCATAAGTGTTGATAGAATTACAAGGACAAGTTATGAGCATACAAATTGAGCATATTTGCAAAGGTGTTCCGTGATAGATGATCACATGCACATGGGTAGACAAGTAGATATATTGGATACACAAAAATAAAGATAAAAGGTAAAGGTGCCATCAGATATCTTAGACAATATCTTTCTGCCTTATGAATGGAATATTGGCCAAAGGCTTTGACCACCCAAAATAGGCTATTGCGACATTGCGATGCAATGTGAGATGGAGCATTAATAGCATTGCAGCGTGGCAGTGCGTTATGGATGGTGCATTAGTGACATTGTAGCATGCATGGCGATGGATGTATTGTAGCGTGGCGATGCATTAAGCGGTGCTGCGTTAGAGTTAGTGTGGCATGGCATGGACACACACACACACACACACACACACACACACACACAAAAAAAAAGAACTTTATGATGCTTTTTTAAAAAAAATTGATGGTCATCAAAATTAACTATGGCAAAATCCCTCAAAATTAGTAGTGGTATTGCCATTGGTATTTATTTTGGTATTAGTATTGGCTTTACTTCTTTCTTTTTTGGAGAAAAGGATAAATGTATTCAAGAAATGATACATGTCGGAACCATTGGTCATGAAATCACTCTTCACTTTTGGACAAAAAACAATTATGAGTTTTTTGTTTTTATCCCCTCCTTCTCTTTCAAAACCATCTATGTTAGGTTCTTCTTCTTCCTCTCTTCTTCTCCTTCTCCTTCTTCCTCTGTCCTCCTAATTCTTCTTCTTTTACATCATAATTCTACATCCAAAGCTTCTTCTTTAAGCTTGTGCTTGCTTTGGTGTCCTCCCTTTGTTGCTATGACCAACTAGAACTCGAAGGCCAAAAACCATGGCCACCTTCCAACCCCATGACCAGCTTCTTGGAGTAGATCACCAACCCTTCCCCATGATGTATCTATTCTCTCCCTCCCTTTCCCACCCTTTGCTATCTTGCTAATTTTCTATGTATCCATTAATATAGTCTTGTTCATATTATTAGTCAATGCATGAGACAAAAGAATTTAATCATGGTTGCATTAGAGGATCAAGTAGATTCAATGCATGTATAGGCTTGCCACAAGCTCAATCCTATCAAGTATGAGGGCTCATTTCCCAACTCAAGGATCTTTATCCATCAATTTGGTGGAACTAGTGAGAAATAGTTCCTTTGATAGGGAAATGCACAAGGCCCTTCAACTTGGGTCAAATTGAGCTTATGGCAAGTCCATTTCTAATTCAACCATGCTTTGTTCTTTCTCATGCTTGATTTTTGCTGACACAAAATTGATCTTATAGTTGTTTTTGCTAGATTTGGGTTTGTTAAATAACTCTCATGGGATGCATGACTCTCACAAATGTGCAATAAGAGTACATTGTCATAGGTTCTTTTGAACTCTCACCGCTTGTGTGTATTTGGAGTGCAAGCTGCTGTAACACTACTTCAGTATATGGGAATGTCAGTTTTTCTATTCCCACTCTCTACAGGATTGATTTAGAGTTTTGAGATGATGACACATTTATTAAAACAAACCACAACCATCAAATTAAATTATTATGCTGTGCATAGATTCTCATCGCTAAATTATTATGGTGTGCATAGATTCTCATTGCTAAATTGTATATGGTGTGTACATGTTATATTTGAGATGTTGCTTCTATAGTTGTAAAAAGTGTAATTCATATCTCTTGATTTGCAGCTTGTTCTCTTCTTTTGTTTTCCCTCCCTCTAAGCTATATATTTCTTGTATTCTACCACCCGCTCTAGTTGACTTGGTGGGAAAATGGATTTCCAATGCTCATGTGGCCTCTCCACAATGATTGAATGGCATTTTTGACCCTACCTAGCAAATTAAGTGAAAAATAGATTCTTTGCTATAGAAAGTTTTAAAAAATACCTACCATGGTTGAATTAGAGAAAGGATTCCAATATGTATGTGGCCTTGGGCCACAAGCTCTATCTAATCAAGTGTAAGGCTTTGCACACTTGTTGGCTTACTTGAGAGCCTTCACCCAATTGGTTTGGCCAATCAAATGAAGAATGGCTTCTTTGTTATACAAAATTTAATAAAAGATAGTTCAAGGTTGAATCAAAGGGCCAAGGGGATTCCAATGCTTATGTGGGCTTGCAAGAAAAAGCTGAATCCCATCAATTGTAAGGGACTTGACTACTAGTTTCCTGACATGAGGGCTTTCATCTACCCTTTTTAGTAGAAAATAGCTTTGAGTTTTTGGTAAAGAAAGTGTGTCTCAATACAATTGCGATAGGGATTTTAACGATGGATGTGTAGACTAAAAGAATTGGGAATTGGATGTGCACACTAAAAGAATTGTGGGTGGGGTGTGTAGACTTAAAAGATTGGGAATATGTAAATTTTTATTGCCAATGTGCTAGCTATCTCAATAGCAATTTTGTGCTTGTACCATGTTTGTTACGATGCGTATATCAATTTTGGTAAGATCCTAGAATAAGTTATGATTCTCTTTGTAATACTTTTTTAAATTTCTCTATTTCTATGCTTGGGGGTCATTTAAACCCTTTTTGAGGTTTTAGTGTTGTTTTTTTGTATTTTTTTGGGGGCAAAATGCATTCAAGAAACAGTGATGTGAGGAAACTATTGGTGGTGAAACAACTCTTTAGTTTTTGACAAAAACTGTTCTCGATCTTTTTTCAAATCCCATTCCTCTTCTTCTTCTTCATTCGTCTCCTTCTTGTCCTTCTCCGTATCCTTTTGCTATTTTTCCGTTGTGTAGACCCAAGACACTGAGAAGTGCATCTTAGATTCCATGCACTTGTTGGGACAAATGGCACATAGAACACTACAATGTAGTAGTAGAGATAGCTCATTATGAGTGGGAGGAGCTCATCAAGGACATTCGAGCTTGCTTCTTGCTACTATTATGACTCCGATAGGTCTGTGTCTAGTAATACTATGGCATCTGACCCTTAGTCAGAGTCATCTAACTCCTAGTCATGCCTTTATGGCCATCCGTGTCTGTCAGGTCCTTTATGGCCATGCCACATAATCAAGATAGGCATTCGAGTACACTGCCACCATAGGTGTTCTAGTGCTCATTAGTTTAAATGTCTCTTAGCTTAAACATTCAGAAAGTAGGATTTTACGGGCATTTAAAAGACGACGTTGATACCATTTGTTTGTAATTCATAGTATTCTCCTGATCTCGGAGTTGAGTTGCATTCCATCATGATATGAGCATTGCATTCTTTAGCTAAATATATGGCTCTCCTTCCATGGTTCCATCTATTTTCTGCTCTTCCCCTTGTTTTGTTTTCAAGTTTCGACGTTGTCTGTCTATGTTCTGACGTGAATCAGAAACTTTGTTATAGCCCCGTATTTTTGGCTGTGTTTTTGACTCATGTTTGTGTGGTAAACGTTGATCTCGATACATTTTAGTTAATGAAGGATCCTCCCACTAACACTTTACTAACCATAATTGTTCTAACAACCCATATGGTTTATGTTTGTGCAAGAAGCATGTTATCTTTGCAGACAGCATCGCTCTGTTGATTTGCTTGAGTCTCTCTTTTTTAGGAATCCAGCTGTAGTGCTCTCTTGGAGGATGGCCGTTCCAAGGATTCACTCTCGTCTTTCCCAAGTATTGCTCCAGATGTTGGGACATACATTTCGGTTCTACCATTGATCATCCACTGCTCCAATTTCACCCGTGTGTTCCCCATGCCCATGCACATTCTTGGGCCAGTCTATTGATGATGATTATGCCCATGTTATGTTGTTTGAGAGGAATTGGCTTGCCAACATTTCGTTGGCTAGCAAATTGATGTGTTGAATATGGCCACATTCATTTTGACACTTTAGAAGAAGGCGCCACTTTGGTTTTCCCAGTATGATGGGGCTCCTTTTACAGATTACCGCAAAGAGAATACTTCCATCCCGGTTCTTGCAAAGATCAGTTGCATGGACCAAAAAGACCCGATGCTCGAGGACTATGTGGCTAAATTTCACACTCTCCAAAATCAACTTCCCTAATCGAATTGACCAACATATGAATCTTTGACTGTTTTGTTCAGGGTCTTAATCGTAAGCTAAAACAAGTTGCGGCTTCTCTGAGGTATTGGCAATCTCACGTTCTTGAACATTGTTGATGGTGCGCTGCATGCAAGAAAATGTTAATCCACAAGAGCGGGTGTCCTTGCAAGGGCAAGTCCAATAGAATAGACTCCTCAGACAAGTCTTCCTATTCTGCATCAGATGGCAGCAATTGGGACCAAGAAGCGGAAAAGCATTGTGAGTGATGACATTCGAGCAAGAAGGATGACACAATAACTCCAAAGGAGTCAGTGGCCAAGGCTCACATCCTCGAGGATGGCATGGAACTACTTCACACCTTTGACTTAGAATTTGGTGGAGCGAATACCGCAACAATGGGCATGGCCATGAAGAATGTGGATTGAACACTTATGGTGTGCAATATGCTAGACCGCATTGCACACAACCAACACGTGCTGGTACAACATCAACGAGCACCTCAACCTATGGCAGTCATCGTCATCCATACCCTTGTTGTCGACCTGGTTCCAGATGCACCCCTCTAGCGCAGCACCCCCAACTGACAGTTGTCCCTACCGCTATTGGCAATGGACCTCCAGTCAACAGTCCCCCTAGGCATATTATTTTATTTTATTTATTACTATTGTACCATTTTCGATCATTGTAAGTCTGAGTGTGAGTAATTCATATAACATCAAGTAGAGAAGGAGTAGTTTTACACCCAAACATTGGCGGCTCCTCCTGCTGCTTCTCATGTGAATGTAGTGCATAGTCACTCTGGATGCACTGGATGAAAGACCCATTGATGACTGCCTCAGTCTCAATGTTGTGACAAGGGTGATGGAGATCCCACAAGGTCTTGGGGCATTCCGTCAAGAAGATAAAGAGCCGACCAATTGGCAGGCACAAGAAGACATTCGTGCCATAGTAATGAAGGGTCCAAGAGATGCAAACTTTGGTGAATTCAAACATACACAAGATACAAAAAGATCCCTACATAGGTTCCTCAAGGGCTAGTCGAGCACATCCTAGAATGTGGTAGTGAACCTTGGTATGGATTGTGATATGGCTTCCAATGATTATGGGAGGCATTGGAGGATTTGCAGATCAACATGTTAGTTTAGCAACTAGTGAACCTTGTGCCAACCTTTTGCCGCAAATATGCAAGCAGTTTCTGGCTCCATGGAGCTGACTACACCAATCTCAAAGTTAGTTGCTATGATAGGAGTGGTTCTGACGACTTATAACATAGGTCCGATTGGTGCTAGTTTGACAGTTTGTGTCACCCAACTAGACCTATAGCCAGATGGCTCATTGCAAACATAATTTTTTCTAGCTTGCCTTTATAATCCTTCAATGTACACTATGCATCAAAGTCTTTGTAATCAATCCTAGACTCGAGGAGTTTTTTTATGTTTGTATCATCTCAAATATCCTTTGCATAAAGTCGTTGGACTTGTAGGTTGTCCTTTTGTAGTCGCACCCAAGTAGAAGATAGAATCTGGGAGAGCATTATTTTGTCTGTTTTGAAGAATAAATTTTCTATGTTTCTTCCAAATCTTCTATCTTCATTATTGAGTTCCCATTTTATAATTACTTGTTGGTAGCTCTTCTTAGTTAGCTGGTAGTATGCTCTTCTCTGCCCAAAGAACAAGGTTGGGAAAGATAGTTTCTCACAAAAAGTAGTCTTAAACAAACCAAGTAGTCAGTATCTTTTGATGGTGCAACATGTGTGATATGATTAACAATTTGTTGTGATGCATACAGTCCATGTAGCAACGTGTCCACTTTGAGAGCTTCATTAACATCATTTGTATTCATTTTGCTGGACTTCTTGGAATTGTTTCATGCTCATTGTCTACAGATGAGTAATATGCTAAACCCAAGTATTGTTGGGGATTTAAATGTTATTCTCAACATATAGTGGTGTTTTGATCAGATCATGTTTCATTGTCAATAACGGTCACACAAACCCATTCATGTAACAATGTTTGTATGCAAGTCTTTGCTTAAGGCCAACCATAAGACATGCCTCGTCATCTAAAAATATTGGTAGAACTTTTTGAGCTTTTTCTAGATTGACCATTACGTTAATCACACTACCACATAAGCCATATTGACCCTCATGGTTCAATTGCAAATGGAATATGTATGGAGAGCAAGCATGTCTCAATTGGAGTAAGTTTTTGTACTGATTCAATTGGCAGGTTCATCTTAAATCTTGAGCTTTCGAATAAACTTGGCAATATCCCTTGGTTCAAACTCACTGCGCATCTCTTACAAGCCTTTATTTTGTTCGAATTGTAATCAGTATTAGCAGCATCTAAAATGGAATTGTAAGTTGAAGCACCAATTTTGCTTATGGCTTGCAACTATTTCTTGAACATCAGACTGCCACAACAACAGCAATGGTTTTTGGGTGTGTCCAAAATAGCTTTGAAATCTATTTGATCTCTTTCTCCACCAGATTTCCTTTGATGTGCAAGTTGGAGGAATGGAAGCTCCATTTCTTCTCTTTTGCCATAGTTTATAGATCTTTCCTTGGATTTTCTTGTTTGTGAGCATTGTCATCGGACAAAGCACCTTGAATCGAGGGACGAACATGTGAGGAGGACTACTAATCTCAACGTCAACCAATTCTCATAGCAAGCGCTCCTCTTCTAGAAGCTAGCGTGCTCATTGCCTACTTGACTCGCCAATGTTTGCAATAGGGAAAATCTAAAGATTGTATGGGAACATATCCACAATTGCAATAGCCTTTGCTTCAAGTGTGGGAGCATTTGAAGAATAAGTAATGGCATGAGTTTTTTGAAAGTCTCTTACGATTAATATCTCCATTGATCAATGCTCCAACAAGGTTATTGATGTGTTGAATAAGAATCTTCAAGTTTCCAGTTTGCTAAAAGAGTATTAAAAGCCTTTTTAGCACTATTGTTCTATCAAGACTTTGAATATCTTCTGGATAGAATGAATGCCATACATGTATAGAATTATCTTGATTCTACCATTGATTGAATATGGCTAGAGACAACAAACAAACCGTGTTTTGTGCTTAGTATGCTACCACATGGAATAGATCTCTATTGAAAGGAAATAGCTACCAAAAGACATAGTCTATTTGTAAAGCAATTATTTGCTCAAGTGTCAACATATTCCCAAATAGCTATGTAAGCGAAACATACATAGACTGAGGCAAGAGCAATGTAGCCAAGAGGTTTCACCATCGAGAAGTTCAATGTTGCTATGCATGTGCCGTTTGTCAAAGCATAGCATCACTTCATCACCAAGACTGCCTGCCATATCATCTAGACTACCATGTCATCACATCATCAAAGCCATGTCATCACTTGCACATCATCATGCCATAATTACTTTAATGCCATATATTAAACATAAAAACATCAATGATGTGAAAAGTTACTACTACTTGGTTGACTTTCTTTATCATCTATCAAAACATCCAATCACTGGTACACTCTCAATTTTTGCATATGAGAATCTATGTAACCAATCATGATCCTTTAGAAGGCTCCTTCCATTGTACTTAAGAATTACAGAAGCATCATGATGAGTACTTATAACAATACCTTAATGCCATCCAACCACTCTGGTTGAGTTATGGATCTGAAAGGCCTTTAAATCCTCAAATATTTATTCACTCTTAATACATCATTGTAATACTACTCTCCTTAGGTTACTCAAAGATGCTATATGAATTATCTAATACTAGGAGGACTCACCTTGCAATAGAGAATAAATATCCATAATAGGTATTTCTAGCAATCTTCCATGTTTTCAACATGAAATAAATTGGTGAGTCCAATACATTCAATGTGGGCTATCTACATTTAATACATTCACCATGTTGAATTTGGTAGATCCAAGTTGATCGTGTTAGTATATCAACTTTAGAACATGGATCTATCATGCTGGTAAAGGTCGAGATAGTGTGAAGGTGGAGATGCCCTGAAGCAATTCTTATGTATCCCAACTATTATTTTCCAAAGTCATCAGATTAACAAATAGGATCAAATGAGCACATCATGATAGCTACACCTAGTAGGCACACAATGATTTGCAAGCCCATATCTTTATGTAGGACATGAACACACCATTCCACATTATCACATAGTGCCACATATCACATTACTTTGTAGGCACACCTCTTACATAGCTGCACATGAACACATATGCCATATCACATAGTCATGTTTATAGCATGCTTTATTTTCAATGCTTTTTGTTGATACATCTAACGATTAGTCCAGTGGATGATTACGCCATCTTGACCTATGCATCAATCCAAAGATCAGATTCCACAAAAGGAAATTATATAGATTGATTTGGACATCATTGCCATGGTGAACTTTTGTTTAAAGTGGCAGCATTGGTGCCCAATCAATCTACTTCTAAGCCTAACAATACCCAAATTAAGCCATTGTATCTTGATTGTTGCGACTCCATTTTAAGTGCCACTTTGACCTAGACTTCAAGCACAAGAAGATCAACACTGGGCATATTCTCAATGCTAGTTCAACAATTTTAAAGTTCATTATTATGGTCAATTTAAGTGCCATTTATCAACACTTTATTATGCATTTTGAGCCCATTCGTGCTCAAAATATTATAAAAATTCAATGCTATCTTCGCCAACATGTTCAACAAAGCAAATTGATGTTTTTCATGCACATTTTGAGAGTTTTCAGATACTTGTGGAGTAGAACTCTGTGCATCAATTTTTATGCCTATGATTAGTCATCAACCCAGTTGACATCAAACTGATGTGTCAATTACAGAAGAACAAACTCCATCAATAGAAACAAGCATCATATGCATAGTTCTAGATACAACTTTGAAGACAGAAAAGTCTTATTGATCAATATATGCAAAAGTCAAAACTAATGCCAATAGATTTGGCATGACATCAACATGTAGTCTATAAAAAAGACAAAACATTAACTTGACAATTTCAAACTATTATAGCAGACATGCAAAAGGAATGAAGAAGTAGAAAATCCCTCTGATATAGTTGAATCTTGAAAAAAAAGAGCTACATGATAACCAACAATGGCAAACCAATGTTTCACTTCTACTACACAATGAGCATTTTGGACAATACCATGCAATCAAAGTAAGAAGACACTAACGAACGTTACCAATCAAACTAATTGAAACTCATGCAAACATGAGACAAAGGACGCATACATCAAGCAACAAGTACATATGCAACAAAATATTCAAAGTCAAATGCAAAAATACATCATAGAAGCTACAACAATAAAAAATGTGCAAGTATTTCCTAATCCAAGCAATGAAAAGCAAAACTGAGTTGAGATACCAACCCATGATTTGCACATACTTCCTTTACAAAGCCTTGTTTATGGATCATCCACCAGACTGCTATCTTTACCACTTTGATGATACACTCATATGTGACTGGCCAACCATGTACGATGACATCCAATCCAATAGAGACAAATGGTCATCAATGTCCAAAGTTGACATAAGCAATCTCCTCTAGGTGAGTAATGAGAAACTCAAATACAAATATTTGATCCAGGAGGGCTATAATGACAACAACAACAACAACAATCACAAAAAGTTGAAACACCACATGCAATATGGTTTAACATAAACAAAACAAAAAAGTGACATCAACACCAATTGAACCTGTGAGAGTTGTGCACGTGTGGGAAGCAAGCGTGGCAAGCACATGACATGATCCTGCTTTGGATTGGGATGGGTGTTCTACTTGCATTGTCACGAGTGTTAAACTTCTTTAATGGTGTATACTGATTAGCAAGTATGTTGCATACTTATAAGCATTGCATTTACTATTTTTCCCATTGGGCAAGCCATTGCAAACATTAAAAATTTTGAGTTTTGTGTATCCGTTTCTTTACGTTGGGTAGGTCATTTTTCTTTTTCACTATTGCATGCTTGATTGAGTTGTCTTTATGTGTTGCTCAATTCTTTCGGTTAGAGTGGATGTATTGGTTCTCAAGCCAAGTAGTTGATTAATGTCAGGTCACATTAAAGGCCTTCTGTAGTAATAAGCCTCTCTCTCTCTCACACACACACACACACACACACACACACACACAATCACTCACTCACACTTCTCTTTTTAAGAACTCTCTCTCTCTCTCTCTCTCTCTCTCTCTCTCTCTCTCTCTCTCTCTATCTCATGCACACACACATAGAGCTTGCAAATCTCTTTGCATTTGCAAGCGGTTGCATCATCCATTCATCTTGACAATCGTTTGTGTGTGGCAGAACCTAATGCAGTGCTCACGAGTACTTGTACTCACTTGTTTGATTTTCCCAAGGGCACACGGGTGTCCACTAGCACCACCTTTATGTTTTAGCCCAAAATTTTTCCAAAATAAAAATAGAAAACGTAACATCCAATAAGCATCTAACATGTGGCAAAGAGAAAACCCCTTAAGTGGTGCAGATCAAATGGGCCATTCGATCACAATACGACCCTTGTACTGGTAGTTGGTAGCATTAATGGGGTAGTAGTAGAGGTTGAGTCCTTGTGAAGAATGTGACATTAATGAAGGGACTACCAAAATTACAATGCATACTAATAGCAAAATAAATTTAACATACTAAGGTAGGATTCACAATAGGGGTTTGTAGAAATAGGGGTGTTTCTCCACGTGTTAGTCTTAAATTAGCCATCCTAGAGCAATTAGAGTATATGTACGTTTTAGAGCAATGAGCTGTCATAGGAGAATAAACTAAGGTGGCCGTAAAAGGTTGGTCCAAGGTTTGGACATTTGAAAGAGTGGGGCAAAACCGAGAATGGTGCCAATCGAAATCCACAATGCCCAAAGGTCAAATTTTATATATCTCAAACATGTCCATGCCTAAAGTTCAAAAATTTTAAAGACATCCGAACATTCCTTAATCTCGCTAAGGTCGCTAATGCAACATAGATTAATCTCCCGTGTCCGATTAATCTCTAAATCTAGGAAAGCCTAACTAAAAAATGCGACACAAATCTTCCGAAAAACGAAACGAACCACGTACTGAATGAAGTAGACGACTTTTAGCACAGGCAAGACAATTTAGCAAAACAATAGACAACATTCAATGACGTTATGATAGAAGAAGATGTGGCAATTGAAGATGACAATTGAATTAACTTGTACACACTGAGTGGGTTAAACTGCCATCCTGCACCTCCTAGCCTCACCTTAGAGGACGTTCCTGCTCAGCGTTGGTATATCAAAACTAAGCGGGCTATGGCCAGTTGTGGCATTTTGCAAATTGCGTTACCACCTCAATATGCTCAATTGTAAATCGTCAGCCTCCTAAGAGCATCGTCAGAGTGCAAATGTAGCGTGGGGTGGTGGAATTGCAACAAAAAAAAAGAATCTTTTGTCAAGCAGCGTCGAACCGAGAGTTGGTTAAGCGGTCTCTATCGCAGAAAGCGAATGAGCTTTGCAAAAGAATGTGATTCCGCTCGACTGGCGCCGACGAGCAAGAACGTCCTCTTAACGGTCGTGAAAGGCGAAGTGTCGGTGCATTCTAGTCAGAATGTATTGGTGCCGAGCAACGGTCCGGTCAGAATGTGCGGTCCCCGTGGCGCTCCCCGTGGCACTCTCCGGTGGCCCATGAGAAAAGAAAAGACAGGCTCTGCCGTCAAAAGAGATCCGCAAGGAAATGCCCTTCTTCTCCACCCAATCAATATATAAGTAAAACCTTCTCTCATCACTTCCGTTCACTGCTTCGTCCTCTGCGCAGTGCACCGTTGTGAATGTTGAAACAAGCCAGATAGAAGGTATGTCTCGATTCTCACCTTTTTCGAGGCTCCCTTGTTTTGCATGCGTGCAATCTTTCTTTTCGCGTTTGCTGTGTCCTTTGGCTGCTCATTGCTGGTGCTTTAAGCGACTGAAAATGGTTTTTTCTTGCGTCTGTGAGCAGGACGTAGATTGATTCCTGGAGAAATGTGGATCACACGCTTTGTCGTCGTGATTTCCTTCCTGGCACTGGGAGTCTTGGTCTCTCCTGATCC
Organism: Dipteris shenzhenensis; assembly: GCF_047967505.1. Classification (NCBI taxonomy): domain Eukaryota; kingdom Viridiplantae; phylum Streptophyta; class Polypodiopsida; order Gleicheniales; family Dipteridaceae; genus Dipteris; species Dipteris shenzhenensis. The sequence continues at coordinate 53,269,496 of NC_141617.1, forward strand.
ATTTGCATCCAGATTAAAAGATGCGGGTGGTAACTCCACGGTGCCCGGCAACACGGCTTTGCGCCTGGCGTACCTACTTAGTTTTGCCACCGCTTGGGGCACTTCACTTTGGGTGACTTTCATAGGTGGAATCATCATGTTCAAGTATATCCGCCTCCTTCATCTTGTCTATTTTGGTGGTCCTCTTTTTCAACTTCTACCTTTGGAGCTATTCCTGGAATTTAATGCAGATTACAATTAATAGGCTGGATTGCTTCTCTTAGAATTTTGCAATAAATCTGTTGCCGCTGTCTAATCAGGACAAGTTTCCGTTTGTGATTCTGATTTGCGCTGATAATGTGATTATTTTCGATGGACCAATCTGGTTCAAGGGACCATTCAGATGATATACACAATACGTTTCCAATCTAGAGATCCTTCTGATGTTGTTCGAGATTTGATTACCAAGAACTCTCTTTTTTACTTGACGGTACTTTAGATTTATTGTGAATGAGAGAGCTAAGTCTCTTCTTATCGTCACTCATGAATCAAGCGGCATGGTGTTAGGACAATTTATGCGGACTCAAGGTTCATGCAGCTTCCTGATCGTAAGTGCGAGTACAAACTGTTGCAAACACACACAGCGTTCGTAAGTAGAAGACAGCACTGCAAACAGAGCTTCCACCATTAATCAGATCCAGAGGACAATTCAGATTACTCGGGTTTCTTTGTGATGACAATCTTCCCAGGCTACATGCATATGCATGTGCTGCAATCCACATGCGGAAGCGTGACCCTAGAGGCATGAATGTACAGAAGAGGACAATCAATCACGAAGGCATCTTATTGGGTTCCAACATTTCCCTTCGAAGACTTTTCTTTTTACTTACAAGGCTGCGTGAGCTCCAATCCCAAAGTGAAAATAAAGAGAAACTGGGCTGGAAATCTGGGGTTGCACGCCCACAGCACAGGCTGCAACCAAAAGCACCTGCCCCACACTAGAACAAGTTTTTATGGAATCCAGAACCCCACCAAAGACCTCAGAACAGAGCTTCGCAGCCAGAAACCCTAATTCGCAGCAACAAAAACCTGCCTTGGACTGCGTGCAAGGGCAAAACACCTTCAGCAAGGTCCGTACAGGCCGTACGGCCTGTTTGTCAGTCCGTACAGGCTGAAAAATCAGCCGTACAGCAATGGATTTGCGCCAGGATGAGCTCCAGCAGATCGCAGTAGAGGCTCCCTGACTCGGGCTGCGTGCAACAGGGCTGGATGGCAAGGGAACAGAGAAAACCAGCAACAAAAAACAACCAGCAACCTGGAGAAGGTCTGGCGTAGCAGGAAAGAGAAGAAGAAGATGGCGAATTCTAGAACAGGCTCTAGAATTGGACGCCCCTGTACCAAGGAAACGTTGGTTTCCTAGGGGCAACTTTTAAAGGCTTTAACCCCACTAACGAATGACAAACATTGGTACTGTCTAGGGGCAACCTTTTAATCCCTTTTGATCCCTCTTCTGACGTGAAACTTGGGAATCTATATGGGGGCAAACTTCCTAGCTTCGTCCCACCCCTCCGCGAGGTCAAAGTGATGCCATGCCTTGATTCTAATAGTTAGGTCTAGTGAGTGTGTCCAGTTAGATGTTAACACTAGGGGCTTTCAGGAACTCACCGCTCCTCTAGGCCAGTCCCCCATGGCCAAACTCGTTACAAACTTAGTCATAGCTTATTTGCTTTACAAAATTCACATCCTCATGACAGAAGGCTTAATCTGCCAAGAGCGTGTGTGCACCACACTTTAGCCCACCAAATCGCAAGCATGGAAGAGATGTGTCACATGGATGTGAATGAGCACAAGGAGGTAGGGTAGAAGGAGTGCAAGCAAGAACCGAGAAAGCAAATCACAATTGAGTTAGAAGAAGATTGAACTCTAGCTAACTAATCTAAACAGGTCTAAAGACAAATAAAAAGCTAAAAATTATAAAATCTGAAACTTTTATGAAGTCATTAATTAAACATTCAAATGATTATTAGGATTAATTAAATTAACCTAATCTAGGGTCAAGCAATTAGAATTAGTTTTATCAATGTTTAAACAATCAAATATCCTACGCTTCCTAAGTTCACAATTCAGGCCAAAAAATGCGGAATAATCCCAAATTTTTAACAACGGGTAAGTGGTCTATCAAATGTGCTTGTGAGTGTGGAGGGTACCATCAAGCCAAGTATGAGAAAAGGCTACAAGGAAAAGTAGTTTCAGAGATCATATTTTCTCATAGGATATCCATATCATTTTGCTCTGCCTCTTTATCACACACCAAGCCGGTGGTTTTGTGCATCATCTTGTCACCTACGATGATTGTATGACCACTGTAAAAAGTGTCAGACGGCTACTTTCATGGATGGTGCCACCGCCATAGCATAGATGGTGTAAGAGATGTGATGAAAACCATGCCAAGAGATATCTCTAAAGTAGTGATGACTAGTGCACTAGAGTTTTTGAAGAAGATGATTGACCAGTATGTGAAGTTTATTATGAGAGCTCACACACAAATGATGAGTAAACATGTACATTGTGTTTGTATGTTTGCTATGCATATTAATGTGAGCTGTTTTGCATCGGTTGTGGTCAACCTGAGGGCATTGTGGATCAACTTGAGAGCATTTCAAGCCATGAGTATGGAGGGTTAGAAAAAAGAGAAGTATTATTGTGGGGCACCCATGGGCTACTAGAGAAGTAGCAGGCTGAATTGGAAGCAAGATGACGGTGCAAGATAGGCAAGGAGGCAAGAGAATGGAGATCTATGGCTTGCTACAAGTACACTCTTTTCCATTCAGATATTACTATTTTCAGTTAGTTACATTTAACATAAGAACTGGTGCCTTTTTTTACTAAAAAATGGTTGTCATTCTTTTGTGTCTTTAACTTCCCAAATCAGCTCTGACTTGATCGTCCTAGCCCAAGTTTTACCAATTCCAGAAGTCATCTGCTTTTAGTAATTCCTGCCTTGATCCAGAAGCTTCATATTTCACGTAATAATTTCCACCACCCACCTGAATTTCCAGATCTAGAATCACAATGGAGCTGCCCCATGGGAGAGTGTAACAAGAATCGCTAATTCTAGTAGTTTGTCTCTAGAATTGTCACTTTTCACACCCAAATGGTGCTAAATAGTATATTCAGATTCTTATGGAGTTTTGTAACAAAGAAATCACTAATCTCATATACGCTCCTGCAAAATTTGTAACTTTTAAAGTGCTTTTCCATACAAATACAACTTTGCTAGTATGCGTTCTGAAATGCCATGCTTTTTGTGTACATAATAGAAATCACAATTCTATTTGCGTGCATGTTTTTGAGTGGAACGAACATAAATCCAGCAACACCTTGCCTGGAATTGTTTCTAAATTTGTTTTCCACTTTGGGTGGCTGAACCTTAGTAACCGCCTCTAATCAAGCCCTTAAGAAACAATGCTAAAACAAGTGACGTGTCAGGTTCACCTCCCAACTATTCAACTACTCCATGCTCCCACTTGAGTAGATGTTTGAGTGCCTCTTGAGCTAATTGTCCTAACAGGATGCCTTGGCATCAAGACACATCCCAAGGATGTAGTCGTTACGAGTTTGCCTTAATGGCAAATGTTCTGAGGGGAACACCTTATTCAGATATTTATTTTACCAGAGTGAATGAGTGGTAGAACTCGGAACCTTCCTTCAGGTTGAAACAAGAGTCCCAACGTTGTATCTGATACCATATCAGAGAATAGCTAGTCTGAATCGCGCAAACCTCACATGCAGTGGAATGAACTCACAAACTCTTTCCAATCACTCTAGATGCTCTCATTCAAGAGAGTAGACAGTAGGTAGAAGAGAAGAAGAGAGAGAGAACTGAGAATTAAATCATCCACTGATGTGGGAAAACAAGCTTTCAACTTGGCTTCAGTCAGTGTTGCACAACGTGTGTTGACAGTTAAAAGTGTAGGGTGTATTTTTAGTCTGGAAACTGCCCTGGAATAGCCGATTGGTCAACCGACCTGGTCTCAGTTTCACAGTTTGTTGACTGCCCAACCTGCAGTCTGGTGGACCGTCAAACTGCCCCACCTCCTGCCAGGATTATGAATAGGACCTGACTGTGGCCTATCCGTGCTGTCCTTCCCTGATGCCACACAGAACCTCCCTGCTCCATTGTGGCTGCTCCAGGGTGCTCTGCTGATGCAGCCACTGCTGTAAACACTGCAGACAGTTGCTCCAGGTAACCCTAACCCCCTCAACAGTACAGGAGGAAGAAGCAAAGGGAAGGACAAGAAGAGTGGAAATGGGGTACATTTGTAGGGGCAAAGAGGTGTTTTAGGGGAAACAAAAAAGGGGCTGGTGCCAAGAGGGAGGGAGGGGGAAGGGATCGGGCTGCATGAGAAAGCAAACTGAATCACAAGAAAAGGGGTAAAAGGGATGTAGAGCTTGGGATGGGTTTTTTGCAGAAACAAAAGTTTTTTTAAAAACAAAATAAAATTTGGTGTGCGTGTGTGTTGGGGGGGGGGAGAAAGAGGGAGGAAGGGGGAAGGACATAGGTTTCTCCCCAGTGTTATGAGGTCACTCACGTAGTTGTGATTTACTGGCCCAGAATATATCTTCTGCTTGCTCTGGGCATTTGAAAACTTACATTGGGTTCTCAATATTATTTACATTTTTGGATGCTAGTTTTTATAAATTTTCTGAATGCTGTTTGTCAATTGATAATATGTGATGTTGGCTTTGCAAAGTAAAATTTGTTAGTAAAAATGTGAGATCACTGCTTGGTGATGAGGAGCTTAATAAATGCTTCTTAGAATTTTCATCCTATCAGCACATCTGTGGATAAACGTGAAAGCTTGTGAGGATGCTTTTAATTGGCTCTTCTTGCTCGTCTTTGGCCTTTACAGATTGCTCACCATATTCATCTTCTCTAGAAATTTAAGGGTTTGTAGAGAATTTATCCTTTCAAAGCTCTTATTGGGCACCAGTGATTTCGACTAGAGAGAGGTCTGGGCATGTTTCCTGATCATATGTATCATTATGCTATGCATGGTGGAGTTTATGGTTTTAAGCTCTGTGATTCGTGACACAACACATTTTGCGTCTGCTTAACAAACTTGAGCTTAAATACGCATTGACTTTTGCGATGCTATTATGAGGTATCAGATCTAATTTTGTTGAATTGTATGAGCAGGCATCTTCCACGGCATCAGTTTGGTAATCTGCAGTCAAAAATGTTTCCTGTCTACTTCGGTATGGTAGCGATGTGTGCAGCCATCTGTGTGTCAGGTTTTGCAATGCTACATCCCTGGACAGCCTCAAACTTTACAGAAAAGTGTCAGATTTCTTGTCTGGCTTTATCTCTACTTTCAACTCTTTCCAATATTCTCGTGTTTGAGCCGCTCACAATCAAGGTAAGTAAACTTGCACTCCTACAAACTAGCAGTTAAAATATGCAAGTTAAAAAGTATAATTTTTTTGCATGCTTTTTCTTCTCTCTTAATAATTTCGGCTCTTTATTGCCTTTGCATAAAGATAATATGCTGCCTTTTAAAAAAAATGTATTAACACAAGGTGACATGAAGCATCAGTATCTAATTTTAGCACCTGGGTTGTTTCAGACTATGCGAGAGAGGCACAAGGTGGAGAGAGAGGAATCCATTGGAAATGAGGTTGGACTTTCAACGAATATGGAAGTGGCTAAGCGCAACCCAAAGCTTGCAAAGATCAACAAGAAGTTTGGTATGTTTCATGGACTCTCTTCATTGGCCAATCTCCTCTCTTTTGGGGGGTTTGCGATTCACTCGTGGTATCTGGCCAGCAAGCTTCTGATATAATTGGTATGCTACGGGACTTTCCATCAGGCACAAATTTGAGCCTTGATCACTATTAAATGGCGTGTTGGTATGTAGAAGCACAGAAGCTGCTTCATATATATGGCCTTGGTCACTTTGTACTAGTAACTGGGAAAGTTTAGAGTAAAACAATTTCATAATATGAGAATTTGGCAATCACAAGAATAGTACAGGACCCATGCATTACATTTAAAAAAAGCTGTTTTTTTTGTGTAGAACAAGCTGTCCTCTCGTTTAACTGGTTCTATTTTCGGCAAACATTGTATACATACTTGTACACGTGTGTGTGTGTGTGTACATTTCACAAAAAAGAAAGTGTGTCTACACACTTTTTTTTTTTTTTGGTGAGAAGAATATTTTATTGTTGTGAAATAATTACATTCATAGGTACTCCAAAAGCGGAGGAACTACTACTCAACCGAAAATCTCAGTATAAGCCATATATACATCATGGTCAATCAAATGAGTCTGAAAGCAATCATAAAACGATTGCCGCAGAGATCTTTTGAAAAAAACAAAAGATGGAAAAGTAGGATTACCAAAGACTCTATGATTTCTGTCCATCCATAGAGTCCAAAGTACCCAGTAGCGCACCCAAACAAAAAATAAATCAAAACCTTGTCTAGCTAGATGAAAACCAAATAACCAAAAGAACCTGTCAAAAGTAACAGTAGAAAATCTCGCTCGAAGCCCCTGACGAATGAGAGCGAGGAAATCACAAGTATGTGGACAGTGCCATAAAATGTGAGGCACAGATTCAGCAGAATGTAGACATCGGTGGCAAACAGTTGAGGCAATATGTCTATGCGCGAGTAACTGCCCATTTGGAAAAATGCCAAGTAGGACTTGCCAGAGGAAAACCTATTGCTTAAGAGGGACTTTATAATGCCAAAGGAGATGCAACCGCTTTTGCCACCACTTTGATGGGCAATTCATATGCCAAACAGAATTGGCTCTGTTAGAAACCCAAGGCGGAGGTAGTAACACTTTATACAGAGAAGACACTGTGATATGTGAGAGCTTCAAAGGACGGGTTGAAGAAGAGGAAGAATGGAGAATCCAATTCTCAAGCCTATCCTGAAGTTTCAAATGAGGTACCGGCAAGAAAGGTAGAAGCATTTTTGCAATTTTGTGCCATAAAGTACGATAATGAGCTCCCAAACCATACTTGCTAGCAGTCGCAGAAAAAGATAAAAGAGTGCCATCATCCTAAAGTATGTCTGCCTCAGAAGCAATTTCTTTGAAAGATATAAAATAAGAAGGCTTGGGTTCTTGTATAGCTAAAGGAGAGTAGAATACTTTGAACTAATAAATATTCTCAGCCCTTAAGGAATTTCCCAACAAAGAATCCTTGCCATTCCATTCCAAGTGGAATAAAATATGCTTTCAATCAAGAAGCAAACGAGAGACAAAAAGGCAGCTTTTGATCTTGCCTTGAATAGAGCCAAGTAGAAAATCCCACTGTATAGGTTGCTAAATAAAAAGCAGAAGTATCAATATGCAATAAAAGAGAGTGGATCATGAAAGCCCAAGGCTGATCCCCTTGCATAAACTGCAACATCATTTTTCCCCTGTGAGCAACAATATTGAGTATATTCAAACCCCCGTGCATCTTTGGAGAACAGAGATGATGCATAGAGTAATCTGAGACTTTTCTTGTCATTCTTTGCAGGCTAGAAAATCTCCATGATAGCAGTCATAAAGAAAACCACCAGATCTGCTTTAGTAAACATGATGAGGGGCAGATAGAATTGTATGTATGCTATCAAAATGGATTGCGTTATTCGCAAACGAACATGTAACGCCAGAACATGTAATGCCAGTAATTTGAGACTTTTCTTGCATTTTTTAAACGTTAGAAAATCTCCATGATAGCAGACATAAAGGAAACCACTAGATCTGCCTTAGTAAACATAATGAGGGGTAGATAGAATTGTATGTATGCTATCAAAATGGATTGTGTTATTCGCAAACGAACATGTAACGGCCAAGTTGCAAGCTTATAATATTTAAGTTTTTTCCTCAGCTTGGTGAGTACCCAATCAGTTTGTTGAGAACGAGTGAGCGCCCAACCTAGAGGATAGCCAAGATGTCGAATCATTTGAGAAGGTGAAACAATTTCCCCAGGCCAAAAAAGACTATGCCAGTCTTTAGCATGTAACGGCAAGAGCTTAGATTTATGGAAATTCACATGAAAACCAACAGTTAAGCCATATGTGGAAAGAGCCTGCATAATCAAGGAGAGATCGCTCTAAGTATTTTTCGGGGTAAAGAAAGAATCATCAGCATATGCTTGAGCGATCATGCTATGGCTGCTAGGAATTTTCAATCCATGCAACAGGCCAGTGTCCAAAAGGTGGTCCATATATTGAAGCATTGGATGAGTGGCTATGGCAAATAGTAAAGCACTAAGGGGACAGCCTTGCCGAACAGAACAACCAAGAGTCCAGGTTGTAGAAATATCCCCTGAAATTATGTAGGTAGCTTGACTATCTTGATATAGCCAATTGATAACTTGCTACATTTTTTTTGCCAAATCCCAATGCCCGCATTGTTTGTGAAATAAAATCCCACTGAACAGTGTCAAAAGCTTTGGCAATATCAACTTGCAATAGCAAAACATCCTGCTACATATATTTGGCATATTCTATTCCAACATAGGCATTAGCAATGTTGTTTGTGATATGCCTATGAGGAATAAAGCCATATTGCGAAGGATGCAACCCATCATGCAAATAGCCTTTTATCTGATCAACAATCATTTTGATAGTAAATTTGTAAATAATTGGCATAAGTGTGATAGGTCTCCAATCAGCCAAAGATTCACAGATTCTACACACACACACACACACACACACACACACATGGAGAGAGAAAGATCTATTAATATCTTTGGAAAACCTCACGGGTCTCTCGGACGATGTACGAAACTAAAAAGTGGCTTACTACATTTCGATAGCCAGAGAATCAGGGGAGTGCACAAGGCCAGTTCCTCTTGATTTATTATAGAGTATAGCTATATGCTAGTACTATTATAAGGTGGCCTTTATAACATCAATTTAAGATTGAGAGTCCTTGGGTTTAGATTTGAAGTCCCTAATCAATGCTTGCCCATCTCGGTAAACTGCCCATTTGCTTTCCTTGAATGCTTCCTGAGTTCACTATTCCTTTGTTTGAGCTGGATCGAAGTGAGTTCCTCAGATATCTGAATCTTTGTACCCTTCAATTTATGCGTGCGTTTGAGGACCTTAACTCTTGCTACCCTCCCTCTGAAGCAAACTTGTGCTTGTGTGATATATCATTTTCACCCCATTCAACTTGTGGTACTTTCTTCTTAAGATTTGATTATGTCGTCTGTGTCTTTCTCTTGATTGTCACGAAGGCATCCATCTTTCAGTCCTCCAATGCGCCACAGAGAGAGAGAGAGAGAGAGAGAGAGAGAGATTGTTTCTTAAAATCAGAATTGAAGAAACAAGAGATTCCCAAAATTAACAAAGTTGAATTGTTCGCAAAATGAAATGGGAAGAGAGCACCTTACATTCTCCCATTTTAGGATTCCTTTCTCATCTTTATTTTCGTTCAAGCACATCAACTTTGTTAATTTTGGGAATCTCTTGTTTCGTTGATAGTGGCTCTTTGGTTCTTGGCTTGCCATAAGTAAGGTCTAAGTTGTTTTCATTATTGACGGAGAATGTGCAATTGATTTTAAGGGTGTTGTAAGGCAAGTTGTAAGGATTAAGGACACTTTATTAAGAGAAAGAGTAGGGCATGTTCATACGTGGTGGGTGAATAGACTTAGGGTCTCATTAGTTGGCTTGCTGCATTGATTGTGTTTGTTGAAATTTTTTGCTATTGTTCGTCAAAGATGGCCTCCTCCTTTGTTCGTTGTGTGGTGTTTGGTCTTTCTATTAGGTTAGTAGTTGTCGTTGATGTTGCATGGTGTTTGATCTTCTTTTTGCATGGGTGCGATGTTCCTTGGTATTGTTCTTGGTATGTCAGCGTTAGTAAGTTATCTGGACTTGAGTTGAGCGAGTTGGAACATTGGGTGGTTGCTTCTTAGTGCACGGTTGCACTACTTTGGTGTTGCTGTTGGTGCATCAACGTCAGTAATTGTTATGAGTTTTCTATGGTGAAGGAGTTGTAATGATCTTGCGTAGGATCGACATTGCACTGTGAAGTGATAGTTGCCTAATTTGATTTGCAGTACTTATTGGTCGAAGATGCTTGTTCAAGGCGCAGAACGAATTGTCGTAGCATTATTTTAGTGTGTCATCTTGGGTACTACATAGAGCTTAGTGTTGGTGTTGTTATTTGTGTTACTTTGGTTTGGCTAGTGTTGTTTGGGTAGGTTTCGGTGGCTCTTATTTGTGGTACTGCACAATGGTGGCTGCACTAAAGGATCCTAGGTTCGATTTTGACTCTCTCTTTGTCCAAGTCCAAATATAGAGGTTGTTCATGGGCTCCAATGTTGCTATGGTGGGTTTGGGTGGCCATTCTTTGTGGTACTGGATCATTCTTGGTCCAGATGTCCTTGTGCTGAATGATCTTGCATAGGTGTGGAGTAGAAGAGCTATGAGTAGAGGTTTTTGCTCATGGGTTCCGATAGCTCTTCCCTACGCTACTGAGTCGAGGTTAGTTTTGGTGGTTGCTCAAGTGTGAAGAATCTTGCATGCATGTTGAGCGGTAGTCTTGAACCAATTTCGAGTGGCTCTTTGTCAAAGTGTGAATATAGAAGTTATTCGTGAGCCCTAGCATTGTTGCGGTGGCTTTGGGTGGCTATTCTCTACGGTATTAGATTCTTCTAGTGGTGGTGGTGAGAAGTGTTAATGTTTTGTGGAAGAGCTTTGAGTAGAGGTTTTTGCTCATTTTGTTGGTACATCGCTTCGCTTCAACCAATCATCGGAGGATTGTTTCAGTGGCTATTCGGTGTGGTGCTACATGCAGCTTGGCACTTGACGATAAAAAAGGTTACAAGATTGGTTTGGCGCCTCTTCTCTGTGGTACTGCATCGATCTTAAGTTCCCATGGTCTTCTTTGTTGTGTTTTGATTTGGATGTGGACAACGAGGAAAGTGTTTTAAGTTTTGCAGATGTTTGAACTTGGTCTTGACACCCGAATTTTCTTGAAGCTGTAAGTAGGGAATCTGTCTTCTATAGGCAGATGTGTTTGTTAATGATCATGGATTGTGCTTGGTCTTGTTGATCCTATTATGCATACACTATCGTATGACATCCTTGCACTAACACACCAACAACTGCTTCTAGGCTAATTGATAGAGGGGATTTTTCTATGCTTGTGCTTCTATGCATGGCTATTTGTCAGATGCTACATTATTATGATCGTCAAATGTTCTTATAGCTTTGATCCTACAAATATTCTTATAGTTTTTATACCAATAATTGTATTCCAAGACCATTCAATACTCTTGTGCACATACTTCCATCATACATATGATTAATGCCACTTTGATAATGTTACCACCACAAGGTCCTACGCATTCTAACTTATTAGAATAGAAAGACAATAGGCGTGATTGCTCAGCTAGACAGATGCAACAACACAGTGAGACCATTGAGTTATAGTTCAATCCACACTGCTATCGACTACTTCATCAACTCATAGGTTTGCTTTTGTTTCTCATGTATAATAGCTAGAATTTTGACCTTTTTGGACTTCATCTTTCCTTTTAGCACCCAACTCCGTACTATTAAGTCAGCTTGCTTCCAACTCATAGGATCCTTGTCATTGCAAATCTAGAACTTCTCCCAATAATTTGCATAGACTTTCTTCTGAGTTGCATTCTCCTTATGTAAAACTCAGTGCCTTGAGATAGCGTTGGCTTCAATGTTTGACTTTGCTACACTAAACCAAATTGGATATATATCTTCACTTGGTCTCACAACAATAAAGTCACCCTTATTCACACCTACAAGTGGTTGGAATGTTTCTTTAGGGGCTTGTTATGTTATGGACTATCGAAGCAGTCTCCTAGTGCCTTTAGACCCATGAAACCTTCTCTGGCAGCCTTGGTGTTTTGTTCTATTGCATGAGCTACTTGTGACCAAAAGCTTTTACTCCTATCCAGACTTTACATGATGGGTGCATCACTGACGTTATGTATATAGACTAAATGTCTTCCAAGAAATTTTCACTATTGTCCTCATAGTTTAAATAGTTTATGCCATTTGATCACTTGCGCATTGCCTTTTATGAACTTAAACATTGGAAGCACTTGTTCCCTAGACTAGCAATAAAGTTTCTTCAAGAACATCTCTTTACCACCACAACTTCATGTTGCCATCCTTTGGCATCCAATGATCTTGCATATGATTCATTTTATATTGCATTATTAAAACATCGTCTTGTATAGAAAAATGAACATGCAAATGTTCAACAAGTTTATCTTGGCCTTCGCACAAGTCATCAATAAACCCTTTCAAATTTGGAGCCTTTGTATAGAAAAGGGGCAGGCCTTAAGGCTGTGCACTAATTGAAGGTTTTCATTAGATGAACTAGAGTGAGTGTGTGGCTTGTCCTCAACTACTCTAAAAATCAACTAAAAAATACCTCAATGTCTTTATGACTAAGCATTAAGAAACCCATCTCTATCATTAAGAAAACCTATTGCTATTAATAAAGATAGATATGTAAAAAAATATCTATTTTTGTTCTTCAATTCACAATTGTTGTACTTGTAACATGAGGCATGGTGGTAGCATTTCGAAACTTGAAGTGGATATATTGGACATACTTGCAAGTGTTTATTGAGCATGTGAATTCAATTGTCATCTAGTGTAGATGAGGGTATCCTTGAGATGACACAATTGAGAAGCTAGCATGAAGTATTTAAAGCACCATGTACAAGGCCAGCCTACTTATGCTAGTCTTCTCTTTTCGAGTGGAAATTTCCCAAGACACAATGCTAATCCCATGGTAAAGTTTGGGTTTATAGGACAAAAGCCAATTGAAAGCTATCAATATCCTTGTTGTCCATGATATTGGTAACTAAAATGATTTATTGATATCTTTTGCCTTGACTTTCAATTGGGGTATGGATGTCTTTTATTGATCAATTTATCATGTATGATGCATCAAATCTATTGAGGGTCCTTCTTTGATTTGTAACAGTCAGGAAAATATACATGTCGATAACTCCTAGGTTGTTTCGTATGCTCTATCTTTTCATCAAATATTTTTTCACATTCTACTCGTATCTTAGTTGCATCCAACTTAAACTTGATAAGTTGCAAATTTGAGAATGGGCTTGTGTGAGAAACTAAGAATGCTTGACTTTGTGTTCCAAATTGTGTTGAAGAAACTCCTTGTACCTTAGAGTTTTCATGGTTTGATTGATCACATCAAACTTGTGTAGTATGGATCTTGTCACCTGGACACATGATCCCATCCTTTTCTAATGATCCTTCCAATGTATGTAGTTCCTTATACCTATAGTATGAAGTTATTTCATGCAATTCATACCATGTCCTATGACATATATTTCGCTCATCAAAGCTAAACAATTGTGATGCCCTTTGAATCAAACAATATCATTTGATTGTCCAAGTTTATGGCCTAGAATTCCATTCTTAATCGCAAAACTAGGTATGGTCTGCAATTTGGCAACACTTGAATTTGCAACAATCTACAAGCACCACTTGTTGAACATCTTCATAATTGGATTTCATCTTCCTTGTTATTTCAATGTCCTCCCACGGCTTATAATTTACCATATGATATCTTCTTTTTTAGGGGAGCACTTTGATATTCAAGCAAGCATCTTGGTCCCATCTTGTGCTTGAGAGTTTCCTAGTATTTGATTTCTGTGTGCTTCATAGATCCAGGATTGCAACACGGAGCCATGCTCAAACATGGTTTGCCTATGGGCCATGGTTGCAGAATTGGAATAGAAATCTTACCTATGTCAATGCTCAAATCCTCTACCTGAGACATAATACCTTCAACTATCACTCCAATATCATTTTCACCTAACTCTTTCAAAGGTTACAACCTCATGAGGTTGTACTAGAAATACTACCCTTGTTTTTGGTGTTTATGTCTTATCCTTTGCCCATAACATAGCTCTGAGTAGCATAGGGAGAGGTAGAGTATTATAAAGAGATGAAAAGAAGAAACATAGGAAAACAGGAAATGCAACATAGGGATTGAAAAAGAAGCGTTATAGGGAGAGGGGAAAACCAGCATAGGGAGAAGGGGAGACATGTCAAGGAGGAGGGGCTATAGGAAGAGGTGAGAGGAGAGTAGTGTAGGGAGAAATTGAGTGTAAGGGGGGGGGGGAGAGAGAGAGAGGGGGGGGGGTTTGGGGAAGAGATGAGGGGGAGAGTAGCTTAGGGAGAGGGAGAGAAACGTAGGGAGATAGAGAGGAGACTGGGTGAGAGAGAACAAAGTAAGGAGGTAGAGATTAGCATGAATGAGGGAGAGGGAGAGGGAGAGGGAAAGGGAAAGAGGGAGGGGAGATCAACATAAGGAGACGGATATTAACTTGAAGAATGGGCTATGGGAGGGAGGTTAGCATGAAGGAAGGGCTATGGGAAGAGGTGAGGAAGAGAGATCTATAAGAAGAGATGTAGGAGAGAGAAGCATTGGGAGAGAAGCATAGCTTGAGGTGAGGGGGAAAGCATGAGTTGCATGAAGATTTTTGCAAGAGGGAGAGAATAGGATAAGGATTTTGTGGGAAGAGAGAGAATATGCATATAGGTTGTTGCAAGAGTGAGAGGAGAGGGTAAAGATTCTATGGGAAGAGGGAGAGGAGAGGATAAGGACTTGGTGGGAAGAGGGAGTATCTACATGTAGGTGGTTACTAAATCTAGAAACCTTTTTGGGGGGTCTTTTAGCACATTAAGTTGACCATGTCATTGTTCCAACACTATATACTATTCCTTTTGTCTTTTCTAGCATATAAAGTGACCATATGCTCATATTGAGCATATATCCTGAGAGCGATCCATGAAATCAATATGACACCTAGGATGATATTAGTGGCTCCTCGCCCTAGTATGCATATGGCCTCAAGCAAGGTAGAGGATACCCACCATGATTGGCTTTAGAAATGATCTTGGTAGCACCTTTGATTCTTGTAATGGAGAGCCTTGGTAATGGAGGAGGATGCCTAAAATCAATTTTACAATTGATCTTGGTGGCTCCTCTCTAGGGGAGAGCCCTTGACAAGGCAAGGTGGAGGATACCCAAGATTAGCTTTAAAAATAATCTTGGTAGCACCTGAGCGTCTCCTTCTTGCCAAGGAGAGCCTTGGTAATGGAGAACAATACCCACAATTAGTCTCAAAACAAGCCTTGGTGGCATCTCTCCTCCTTGCAAGGGATGAATCTAATAATGGAGGAGGATACCAAATATTAGTTTTAAAACCGATCTTGGTGGCAGCTCTCCTTCTGGAAAGGGAGGGACTTATTCAAGTTGGAGGATACCGAGGATATGATTTTCAAAAAGTCTTTAGTAGCATCTCTCTTTCTTCCAAGGGAGAGCCTGGGTAATGGAGGAGAATGGTCGATTGGTTTTAAGAGATTTTGGTAGCATATCTCCTTCTTACAAGGGAGAGCCTATGTAATGGAGGAGAATACTTGATTGATTTTAAATAAATCTTGGTGTAACCTCTCTTTCTAGAAGGGGAGGGACTTGGGAAAATGTTGAGGATACCAAGGTCAACTGTCAAATCGAGTTAGGTTGAGGATACCCAAGATTGGTTATAAAAATAATTTTGATAGCACCTCATAGATATTCTCTCTTCTTTGCTAACTCTAATATATCAAGGTTAGGGCATTGAATCCTTGAATAAGTTCCAGACCTAAACCTAGTAGGAACACCACTAAGGCTATCCTTATTTGCAACTAATGGCATAGCTATTATTGTGAATGGCATGCCACAAATGCATTAAGGGTAGTCATGTGCGGATTAATCTAACCTTGTCACCATTCCAACAAATGTTAAAATGCTCAATGACCCACTGTAAGGCCTTGCACTTTAGTAGCTTGGCCCATCAAGAAGAGAACTCATGGAGCTCAAATGCCTCCAACAATAATGCTCAAATGCCTCATCCAAGATGCTCCATTGAAGCATCTTGGAGTAGGTCCAAATCCTTGAGCTGCTTCCCCCTCTTTGCTTTCTTGGTCAAGAATTCTTCCATGTATAGTCAGAGTCATATTTAGAGAGAGGGGGATCAACAAAGCTGGTAGAGGGAGTGTCTATGGGTAAGGCCTCTTCTTCTTATTGACCTTTTAGAGAAGGAAAATGAAGGTCATATCCCAAGATAGGAACCTATTGCCTCTATACTTCTTGATGATCCCCAAGCCTAGGAGGACATCAATATCTACATCCCTAAATCCATCATCCATAAGATTAGCACAAAAGCCACCCAAGTGCTTCACAAACTTGGGTTCCTCATTGTAAAGAAACTTAAGGTAATCTATTGGGACCCATCTTTTTGTAGACTCATCAGGTTGATATGGAAAATACATAATGTAGTCTTGCATGTACTTGATGAGTTCTTCTAACCCATCCTTGGCTCCCACATATGTGCCTAGGACATCTAGGGTCTTGTCATATGCCTAGAAAAGCTTCTCTTCCCTATCTACAAATGGAGTCTACGAGATGAAGTAATGGAATACAGCTCTTGCTAAACCCATGGATGATGTAGTTGAATGGTTGCTACAACAATTGAGGGAGTGAGGTAGTTTTAAGAATACAAGAACTATGTCTATATAGTGAATCTAAAAAGGCAAAGTAAATTTCCTCTCACCACTATCAAGAAAGCGAGGTGCACATTGCCCAACCAAAACAACTGGCACATTGGGAAATAGTACCATTGTCACAGTGAACAACTCCATACAAGATCTTCAAATGTAAAATAAGGATATTCATGACAAAACCAATACATTGGACTTGGACCCATAGGAATTTCAAGAATTGATCCAAAAGAACCCTTCTTTTCATATATTGCATAATATTATTTCGTTTGTTAGTGATGGACATGCTAGATTTCTTGTTCTTGCAATCAATTCAACCTTGCTAAGGCAATAGCTATGCAAGCAAGCAAGGTGCACATAGCCCAATTAGAGCAACTAGCACATTTGGGAAAATAGTACCATTATCATAGTGCACAACTCCATACAAAATCTTCAAATGTAAAACAAGGATCTTTATGAGAAAGACAATATATTGGACTTGAATCCATAGGAAATACAATAATAAATCCTTAAGCTAGTTAAAAGCAAAGAATGTTTGGAAAGATCTATGTATTTCTAGATTCAATGGTCTTGGAGAACGAATGGGTGAAGACACCAAAAAGAGTGCAATAGTTGAAAGAAACAACCTTGGAATAGAACGATAGGAAAATCCAATTACAATCTATTGATTCTTGGTACCCATTGGTGGTGTTTGAAAGAGGAGAATCTCGGCTACAAGATTAGTTCCCCTACAAAACACCTTGGTCTATAAATCTTGCACAGCATGAAACAAACTGATGGGGAACTGAAGTGCTAGAGGAATGTTTAGAGGATATGTTGTGTACGTCACACAATTAATTGGAAGAGTCAAAAGGCATCTTGTATCCCAATCATTTGAGATGATGTTTACTTGGATGTTGAGAATCTTCAAAGAGCCAAGGTTAAATTCAATGAAATGAGAGAAGCTTCTAAGAGAAACTCCATCTTTGCATCAAACTTTACTTGGTTTCATTTTTTATATTCTAACTATTTTTCTCGTTCATTGTATAGAACATAGTATGTATTATCAAAATGGTTGAAACTCAATTGGTCAACTAGAGAGGGTGTTGCTTGCACTTTGGATGACAAAGTTGTGCAAGATTTCTCAGTACAATTTGAGAAATATATATCGTGCCTTGTAGCATTTGAGACTCCAAAAGAGTGCCACAAGACATTAAAGTGGGTTTTAAAGAGAACATGCATCCAATCAATTATTCAAAGACAAGATGGAGGGCAAACATGGGCATCAAACATTAGGCATCCAACCAATTATTCAAAGACAAGATGGATACAGGTGCAAATTCAAAATTCTTATGCCCGTATTGCATATGCTTTCAATGAAAGAAAAATGGGAGAATGGCATTCTCTCTTAAAACCAAAGGCTAGCACCAAATCTTGACAAGGAGGGATTGAAGTGGGATTTGATCTTGCCCATCCCACTAAAGAGAGTACACATATGTACTTTACATGCCTAACTTTGCATACTTCATAAGTAATTATATTGCATCTTGTTCATGGATTGGGGTTTGATTCCAAAAGCATCTGCATGTTGCATTGCAAAAGATGAGGAGTTGCTTTTAGGCATGGGATGCCACAGACGATATGTGAAACTTCATGTGGATAAGAAAATGTCTGGAATAACATAAATTTTTCTTACCGAAGTGTCCACGAGTGGAGAAAAGGCAAGGAAAAACATACACTATCTCAAAGTAGGTTGGGTTGTTATTAGAAAGCTTTGTGAATGCAAAACCAATAAGTCTTCATGTCCTAAAATAGTGCTTTAAGAGAAAAAGTGTGGAGAAATCTTGATGCATTGATAAAATTATTGCACCAAGACAAATCAATGAGATGTATTATTGAAAATTCAAGATGGAATTGAAGGAATTTATGTAGTTAATGCTAAGAGCATGGGGGAACTCACATATTATGCATTGCATGGTAAATCACCATGATAATATTTATCCCTTGCCCTATTTAATTCTTTTTTACTAAAATAATGTTTCTTCATGTTTATAACATACTCTGTATGTACATGGACCATGGTTTGCAAAGAAATGGGGGCCTCTATCAATTTTGAAATACATAAGGCATGGATCAAGTCACACTCAAGTCAAGCTGGCCTACTTCAAGAACACACAATGCATGGTGGTGGTATCACTCATAGCAATGCATTATGCAAGATGTTTGATTTGGTCTTTTAGATCTTTAATAGGTTAGACTTTGAAGTGTCAAAAGGCAAAGGCATTTGACCTTGCAAAAATAGTTGATGTTGTATCAAAGAACAAAAGGCATTGTGCTTGGGAGGCATCTATAGGGAGTTGAGGAGTTGCACCACATAGATTACAAAGTAGAGTTAGACAAGAGAGCAGATGTGTCCATTGAGAGCCTAAGGCTAGGCATTGGTCATACATGACTCCATGGTGAATAAAGTGCATGTTTGGACCTCAAGATCTTGTTCTAAATTTCATTCAGATGCATGTGAGTACATGGGCATGGAGCTGTGTGTTTGTGTTTGTGGAAGGTAGTGGGCAAGGTGGCACGGGTCCACACTTGACAAACCCTAATTTAAAAGGGAACTAATGGGACTTTAAAAAAAGGGACTGAAAGCACTTTGACAAAACTATCTATTTAAAGCACTTTCAAGCCCTAACTTAGACATTTAAAAAGAGGGGAAATAGCAAATTTAGAAAGTCTAGTCAGTGCTTTCTAAATCTTTTACTAGTAGATGTGGTGATAGTTGATTGAACTTTCAATAAGGTGATGTAGAAAAGTTTTATACTCTAGACTGATAGAGCAAGCTCAAAGGTGTATCTTACATGGTGGTAGGCATAGTCTATAGTGGCTACAATAAGAGGATATCAACAACAAAGCCAAATCAAGGATTGAAGTAGCTTACAATGGGTAGGCATAGTTTGAACTGGCTACATCAAGAGGGGATAAACAACTGATCCAAAGCAAGGATTGACCAATGAACCAAAGTATCTAGGCTTGTGGGTGGTCAATGCATGTCTTTTTCCAAGTGCATTTTCATTAAGACAATGAAGAAGGAGCTTCTTGGGTCATAGCTAGATACGTTGATCTACCATAGAAGGGTTGACCACACAAGTGATTCCGCTCTTGGTAGGGCATGTGCTACAAACCTAGTGACAAGTCACTACTTCAATTGAAGAAATCTATTGATAACTATTCTATCCTTTGTATGTTCCTAGTTTGGTCTAGATATGGGTTCAATCTAGTCCACTTTGGATTGGGTCAGGGGATCTTGGTTCTATTCTTGAACTATCAACAGAGTCAAGTATTCCTTTTTTATCCAAATGCTTTCATTACAAAGGTTCATCCAATGGAGCATGGTTTCATCCATAGATGACACATTCCTCAAATTTTAATAGACTTATGGTTGCAAGAATCTATAAAATGTACTAATTTTCATATACTTGGGTTTTTCTATGTACTTCAATTGTGACAAGAATTGTATGTACTTTTTACTAACCATTTTAATTTACATTTGCTTATATGATTTTTTGGCATTTATATCATCACTTTTATGCTCATGATATTAATAGGTAGACGTGCCATGATGATTATAGTAGTACTTTACAACACTAATAAAGCACTTTCAAACCCTAAACTTACACTTTTCTATGGCAAGAATTAAAAACACTATCAAACCCACCAGGCCCATACTAAGATTTTGTCTTACTCTTCTTCCCCCAGTTCTATGGCCTTCTTTGACCGCACTCCCAATAATGAAGAGAGTTACCCTCAATCAACCCATGGCATGCCTCCATCATCCATGCAGCCCTCCCCTACCCATCAAAAATCCCCAATCATAGACGCACCAACATCCCCTCCCTGCATTCCTTGGCCCAATCTACCAGCATCCCTTCTAGTTTCTTATGCTACTAAGGAGCAAGTTTGGTTTTGAAATATGCAAGATATCAAGAAGCTTGACAAAGAACTTGATCAAACACCTTGCTTCCAATTGTTCCTATCGTACTTTCATAGAGTGATGATCCAAAAACCATGTCAGAAGTCAGATATCAAGAGCCACTTGAGCTCCATAGAAGGAGGAGAGAGAGAGAAGTTAGCACCAAGAAGTCCCTATATATAGTACAAGTCTCAAGAACAAGTGGGTGGACCTAAATGGAAAACATAGAGGGTATTAGAGGAAGATAAGGAATCACAAGCAAGGGACAATAGGGGAGGAAATTCAAGGCAAATAAAAGGATGTAGAGCCATGTGCCAGTACCTATGCAAGATCCAAAGGTAAAGAGGCATAGGAAACCAAGCATCATAAACCTCAAGAAATCCAAAAATTCTAGACAACTCTCTACAATATGATCTCTCATCCTCCTTTCCAATGTGTTGTACATGAGATCACATAGAATTACAAGGACAATGTGTGATTTAGTATAGGTGCTATGGGAGCACTTCAGAAGGCTATAAATAATATGGCAATTAGTCTTGTGATGATGCAAACGTGTGTGCAATCCACACAAAGTGCATGGCAATTATGGAATAATACCTGTCCCTTGAAAACTACATCTACTTTGACTCCTCCCTTACGCCATTGATTTTTTGTATATCTTGCTCTTGGAGACACTTTCCCTTTAGAGGCACCTTGTAAATACTTCATTTTTTGCCTTGGACGCACCTTCATTTGATACTTTTTTTTTTTGCTACATCACCTTGTAGATATTTCTTTTTCTATGCTTATCTATGTTGAATTTAGTGCATTTCATGACTTTCCATGAAGAAATATAGACATTATAGGGGTATAGCTGAAGGAATCTAACTAAGCTGAAGGAATCTAACTATGATGCAAAAGGTAAAGTTCATGGGGACTGCTTGTAGTGTCTAGAACGACATGCTCGACATAAATTTGGCCAGGATCTCCAAATGGCCAAATTCAATAAATTGTTATAGATCACAAGCCTCACCAATGAACTCTACTTGGCTTGGGGATTTTATGAGGTCAGGTATCTCACATCAAGTCATAAGATGCGACAAGGTTTAGATGGGGATGCCTTGATTTCTTAAGTTCACTCTGGGGGAAGGTTGTCCAGGTCTAGGGATGAGGATATCTTTGTGAGGTTTCTTTTGAGGCTGCTAATTCTTTGGTCATGTGGAGATGTGTCTCTTGATTCTAAGTTCGTATCCAAACCCTAACTCGGATCACATTCCCTTGGGTTTATTAAGGATTTGATTGTATGGGGGTGTCCACATAAAGTATTTGTAGTGGGACCCCAAGGAGTGGGAGTGGATTGATGCAAAGAACTAAAGAAGAGCCTCCCTTCTCTTGCTATAAGGCTAGTAATGCAAGGAGATTTTACGTTAGCCTAAAGGGTTGTGGATGTCCACTAGAGCTCCTTGTTGGGAGAATTTTCAACTTTCCATTGATTTGTAGGAATCCTTTTGGAAGAGACTCTAGAAATCCTTCAAAATAGAAAAGTCACTTGTCTTTTAGCTTTTTATTCATAGATGGATTTCAATGAACTCGTGGAGGTGTAGCCCCTAATTTCCTCTTTCTACTAAGGAGCCCATTCAACATTATCTATGGGATTGCAGACAAGTGCGGTTTACCTGAAAGGGGATTGCTAGTCTTTAGAGCACATTTGTTCCTTCCCCCTTCTTCATGACCTGGGGTTCACCATGCACTATTGTGACCTCTTGTGTTTTCCACAATACCAAAAATCAATTAGATGAGTGGATCCCTCACCTATAGGTTGATAGTCACGAAGGATCTATCATGGGTCCACATAAGCTTTCTAAGAGCAAGAGAGTGATGATTAAAAGTGAGTGGAAGGTCCACATATTAAAGTTCAAGTTTGGGAATAAAGGATGGCTTGCAAAGGTGTAACATGTCTACATAGGAAAGGACATATTTCTCACTCAATCAATCTAGGATACCATTATTTCTATGTTCCTTCTTTACTTATCAGTGTAATGAGTCCATTTGAAAATTTTATAGTGATCTTGGAAGAGCACTTATTCATTCCCTTGCACTTTGAAGGGAGGGAGCCAGTCAAGTTTTTTATAGGTGATTTCATTATTGCCATTCATGAGGATTAGGTAAGCAAATGTATCCTAGGGGGAAGTCTTCCTCTTTGTGAAAGAGAAATGTGAATTATTAAATACAACGTACATTACTCCAAGGATGCTATCAAGCTATGGCCATCTTCAAAGCTTTGCACCAAAGGCATGGATTATAGCATGGTGGACTCAAGACTATTACAATCGTACAAGGACAAGCTTGCAAAGCATGTGGGCATGGCCATGAATTTGGCTCCAAGTGGGTAAGGCTTTCTTGGTTTATGCTTCTACACATTTTGTCTCTTGTTTTTAGAATATCCAAATGCATAGAGCAAGAACTCTGTGGTCATGCAAGCATGTAGTTGAGAATACTCTTGAATATTTGCTTGGGATGAATTGGCATACCACATCATGTGAACAAAAGGGTGACGTGTTTCAATGTCATGCATGTGATGAAAATGTGGTTGTTAGGTAGTACATATCATGTCAAATGTTGTATTTAGCTTTCCAATACAGGTCATTGGAAGAAAACAAGTGGTTGTTGGCTTCCCCTTGAATCTAAAATTGATGACAATACAAGGGTAAGTTTATATATTAATGTTGATCAAAGAGAGTCAAGAATGTGTCTGTCACATCATAATGGACTCTATGGGATGTGCATGAACACTTATTGGTCATGAAGGATGGCATGTTAAAGTCCTTCAACTATACCTTAAATAGTGAAAATGTAGGCAAGTGTGTAGACAACTGCATGCACACTACCAATTCCATCACTCTTGTAGTATTAAATATAGTAAACAATTTGTTTGACTAGTGCAGGCATTAAATTCAAGATTCTGGATTTTGGCATTTGCAAGTATTTACTTTAGAAATTGGAGGACATAGAAAATAATGGTGCAATTGATTTTGATGTTTTTATTGTGTGGTTTAGATAATATTTGGAAATTATTTAATAGTTTTTATTCACAAGGTTTGGGTATATATATAGGGGTAAGAGGAAATTTCACTTTGCCCCCGAGAGAGAGCGAGAGTGACATAGAGAGAGAGAGAGAGAGAGAGAGAGAGAGAGAGAGAGAGAGAGAGAGAGAGAGAGAGAGAGAGAGTGTGTGTGTGAGAGAGAGAGAGAGAGAGAGACACAGAGAGAGAGAGAGAGAGAGAGAGAGAGAGAGAGAGAGAGAGAGAGAGAGAGAGAGAGAGAGAGAGAGAGAGAGACTTTGTGTGTGTGTGTGTGTGTGTGTGTGTGTGTGCAATAACCAAGAAGTCTAGAATGTTCATAGCCAACAAACCAAACATGCGTTTTATGAAAAGGATGGTTCTTTTAGGAGGCAAGGTCCATAGGATACAAGGTTGTTACCACCCATAGGACAAGATGCTTCTTTACTTGCAAATGAAAATTGTGGAGCACATTTTTAGAAGTTCCCCAAATTCTATATTGTGTGTGCTTGCATTTGCATATTGAGCATCCAATTGTAGGTCACATGGTAATTATTGGTTGAGCCTCCAATTTTAGGTCACATGGTACTTCTTGGAGATGCCCTCAACCAGTGCCAGGAGTAGTCACAGAGTATAGAGAGAGCCTGGGAGGCCTTGATAGAAGGTAAGGTAGGAACAAGGAGGAGGGAGAGAAGGAGCAGGCATGAGTAGGATGGAGGGGGATTTGGAATGAGAGAAGGCAAAGAAAGGATCAGAGTATAGCAGGCATGAGCAGAAGGGAAGAGAAGAAGGCATGAGAAAGACAAAGGAGGAGCAAGCATGAGCAAATGGGAGGAGGAGTAGGTGATAAAAGCAAGAGGGAGGAGAAGAAAGCATGAGAAGAAGGGAGGATGAGTAGGCATGCTTAGAAGGAAGGAGGGGAGAAGGAGAAGGCATGTGGCAAGAGGGGGGAGGAGGAGGCTACCTACGAGGAGGAGGAGGGATCTGGGAAGATAGAGGAGGGAGGGAGGTAGGGAGGGAGGGAGGGGAGGGGGGGGAGAGGGGGGGGGGGGGAGAGGAAGGGAGTGAGAATGGATTTCAAATTTTAAAGTTTGAAATTTGTAAGGGGTGCCCCCTCGGTGATGTGTAAAGGTGACAAGTGGTGGCTTTAATTGTGGGATTACACCTAGGTAGGGGGTTTAGGCCTCCTTGGAAACTCACCATGGGGCATGCATTAGCCCTCTACTTCTCCCCCTAGTACATTCCTTGCAAGACAATTTTGAGTCCCCATTTCTCCCCTAATGTACTGACACAAGGTAAGTTGAAATATAAACCAAAGGAGCAAGAAACATCTAGTAAATGTTGGAAAAATATGAAATTGAAAATTCTATTGCTCGATCTTTACTCTTACATTACCTTAAGTGAAGGGGTTTAGTGAGACACATATCAATGTTAGAAATCTAGCTAACACAAGTTAGCTAGTGACTCACCTATGGGTCTAAAGAGACCCTATCATGTGGAGTTAGTTGGGTAGGAAGGGTAAACCTAAATAGGAAGGTGCAATTTCTAGAAATACAAGAAAGTAAAGGAAAGCCATAGTTTTCAAAGAGCTTTCTTTGAAACTGATGAAAATATTCAAAACCTACTGAAGCTTATCACATTTCACTTAGGGGAGGAAGGAGCTTGATCCACCTCTAGAATCAAAGACATCTGTTTTGATCTTTGTAAGGTACTACAAAGGGAAAGCACATCATTTGCACATATGTCAAGATTACAAGATTTCTAAAACTCTTGTTTTGGAACATAGATTTCTATTGAAGCTTTATACCATTTTTTAAAAGGGGAGGAAGGAGCTTGATTCAAGTCCAGAGTCAAAGATCTCCATAGAACACACAAAAGGAAGCATATTGTGTGCATGTGTAAAGCGTACAAGATCACCAAAGCTCTTATATAGAGCTTTAAACTTGTTAGACTCTACTTGTGGTGCAGAGGTGCAAATTTTTATGCAATAAGCAAGTGTGGAGAGATTTGGAGAGGTTGAATTAGATCCTTGATTTCCAAAAATTTTGAGAATTAGACTGTGGGGTGTAATAATTAACCTACACATGTAGATTGTGTAGAGACACCATTGTAGTTTCAAGATTGACATCACTCATAGTTTGGGGCAAAAGGGTTGTCAATAGTGAGCTCATGGTCTTAGCTAACCTTGACAGACTATGCAATGTGCACCACATGCAAAGGCAACTTAAACATTGTGGATAGAGGCATGCATAAAGGATGCATAGGTAGTTTTGATAGAAGGTGTGTGCAATGGGAAGGTTTAGCTGATCATGGAGTGGTGCATAGCCCCAAGCTTGACTCATAGGACTTCAAAAAGATCTTAACCTTTAATTTGGATTGCACCTAATATGAGGCGAAGTGGCAATCTGAAGACTTTGTCCAAAAAGAAATCCATAATCCCTCATAAGGTTTCTCTTGCACATGGGTTTTGAAGTATAATAGAGAGTACTAGATTTTCTAATATGCTTAGAGTTTAGATCATTCTTCATGAAGGTTTTTATGTATTGAAATTGAAATCCTCATATACTAGATAAACTCTTCTATTTCCTTATTTCTTTCTTTGTAAAGAAAAGCTTTCTTTTAGACTTCTTCTCAATAGTATTAGATGATTCGTTTCATAAGATATTGAAATTAATTGAGCAATTTTCTTAGAGCTACTACATCTAAACGATCTAGGATCCTACGAGGTTTATTTATTTTGCAGCTAATATTTAATAAAGATTAGCAAGTCGAGTAGGCTGTGTCTGTTTTTTTTCCAGTTAGTTTTTGGTAGTTCTAGTGTCTTACGTACAAAATCTGCAAAATTTTAGGTAATTTAGTTATATTTTAGCTAAAAGGTCGAAAAATACTTAGGAAAAACCTTCAAAATTTGAAACCCCAAGTTTTATGATTTGTTGAGAAAAATGTTTTCTGTGAACACTAACTGATTGGTATAGAACTCAAATGGGGACGGGGGATTTATCTAGGGGTGCTGTCCAGCTGTGCTGGAGTGACCGACCTGGCAGACTCTAGGAAGGACAGTCAGTCGAACAGCCTTGGAAGACACCAGGTCGTGCCAACCTGGATGCTCCCTTACTTGGCCTATAAAAGTTCTGTCTATTAGACTGTGTTGCCTAAATTTGGGACTGCTCCTAGCAGCCCACAGCAGCTCCTGAAAGGCTACCAAAGTTTGCAGCAAATTGCTGCAGACAGCTGTCATACTTATCGCATAAAAAATTATTCCCTCCTTGCTCCGTGTATGAAAAACCATGGGCAGCCAAGGGGCTTACAAGCAGACGCTGGCCTCTTTCAACACCCCCTCTCAGTGCCTGGATAGGGTCCTATAGCCACACGCTGAAGAAGATATTCAAGCTGCTCCCGAGACAATGCCTTCGTGAGGAGATCAACTACGTTCATCTTTGTTAAACATTGAGCAAGCTCCACCACCTGATCTTCTATCAGCTTACTGATCAAATGACAGTCCACCTCTGTGTGCTTACGGATGAAATGACAGCCCATCTCTACGTGCTTGTGGCTATTGTGGTGTGGATCAGTGATATTATCCCATCCGCTACCATCATCCTGAAGATAACCAGTGCTGTCGCAGCCTTCTGTTCCCATTCAGACATCTGTAGGTCCTGAGCATCATCATCATCTTAACGATCTTCTTCTTTGGGGTAAGGGAGTTCAAGAATGGAGGCTTCTGAGGTTCTGCTTGCCTTGTGCATTCCAGCTTGTTCTGGAGCACTTTCACTGCGGGAAACAGAGTGCAATTGCCGCATATACCGTGTCGTTAGCTTCCCCCGCTCCCACCTTCTCCTTGCCTTTGTTTCTTCTCGCCCCCCGGCCACCTTTAGCTCACTAACCCACCCTCAGCCTCGCTATTAGTTGCTTTAGTGGGAAGCTGTTTTGCTCGACATTGTGGGCTAAAGGCTGACCTTTAGGCCCGCTCGTTTCGTGCATCCTCAGGTACATGGTTTTGACCAAAACGACTCCCGCCACTCGTACGGCTCACAGGATTAGCCCTGCCGCCCTACACGCATTAGTTTGTAGCAGGGGGCAGAGAGTTTTTGGATACCATCAAAAGTGACTGGTGCTGGCTAGCAGCATGGTTGCTACGTGTCGTTATCAGCCTGCCTCTTGACTAGCCCGTCGTTGCCAAATGTCCGTGCGACTCTGCCTTAGTGCAGCTCGATAAACAGCCCACAAGGTACTCACTAGAGGCCAGTGCTTCAGTTCTCAACCCTTCTCTTCTACAAGATCCCTGAGCATCCTTTTTCCGAAAGACTCGTGGTTGGCTGAAGGTTTTTGGTTGTGCTTGGGCAAGGGTTTTTTGGGCCAACTTCTTAGCCAGCCCTCTTCCCACTTTTTCGTTGCTCTTCCTTGGCTGTTAGTGTTAGTGTTTGTCTTCTCGAGATTCGCTTCTTGGCGGTGACCACTTGGTCTGGCGAGAGGAGCTCTTAGCATCCTCAACTCCCAAAAGCTGTTAAGATAAGACTCTCCCCGTCAGACAAGCGTAGGCTCAGAATGCAGTTCAATCTTTACAAGACAGAGCAGTGGTAGGAAGGTTAGTCGGCATGACTCCCTCGAGGCGGCAGATTCCGGATTGGCTTCACTCTAGCTTAGTACTAGAGGGTGATCACATTCAAGAGGTCACCATCTACTGGAGGGGAGTCTATTCTTCTCTAGCTGAGCTCTCCAAGCACGTAGAGACCGATTTTCTTGGAACCATACGGTATATCTCATTTCCTAGTATCATGGCTTTACGGTGGAGGACATGGACACATCACACCACGTGTCCTAGTTCCTATGACACTCCACTTTTCAGAGCTCCCAAGGGAGTACAAGCCCATCCTTCTCTCGATTGGACGTGTATTTGGTACATTGTTCGAGTCCCCACAGGCCACACCAGCTCAAGTAGTAGCAGATGACAGTGTTCCTCAGCTCAGGTTAGTTGTGGGGGCCTCGGAGGACATCCCAAAGGCGATTTTTCTAGAGACCCTTGAGGGGAGACACTTCGTCAGCGATGGAGGTTTCTGGGCTCTCATGTAGACAGTTGGGGCACTCACCCCTAGATTTTCTAAGAGGACACATACAACCCCCCCCTCCATAGTGGCAGTAGTAGTATAGTAGTAGGAGTCACAGACTCTCTGGATGGAGCCCTCTGAGGGCAAATGGATTCCGGTTGGGAAGAAGAAGAAGTAAGCAAGTGGACTCTGAGAGAGAGCATAGATGGAGCGTGAGTCAGCTCCCTCTCCCCTGTAGGAGTAATCCATGGAAACCACTGTCGGACGTTCACCCCCCCAGCGGAGGGGGCTCTTGGCCCTATAGGGGATTCCCCGAGGGTAGAGTAGTTGCCCCAACAGCAGCAGGATCTTGATGCAGAGATGATAGAGGTTCCCCTGGTGCATCCCTCCTCGAAGATGGAGGACCCTCAGCCTTCGACACAGTAGAGAGCATCCTCCTCTCCTTTGACAGACACTCCAGCCCCTCACCTCCCTCCACCCCCTGGTAGCAAGGGTTCACCCGTCCCTTCCTCTTCTAGGGTCCCTCCTGCCTCCCTATCCTCCGACAAGGGCAAGCGCCCAGCCTTTGACCCAGCTTGTCTCTAGTAGTAGCAACAGGCTAGAGCCCCCCCTCAGTAGACTCCTTCCAATTGCTCGGGAGTCGGGTCTCTCCTTGCCAAGAGAGTTATGGAGAGTGGGGCCTTGGAACTATCTTGAGATTCCTGACTCCTATGCCATGCCTCTTGAGTTGACAATTATGATTTTCCCAGTGGCTTAGTGACATGTATGAGGTCGCGAGATTGATCTTTCAGGATTTGGAGATGCCGAAGTTTTTGTATCACTTTTTTCGAGCCAGATGGGTACACCAGGGGGACAAGATGACTCGAGTTTTTCTAGGCCACAGGGCCATGCTCAGCAGGGATGTAGCTCCAATGCCTGAAAGATGCACAGGGGCTGATGCACATGGACCCTCATGAGGTTCTGGATATGACCACGGACTTTTACAGTCAGTTGTTTCGGTCAGAGGAGGAGATGCCCGCATCCCGTGTTGCCCATAAGGCGGTATGGGAGCAGATCCCAATGGTGGTCTCTCCAAGCTTGAACAGATGGCTAGAGGCTCCACTCATAGAGGAGGACCTTTGGGAGGCTCTCAAGGTCCTCCTGGCTCAAAAATGCCCTGGAGAGTTTGGTTTGTGACCCCGACTTTCTTCCACTTCTTCTAGGAGCTTATCTGCTCCCCACTTTGGCGGGCCCTATCAGGAGATTTTCAA
Organism: Dipteris shenzhenensis; assembly: GCF_047967505.1. Classification (NCBI taxonomy): domain Eukaryota; kingdom Viridiplantae; phylum Streptophyta; class Polypodiopsida; order Gleicheniales; family Dipteridaceae; genus Dipteris; species Dipteris shenzhenensis. The sequence goes on from NC_141617.1 coordinate 53,299,333, forward strand.
CTTAGGTTTTCTCCTGCAGCCCTTGAGTTGCGGCTAGATTTGCTTGACCACAAAAGGGGGGGATAGGTCAGACATTTTGGACGTGGAGGCCAATCACCCTATTGGATACCACATACAATATCTTAGCTAAGGACTTGAGTCTGCATAGCTGAGGCCTCACCTTCCAGACATTATCCATGACAAGCTGACCAACTTCGTTCAAGAATGGTGTATCTTAGAAAACATTTTCACTTTCTCGGAGGTAGGAGATTGGGCCAGGGAGAAGGCGCAACCCCTTGCTATCTTTCTGTTAGATTTTGAGAACTCTTACGAAAGGGTGGATTGTTTTACGGAGAGGTGGATCAGATGGGGTCTCAACTCTCTATGTAGAGAGCTCCAGCCAGGTGACTATTGGAGGCCACACGAGAGAGGTTTTTCAGTTGTATTGGTCTGTTTGATAGGGATGCACCCTTGCGCCCTTCCTCTTTCACTTCATGGCCGAGGCAATGGGGTATTTGTTGAGATCTCGAACAGTCGTCCTCACCGGGATGTGACTCCCAATCTATAGGAAGAGGAGTTGTTTGATTTCGACTTTGCAAATGATGCGTCCCTATATGTGGAGGGGTCGTCGAGGTGCCTAGAGATGGTTAGGGGAGATTTGGCTATGTACTTGAGGCCTCTAGAGCCCGAATCAATTGGTGGTGGGCTTCTTCATGGGCTCTGAGGAGGTCCAAGAGGTTTGGGACTGGGGGTGGCCTTGGGTTTTAGGTGGATTCCATGGGGGTAGATGGCAAGATATTTAGGATGCCAGGTGGGCATTGATATTATAGCCCAGTAACAAATTGCCCCGATTCTAGAGAGTGTTTTTGGTGCAAGCTTCTCTATTGGAGCTTAGCCAAACGCTCCCTAGTGGGCCGAGCCTTGGTGTGGTTAACCATGTCCTTCTTGCCACATCCTGATATATTGCACCATGTTGGTTTTTTCACAGGGGTTGCATGGGATAGCTCAAACTGCTAGTGTATAATTTCTTAAGGGCTGGTTCAAGTGGCACATAGAATACCAAGGCACGACTAGCTTGGCAGATAATGATCCGACCTTAGTCCAAAGGTAGTTTGGGCATTATAGATCCGGAGATGTAGAGAAGGGCCCTCTTGGGCAAGCTAGTGGTTCGTACTCTCACACTTGGCATAAATCCCTGGAAGCTCCTCCTCTAGAGAGGACTTTTCAGGAACACTCCCCGGTCAGGTGGAGAATGGATCTTCTCAGATACCCCTCTCACAGGGAGAGGATCCCCACTGATTTGGAGCCTTATCAGAGGAGTTTTAGGGGGCTTTTGTCTGCACCAACCCCCCCTATAGGAAGGAGTTCGAGCGACAGTCGATTCTTTGGCACCCAGAGGTCAGGGACTTGGATGGGTGATGTTAGGACAACAGATGCATATCGGTTGGGATCAATGAGATAGTGGCCCAACACGGTCCTTTGGCTCTTGGAGCTAGCTTCCTAGAGATGCAACGATGGCTAGAGGACATGTTCTCTCTGATACGAGGGGGATAGGTACTTGGATGGTAGAGATTGGCTCAGCGATTCCTAATTCTTGATGGGAGGGGTTGCATTGTCCCTAGACCCAAAAATACTGGGATGACCAATTCTCTAGGACAGGAGTACCGCTCAGAGTTTGGTTTTTTAGGGAGACTTTATGCTCCATACGCCACATGTTTTACAAAGTGGGACTAGCTGGATTATTACAACTAGAGACAGAGAGGGATCCTGAGGAGCTTGCAGCCTTGGAGGGCCTAGAGTGGCAGAGGATTAGCAGCTTGGGTGGTAGAGAGTGGCATATTGACCTGGACATGGTACTATCGGGTCAAAAGGGAGCGGTTTGGTATCTCTAGATTTGGGAGGGTTAGCCACTCAAAGACTTATAGTGGGACTTGGGTGAGTGGTTCGGGAGGAAGAGGCATTAGGGGGGAGAGAGGAGGTGCCCTTATTCCCCTATACGACCCAGATCGACATACACATATAGATGGAGGCAGCCGCCAAGTCCCCTTCGAGGGAGTGATAGTGTGGCTAGAGCAAGATCTTCCCCGTGAGGTGATCACACACTTTTGGCCACAGCTCTCTTACTTCTTTTGGATGGTAGCTCATGAAGGCTTACCCATTGGGCCATGGTTGGAATTGATGAGGGTAGATGGTAGATGCTCTCGTTGTGTAGAGGGTGCGCTTGGAGATGATCCTACACTGCTTGTGGAGTTGTGCAACTGCACAGAGGATTTGGCTAACAACGTTTCGGATTGTGGCTAGTATGTGGAGAATGCAGAGAGGGACCATGGTGGCTTGGCATGCTTTCTCCATAGATCCTATCTAACCGGCCTATAGGATTCATGGTGAGCACGTCTCTCGGATAGAGATTTTTGACGCCATGTTTCCATCTCACACTCGTCCTCTATTCTCACTTGAGGATAGTGTTTGCGAGACGGTAGCCAGCATCACTGCATGGAACATCTGGGTCGCCTGCAACCATGTGATGGCCGGATAGCAAGTTCCAGCATTGGCTACCCTTGTAACCATTTGACAAGATATCTTCTTCATGTTGTGTGCCACATCTAGGAGCATGCCAACTCCAAGTTTGTGTGGGACCGTCGAGAGGCAGGAGCGTTTCTGCAAGGCTTGGCCTATAGGCATTTTCTACACCCTTTCCATGGGAGGTATCCACTAGATGTATAGACTACCACCCTGGTTGTTAGCCCTTTGTCGAGAGAGCCCCTAGGCAATGAGTTAAGATTTCTGGAAATAGGCTAGATTTTTTACGACTAGGCTTTCTACTTTTGTACTTACCATCATTAGCTCCATTTTGGGAAGCTAACTTAAATGGTTTTTTTTCCAAGCATTAATAGAAGGTACTTTTCTTTTGAAAAAAGAGAGCAATGGAGGCTTCTCAAAGCTGACCATAATCCTCCCCTGTTTTCTTGCTATGATTTGGGTCTTGACCTTGAACTTCCATAGCCAATAGCTCACCTTATCAAGCCTCCTTATTTTCAGTGGAGAGGGGTGCAAACCCATCCCTAAAGACAATTTTATTATTACATCACAAGTGTTTAAGCTTCTTAAGATGCTTTCTAATCAGTAGATCCAAAAGTTGCTCATCCTTCACAATCAAAATGAGCGTGATGGTGATCCAAAAGAAACTATGCCACGAAATAAAAAAAAGGTTAGAAAATGCAACACTGAAATAAACAATCACGATTAAGAAAAATAAAAGCACAATCTAAAAGCTTTAGCACTATCAAATAGTCTCATCTTTTTCCTCCATTTTTTAAATCTAGCTTATCAACCATTTCCTCAACTTTATGAAAATGTTCACTCATTCTTTCTATATCCTCAAAAAGAGTTCCTACGAAGAAAGAAAACAACTTTATTAATTGTGAAATTAAACAAAAAAGACAAACCTAAAAGTAAAAGAGTGCTTACTTTGACTAAAAAGATAAGCAATGCCTCCTTTTTTTTGCATTTTGGCAAGGTATGGGAATATGTCAAGGTGTAGATCGATGATGATGTCGACAATGCTTAATCCATTAATCACCGACATGCACAATGCCCCACATCTGACAACCCATAGTGAATAATGGATACGCTTAGTGAAGTGTAAACATCCAAAGAGAATAAAAGCAGTGAAGAGAAAAAGCAAACCTCTTCAATGTTAAGGTTGGCCAGGTAGGGGAGTAGCTAGGTCAGCTAGAATTGATATGTTCTAAATGGCCAACCAACCAAGCTGGTAAGTTAACTATTCTCCCCCCAGACTGCGAGGTCGGCCAGTCTAGGGGCTAGACCGTGCCCTTTATAAATCCCCTTCCCCCAACCCCCCCTCATAGCATTGTGATTGTATTCCTACCTATCTTGCCTACGTAAGCCTCTCCTACAGGGACGTGAAGTAGGGATCTAGTGCAGCCATATATTCCTTCAATATATTAGAACCTATTATGGAACCTTGTTTATATATTTAATATCTTTTTGGTTGTATTTCAATTTGAATATTATTCATGTGCTTAGAACAGTGCATGGCAAAGTCTCAATTTTATTTTTTACATGGTATCATAGTCGAATGTGTTTGCATAGCACTTAGATTAGCCAGCCTCTCACACCACACACTCTTAGTGAGGCAACAAAAAGAGAAAGTGGTCAATGCTCCAAGATGGGCAGCTCTTGATAGTCCCTTGATGATGGTGGCTCCCCTACATAGGGGGCAGGGGTTAGAGTACCGAGACCCTGACCTGCACCGTTTAGAACTATAATAGTGACTCCCCTACATAGGAGGCAAGGGTTAGAGTACTGAGACCCTAACCCTGCCCAATTTTTTTCCCCTCAAAGTCTTACACAAGATGAGATATAGGTTTTGTACGAAGACCCATCAAATCCCATAATGCCTTTGCTTGTACTTAGTGGGTACATATGAAGTGTATGGATTGGAAGGAGTGACTGTACTATACAGATCATCTCTCTCTAGGATAATCTTCATCAAGAAGCATGACACATGGATCCAGCACCCCTCTTGATAGAACCTCTTTGTTGGAATATGCTAATTTCCCCTTGAGAACTCACACTTTTCTAAAGGTCTATTTGAGGAGGCTAAGACTTCACCATACATAGCCCTATACCCTAACATCATGGACTTCATGAGCTGTGGGAACTTCTAGATTCTTGCAATGACTCTAGATGTTGATTTATATGAGATAGGGACATCTTGAATTTTTGTAGAGACGTGAGCCCCAGCCACATCACCTTATGGGCATTCATTCTTGGACATGGGTAGCTTTGAAGCCTTGCAATGGCCAAGCAAAAGATCATGAAGGACTATGTACTAAAATTTATTGCATATCAAATATTACTATGCCCCGATCTTAGCAAAGCCATTTTAACGAAGTAGTTTGTAGCAGTTTCGCTCACAATTGGACCTTTAACACCATCACTTCCATTCATAAGGCAAGGGATTACATGAGTTAGGTGAACTCAAGTGGTATTATGATTGGGCATGCATGTCCAAGATCTATGCATCGGTACTCGACACAAAGGTTAGCCGGTTCGTAGAGCTCCAAGGACTCTGAGATGAGGATTAGATAAGCTTCAGGACCGATCACGTGACTCTAGATCACATACTCACACTTAGAGGTGTTAGCAAGGAGGCTAGAGCATGAAGACAGAGGGTTATTGCTGCTTTGTGAGCTTCTGCAAAGCTTTTGATATAGTGCAAAGATGTCATCCAACAAATGCTTGTAGAATCTGGGGTATAGTCAGGAGGTTATTTGGGAAGTTATGGTTCTCTATGAGAGTGTCTCAAGTGTGTACAAGGTGGATAGAGAAAATCATGAGGACCATCGAGTCAGACAGGGTTCTATTTTATCACCAATCCTATTTGGTCTCTACATCTCCTCTACATACACCAGCTTGAGACTTTCATTGGGACACTCGAAGGACACATTGCTCTCTGTTGTGTGTGGAGCTTGATCTTTTTACAAAAATTAATTTATTGGCCATGCTTTTAACCCAAGCATGCTTATACCCATTTCATTAAAGGGGGGTAGGGGGGGCAACGCCCCCCCTAAGACATCGCCGAGGGTTTCCAAGGGAGGCCAAAAATACATGAAAATTGGTGCATGAGTTGGTTATGAGTTGTGTGGTAAAACTGTAAGATAAGGGTGTGGCTCACATAGTAAGAAGATATATTGCTTGTATCTTGTATCTCCTCGCTTGTTGCTAGATAAGAAAGATGTACGATTGGTTGTTTCCCTATGGACATAGTCCACACTAGGGGAACCACATATATCGGTGTCTCTTTGTCTCTTCCATTCCAAGTGCTTTTTGTATTGTGTATTTTAAGCATTCTATTTTGGGCTACTCCTAACAACTGGTATCAAAGCGTTTGTTTGAGCAACATCCCCCACAACACCAAAAATGCATTGGATGAGTGGATCCCTCACATATAGTTTGAATGATTGGATAGTTATGAAGGATTTGTCAAGGGTCCACATAAGCTTTCTAAGAGCAAGAGGTGTAATGATTTGCATGAGTGGAAGGTCCACTATATATTAAAGTTCATGTTTGGGAAGAAAGGATGGCTTGCAAAGGTGTAACATGTCTATATAGGAAAGGGCAAGTGCATGCCTCTGCCACTCAATCAATCTAGGATACCATCACATTATAGTGTTTCTTTCTATGTACCTTCTTTACTTAGGAGTGTAAGAGTCCATTTGGAAATTTTACATTGATCTTGGAAGAGCACTTATTCATTCCCTTGCACTTTGAGGGGTGGGAACCAGTCAAGTCTTTAATAGGTGATTTCATTGCCATTCATGGGGATTAGGTAAGCAAACGTATCTTGGGGGGAAGTCTTCCTCTTTGTGAAAGAGAAATGTGAATTGGTATAATACAATGCACATTACTCCAAGGAGGGTATCAAGCTATGGCCATCTTCAAAGCTTTGCACCATCACAACTTCAAGGCATGGACTATAACATGGTGGACTCAAGGATATTGCAATCATACAAGAACAAGCTTGCAAAGCATGTAGGCATGGCTATGAATTTGGCTCCAAGTGGGTAAGGTTTTGTTGGTTTATTCTTCTACACATTAAATTTGTTTCTTATTTTTAGAATATCCAAATGTATAGAACAAGAGCTCTATGGTCATGCAAGTATCTAGTTGAAAACACTCTTAAATGTTTGCTTGGGATGAATTGGGGTGCCAGGTCATGTGAACAAAGGGGTGATGTGTTTCAATGTCATGCATGTGATGATTATGTAGTGCATATCATGCCAAATGTTGTATTTAGCTTTCCAATACAGGTCACTGCTGAAAGAAAACAAGTGGCTATTGGATTCCCCTTGAATCTAACGTTGATGACAATACAAGGGCAAGTTTATATATTGATGTTGATCAACAAGAGTCAAGAATGTGTTTGTCACACCACAATGGACTCTATGGGATGTGCAGCAACACTTGTTGGTCATGGAGGATGGCATGTTATAGTCCTTCAACTGTACCTTAAATGGTGAAAATGTAGGCACGTGCATAGACAAGTGCATGCACACTACCAATTGCATCACTCTTGCAATATTAAATATAGTAAACAATATGTTTGACTAGTGTAGGCATTAAATTCAAGATTGTGGATTCTGGCATTTGCAAGTATTTACTTTAGAAATTGGAGGACAAAGAAAAAATAATGCTGCAATTTATTTTGATGTTATTATTGTGTGGTTCAAATAATATTTGGCAATTATTTTATAGTTTTTATTCATAGGGTTTGGGTATATATATAGGGGTAAGAGAAAATTTCATTTCACTTAGAGAAAATTTCACTTTCCCTTTTTAGTTTCACTATAGAGACATAGTTCTTGTACTCTTAAAACTATCTTGCTTCCTCAATCATTGTAGCAACCATTCTACTACATCATCCATGGATTTAGCAAGAGTTGTGCTCCGTGACTTCATCTCGTAGACTCCATTTGTAGATAGAGAAGAGGCGCTTTTTGGGTGTTTGTCAAGGCCCTAGATGTCCTAGGCAGTAAGAAGAACTCATGAAGTACATGCAAGACTACATTATGGATTTTGCATATCAGCCTAATGAGTCTGCAAAAAGATGGGTCCCAATAGATTACCATAGGTATCTTTACAATGAGGAACCCAGGTTTGTGAAGTGCTTGGGTGGCATTTGTGCTAATCTTATGGATGATGGATTTAGGGATGTAGATACTTATGTCCTCCTAGGATTGGGGATCATCAAGTACAGAGTCAATAGTTCCTATCTTGGGATATGACCCTTGCATGTTCACCCAAATGGCCATCAAAGTTGTAACATATCTATCTAAATACTATGAAGGGTGAATTTGGGAGAAATCCAGAGCATCTTTGTATCTAGATCTCCAAATGCACCATGCTAAAATGCTGGCTAGAATCTCCCAAAAAGTATCCACTAAATCATGTTAGCTCTATTAGGAAAAGCAAGGAACATCATCTAGAGAGCATGCCTCAACTAAATGTCATCAAACCAAAAGAGCCCAACAAGATTCATGCATTCATAAAAGACTTGAGGCCTGTCAATTCATGTATTTTTGTTCCTTACCATGCTTATAGGGCAATGAAGAGCTCATAATAGGGAGAACATAGAGGAACAACAAGAATGGACCTCTAATACAAGGTGGGTGAATAGGGTTCATCTTAAAGAGAGAGAGAGAGAAGATCCAATGCAGGTAGAAGAGAGGGACACACACACACACACACGAGGGGCAACTACAAGAGGTATTGTAGGGTTTTGTAGCCATGAAATCAAAAAATAGAGGGAGAAATAGTTGGACTAGACTAAGAAGGGGTAGAGCAGGTAGGGGATAGAGCAAGAGGGGGCGAAGCAAGAGAGGCAGAGTAGATATAGGAGGTGCTGCAGCCAAATTTGAAAACTAGAGGGAGAAAATAGCTAGACCAGAGTATAGGAGCATAGATGGAGGGGCAGAGAAGAGAATCTCACCAAAATGGCCCACAAAAACTTGAATGGGATTTGTAGCTAATCTGGGGCCGGTGCACATGGGAGGATGGTCAACCATGGGTTAGGGGGGAGGATGGTTTGGCAAGTCCACAGGGTACAATAAATAGGATCTATCTATATGACTACCCACCCTCCACCTTAGCATGGCATTGAGAATCACTCTCATTAGTATACCTCAGATCCCTCACTAATCCCTTAAAATTAGGAAACACCCATTTGAGGCCTTTTGAGACCCCATCTCTCCCCTAATGACCTTTATTTTTGTATCTCACAATGTGTGTGGTTGGATTTTTTGTGTGTGTGGCAAATAGCCACTTTGTGAGAGAAGTTTCCCTTCCTCCTTTAATAGCACAATATGTGCCCTTTGTGCTTTGTTTGGCTCTCAAAGTCTAGCTAGCCTAATAAGGAGAATGGGCCCATATGATGGTTCCTTGTAGTGACCCTCACACACTCTCATACTCATCTCATGTCCTCATCTCATGTCCACATTCTCCATCTTGGTCTACATATCTTCTCTACCTAAGCCGTTGGATCTCTTGAATGCTATGCTCCCTCTAACATGTTTCCTATGTGGGCCCATTGGAATTGTGGGCTCTTGGTAGTATAAATAAGTACTTTTTTGCCTCTTGGGAGTTTGGTCCTTGTTGTCATGCTTTCAACAAGTTCATGTAGTGTGCACTCGGTGGTTTGCAAGTTGAGGCATTGATTTTGAAGGAAGATATGAATTACCATGTGGAGAATTGAGGACTTGTATAGTAGGACACAATTTGTAAGTACAAAAAGGGATACATCTATATTTGGTGGAAGGGGAGATAGTCCACAAGTGGGAATGCACTCTTATGCAAAATGGTATGACTTCCTAGGGGCATCACCTGATGAATAACACTTTACTTAATAGAGTGGCATTTTTAAACTAGGGATTTTATATGTTATTTAGATACATCAAGGGATTTATGAAATATTTTCCAACTATGATTGATACATGTAAATACACATGGGGGTACTTTTATCTCAACATCCAAATATTATACATATGGAGGGGTTTAAATATTTGATTTGAAATATAGGGGTATTTTAAGTGTGTTTACACATGGTCAATGGATTTAAATATAATTCCCCAAAGTTTGCATTATGTTGTTGACTAAGGCTTATTATCAGTAGATTGTGAGAGTTTGGTTTTAATTAGTCTTGTATGCAAGCAAGGGTGTCCTCCCATTAGAATTAGACTTTGAAATTTGCATAAGCCACTTCCAAATGTTACATGTTTTCACAATTGGATTACTTTGTGTTCATATTCAATGGAAATTTTTATTTTTTAAAATTCAATCCATGTGCTCTGTTGTGGTTGGCTAGAAGAAGGATCTATGTTTGTGATTTGATTACTTTGTGTTGTAATCAATGGCAAATTTTTAGTTTTGAAACTCTAATTTGTGTGCTTTGATGTGGCTAAGAAGAGTCAATGTGGGTTCTCTAGGCCTTGTGAGCATGTTATATGCCAAAGTGAGGAGGCCATTCCATAATCCATGCACCATGAGCAAACTAGTTCTTCATGTGCATCACTTGAATGGGCTATTTGTTGCAAGAAGGTGTTTCACATGCACCTTGTAACACTTGCTTGCACTTTCCCATCAAAGCCTTAGCTTTGACTTTTAGGAGGTCATGTGATTAGCATAGTGCCATTACCCCAAACCGCACAAGGGGGTGCACATGTGAACATGGAAGTGAAGGCATCATCATGCATTAGAAATCTAGCCTTAGTTGGGGGTTTTGGCCCAGTCCTCGATAGCTAGTCTTACCTAGAAAGGAGAACAATAAAATGTGTGCAATACATCCACTGTTGGTGCACAAATGACATGCATATGTTGAATGAATGGACATAGATGTATGTAGAGTGTGGGTTGTGCTTAGATGTTGTGGAATCTTTAAGGACACCATCTAAATGAACTTTGGGATCATCTTGTTTAGAGGATGTAAGAAGGTGTAAGGAGTGTAATCTATCTCTCTCCCCCTATAATGAAGAAGTATGTCTCATGAGAATTGTGTTATCTCCCCTCTTTCCATCTTCATTTTGGTATCAGAGGGACAAAGCTTTTTTAGAAACACTTGCAAGTTTTGATTTTTTGATTTGGAGGAATGACATTCCGATTAAGGGTCAGTGGTAAAAAATAATACTCGGTCCTTGAAACCAAAAATCATCATCTTAAGGGAAAGACCACTTCATGATGCTTCTCTTAATGGAATCTATTGAGAAGAGCGAACATTGTTAGTGAGTAATTTTGGTATCTATATACTAATTAGAGGACCAATTATGGATAATTAGAGGATGCCCTTATTATGTGTATAAAGGCATGGATGAACTAACATGAATTAATTTCAAAAGCATGCTTCTTTGAGGTAAGATGGAACCAATTGAACTTGATCTAAAGGGTAAGGTATTTGAAGCCAAGAAGCCAAATGTCTTATAATTAGTATCTTTTTGGTAGCTTTTTATTCCTTGTTGAAGTCAATGCTTTTTTCTCCACAACTATCTTCTTTCTCCCATCGAACTATGTATAGGAACTATTATAGATAATTGTAGGGACTAGTCCAAGACTCATTGTAACAAAGTAGAAACAATTATATGTCCTTGCATTCATTCCTACACAATAACTTTATAGAAAAAATCCAAACTACCTATGCCACAATAGATGGACAATAAAGTATATTTCAAAACAAAATTGGAAGAAAAACAGTTCACTTCAAAATGATAATCTCAACCCATATGGAGAAAAGATAGAGCTTTGACCAAGAAGTGTGCAAATATATATTGTTGCAAATGTCCTTACAAATGGTTGTACATTATAATGCTCAAAGCATTCATGCCACAATGCATTGCAGCCTCCTGGGGCGCCAACTCAATATGTAATATGTTACTACCCTCGTCTAAAATCTAGGGTATGGGGGGACAAGGTCCATATATAATATGCATGGATTTCCTTTAAAAGCTTCAAATATGCAAGGGAAAAATATGAATTTCATGTTCCCCTTCCACAAAATATAAGGTACATACCGTAAAAAATATGCAAGATTTTAAGATTTGTACATAGTTTTCATAATATGTGCAGCCCAAGGGGGGGGGGGGGGTCTTTTGGATAAGGGGGGGTAAAACAAAAAATACACCAAAATATGAAAACCCATATCCTTTCAAATTAACGTAACTTTTTCGTGTTTTACCCAAATTTCATGGGGTAAAGACATATTTGAAGCTCTTTTAGTGTAGAACACAACCATGTTAATTTGAATTATTTCTACTCATGGCATATTGTTAAATTTATCTCATACTCAAGATTTTGATAGGTTTTCTCACGAAAGGGAGTTGGCACCCCAAGTGCAGCCTACATCGGTAAAAAATAAGTTACGAGCCTCCTTTGCCTCCTCTAATGCCATTGTGCATGAAGCACACTAGAATGGGTATGGCAACTCTTAGTAAATCAAGCACCCGCTTGTTAATAGAAATTTAGTGTGGAGCTAAGGGACTTGGGAGCCCGGAGCAAGTCCTGCATGTGTATGTCCATTAGGGTCCTGGTATCTTCTTTTCTCTCTGATTGTTTATTACAGGAATGGGGTTTGCGGCTCGTTCAAGGGCATGCCTATATGAGCGTCCTCACCACAACTGGGCCCCTTCCCCTCCTCTTCGAGGGGGGCTCAAGGCAGTAGAGCAGCCATTCTGTGATGCTCCCTCTCTATGTGGGACAGGGCAGCATGATTGGCTAAAATGGACCAGTGGCGTTGAGTGACGAGGCGTCGCGACGAAGGTGGTCTATCCCCTTGTGGGGTGGCAGTTTGTAGAGAGGCTCACAGGGGTGCCATTCGCGCTAAGTTTAAGCATACCACTAAGCGGAGAAAAAGAAACTAGCGAGGATTTTCCCTAGTATAGCGACGAACAAACCAAAAAGAGCTCGGGTAACCTTAGTGGGCCTTTTTTGGTAAGCAGAATTGGTGATGCAAGATGAACCAAAAGGCGAGTTACGGTGCCGAATTGCGCACCAACCTAGATCCCACAGATTCAGGACGATAGTCATGGAAGTCGAAATCTACTAAGCAGTGTGTAACAACTAGTAGCTGCCAAATCAATAGCCTTGAAAATGGATGGTGCTAAGGTGCGCGACGTAGAAGGCCGTGATGAGTTTCTAGGAGGACATGGGGGTTGTGGTGCAGCTTGGGCGCAAGTTTGAGTGAAATGGCCCGCAGAGCAGATCTTGGTGTGTGAGGAGGATTCTTGGTGGATATGCTCTGCGGGGAGGATTCGAACGAGGGCAAGACCAAGGAACAACACGTGTCGTGGCCAGGCCGGAGTGCATACGCTCGGTGAGAAGGATTCAAAACTACCAAGGCACAACACGTGTGGTCGCCATAAACTCCGTGAGAAGGATTCGAAACTACAAAAGCACAACACGTGTGGTGGCCAAGCTCCTGAAGCTGGTGATACTTTGTTGGAGGTGGTGGAGTGAAGGCAATGAAGAGAGCATGATGGGCATGGGCATGGAAGTCTTGGCGTCCTCTTCTTCTCCTTTTTTATCATCATTTTCCTCTTGTTGTTGGTTTTCCCCTCGGAAGTCCTTGAAAGCAAACAGTTCCATCCTCCATCTCACTCGTTTTGCCCTTCCAACTCCTCCTGGCGACACAGAACCTGAATCGTCAGCTTCTACGTCCATACCAGCAGCGCCCAATTATCTGCCAGCTACAGCGGCGTCCCTTTCAGAGGCTTTTGGAAGACGTTTTGCGTTGGGAGTGTCCGCTAGTCTGGCCGTCGCTATCGGTGGGAATTTGGGTGGCATTACGAGCTTAGTCCTTGGATTGAACCCCGAGTTCTCCCAAGGCCTGAAGCTGGATGCATTGTACCCCGTTAGCGGCTTCAAACGATGTATCGAGAAGGATTTCGGTAAGCGAATACAAAGTTCACAGTTCGAGCAAATATTTATATCTTACATGACTCCATGTTGTTTGGTGACGTTACATCACAAGCCTCTTGAGGTTTACCTGTGCCTCTATTTTGTCCAGGCATTAGCGAAAGTCCACCCTTAGATACGTCAACAGCCTAATCTTTTGAAGGGTTCCATCTTGCATGCTTGCGCCACGCTTCTTGCTTAATGAAGGAAGAAACTCGGCAAAGTCAAACTGAACAACGCAGGCAATGCCCAAGGTCTATTGGTTTGAACGCCCAAAGCGCCTGAAGGCCTGGTACACACCGCCCATCCCATGCCCAACTTCTGGGAAGCCAAAAAGTAAGCTTGGGCGTAGGCTTTGCACACAAGGTAGGCATCCTGGGCAGCAGCATTGAAAATGACAGACTACCGCACCCCTGATACTTGATTGGCTGCAGAAAAAGAAACATCCATTCAGCTTTTGGAGTCTCCTGAATTTTAGAAAGGGGGGTGCGCCCTTCCACCGCAATTAAGCATGGCTCCTCTTACTAACAAGGGGCGGGAAGTCCTTGGTCTGTATAGGCGCTGAGTAAGGTGGAAAATTTTACTTTCTTGAGCAGGTTTAAGGGTTTCATAGGCACGAGGCTACTCTTTGACTGGACAAATGGAATCTAATGTAAAGGACACGTCCATGCATACATTTTTATAGGATAGAGACGGTTGATGACCTTCCTTTTGGGAATGGCTTATTGGCCCCCAAGACTAGGGGTCATAATGATCTAAGTGCTATTTAAAAGAAGTAATTTCCATGCAGGTCATGAAGTAGTTTGACAGATATCCCGAGGAGGACTGAAATCAAGCTCACGTCTAACCGTAGTTATGTCAAGCAATCAAGCTTATGCAATTAACATTGGATTCTCATTGTTGTAGAGTACTATTTCCACACACAGGATTTGGCATTGCTTGCTCAAAATTGTGGCGAGGGCATAGTGCATCCAAGGGGGGATTGTGACATGCCTTCTTTGCAGAGATAGTAACCTCCACCTACCTTGTGAGTGGGAGTACACGACTCATGAGGCTATCCCTTCGTCCAAGCAGATGACTAGTCTTTTCTGGAGAGGTATTTTCGAAAACATGGGTACGTCTCTGAATTTTCATATGAAGGAGAAGATTTTTGAAGCGGACGGGTTTGTGGAAAGTCTGGATGTTGCCTATCATAAGGTCAAATCAGCCCTCCAGAAAAGCCAAGACAAGCACAAAAGAGCAATAGATAAGCACCGCCATGAAATGATCCTGAAAGAAGGAGATCGGGTGCTGCTGCGTTTTCAGAAAGCACGACTAAAGAAGATGAAAGGCAAGGATAAAGTGTACACAAAGTTGAAGATGCGGTACTATGGTCCTTTCTAGGTTTTGGCACCGATAAATGATGTAGCTTACATGTTGAAGCTACTGGATCATTGGACCATCCATGCCTTTCATGTTAGTTTGTTGAAACCTTTTCAAGGTGAAGTGCGAGATGATATGCTCCATGAGGATCAGCCCGAGGTTGAAGAGCTTGATGTACTTGTTCCTGAGCAGATTTTGGCACACTCTGACAAGAAAGTACGGCATTGCACTCAGCGTCGCTACTTGGTAAAGTTTAAGAATTATTCAATGCTGGATGTGAAATGGTTGGAGGAAGGTGAACTGGCAGATTCACCTGAGCTAGTGCAGCTCTATTTGGATGCATTCCAGCTTATGCCGATTGCGGTCGAGGGACATACAGGTTCAGCCGAACATCGTTTCGGAGCAGTACCTGGTGCTCATGAGGGGGGTCATGCCTCCACCTCCTCAGGACGGACAGCTCACAGGATATCATAAGGTCGCTTGGTGATACTTTATGTTCACCCGAGGTGCTGTTGGCTGATAGTATTTTTGCCATGAGACTCTTATGATGCGTGTACTAGTCACTCCTGTTGGTTATGCTTGGATTTATGGATGGATTCACGTGCTCTCCTAGACCATAGGTTTATGGCCAGTTGTATATCATTGTATATCATTGGATGGGTTATTCATGCCCTCGAGCTCTGTAAAGTAGAATCATGGCTTGGAACGCTGCAACCTTGTGATAGAAGGAAAACAAGTTCATTCTAGTTAACATTTGGTTCCGGGAAAACCAATGAGCATCTTGAGTGATTTTGCAAGGCTTGGTCTGCAAGTATCTTTTATATTCTCATAGATCAAGGATGTATCCACACCACTTGTTGCTTGCACTTGCTCCTGGTTTACTTAGGGAGTGAGCTACGACCGGAGAAGAAAGCTGCTAGGCAACTGCTATTCCTTTATCAGCGTCTCACATATAATTTAATATAAAGTACATTAAAAAAATGGATGTTAGAAAAACTGTTTGAAGGGGATTGATGACTAGATATATTCTCAACAAAGTTATCCTATGGGACTCTCGCAGATTGGAATTAATTATGGCATAGAACTCTTGCCTCGCAGTACACCAATAGTTTAAACAACCTTATAAACGAAGCCGAAAGAGATTTCCAATCAACTACAAAATGGGACATATAAGACTTAGCAAGTCTCCATGGAAATTCTATTGGCTAAAAATAAATAAGGTACATTAGGCTTTGTGTTGATTATAAGGGCTTAAATAAGCTAACTATAAAAAATAAGTACCCTTCCAAGGCACAATATGTTTCATCAAGATAGATCTTAGATCAAGATGTCAACCATTGAAAGTAGAGAAAGGATGTATTTAAGATGGCCTTATGAACTAGATATGGACACGGCGATGGTGGGTTGGCTCCCCACTGGGGAAGAGCACTCGCTATGTGTATGTAGAACTGTAGTTCTAATGAGCAAATAGAGTGGTTGCATGATAAGTGAAGGCACAACAAGTGAAAGCATGCATGAACAAATGTATGCACCATCCAACCAAAGGGAGAGAGAAGTTTAAGGATGTCCTGTGCTGCGAAGAAAGGGGAAGAAGAAAAGTATATGATAAGGATAATTTATCATGACTAAAGGTAGGCCTTGAAAGGCAATGTACCTCTTGGTAAACCTTGAGGAGTAATATACTTTGTGTTTTTGTGAAAACTCTTATTTGGTTGGCACCCTTGGGGAAGAGGTGTTAATTCCCTTTTGCAACCCATTTTAATTTGGTAAGGCTAGAGTAAGGTCTCTTGGACCCGTATAGCATGCATTTGTAAATTGGCTAATACCACACAGGTGGTTTAATGATCCCATTAGGACCATAAGGTCTTCATTAGAAACCTTTGTCATATACATCAATCTATATGTCCTAAATTACACACACAGTCACATGTAGTGGTTACGACCTAAGAATATACAATTGTTATGCTCCATTTGAGCCCTAATACTAATCATAGGATAGTTTCTAGGTACAAGGTTATCCTTGTTGGCAAAGTCAAGTAGCCTATTGCAAAGATCTTCTTTCAAAGAAGGCTGAGGATGGAGGCCTTTGCTACAGAAGCATCCATGGTGTCTTGAGTGCATATTCCTAACTTCGAAGAGAATGGTATGTTGGATGGGAGCAACTACCCCATCTGGAAGATAAAGTTAAATGCTGCGAAAGGAGTCACATGGTGGCAAAGATTGCTTTGGGAGATTACTGCAAGTGTCGAGACTGGAGACCAAGCCAGAGGACTAGAAGAATGCAACTGGTAACGTAATCATGAAGGCATAGATGTAGAGGATGTCAGATATTGGATGTTCAGAGATTTCGAGGCACTATCGATGATCATTGAACGGCTGCAGATTCAGTGCTTCTGCACATTCAACTGGCGGGGATTGCGTTTGAGGTCTAGAAGAGAATGAATTGTATGAGACCAACACTGTGGCACGAATAGTTACTCTCCAAATTTAGCTATTTGTGATGACACTAGGAAGGAAGAACCTATCAATGACCATTTGGTCAAGGTGAGGTTCTCAAGGACCAACTTGCGGTGGTGGTGGGCCAAAAGGTTGATAGCTATCAACGTGCCTTGTTGTTTCTCAGCAATCTCTCATGCAGCTTTAGTGGGCTAGTGATTGCCTTGACGATTGGACAAAGGTTGAGGCCTCCCACATTCAAGGAGGTCCGTGACCTGTCCTCTGTGTTGGAGTATAAACAGTCACCTCTCCATTTGTGTGCCGCCAAATGAGGAGTACATGGGGGAGGTGGACCTGTATGTGTTAGATGGCATGTTGGCATTGTTGGAGCCTGCCACATGGTCTGGTTTGACAAAGACAGCAAGGCTGCCACATGGACAGCATATGGGCTGCCATGTGGGCACCAAGCACACAAGGAAAAGACAGGAAAGAGGGCTGCCACACGGACCCAGGAAAGGTGCCTGGCTGCTTGGAGAGCTTTGGATGGACAGACATTGTATGGATCACTGGTGCTGTAATCAGAGCATGTACGGACCAGTATGGAGCAGGCATGCCAGCCTGGTACATAAATATCTCACAAAGGTGAAGGTTGTGAGGGACCTACGTGATTATGCAAACTTGTTGAAGAATTAGAGAGTGGGATCAAGCAGGATGTACGGACCCTGTAGGGCCTGGATCTGATGCAGGGAAGCAGGAGCAGGTCCAGCTCATAGGCTGGAGAACTGGAGCAGACCTGCATGGAGAAGACATGAAGGATTGGCCAGGAAACAGCCTGGAAAGACTCCTATTGGGACAGTACAGTGAGTGGGCCAGTGGCAGGCTACCACATGGCCAGGCTAGCCAACAGGGCCAGGTCAAAAGGCAGCCAACCTGGTCGATTTGACAGACCATCAGGTCGGGTCCCACAGACTGGTGGGTCTGGAAAAGTTCGCTGATTTAGGGACTGACTGGTCAGGTATTTCAGGGTCTCTTGGGCCCTATAAAATGGAGCCCTTCAGGGCACATTAGCTATCCATTTGGTTAGCAGATTTTGGGAGCACTTGAGCCTGGTTCAAGGTGCAATCCAGGAGGATGCAAAGGCAGCAAGGAAATTGGCTAAGTGCAGCATACAAGGAGCTCACAATCTTCACCATGGGCTGCCTTCACAGTAGCAAAGAAGACGGGATCATAGAGGGAACTTTTGCCTCACCATTGGCTGCATTAGAGCAGCAAGGAGGTCAAGGAACCATAGCAAGCACTGCCTTCGAATTGGCTGTCCGTAGGAGCAGGAGGGAGGCGTGATTGTGGGCAGACATACGAAGCCCACTCAAGCTCTAGGAGAGCACTGCAGGCCTAGTGTCCAAGGAGATAGGAGAACAGCTTTGCATGTACAGGGGTCCACATCTAGTCGGCACTCCGCTGATAGAGGGTGGTGCACTAGACAGTTTTTAATATTGTGTCCACATTGGATGGAAATCTATTTTGCTGGATCTACATCTCTCTTTTGAGCAGTGTCCTTTTACTGTCTGCACATCTATTGAAGTACACACTAGGGATAAGAAGTTTGGATTTGAATATACCACTGTGTGACGTGGTGGGAGCTCGGACGCAACGACCTTGGGAAAGGACGGCCTTGATTCAAGCTTGTGGAAAGCAGCTTCTATGTGAAGGACCAGTGCTCATGTGAGAAGGAAGGTGACTTAGATTCAGGCAGGTGTATGAAACCTCTCTATCATGGCTGCAAGATAGGCGATTCTTAACTTTGGGGAAATGGGCAAGTTGGATGGGAAAAATCACTCTGTATGGAAGATGAAGGTTCGGAGCCACCTGTTGGTCAGATCAACTTGGGGATTGTGATAGGAGTGAAGCTAATGCCTCAGCCCACCATGACGCTAGCCATGGTGAATGCATCTGTGGTTATCGCACCGGCAGATGCTGTAGCAGTGAGAGACTGGGTGATGCGTGATGCGGAGGCAGTGGCCGTCATTATTGGCACCGTGGCAGACTCAGTGCTCTAGCACATGCAGTTAGCAAACACTTCCTTTGCGACGTGGACCATACTAAAGTATATGTATAAGGTGAATGACGCTGCGAGGATTCTCGACCTCGACAGAGCTGTACGGCATGACCATGGGAGAGGGGGATGTAGTACAAGATCACATCACCAAGATGAAGGTGGTGTGTGATCAAATCACAGCAATTGGTCAAAGGACTAATTTGGTGAGGATGGCTAGGCTTTTTTGTGGGATCCGTCCCAGGAGCTACAAGAGATTTTCTTCGACAATGATTGCAGGGTAGCGGATGGCACTGGTAATTTTTGAGGAGCCAATGCCTTTGCTTCTGTAGGAGGAAGCTGGATAGGAAGCTAGATAGGAAGTTGTTTTATGCCAAGGACAAGGGCAAAGGCAAGGGCAAGCCTGGCGACAGCAAGCCCAACAACAAGAAGACGAAGGATGTCAAATCTGAGAATGATGGGGATGCTTATGATGGCGAGAATAAGAAAAAGAGATAAGACCAAAAGAATTGCTTCTACTGAGATCGGCTAGGATATTTTGGAAAGGACTACCGAAAGAAGAAGGCAGATCAAAAGAAGGACTCTGATCAGGATGTAGAGGAGACAAAGTCTATGTCAGCACATGTGGTAATCTCAGAAAAGCTTTTCTCGGTGACATCTCCCTATGTTGCTGAGGTAAGGCATGCAGACCCTGGTTTTACTGCAAGATTGTCTGACATTGAGAGATGGTCTAGAGAAGATTCAGAAACCTTTGTGAAGGTGAAGGACAGCAATGAGTGCTTGGATCACTCTTGGGTGCTTGTCTGGTATCACTAACATAAGGGAGGATTCTTTGGAAGGACGTATGGATTCAAGGTTAGATGGGAGCTGTGATATTGGAGGCGGCATTACAGGATTACACAATGAAGCTGGGTGTGCCTCCATGAGGTGCATGGTTTGCTTTTAGAGCCAGCAGACAAGTAGGTGGACTATCTGGTATGTGCGATCCTTGTTTAACCTTAATAACTTGCTTTGGGCAGATTCTATGCTTTGCATTTCTCAGGTTTTGAGAGATTGGAAGGTGTATGCCTTCCTGGAAGGTGGAGGGGGAAGTCTTGGTCCTTCTGCGAAGCTCAAAAGAGGTTGCTGGAAGGTCAACATGGTGGACTTGTTGAAGCCTGAGTGGTGAAGACAGGGACACTTGTTGGAAGTCAATGTCCCCCACCTTTGAGCTCCCATATGAGGACATTGGGGGGCATATGACTGTGAGGGGGAGGAATAACGGGGACCAGGTTTGGGCTGCAGGACAGCGGCATAAGGGCTGCAAGGAAGGCCGGGCAAGGGAAGGACAGCAAGCCCATGGAACCTCCTAGCAGCCCCTCTTATAGGCTGCCCACGGGGGGCTGTTTGAGGCAAATAAAGGCCAACTAGCAGGTCGACCTGCTAGTCCCTGGACCGACTAGAAAGTGGGCCAGTTTGAGGGCCTTCCAGCCCCCTATAAAAGGCGCCCCTTGCCCCCCCTCATTCTCCATCAGCCACTGAAGCCTGAGAGGCAGCGTGAAGCAGGACCAGTCTAATAGGAGAGTTCTAGATTTTGAGCAGCTCCTTGCTGGATATCTTGTGCTCACCTTGGGCTTGGTTTTGCCGCCTGCAACTCCCTCCCTACCCGCCTAACCTCGCTGCCTGCAGCTTCCTACCTGCCTAGCCTCGCCTGCAGCTCCCTCCCCGCCTAGCTTCCCTCCCCATCTAGCCTCGCCGCCTGCAGCTCCCTCCCACGCCCACCTGCAGCCCTCTCCCACACCCGCGGCCTCCTCCGCCGGCTGCCTCTTCCGACCCTCCGCTCCTGCTGCTCCCCCCACCCGCCTGCAGCTCCACCCTCCTGCAACCCCTCCCCTGGCTGCAGCTCCTTTGCACGCTGCCTCCCCGCCTGCAGCCCCTCTGCCCGCTTCCTTCTCTCCCCCATAATGAAGGACAAAGGGGGATGAGGACAGGGACTCACTTAGGTGGGAGACCCTTCGGTCCAAATATACATACACGAGGAGATGGGGAAGGGGAACTGGACAGCACCGCGGCCTAGAAGAAAGGGGTCCACGGGAAGCCCATGCCGCTCACCACAGCCTCGACCACTATGATTACCACCACCACTTCGCCACCATCATCCGCATCCGCCTCATCATCTACGCCACCTCTCCCCTCCCCCTCTCCTGCATCATCATCACAGGCCTCCTCCCCAGTAGCCCCACCACTAACCCCATCAACCACGGCCATCGGCTCCACAGTACTTCTCCCTCGTATCCCCTCGCTACCCTTCATTGCCTCGTCCGGCCTCGCTACTTCTACACACCACTCCCCCGCCCAGATCACGTTGTCCCCACCCTCAGTACAACCTCAGCAGCCCACCTTCATTGCAACCCCTCTCGAGATCCAGTTCCCACCCGGACCAGGATATCTTAGGCCCCCACCAGATGCTTGGGACTCCCTATTGGCTGAGATACACAACATCCGGGCCCGTCAGGCAGATCTGACACATTACGCTCAGGAGCAGGCCTGCTACACCCAGGAGCAGGCCCGCATTATACACGAGTAGGGCACCCTTATCCAGGGGCTTAGACACGACATCACACAGCTCCGAGAAGAGCTCGGGACCCTGAGAGCAGCGCTGGAGGGACCCCAGTCACAGAGATGGAGGCAGAGATAGCCATGATACAGTCGGCTATAGCAGAGACGACTAGATGGGTGGACGTGGCAAAACGGGAGCTTGCAAAGGCAACCGTTTCAGCCGCCATACAGGAGCAGTAGTAGAGGGCTTCGAAGGCCCTCAACATCCGGATACGAGGGATCATGCGAGACAGCACCAGCACCACGACGACGCCCATGGAGGAGGCGATCGCCTTTGTGACCACCACCATGGGGGTCCCCGACCACGGCATAGAGGGAGCATGGCGTGTTGGGAGAGACCCCAACCGAGAGCAGCCCCTAGTCATCCGCGTCATAGATTCACATGCTCGACTAGCGACACTCCGATGTCGAGCCACTCTACGAAAGCATCCCACCCTGTCTATGGATGAGGATTTGACACCACTATAGATTGAGGAGCGATGAGTTCTTCTCAGCAGCGGGATGTTGCCCGCAAGGAGGGGAAATGGGCCGTGGTTTGAGATGGTAGGTTGTTGATCGGCACCCGTCAGGCTCCCACCCGTGCCCCCTAGGGGGACGGGGCCTATGAGACTTAGGTTTTCGAGACCCTAGCTTGCACCATTTGGAACTGTAATGGTACCTTATGGTCAGACGCAGGAAACTTCTTGGAATCTTACACAAGACGAGACATAGTCTTTTACACGGAGACGCACCAGAGCCTAGAGCGTCCACTACCGATAGTCAATGGCTACACATGGGAGTCAACCTTCAGGGATGAGACAAGGGATACAGGCGGAGTTTGAGGATTAGGCGGGGTCGCAATATTGTACAGGTCTTCCCTCGTTGGAGCCATCTTCGTTGAGAGGAAGGATGCACACTCTCGATTCATGTGGATCCAGATCCGATGCACGGCCACTCGTGACCTTTTCATAGCAGTATGCTACTTCCCGTCAGACACATCCCACTTCGCCAGAGTTGGGCAAGAGGAGGGTGAGACATCGACATATGCACCCTTACATCCGGATATCCTAGACCTTTTAGCTCGCGGGGAAGTTCTCCTTGTTGGGGACTTCAACGCCAGGACGAGCACGCGCCAGGCACCACTCCTGGACTTCCGAGATGACTCTATCATGCTACCAGACATGGACCTAGACGGAGTAGGTATGACCAGGATCTCATCAGACCGACACGGGCCTGTTACACCATATGGACACGTGCTCCTTGACTTGGGCAGGATGCACGATCTCATCATCTACAACGGGTTTGACCTATGGCCCTCCTCAGGTGGTTTTACTTGCTTCCCACATGGGGGGGCACTAGTGTAGTAGATTACATCATGGGATCCCCTACCTTCACCTCAGGTATCACCGACTTTACCATAGCACCACTCCCTCCAAGAGCTGATCACACATACCTATTCTTCTCTATCGTCACCTCACGCTTAGCCACGCCACACACACCACATATGACGCACGACACCTACCACGACATACACTTTGATCACAGCCTCTCCCCCGCTTGCTCTCGATGCCTAAATAGACTCCTAACCTACATCGATCACATACCACTCATAGAGGACTGTGCTGCCCTGATTAGTTGCACACTCCACGAGGCTACCCTCTTTCCCCACACCACACGGTCCACTAGACCACCACCTCTTGGTTCTGTACCCTGCAACAACTGGTACGATGCGGAGTGCAAGGCTTCTCACCGACAACTCCGACTTGAAACCAGGTGTCACCTCCCGAACACACCAGACACGGTAAGCAAGTACCGACGTCTCGTACGTCTGAAGAAGCATGCATTTCTTCGTCGAAATGAGGAGGAGGTGTTGAACATCTTGTATAGCAGCAACTCTAAGGAATTTTGGCGGAGATTCCTTGACCGTAGGTCTCCATCACCCCTCACCGACACAAGAGTTTGGCACACATATGCACGCCATCTTTATGATGTCCCACACCAACCTACTCGAGATCTCATACACACACCTCGCCCCACCACTTGCACGTTGTTCACTAGAGGGGGAGTCATTGAAACTGCACAATGGCCTGACCACGAGGGGCTATGCACTGAGTTTATCACATATGGGATCGACACGCTAGCCCCGATCCTAGCAAAGCTATTCAATGACGCTGTTTGCCTTGACACTCAACACCATCACCCCCCTCCACAAGGCAGGGGATCCCATGGACTCGAGTAACTATAGGACTATCATGATTGGACATGTGATGTCCAAGATCTATGCAGTAGTATTAGATGCGTCGGTCAGCCCCTGTCCGCAGAGATGAGAGGGCTCAGAGTAGAGGGTCAGGCCGGTTTCAGGCGAGACCATGGGACTATGGATCACATACTCACACTCAGGAGCGTCATAGAGGAGGCCAGATCATGGAAGGAGAGGGTATATTGCTGCTTTGTGGATTTCCGCAAAGCCTTTGACACAGTACCTCGAGCTCGACTCATCACACGCCTACAGGCACTGGGATTTGACCAGGAGATCATCTGGGCAGTCATGGCACTTTATGAGAGAGTCTCAGGTTGAGTTCGGACAGGTGCAAGTTGGACAGATGAGATCTTGAGCACCATAGGGGTCAAACAGGGTTGTCCCTTATCACCAACCCTGTTTGGCCTCTACATCGACGAGCTTGAGACTTTCATGGGGGCTTCCGGAGGGACCTGTTGCTCACTTGTCGGGATCATCATCAGGATTCTTCTTTATGCAGATGACGTGGCACTCTTGTAGTCCACACCCGAGGGGCTCTAGCGACACCACTGCTGGCTTTTTGTTTATCCCATGATTTGGAGGTCAACCTTGGCAAGACCAAGGTCATGATCTTTAGCACATGCACCGGAAGCAGTTCACTTTCGGTGGGTCACCAGTTGAGATCATATCCTCATACACTTACTTGGGGGTCATCTTCTCTGGCCTGATCTTCACGATGAGACCAACAATGCAGGCTGGACTGAGCAGGGGATACGCCTCATTGGCTCGGCTAGAGAGATAGTGCTTCCACTGCCACTTCCAGGACCCTCGGACCAAGGCTCTTCTCTTCGACTCCTTGGTCCGACCAGCCGGTATGTATGGCAGCCCTTGTTGGGGACCTAACATGTCAGAGATAGAGTGGACACGGGTGGAGCACCTGCAGATCCTTATGCTCTCACGGATGATCCGGGGGGAACCATCCGTACCACATCATATCATTCAGGCCGAGTTTGGTGCCTCTCTACTCCAGCTAGATGCAGCCTTTCAGACCATCACATATCTACATTGGGTTAGATCATATGGGGACTGCATATCAGGGAGACAGAGGTTGCCATGGTTGGCTCTCGATTCCTCCATGAGGTTGGCAGCAGAGGGAGATGAGCGAGGTTGGTATGCACGGACTCACAAATGGTTTGTGAAACTAGGGTTTCACATCGATAGGATACCTCCTTTTCAGTACAGTTTGGATGCCCCCCCGGTACTCCCAGCCACCATCCCGATCGGGCCACACACCAACTAAGTCATTCGAGAGGATCTCCTGCAGCTACACACCTTTAGGACCTGGTTGGAGCCGAGGGAGCTTCGAGTGAAGTTGAGCTTCTACAAAGATCACTGTCTTCGTATTTCGGAGGAGGGATTCATCACACCACCGGGGTACATTGAGCTACACATGCCTCACTCACTACGGATCTCCATCGGACAGTTTCGGGTATCATCACACCGCCTCTGCATAGAGAGCGGCAGAGCAGAGGGGATCCCTAGGGAGCATCGCATATGCACATTGTGTGATTGTCAGGAGGTTGAGTCGGAGGAGCATTTTAGTTTCAGCTGCCCAGTGTACTACGAGATCCGAGGTCGCTACCACTGTCTCTTCAGAGACGGCTTCGGGCCCCTTTCCAGATTCCTCGCCTACCCAGATCAGAGATGCCTCGCGGCCTTCATTCACGAGGGGGTCCGACACAGAGAGTACTTACTCAAGCGACGGGGCTTGGCCACACCACTAGACACCTCTCAGAGCAGGATCACAGAGCTCTTCCTATTGAGTGATTGATTGTCCAGTCTCTAGCCGCAGACGTGATAGAGACCCCGACCCGATGACCGCATCACGACACACGAGGCATCGAGGGGACACATAGATCACTCTGGGGGACCTCCCATCATTGTTTAGACCCGAGACATGTCCCACGGGAGTCACGGTGGCTTTGATCTTGCGTCGAGCCTCCTCAGGAGATCAAGACGCACGGCACCCCTTGACACATGCCAACGTCCCATCACCGGCTACGCACCAGCCAGGGCGACATGACACATGGAGGATTCCGCTCCACTCCGCTCCAGTATTTTTCCTTTTCATTGTCACACCCAGATGTATTTGACTATGTATGATTAGACTTAGGACTCAGCACGGGTGATGATGCTCGTTTAGTAGCTCCACCGTTACTGTCGTTTGTATCAGGTTTTCTTTCAGTCTCATAGACCCATCTTCCGAAGACGCTAATAAAATTTCTTTCTTTCTTTCTTTCTTTCTCATATTCTCTCTCTTGGATATGCTGTCTATACTCTATCTTTTAGTGAAGTTCTCTTGTGTGGTATGCATCATTGAGTGTGAGATGGAGCTGTTCCTATTCCACAGAGGTTACGAGGTTAGAGAGATACTATCCTTTATTTCCAACATGGTAGTAGAGCACGGTCCTCATCTCTAGACGCTCTCACATTGAAGGAGTTCTTCTTATTGAAAGCGACTCTGATTCGAACCAGGTTTGCAAAGCTCTATTTCATCTACCGCACGCTCTATTTGGAGTTTCTTTGCTGTGTGAAATTTATAGCAGACATGTCGAAGTCAAGAAGTTTTCTGCCTTTGTACTTCATACTTCCTCCTCTTGCCATGTTCCCTCTTATACCATCCCTAACTTTGGAGAGTCTTGGAAGCTTGGATGGGAGAAATTACCCCATTTGAAAGGTAAAGATCCGGAGTCGCCTTGTGGCCTGGAAGCTGTGGAAGCTCACAACGTGAGTGGAGGAGGATTTTAGACAACAAGGGCAGTATTCTTGTGCCGGTGGACAAAGATGAACTCGAAGCATGGGAGGATAGAGATGCCCAGGCCCTAGCTTTAATTCTAGGGATGATGACGGACTCTATGATTCCTCATATCCAGATGGTAGATACGTCAATGGAGGCATGGACCACTCTCTGAAGGACTTGTACGAGATAGTGGGATGCTACTGTGCAGCTTCAAGGGGTTTGTCACTACTATGATAGCAAGAGAAAGGACCAAGCTCTTGACATTTGAAGTGCTTGGGCTGTTGCTACTGCAAGAGGAAGCCCGGGAGAAGTTGTACAACAAGGACGAGATAAAGCACTTTTGGCAAAGGACAAGCCTAGTAAGGGAAAAGTCCAAGGACTCCAAAGGCAAGGCCAACGATTCAGAGAAGAAAAAGAAGGTAAAATGTTTCTATTATAAAAAGCTCGTTCATTATGCAAAGGATTGCCGGAAGAAGAAGGCAGATCAAAAGGAAAAGGAGTTCACGTGCAAGGAGGAGCCTAAGACACACGGCCAATTTCACTACAGGAGAGCTTTTCTTGTGCATAGAGCACTGCTCCACTCATGTAGCAGTGATAACAAGGAGGCTTGGTATGTGGATAGTGGCGTCTCAAAATGCATGTCCAACAGGAAGGAGTGGTTCAAGACCATGGAGGGGATCCATTCCGACTTGAAGGTGACCGTTGGGGATAGCCGGACATGCCCTGTCAAGGGGGTAGGCAGTCTTCCATTCATCACCACAGTGGGAGAAGAAAAGGTAATATCTGGTGTGGTGTTAGTTCCAAATCTTTGCAAGAATCTGCCACTTGTTCAAAGATCAAAGGAGGACAACTCTGAATTGTTCTGTAGGGCTTCTTCGTGGGAGCTGATGGAGTATCTGCATTGATGTGTTGGGATTGGCCCCCACGACCCTGTAGGGGCTGGACTTGAAGCAGGATAGCAGGAGCAGGTCTAGCACATAGGCTGGAAGGCTAAGGCAGACCTGCATGGAGAAGACATGGAAGATTGGCCAGGGAAACAGCCTGGAAAGACTCCGATCGGGATAATACATTGCGTGGGCTAGTTGGCAAGCTGCCACGTGGCCAGGCAGCAGGGCCAGGCCAAAAGGCAGCCAACCAGGTCGATCTGATAGACTACCAGGTCGGACTGGTGGGTCTAGAAAAGTCGGCTGATTTATGGGCTGATTGTTCGGGTATTTTAGGGTCTCTTGGCCCTATAAAAGGGAGCCCTTCAGGCCTCAGTAGCTATCCATTGTCTAAGCAAGCACTTGAGCTTGGTTCAAGGTGCCACTTAAGAGGATACAAAGGCAGCAAGGGAACTGGATGAATGCAGCATACAAGGAGCTCACAGGTCTTCACCATTGATTGTGCTCACAGCAGCAAGGAAGATGGGATCACGGAGGGAACATGTGCCTCACCATTGGCTGCATTCAGAGCAGCAAGGAGATCAAGGAACCACAACACGCACTGCCTTGGAATTGGCTGTCCATAGGAGCAGCAGGGAGGCGTGATTGTGGGGCACACATACGATGCCCAGTGCCCACTCAAGCGCCTAGTGTTTTTGTCAAGGAGATAGGAGAACAGCCTTGTATGTACAGGGGTCCACCTCTACTCAGCACTCTGCTGATAGAGGTGGTTCATTGGACATAGTTTTTGTATTGTGTCCACATGGGATGGAAATATATATTGCTAGTTTTACATCTCTCTTTTTATTGACTGTCTGCAAATCTATTGAAGTACACATTAAGCATAAGAAGTTTGGATTTGAATATTTCACTGTGTGAGTTCCTAGGCTCCATAACTCTATCTCTGGGGTTAGCTTCCGCTGTGCATACCCTCTGTTGTATTCTCTAACTCTCTGTTGCTTCAGGAGGAAGCTAGGTTGAAGTTGCAAAACAATGATGGTGATGAGAACACACTTACCGTTTTTGCAGGGAAGGGTAAACGAAAACCAGCAAGGGTAAGCAAAACAAGAAGGATTCCTCAAGAGTTTCAACTCTTCTCACAATTATGATTTAAAAACTAGATAATGCTACTATTGCGATCAGCTTGGACATCTTGTGTGGCAATGCATGAAGAAGAAGGCCGATAAAAAAGAATAGTTTGAAACATGCTCAACGAATCTGATAAAAGGTGAATTGTTCTTGGTGGTTACACGTAGTAGCCCCAAGATAGTTGTCATTGATCCGTGCATAACCCATGTTGCTCAGATCATACTGAGAATGAGGCTGTAGAGGCCCAACTTCTGATGGAATGTGAGGCAGTGAACACATTGGTTGATGTAGAGAGGCTAAAGAGAAGCTTACTGTAAGTAGTGGTAGTTGACTTGCTCCAATGGCAAGAAAAACAATGACTAGAGTATGTTTTCTCTCTTTTTAGTCATTTGGATTTCCAATGCATTCTATGGTTACAATGTTTGTCCAGGTGTAGTGTGAAAGCTCTCCAAACATACAGAGGAGAAATTCTCAAGACAGAGACTCTTGGAGATGACTGGATGTGTTATGAGGATATTAGTGTTTCGGACTCTACAAAAATTGAGGTACTAACAGATGCAGGTGACAAGAAGCATTCTGTAAGAGGGGTTACCTTGGTAGATTCTGGATTTGAACTTGAGTGGAGCTCAACAAGAGCCTGGTTCCTGACGCAGCTGGGAGCAGTTTCTGAGCTTTTGGAAAGGGACCAGTTGTTGTTGATCTATGTGGAGCAGCCACAAGGATCTCACTTTGTAGGTTTCAAGGATTGAGGTTATGGATTGTGGTGTTTGCAAGGATTGAAATAGACCCATGATATAGGTGTTTTTTAGGGTATGGTTGGTTCCTAGCTTCTAAGATGGATGATTGGATGACTTGTTGGAACCTGGGTATCTTGAAGATTCGGGCGCGTTCGTGACTTGGACCAGTGTTCGAGGGTCCAGTTATTTGGTGAGGGGCAGTAGCTAGGGGTACAATAAGTGCCAATTTGTGAAGCTAGTGCAGACATTGACCAGTGCGTACGAGGTATGGTCCAAACTGTAATACCTTTATGCGAGGGACTCAACAATGCTGGCTGTTACCCTAATGGAGCAGCTTTATAG
Source organism: Dipteris shenzhenensis (assembly GCF_047967505.1). Classification (NCBI taxonomy): domain Eukaryota; kingdom Viridiplantae; phylum Streptophyta; class Polypodiopsida; order Gleicheniales; family Dipteridaceae; genus Dipteris; species Dipteris shenzhenensis. Next base: position 53,329,331 of record NC_141617.1, read on the forward strand.
TCTTGAGTTCTCGAGTGGTAGCAATGCAGCTCTTTCTGATGAAGGCTAAGGTCATCCATGACCAGCTTTTGTCCATGGGAGCTGTACTGACCTCTTTCCAGTTGGCGGCACTTATTCTCATTAAGCTACCTCCGGCTTATGACATGGTCTCTCTGGCCTTGCGATGCCAGGTCTCAGCTAGTCAATTAGACTTCGATGATCTGTCCGCAGTCATAGGAGATAGTGTGGAGCTGTGGGCCAGATGTGTTTGGGGTTCATTGTTTCAGATTGCAGTGACTATGGACCGAGGAGCTCGAGTTCATTGTATAGGGTTTCTGTATGTGATAAGTTCACTGAGAGGTTACTGGATGTGTGTGTTCGACAGTTCATCTTCCTCCATTGGGAACCCATAGTGAGTGGCTTGGGATATTATGAACACATGACTTCTTTGGAGCATCAGGTGACATTTCTTCGAGGTACCAAGCGCATTAGTGCTATCTTCCAGGCCATTCCCTGTGAGAGATCCCATGGTGGCATCTTCATTGGTCGGCTTCCTCAGATCATTGTACGCCATGAGCTGCAGAGAAGGTGTTAGAGTTTAGGGCATCTCATGGTCACAGTCTGGAGCGAGAGGGCTTCTATGTGGGTGTGCCTGCCCCCTTTCAGGATAGATTAGGGAAAGGAGAGAGCTAGGGTATAGGGCTGGAGACAGGACAATATATACCAGATGGAGAGGCTTGTGGGCCAGCCATTAGGCTGCCCATCTGTGCCCTCTAGCCGCTTTTATAGAGGGCTGGGGCTGAGCCAACTCAGCCAACCTGACAGTCAGCTGATGTCAGCCCTCCAGTCGGCTGATATTTTATAGGGCTCTTCCACTCCCCTCCATATCATCACTTGAGCCGTACTTCTTTCCTCTTTTGGGTGTTCTCCCTTGCTATGTACACAGTTTTCTTTGCCTCTATCAATGTCTATTCTTTCTTTCTTTCTTTCTCTGCTGCATGCTTCTGCGCATTTCACACTCTCACAAGAGCATGGTGCCTGGAGGACTCAAGGCTGTTCACTCATTATGAGGGGGACAGTTGGAAGGTGGTGGCATCTAGATTGCTCGAGTTCGAAGGTGAGGATGCGACTGAATGTGGTGGTGCCATGTGGTACTACCTTGGATGGTCCTGTGTACTAGAATGGTTTGCTTGTGTGAAACTGGACCTGGAGGAGCAGGAGCCATTGATTGAACAGTCAAGATTTGACATTGACACCGCACTGTTCCAGAGGGCTACGACATGGGAGCTATTGGAGCATCTTTGTTGATGAGTTGGGATCGGACCAAGATGTGTCGGTGAGAGGGGGTGTTGGAAAAGTCACCTCCCCATCTGTAAGCCCCCATATGAGGAGAGCATGAGGGAGGTGTACTTAGGGTTAGGGCTGCCACATGGGAAGCATATTGGTTGTCATGTGGGCAGCATGCAAACACAGAAAAGAGAAGAGGGGACTGCCACAGGGCTGCCATATGGGCAGCACACCACAGGTCTTACTTGGCAAAGCGGGGTCCCTTTGGAGACTCAGGATTGTGTGGATCTACCACGCGGCAGTTTGGAAGCCTGCAGCAACAGTACGGAGCAGGGAAGCCTGTGGTGCGGGCCCAGGACTGGTGTCTAACGGCAGGAGCAGGTCCCGGGACAGAAGGTGCACAGGTGGCGGCCTGTATGGAGCAGATTAGGGTCTTGGAAAAGGGCTTGATCAGGTTGTCCAGAAGGGGACAGATGCAGGGCAATCTGTGGACCAAGCACAGCTGGGAAAGGGGCTGCAATGGGCAGTCCCCTCGCCCTTATATAGGGCCTAACCAAGGCTGATTGGCTGGCCAACCAGGTCGGCTAGCAATCAGACCCAAGTCAGATTTTTAGTCCCATAAAAGGGGGCTGGTGAGTCGGTTTACAGACCAGGAGTGGTGGGTACGTAATGGGCTGCTGGTCGGCCATTTTGGAGTCCTTCTAAAAGGAGCCCCTCAAGGGGGCCTTACTCATCCACTGCAAGCAGCAATCAAGAGCAGACTGGAGCAACAAAGAAGCAAGGATCTGGGCCTACATCCATGAGATTCAGTGGGAGCTAAAGTGCTGCAGACATAGCTTAGGAAGGGACTGCACCCTTGGCTGTCTTCCAGGGCAGCAAGGAGCAGGGATCAAGGCACGGTGACAAATCTACTGAAGCTCGACGAGGAGCATACAGGCTTAGGGGATCTAGAAGTGCCACGGAGGCATCCTTTTGGTAAGGACAGGACCACGCTTGGTGGGACTCTGGACTCCTTTTGTATTGTGTCCATTGGACGGAAATATATTTTGTTGGAGCATTGTCTATTTATTGGCTTGCACTTGTATGTTGATCACACAAAGTAAAGAAGTTTTGGATTCCACTCCTAACACCACGATGTGAGCTCCTGGGCTATTCTATCTATCTTCTGCTGCATGTACCCTCTGTTATGGTTATACCTAAAGCAATTATACAAATTTGTGTGCTATTATTACGTAACTCATGGCTGCGCATGGTCAGATTGTGATGTGTTCTACATTATATTCCAGAGTTTCTCTATCCAGCCACCTGGGTGGGAGATCAAAGGTTACTCTACCGTGCAGTAGAAAGAGCTGAGAAGGAACGCTTGCTTAATCTTGAACAATCCGTGAGAGGAGATGTCCGTAAAAGAAGTCTGGCAGAACCAGTTGTAGCATTTGGTCCACCAGGTTCAAACGGAGAGCTCAATGTGAGTGTTATTGTGGCGCCAGTTCCTCCAGATTTCAGGTATATCCCTTCACCTTCTGTACATGAACGGGGAATGAGGATATTTGATTTTTTTCTCATTTTCTAGCTATTGCTTGACCCATGCTGTAACTGCCTTGCTCTGAATTAGTTTAAGCATGTTTAATGCAGCCCCTGTGAGGAAACTTTGGCATCTGGTCTTTCTACTCAAATTGTATGTCATCTACAGGGATTGTTGAGGTGCTATCAATGTGTGCCTTCTTCTTAGTAGCCTTTATCAGACAAGGCTTGTTGTTGTTGAGTTATAGTGGAAGGGAAAGGCAATCATTTGGCATTCTGTAAGTGTAATATTTTAAGTTATAATTGCGGGAAACAGAACCATTGGCTCCCCTGAACACATTCCTGACATGGATACGCTTGAAAGGGGAAGTTCTCACATTATATTTATTATTGTTGATGCCAGCTCTCCGCTGCTATATATGGTAAGCCCTTGCAGTTCTCATAAATGCCTATCAGCCCATTTTGCATAATGTGTGCTCATAAGGGCGAGAGAACTTGCATGTCATGATAATTTTCCTCAGGTGACATGCAAGCAACTATGCCAGGCTGATGAGGCCATCCAAAGTGTAACATACTAGCTGATATGAGCACTTGAGAAGGCTGCACAAAAGGTTTGTCTTTGCATGCCACACCATCTGTTTTTTCCCCATAAACCTCCTCTCTTTTTTTATGACCTATGCCTTGTATGTCTCCTCCTTTGCTGGATCCTCCTCTGATGTGACTGGTGGAAAAACTCTGCTGTTGTTGGTTCCAAGCATTCGTAGCATCTCGGCACTATTTGTCATAGTATCTGTTGCATGGCTTCCCTATGCTCCTTATTACTTCCTTTCTTTCACTAGCTTTGGCAATGGGCTTTTCATATCCATGCGATTGCCTAAGCGTGCTCCAACTTTTGTTTCTACATGTGAGCTTTGCCGTAATTCAGCCTCATTGGTGGGGTGCCTTCTTTAATTATTATCCTATCCTATGTTACACTGTCTATTGAGAGGAGATTGCCCTATGGTGAAATTTCAATTCTGTGTTATTAATCTTGAACTTTTTCACCTCATAGGCTTTATATGACCTGATTAGGAGGTAACTAACCATACAAGACTTCCTTGGGTTCATGCATCTGAAAGCTCATATTCCTGGAAAGGGTAGAACCAATGCATAGTTGTAGGCTGAAACATCTACTAAGGGTGACCAGATGTTTACCCATGGTGTGGTCTCTCTTACGCTTTGGATTTCTCTCATTTTTTTGCATTCTCATTGTCGATGCCAAGGTCCTCCATCCAAAATGGATTCTGCCCTTCCATTGTTACGAGGTTTCTTTGAAACCTATACTAGCGTTTAGGTTTCCCACAATGATAATTTTCCTTGTTTGGAAAACTGTTAAATGTCTATTCCCAAATGGAAAAAATGGGTCAATGCTAGAGATATTTCTGTTATTCTTGTGGATGGGGACTTGAGGGGTGCAAGTAGCTATCTGCTATGCACATTTTCTCTCCCTTATTTTTTATTTTCGATCACAAGTATTACTGAAACCTCATACATGACTGATACTATCTTTTGTGAAACAATGTGTGTTTGGGGCCATGTAACCTTGGCGTTCCCACATTTTTTAATGTAGCAACACATTATTTTTGCAAGCATATTGTCCAAATCGATCGTCTTATCCAAAGAGAGACCCTCCTCGTTCTATATTCTAATTCTGAGGGTTTGAGTGCTCACACTTTGCTCTCAACTGCTTTGTTATTGTGCTTTGCCATCATTGATGTAGGCCACTTTTCCCTTATTTCCATTCTGTATACTTTAAGTTCAGACAACCTTTGGGAGTATAGTGGTTTGTGCCTCACCAGATTGATCACAAGCTTCCTTATCCTAGCTTGACCACCGTGGAATCTCAATTGGAGATGTCTGTCTTGCCCATCCTAAAGGCATTCTGTCCGTGATCTTCATTGATAGTTTAGACAATGTTCACTCTTTCCTTCTCCACTATCCTAAGATTGGTGGCTTTTTCTATTTGGTCTTGACATTCCAGTTTGAATGCGGCATGACCTCGTATGGACCTGTTGACCGTAGTTGGTAGAGAGACCATAAGATGGTTTGATGTGACGTGATTGTGTAAATTGTTATACATATTGGTTTGAATGTATGTATGAAACCATGCTGTGGTTTATGTTTGGTTTGTTGGTTACAGCAAATTAACGGTCAAAGACAAGGTTCTTCCGAGGTGCTTGATGAGGGATGCAAGGGGGACTGGGGGTTCTTATGGTTTCCTTATGCATGCATTGTATTCGTTGTAGGCTGTTAACTACCTAGTAGGGGTAATTGATATGCATAGCGCTTAATAGTAATCCCTTTAGAGGGCATGAGAGTGCTCTTTCTGTTATTTGAGTCAGAGTCAACAAACAATGTTATTAATTCTCAACTGGTGAAAAAAAGGTAACGGACCTATCCATCTGACTATGCGTATATGGTTAAGATGACAGATGAAATCCTATAAAATATGGGAGAAAAGGGTAACACAATTGGAATCATGAATCCAAGACTAAGCAAAACAGTTGAATTTTGAAATTACCAAACTTGCTCACGCGGATATAGCCCTTGAAATGGCATAGCATTCGAAGAAAAATCTTATTGTGGATTGGAAAAAGCACATCTGTTAGTCTAAATTGAATAATGTGTCATATGTTCTTTGATGTAGAAGGATCTACTTGAAGGTACTTTAATCTCGACTATGGAAATTCAAAAAAAAAAAAAATTCCTTTGTAGTGCACCTCGTGAGTTGTACGTGTATGCACCAATAGATCTCTTAAGAAACCCAAGATGGGAAGATGACCTTACTAGCGGTTCAGATTCTCAGTAAATTTTCTAATTGTTTCAAAGATGAAATTACCCTATTGGTTACCTCTAGAAAGGAATGTTTAACAAAAAATTGAACTTGTTTCTAGAGAGCCGATAATAGATCTCCTTATGGCTATTTGACGTGTGAAAATGACTGAAAGGATATAGTGTGCCTTATGTTTGGAGAAAGAATTATCAAGAGAGTTTTGACACAGTAAAGAAAGTAGTTGCTCACTGCCTTATGCTAAAGATTGCTGATACTCTAAATTGTTTTTTCCTAAAAATCGATGCGAGTGGTCATGCAATATGAGCGGTTTGACTACAAGAGGTAGGGCATTCACCTTTGAAAGCAATAAGATTTCTCTAATCTGCTAACTCATGAATAAGAGTTGTATGCGATTATTCATGCTTTGAAAGCATGTAGACATATTTTCATGATATAGAGTTTTATTTCAATGCCAATCATGATATTCTAAAGTATTTCCAAAGTGGCTGCCAAGCTAGGTGGGTAGAACTCATGCAAGAATTCCATGTGGAAATTCAATACTGTAGAGGGAAGGAATGCAGATGTGTTGTCATGCATTATGCATAATATTGTATGGGGAGAACCATAAGGAATGGACACTGGGCAAGATGCTAAGTGTGGGAAAGAGCTTCTAGGATCAAAGGCGTGAACACACGTGACAGCAAAGGATCATGGGGAAAGTGCATAGGCAGTGTATGTAGAGGTGATAACTGTTTGCTGTGGCTGTATTGGCAGGGTGGTGATTCGTCCTTGCAAACTTGCGTTTGTTCTAGTTCTTGACAAGAGCGTTGTAGGTCGATTGGTGTATTAGACACATTTTGTTGATTAACTCCTTGATGCCTGTCTCAATCGTAGGAAGGGGTTCGCTGTTTAACATGCTTGATCGTTTTTGGCATATTTTGCTGTCAACTTCTTCGAGTGGAATGTGTTGACTTTTTCTATCCGTTTCAACTTCCCTTCCAGTGCATTCATCCTTAGCAGTAGCTCCTCCATTGCATGCCTTAGACATCTTACCTCACCTTTGAGACTCGTGTTCAGTCCTTGTTTCCTTTTTGGAACTATAGGAAGGCATTTCTCAAGTGGTAAATCTTTTGTATTAGTTTTTTGAATCTGCACTTCTCTGTGTCTATATTGGGGTGATATTATTTTGTATGAGTGCCAAGACCTCTTGTACAATTACAAATTTTCTTTTACTCTCTCTCTCTCTCTCTCTCTCTCTCTCTCTCTCTCTCTCTCTCAGTCTATATACATATATGTGTGTGTGTGCGTGTGTATGCATTATCAATGGGGACGACTATGATTTTGCTTCCCGTTTATGTATCCTCCACTTCTGCAGCTCGGGCTAAAATGTGGCAACTATGATTTTGCTTCCCGTTTATGTATCCTCCACTTCTGCAGCTCGGGCTAAAATGTGGCATCATGTGGCTCAGCATCCCTGGACACATTGTGCATTTGTATGTGGAGGTTTCAATAATTCTCTTGGCAATGGACACCAGTACCCATCGGTCCCCTATAACGGCAAGGGAAAAGAATGCCTGGGCACTCATAATTGATACTTTCCGGGCATGTGATTTATGGCAGCATCTTAAGCCTGATATTGATGGGGATTGGGAATGGAGTCGTTTCGCCATGGTAGTGTAGGACATCATTAAAAGACCATGACAAAGGCTATCTTGGAGAGTTGCATCACAAAGTGGCAGATGCGAAAGCTTTGGTTCAGCACTTTACTTTTGTAGCGCAGCAAAGCCAATTGTCTATGGATGATCAAATAGCTCTTACCGATGCCCTTTGTTGCTTGTCTGATAATGCTCAACGCAAGCTGAGAAAATGGCAGTTTGTTCCAGGCAAAAAGCTATGCAAGATACGGGCTGTTCTTCTAAGGACTTTTTTAGAAGTCTTCATGCCTCCAGCTGCGTGCATTCTTTGCACCACGTCATGCGTTGGGATGGAACTTGGACAATGAATAAATATCAGCTTGATGATGAGGTTCGAAGTTTATTTTTCTGATATGTTTGCAGCCCCGCCGCCTCCTCTGCTTGTGGAGGAGTCTAGGATCTCTTCGGCCAACTCCTCATCATAAACATCTTTCCATGGTAGCTGAGCAAACTTCACGAGTTGGTCCGATGCCAAGATGCTAGTGAGAATGTCGTTGGACAAATCTTTTATGGGGTGCGGAGGAGAGACGCGAGAGCTACACTTCCTCTTTTGTCAAGCTTGATGATCCTCCATCACGATGAAAATGACAAGGCTAGATATAGAGAAAGAAGGCTTAGGTGAAGAACATTGGCTTGAAGGGGATAGAAAGCTCAAAGGAACAAACGAAAGAGTAAAAATGAGAGCAAAGAAGTGTTAGATATCAATGCTCCACTCTCGTGTAACTACGCAGGAACCAGCTAACTCTACTTGTAAGCCCCCCATATGAGGAGAAGGCATTTGAGTAGCTAGGTTATCCGGTAGGTCCTGGTTTGGACACCAGATGGGGGCCATGTGTGGCCTGATGGTTGGACGGCTTCAGATAGAGTTGGCACACTGCCAACTAGGCTACATGCAAGTGCGGGAAGGCAGCCCATGACTGACCGCACTGAGGGTAGACGGAGCATTTCCCGAGGTAGCCCACTCTCGGGCTGCGGGGCCCGTTTGGAGCCCCAAATGATCCCGGATGGCTCTGGGCCGAATGGATACCATAGGTTAGTTGCTCTATTCTGCGCCACGGTTCTAACGTGTGTTCGGTGGCCTATTTCGGGACCGATCTCCAGTTGGCCGTTTCGAGCCGACTGAGTCGGTCTCCCAATCAGGTCTAACCGACTACGACTGGTAGCTATATAAGAGCAAGCCTGTGAAGCCCATCATCATCACTGGCTACAGTAACCCTGATTCCTTAGCATCCAGCCTTCGTCCTCTACTGTTTCCAGCATGCCATCGAAGCTTCTCACACAGGAGCGCACGGTTGGGAGGCAGTGCCATCTATTGTATCAGTTTTACAGTAATTAATTTTTTGATTCTCCATACTATCTGCTTTTCTCTCTTGCATACGAGATCCTGTTATCTGTTGAGCACAGACGTTGTATTGTTTTCTTACATGGTATCAGAGCTTGGGCTCTAGCAAGAAGATTTGGTAGTGTGTTTTTGTTTGCGAGCAGATTGTGAGAGATGGCCCAGCCCGCAAGACTGCGAATCCCACCATTCGGCGAAAGCGAAAAGTTGGACGGCACTAACTATCCTCTCTGGAAGTTCAAGATGAAGACCATCCTAAGCGCATACGAGCTTTGGGATATTGCTACTGGGGTGGACGTGAAGTCGGTTGCGAGACCGAATCCAGCCAATGCAAGATAACATATAGTACCAACTGCGGATCAGATTCTCACGTGGACAAGAAGAAATGCATATGCGCTTTGTTCTATTGTCTGCAGTGTAAGTGATTCTGTCATGGCATTAATTCAACATGTCACCACAGCAGAGGAGGCATGGACGGTCTTAAAAAATCAGTAGGAGACCACGAATCAGATGCGGATTCAGAATCTGGAGACTCAACTCGCGAACGAGAAACTGTCTGAGTCTGAAACGGCAGAGAAGCTCATCACTGCTAGTGTAAGAGCATATTTTTATACTATGATCTACACCCACTGTTGGGCGTTGATGACGTCAGTGGGGATGTCATAGTAGCTAGTCCCTACTATGCGTGATGGACTTTATGGTTTTCAATCTTGTGAGTGACTATTGTGAGATTGAAACTGCACTATGTTGTGTTTTAAGAGGATGAGTTTGGGAATGCTCCTAGATTCATCTAGGTATATACTATCTCATATTAAATGGAATGGCAGGGATATTCTCGCAGGCAACTCCTTGCGGGCTGTAATGCCTTCATTGGTCTAAGGTGTTTATGCAGCCCTTTGGCATTACAAGATATTTTCTTTGGTCTAGAGGCATTCTCTTGTGAATGATGTGCTTGATGATGCTGGCATGGATTTGTCCTTTCCATCCACAGCCCAAAAATTTGGTTTGGGACAGCATTACAGGTGGCTTTGGCATCTATTACAGCAAATGCTTTATGATTTCTAGCCTTTACCTCGTCTTGAGACTATGTATTGTCTCAAATACTAGGTACTCCACTCAGATGATCCTGATTGTCGATCATTACCTTTGGCAGATGCTACAGTTGCCTCTCTTTATAAGGTGTTGTAGCCTCCTTCATGGATGTCAACTCATACAAATCGTGTTTGGGTTATGACACATTCTCCTCAATGGTGGAGGAAACGGTTGAGGCAAATTTGGGATTGCAAACGTCCGCTTCATCAACAGGTTTTCTTTTAGAGAATCCTCCTTGGGTTTGGACAGATATTGGCCCGTTGGCACATTGCTCTTGCTGTTTGCGGCCAATGTCTATACTTGTGGGAATCTATGCCTCATTTATTTGGGCATTGCCCGGATTCTCGTGACTTCCTATGCATGCTTCAACAACGACTCAGCTTGTTTTCCTTCAGCTAAATTTGGCAAGCTTTTTTGGATCTTCGGTGTTCATCCTGTAAGGCATGGATTCGATATTTTCTTTCATTGGGTTTGTTTTTGGGCACTGTGGACTCTATGGAATGACCGAAATCATAGAGTCTTTGGTGACCCTGCCTTGTCCAAGTGTCATTTCTTCTGTGCTTCTCTACTTTGAGTGCCTTTGTACGGGACTGGATTATCCTACCTTTTTGTCCTATAATGAGATCTTTTGATGTTGTAATTACTTGTCCTCTCTTTTGTGGGGGGATAGTTTCAGAGTTTCTTGTAATATAATACAAATGGATTTCATCCAAAAAAAGTGTGTGTGTGTGCATACATATGTGTATACACATATGTATTTATGTATATATGTGTAGACACACACACACACACACACATTTTTTTGGTGAAATCTTTGATTGATTATATTATATGAGTAGCAACCTCAAAAAAAGGTGCTACAATTACATCAACTGAAAATTTCAGTATATGCCAAAAAGACCTCATGATCTATGCAACGGGTCTGCAAGCAATCAAAGAAAGATTGCTGCAGAGAACGCCTAAAAAAGCCAAACAGAGAGAAAGTAGGATCACCAAAGACTTTACAATTCCTATATGTCCATAAAGTCCATAGTGCCTAGTAGCGAACCCAAATGAAGAAAAGATGAAACTCCGGTCTGGATGGATGAAACCCAAATAGCCAGAAGAACCTCCCAAACGGAACAGATGGGAATCTTGCTCGCAGGTGCTGTCGAAGCAGATAAAAAAACCCACGAGAGCACGGACAATGCTAAAACAAGTGAGGCACAGTCTCTGAAGAAGCAGAACATCTATGGCAAAGTGCAGGAGCAATGTGTCAATGAGCTAATAGCTGTCCAGATGGAAATACTCCCAAAAGAACTCGCCAAAAGAAAACCTGTTGCCGAAGCGGTACTTTATAGGCCCAAAGTTGCTGTAAACTTTTCCTCCACCACTTGGCTGGGCGATGCATTCGCTAAACAGAATCACCTCTCTCTGAAACCCAAGGTTGAGGCAAAAGGATTTTAAACAATGCAGGTACAGTAATATGAGATAGCCTCAAAGGACGAGAAGAGGACCCTGGAGAAGTCAAAGTCCAATTTTCAGTTGGTCCTGGAGTTCCAAAGGAGGAATCGGAACAAAAGGCCAAAGCATAGAAGTAATTTGTTGCCACAAAGGATGATAATGAGAGCCCAATCCATATGTAGTGGTTGCTAGAGAAAAGGGGAGCATAGTACCAGCATCATCTATAACATCAGTAACCGAGGTGATGCCTTTAAACGAGACAAAGTAGCCTTTAAACGAGACAAAGTAGGAACGTCGAGGTTCTTGTAAAGCCAAGGGAGGCTGAAAGACTTTCGACCAGTGCATGCTTTCAGCTCTCAAAGAATTCCCAAGCAAAGATTGCCGTCCATTGCATTCCAGATGAGAAAGAACATGCTTTTAGTCAAGAAGCAAGTGGGAGACAAAAGGGCATCCATGCAAAGTGCCATCAGTGTAGCCAAAAAAGAAATCCCAGTGATCGAGTTGCCAATGACCAAACGGAGAAATACTGATATGAGTGACCAGAGTCCTAATCATAAGAGCCCAAGGCTGATTACCTTGCAGAAATTGCAGCAACATTTTCCCCCTGTGGGCAAGAATATGCACATGAATATCCGTGATGTTCAATCCACCATGCATCTTGGGAGAACAAATGTGATGCATCGAAAGCAGCTTGAGACTTTTTCTGCCATGTTTGGATGGCCAGAAGAGTTCCATAAAGATAGACATGAAAGATGTAAGATCTGCCTTAGTAAACATGATCAATGGCAAGTAAAATATATGCCCCAAGGATGGACTGCACTATTCGAAAGATGAACGTGCAAAGGCCAGGTTGCCAGTTTCCAATACTCAAAGCTTTTTCCGAAGCTTAGCCAAAACCCAATCAGTTTGTTGTCGGCGAGTGAGTTCCCACCCCAAAGGGTAACCAAGATGACGAACAAATTGAGTGGGTGGAATGATATCCCCGGGCCATAATAGACTATGCCAGTCTTTGGAATGCAAAGAGAGCAGCTTAGACTTATGAAAATTAACATGAAGACCAGCTACCAAACCATAAACAAAGAGGGCCTGCATCAAGGCACCAAGATCACGGGGCGTATTCTTCGGGGTAAAGAAAGAATCATCAGCATAAGCTTGAGCAACCATGCTGCGATTAGCATCCAATTCCAAGCCATGAAGTGATCCTGTAGCCACAAGATGATCAATATATTGCAGCATAGGATGAGTAGCAATGGCATACAGTAAAGCACTGAGAGGGCATCCCTGGCGGACCGAACAACGAAGAGTCCACTCATCAGAGATATCCCCAGAATTAATGCAAGCCGCATTGCTATCTCTGTAAAGCCAGTAAATAACCTGCTGCATTTTTTGTCCAAACCCCAAAGCTCGCATAGTTTGCGAGATGAAATCCCATTGAACTGTGTCAAAGGCTTTTGCAATATCTACCTGCAAGAGTAGAACATCCTGTTGCGTGTATTTGGCATATTCAATCCCAATATAAGCATTAGCAATGTTATCTGTGAAATGGCGACGTGGAACAAAGCCATATTGGGAGGGATGCAACCCATCATGCAAATAACCTTTAATCCGATCAACCACCATTTTGGCAATGATCTTGTAAATGACTGGCATGAGCATGATTGGCCTCCAATCACCAAGTGAATCACATAGCTGCTTTTTTGGAATCAGCTTGAGAAGACCCTTTTTCCATGACATAGGCATCTGCTGATTTTGCCATGCTGTATTTACCATTTGCAGCAAGGTGAATTTAAGAAGATCCCAGAATGCAAGAAAAAATTCAACAGTGAGACCATCCCATCCTGGAGATTTCCATCTGCCACAGGATCTCAGTGCATCAGACAATTCCCTTTCAGTGAAGGGATGTTCAAGTTCCAAAGCCTGAGCATCAGACAAAATTGGATGAATATGCTGCAAAAGAAGTTGACGTGCAGACATGACCCGAGGAGAAAGAGTATCTAGATGCCCGAAATAAGTGGAGAAGTGCTGCACACATAAATCAGCAAGCTCTGAACGAGATCTTGACCAAGAACCATTAGGCATCCGGATCCGACAGATATTGGCAGCCTGTCTTTTGGCTCTTTAAAAATTGCTTGGAAGAGCAGCCTTTATCCAAAAATGCCCGTTGTCTGGATCGAGTTTTCCATTTAGCAAGCTTTCTGCGATCGTTAGATTGAAGAGAGAATTGAGCTTGACATAAGAGCATGCTTTCCTCTGAAGACAAAGGGCAAAGATGAGCAAGCTCAGTCAAACTCTGACATGTAAATTTGGCATGTGCTACAGTCTCCCTTGTGGCTTGCATATAGGATTTGCCATAATCTCGAATAATTGCTTGCATCCGAGCAACAAAAGCCTGCTAGGCATAATGCAAACCAATGCGTATCTGACGAGAGAGAGGCTGAATAGCATCAGAGACCAAGGCTTTAAAGTTAGCATGCTCCAGATAACTATTATTAATCAGCAAAAGCCTTCGGCAAGGCAATCTGTCAGTGGGAAATTCATGTAAGGAAAGCCTCAACCAAAGAGGAGCATGATCCGAATGTGTGAAAGCATGATCAACCCAAATTTGACAAGTAAAGGCATCACAATGCTGTGGATCAATATGATACCATCTGTCCAAGCGTGCCTGATAAGAAGATTGAGCATTATGCTGAAAGGTATAACTTGGAAGCATGGGCTGTAATTCCTTCCAGAGATCAACCAAGCACAACTAAAGCAAAAATCAGATCATGCCTGTGTTTCAGAAGCCAACATATGAGTGTGGCCTGAGCTGTTGTCACCCGATTGAGGGGCATTATTAAAGTCACCACAAATGAAGGCATGTTGTCGCCATGGATAAGTATGCATGGCAGCCTAGATCAAAGCTCTATCTGACTGGGGGGCATAAACCGATGCAAATTCAAAAATTTCCCCTTGAACAAGGCATTGAACAATAATCCATCTACCATGGCGATCATTGAGAGCCACAACAGGTTGAAGGTCGTGCTTTACCAAAAAAGCCACACCAGAAAAGGAGTGCTCTCCAGCATAGAAGATATCATAACCAACAAAATGTCCTATTTGACCAGCATACATATGCTGATTATGCTCTTGCAAAGCAATTATATCAGGCTGCAATTGCCTGATATACATCCAGACCAGTTTCCATTTGCGACCATCACACATTCCTTGTACATTGAGAGTAACACACTTCAGATGATCAAGCATATTTACAGTTATGGGACAGGTATGTACAGCAACTAATGGGCTGTCTACGTCTGCATTTCCACCTCAATGTCCGGGCCTCTGCCCTGGGATGAAGCATCAGCCTGAGGAGAGGACAAAAGTGCAGCAACTTCTTCTTCAGGAAACAAGGTCCGATTTGTAGTCACAGCAGCCCAAGTCAAGCCAACACCAGAGTTTTCAGCAGGTGTTTTCCCATGAGAGGATGCACCACTCCAAGTCTGAGAAGGCAAAGGTCGCTTGGGGGAGATCACTTTGCGAGGAGTTTGCCATCCATCAGTCAAAAAATTTTCCCCCTTCCCGTGAGGTGGAGAGGACAAAGGCAAAAGGCACAGGAAAAGAAGCATTATCATGTGAGACAGCCGGGGCTTTGCCTTTGTCTTGAATAGAGAAAAACTGTTTGACCCCTTTGTTTTTGACCACAGAAGAGGCATTTGCATTCTTATTCAAAGGCTGAACCGTTTCAGCTTGCACTGGCATCCGTGGAGCTCAGGAAGGGCATTGTGAAGCCATGTGCCCAAATTGCTTGCATTCAAAGCAAGCACCTGCAAACAGCCCCCACTTGAGCTTGTAAAAGGCACTCCCCATTGAAACATTATTCACGGTGGACATACCACCTTACCAAGGGAAGCTGCAATTTTAGGTAGAAGAGAAGACAAGCATTGAGGAAAATCCACAACTTCTACCCAAATAGGGCAACGATGCCGAATCAATGCCTGATAATCCCAGGTGGGAGACCAGGGCAGAACATGGACCATCTGCTGGCCATAGAAAAGAGGAGATTGCTCTAACAAAACTTGACGGTGCTCCCCATCAGCCATGATGATCTCAAAAAAGCCCCTCGCTGCATAATGAACTTTTTTGACATAAGAACCACCCAGGGTTCGAGTCAACCAATTCCCAACATCTGCTGCAGCACGCATCCGTCCTGAGAAGAAAATTATAATGGCATGCTTTGCATACTCCTTAACTGGATCAAATATATCATCCACTTCCACCATAATGCTAGTGGTGGGAAGTGGATCGTCCTAGGAAGAAAATTATAATGGCATGCTTTGCATACTCCTTAACTGGATCAAATATATCATCCACTTCCACCATAATGCCAGTGGTGGGAAGTGGATCTTTCCAACCTTTACGGATGTCTTCAAACCCTTCATGCATAACCGCATAAACAAGCTGAGCCTCAGCAGAGTCATGAAAGGAATCATCTGAATCCATCACCTGTTTTTGTTTCTTGTTGGAAACTGACTTGTCTTTGTGAAAGGTTTTCTCATAGGAATAATCCGCCATTCAAGTTAAGGAAAAAGCTTGGAAGCAGCAACGCTTTACAAGGAGGAAAGCACAGCAGGTACAAAACTGTACGGTTTTTTCTTGGCTGTATGGACAAAATCGTACGGATTTTTGACAGTATGAATTTTTTAAAATTAAAAATTTTTTTTTTTGGGGGACATGCAAACTGTACGGACTTCCCCGACTGTACGGACAAAACTGTACGAAATTTTTTGATTGTATGGACAAAACTGTACGGACAAAATCGTACGATTTTTGACAGTCCGAATTTTTTTTTCCTGACAGGCAAACTGTACGGACAAAACTGTACGAAAATTGTACGGATTTTGACAGTACTTCCTCCTTTTTATTTATATATATATATATTTTTTGGGACAGAGTGTACGAACATCAAACGAAACCTCGAGGGTGTCAAACTGAGGGAGAAACAAGCAGCCGTAGCGTGGGAGCACGAGGGCTAGCACGGAATCTCTCTCTTTCTCTCTCCTACACACACTTTTTTAGTGAAATCTTTATATTTCTCTGTGGGAAACCTCAAAAGAGGTAAAAACCCACCAATAAGTACAAGGGAAAAGTTTTAACAAGTAAAACCTCAGAGCAAAAGTCATGAGGTAGCCAAGTAAAATATTACATATCAAGCTGGAGGAGAATCAAACACAGCATCCTCCAGCTTCAAATTGTTGCTCTGTAAAAATTGATGTAGTGATAAAACCACACCATCAATAAACACAAGCTGCTTTTTGCCCTTATGATTCTTCTTGATATAGGCTGGTACCCGAAATTTTTGAATCAAAGGGTCAAAAACCTGTTGTAACATGGGATGGAAAGATTCCAATAAAAAAGGTACTTCTGCATCCCTGACACAAGAAAGCTCTGGCACAGGCATCAAAGGCATAGGAGCTAGCTCAACGTCCATGTCTTCCGATAAAGAAGCTACATCTGATGAAATAGGGTTCTGCATTTGAGCTTCATTCGGAGGATCAATCTGAATAAGAGCAGGGGTAGTATCCTGAGAGAGAGCATGCATATCATCTTGTAATTTGCCCTTTGCAAGGGTTACATCCATATCCTGATTAGAAGGAAACTGATGGTGCTCAACAAGAGTGCAATCCTGAGCTTTTTCAGCAAGGGGAAGATTTGCCTGTGATTTATCAACCTTCCTCCAGTAGTGCTTCGGAGCAGTAGAGGACTTCATCAAAGAAGCCATAGCAGAAACCGGAGGAGAAGGGAGAGTAACCTTGACAGCTGAAGAAGGAGCAGGTGGTATGGGCTTGGATATGGAAGGGCAAGCACGTGCAAAATGGTCGACCTGTCGGCACCGATAACATGAAGTGGGGAAAGATGCAAAATGGAGCCTGATGCGCATCGGATGAGCAAATCCCAAATCAAGATCCAGAGTAGATGGCACGGGCTGCGTCATATCCCACAGAATGCAAAGACGAACATCACGAGAGGCTTGCAAGAACTCCTGTCTCAGAATATGGAGAGGCCTTCCCAAAAAAGCTGCAAGAGTTGTGAGATGCTGAAGAAGAGGCACAGGCAGCGCTTTGAGAGTAATCCAAACCGGACAGTGAGTAGGAAGTGTCACAGAAGGATCGAAAAGTGGATCCCAAGGCATAACATAAGCAAAGAAACTGGCTCCAGGAACACCAACATCATTGACAAGGCGCTCTACCACCTCAGTCGAAGAGCACTGGGCATAGTACCCTGCCCATAAAGTAGAGGCAGACTCCAAATTTTTGAGCCTGTCGAAGACCAGAGACCAAAAGGGTAGAATCCAAGGAGCAAACAAGTGGGAAACTCGATGAAGGAACTTCTGTGACAGAGGCATAGCACAATTGGCGAAGAAGATCCAGCTGGAGTGAAGAAGAAGGACCATCAGAACCATCCAGCTTTGCCGATTTGACGAGAGGAGAGGCAGGCAGACCACCATGTTTTCGGCGAAGAAACACACGAGGAGGAGCAGAGCAGAGGGAGGTGCCGAGGCGGAGAAAATAAAAGAGGGAGGAGGCTGCGCAGGGGATTGTACGGGCTGTACGGTCTTCCATATAGGCTGTACGGTCGATCGTACAGCCTGTACGGAAGGCCGTACATCAGGGACAAAGGACAGTACGGAAGGGTTCACAGCGAACGAAGGTTGTACGGGAGGTTGTACGGGCGGCAGAGGCAGGGTGAGCGAAGGTGGTACGGAAATCCGTACAGCTGACGGCAGCTGTACGAAAGACGGAGCAGACAGCAGAGGCGTGGCAGGGTACTGTACAGACGGGGACTGTACGGACGGAATCAGGGCGGAAGACTGTACGGACGAGGCTGGTTGTGTGGAGGAGGAGATCTCCATCGCGCTCTCCCACTAGACTAGAACTCACACTAGAACTCCTCTCTCCTACACATACTTTTTTTTTTGGTAAAATCCTCTCTCCTACACAAACACACACCTACACACTACACACACACACACCTACACACACACACTTTTTTTTTTTGGTGAAACCAGTAACTATAAAATTAGCATGAAATCAATGTACATGACATTAGACTCCAAAGGAGAGCCTAATGAAAGAACTAAAAAACAGTGAGAAAACACTTCAAGGCTAGTAGCATCCAAGTCCCTCGCAGCATAACTATCATATAAAGATTGCTTGAGGGACATTCTGAAGAAAGCATATGCCTGAGGAAACTGTTGTCCCATCCTAAAATGCAGTCTCTGTGTCCAAATAGTCCATAGTATCCAAAAGCGAGCCCAGTGAAAGAAAAGGAGGAATGGAGACATCTGAGGTGAGAAGCATCCAAACATCTAGAAGAGTTTCCCGAATCTAAGAGGGAAACCGGAGCCGTAGCAAATGAGAGACATGAGTGATCAGTATTCGAGAGTGCGGGCAAGACCATAACAAATGGGGAACTGTCTCATGGTGATGAGAGCAACGGGGGCAGGAAGAGGAAGCAATACGACGTGCTTCCAATTTCACCCCAATGGAAAAAGCTCCCACTATACATCTCCAAAGGAAGAGCCTCTGTTTCAATGGCAATTTAGCTCTCCAAATTTTCCTGAGTTTTGATTGCCACCAAGATAAAGGCCTATCCAAATTCCAAAGAGTGTTGGCATGCTTATCAATCCATGGCGGTGGAAGAAGAAATCTGTAGACCATCGAAGATGTCAAATTATGCAGTGAAAGTGAACAGGTAGCAGGAGACAAGGAAATTAGATTCCAGTCTAGTAATCTGTCCTGAACAAACAACGGAGGAACAGGAACAAATGGCTGCAACATAGTTGTAAGTATTCTCCAAATGGGCCTATGATGCAGACCCAAGGGGAATGTCCTGCAAGCTTGTGGAAATGAGAGCACATAACCATGTTGATCCACCACATCTCCGACAAATCTTATGCCCAATTTCATAAGATTATATGCTTTAATTGGTGCCTGTAAAGCAAGACGCGATTCAAACACCTTTCTCCAATGGATGCTTTCCAAACGAAGAGAGTTACCATGATGGGAGGAAGCACCTGACCATTTAGCATAAGAGAGAATTCTCTTCCAGTCATGAATAAAAGCAGTAGAAATAGGACAGCCAGGAATTTTCCCCTGAAATGTGGTCATGACTGCTTCTCAGTGATCTGTAATCGAATGCCCATATGCATGGGACTTCATGTTTCCACACATAGCTGCTAGCATAATAGCCCATGGCTGTTTTTGCTGAAAGAAATCAGCAATCATAGTGCTCTTTCTTGCCAACATATGAAACTGAAGATTGAGAATATTCAGTCCGCCATGAGTCTTAGGAGAACAAACAGACTGCATGGGAAGTAGTCGCAAAGCCTTTTTTTGAGATTTGCTTTTCCAAAATATCTCCATAGCTTGGGACATATAGGAAGCCAAATGCTTAAAAGACCAGTGAAGAAGAGGCAAGTAAAATTGCACATATGCCATAATGATAGACTGGACTATTCGAAGTCGAACATGTAGAGGCCAAGTCGACAAGTGCCAGTATTCCAGCTTCTTGTTCATCTTTTGAAGCACCCATTTAAGCTGTTGTTGAGGGGTAATATTCCAGCCAATGGGATACCCTAAATGCCTCACAATGGTATGGGAAGAAATAATGTGGCCTGGCCAGAGAAGTGCATGCCAATCAGCTTCTTTCAATGCTAGAAGATTCGATTTCTGAAAGTTGATATGCAGTCCAGCAGCTATGCCAAAATCATTCAAAGTATGCATCAAATGAGAGAGGTCACTTTGAGAATTCCTAGGCATGAAATATGAATCATCAGCATATGCCTGTGCAAGAAACGGCTGTGCCCCTGGAATTTGCAAGCCATGAAGCTGTCCTGTATCTGCAAGATGGTCCATATGCAACAATAATGGATGAGTAGCAATGGCATACAGTAGGGAGCTAAGAGGGCATCCCTGTCTCATTGAACGGGTCATAGTCCATGTCCTTGACAACCCACTACCAAGCAGACACTGTGCAGTGGCATGAGAATACAACCAGTAAATAACATGAACGAGCCGAGGGCCAAATCCCAATTTATGCATTGTCTGAGAAATAAAATCCCAATGGACAGTATCAAATGCTTTCGCAATGTCCACTTGCAGAATGAGAACATCTTGTTTAGAATATTTGGCATACTCAATTGCAAGCAAAGCATTGGAGATATTGTCAGTAATCTGCCTTCTAGGAATAAACCCATACTGCCTGGGATGAAGTCCGGCTTGCAAGATAAATTGAACCCTAAGGACAATCATCTTGGCAATGAGTTTGTAGATGACTGGCATAAGAGATATGGGCCGCCAATCAACCATTGTCTCACACAATCTTTTTTTGGGGATCAATTTGACAAGCCCATGTTTCCAAGAAGGGGGAAGAGATTGTTCTGCCCAAGCATGATTGATCATAAGAAGAAGAGTGTGCTTAAAATGCATGGAAGAATTCAATAGTCAATCCATCCCAACCAGGAGAGCTGCCTTTACGTAAATGACTCAAAGCATCATCTAGTTCCTTAAGCGTAAATGGCTGCTCCAATGCATGAGTCTGTTCCCGAGACAATATAGACTGAACATGCATAAGGAATTGAGACCTAGCTGCGTTCACTTGCATCGAATAATCAGGTTGAGGAGAAAAGAGATGCTGGAAATGACTAGAGCATTGCGATTCTAGTTCTGATTTGGAGGTGGTCCAGGTGCCATCATCCTGCCTGATCTTGCAAATATCCTCCTTTCGCCTATCCGCATGCAGGCTTTTAAAGAAGGCCTTGGAGGAGCAGCCCTTATCCAAAAGGGGTTTCATGCGAGCTCGGATTTGCCACTTCTTTAATTTACGAATATCATTTTGATGGATGATATGAACTGCATAAGCGCAAGAATCCTGTTCAGAAGAGGTGAGCTGCCTATAAGAGCTGATTGCATCCATCTGTTGCTTGTGAGATTGAGCCCATTTCAGCTTAAGTCTGATGTTTTCCATGTGACTCTGTCCATAATCTTGAATAACAGCCTGCAAGCGATGGGCAAGACTGATCCAAGCAAAATCCATGTCCTCCTAAGCATGTAAGAGGAGGGGGCGGACAGCCACTCTCACCATGTTCTGAAATTGTTGATGAAGCAAATAAGCACTATTAACATGGAGTAGGTGACGACCAAAAAAAGGCATATCATCTGTCAAATGTGCTATAGATAATGTCAGGCATACTGGAAAGTGATTAGATAACAAGAGGGAATGACCAACCCATAATGCACACGTGAAACTAGTGTACTGCTGAGCCTGCAACAAATACCATCTGTCAAGTCGAGCCGAGTAATGAGTAAAAGCATTGTGATGGTATGTATAACCCATATCTCTATCCCTTGTTGAGAGCCATAAATCTTCTGCATGCAAAAAAGAAAGCATATCCTCCCAATGTCGAAGCTCAGTGGGGATCATGTGAGAACGATGAGTGGTGTTGTCTTGCATGGCAGGCGAGTTATTAAAGTCTCCGCACAAAAAAGCATTAGTCAGCCATGGATATTGCTTGAGGGAGTCCCACATTCGAGCTCTTGTCGCAGAAGTTTGAGAGGCATAAACCGATGCTATTTCATAAAGATCAGCATGACAGATGCATCTGATTACCATCCATCGACCCTGGGGGTCGTTGTAAGCAACCGTGGGCTGCATATCATGTTTTACCAGCATGCATACCCCGGAAAAGTGCATCGTACCAGCATAAAAGATGTCATAACCAGCAAAGTGGCCTTGCTGGCCAACCAAGAAGTGTTGGTTGTGTTCCTGTAAGGAAATTACATCAGGGTGCATTCTATGTACATAGTGCCAAAAAAGTCTCCACTTATTGACATTGCAAAGACCTTGAACATTGTATGTAATGCAAGTAATTGAAGCAGACATAGAAGATATGTACAGTTGAGCCAAGAAACATAGTAAAGGTATAAGCTGTCAGGCCTCAGCCATGACATCGACGTCCACTTGGCCTCCTGGATCAGTAGCTCTATCATCCGCATCATTGTCACATACAGGAATGCCCTTCTTGAGCACATCAACCCACAATCGAGAAGTCAGGCTATCAGCAGGGGTAGAGGCCTGACCAGGGGTGGAAGTAGAGGCATTCCAATGCCGAGATTGTAACGGTCGTGGCTTAAGCGCAAATACCTTTTTGGGTTGCTGCCAGGCACCCTGAGGAGAGGCATTGGATTCTGAAATTTTGCCCTTTCCCTTATCCTTTTGCTTAGCTGAAACTTGGACCACACTTTCTTTGGGAAGAACAGATTTAGATGCAACATCACCCAACTTGCTAGGCGTTGCCTTAGGCCCTGGACCATAAGTTGGAGAGGTAGTATTTTCTGGAGCAATAGCTGTAGGTGGGAGCTGATGTAGTATTGCAGGACACTGTGAAGCTAGATGGCTAAATTTATGATAAGTAAAACAAGCACTTGCAAATACTCCCCATTTCAAATCAAAATATTTTTCGCCCAAGGGAACATCTTCCACCTCTACCGCAATGGAAGGAGGGGTTGGGTGATCTGTATCCCAAAGAACACAAAACCGATTTCAATTGCCCGAAGGTCGGGGTGGGCATACAACTTGCCCCAAAGTAGCTGCTAGACTTGGTAGCTCAGCCCTCATATAATCCGGAAAATCCACTACCTCAACCCATACAGGGCAGTGATGTCGAATGAGACCGTGATAATCCTTATTTGGCGACCATGGCATGACATGCACCATTTGTCTGCCATAGAATAGAGGAGACATCTCCAATATCTGCTGACGATATGAGGCATCCAAAAAGTGCACTTCATAAAAACCTCGAGAAGCAAAGTATACTCCTTCAACAAAGCAACCTCCCAACAAAGCCTGAACCCACTGAGCCACATCATTTGCAGAAGGTAACTTCCCAGGGAAGAAAATGATAACTGCTTGCTGAGAGAACTTCCGGAGAGGAGTAACCAATGAGGGCAGCTTCAGCTTATACTTAAGGGCCGGGGGAGGTTTGGCCCACTCCTTCCGGCTGTGGTGAAATTCATCCTTGAGCATATCGAAAACATAGTGAGCATCTTCAGAGGCTGAGGTAGAGAATTTGAATTGCTGTCTTTTAGGGTCCCGGGACAAGTCCTTCCGAGAATAGCTTTTAATATGGTCCTCCATGAAGGTGAGCAGGGCAGAATTGATGAAGCAAGAAAGGGCAGCAGGGTTTATGCACAGTTATGGACGGGTGATACATAGCAACGGGAAGGAAAGCAGATGGCAAGAAGGAGCGGTTGGCAGCAGCTAAAGTAGGCGAGCAAGAGCAGGGCGAACACCAACGGGGCTGTACAGACGAAGTTAGACTGTACGGAAATATCCAGCAGAAACTGTACAGAAGAGATTGGGCTGTACGGAAAGGTTGACAGGACGCTGAAAACTGCAGTGGTACGGAAAGGCTGACGAAGACGTACGTGCACGCAAAAGAAGCAGAGGTTGGAGAAAGCATGCGGGCCTGCGCTCAAGTCTGTGCAGGGATGGCGAATTTGCCGTAGGCCTTGGTATGGTTGTATGGAAACCGTACAGCCACCGTACGAGCGTACGGACGGAAGGGGGGGCCTGCAAGAAGAACTTGGCGGGGCACTCAACTTGCTCCACACACACACACACACACACACACACTCTCTCTCTCTCTCTCACACGCGCGCGCGCGCACACACACACTTTTTTTTTTGTGAAACCAAGAAAATTATATTATGAAACATCCATTTACATCAGGGCAGTGCTCGAGAAAAGAGCCAATGCCCTATCCATCAGAAGCAGTAAAAGAAAAGCTGAATACAAGAAACATCCAAATCTTCCTCATGTAAGGCATCATATAAAGACTGCCGCAATGAGGCTCGGAAGAACTCATAAGGGTGCTGAAGGGGAGAATTCAGATGTGCATGATTTCGCTGCAGCCAGAGGGTCCATAAGGCCCAGTATCTGATCCATTGGAAGAAAAGAGAATACTGTGACAAAGAAGCTGATAGTTTGCCAAACATCTAGAAAAACCTGTAGAACCTGTGTGCAGGAAATCTGAGAGAGAAGAAATAGGAGATCTTGTCTAGAAGGTCTGGAATATGAACAAAACCACAATAAATGCGGAATACTCTCAGGAGTATGATGACATCTTGGACAAAGAGGTGAGGCAATCCTTCTTTGAGCCAATTTCACTCCTACTGGAAGAATACCAACAATGCATCTCTAGAGAAAGAGTCTCTGCTTCAATGGCATTTTCAACTTCCATATCAATTTCAATTTTCCTTTTCACCAAGCTAATGACTTATTCAGATGCCATAGAGAATTAGCATGATGAGCAATCCATGGAGGAGGTAATATCAATCGATAAGCCTGTATAGAAGTCAATAGATGCAAAGGCCGAGAGGATAATCTTGGACTTGAGGACTGAAGGTGCCAATCTTGAAGCCTGCCTCTTACATTCAATGTTGGAATCGGAACCAAAGGGAGTAAGAGATCGGCAATAGCTTTCCAAATAGGTCTGTGATGCATCCCAAGATTGTATTGTCGGCATGCTACCGGAAAAGAGAGAATATGTCCTTGCATATCTACCACGTCATCAATGAACCGGATGCCCAACTTCATAAGATTGTAAGCTCTGATTGGTTGTTGTACAGCAAGGGGAGAGGAAAACACAGCACTCCAATGAAGGCTTTCCACTAAGGATGGGGAGACCATTTGATGCGAGAGAGAACTTTCTTCCAATCCTGAATCAAGGAAGTAGAAAATGGACAAGCAGGGATTTTACCTTGAAATTTGCCAAGTACTACTTCCGATGGATCAACTAGCCAATGTCCATAAGCATTTATGCGCATCTGACCACACAAAATTGCCAACATGATAGACCAAGGCTGCTCTTGTTGAAAAAAGGTCTTGAGCATAGTGATCTTTCTTGCCAACACATGAAATTTGATGTTTATTATATTCAAACCACCATGCATTCTCCATGGCTTGAGACATAAAAGAAGAGAGATCTCGAGATGACCAATGTAATAGAGGAAAGTAGAACTGGACATAAGTTAGAACAATGGATTGGACAATTCGAAGCGGTACATGCAGGGGCCAAGTGGAGATCTTCCAATATTCTAATTTGTCCTGAATTTTGTTTAACACCCAAGATATTTGTTGCTTATTTCTGATTTTCCAGTCAATGGGATAGCCCAAATGTCTTACTATGTTTTCTGGATAAATAATCTGGCCGGGCCACAGGATAGCATGCCAGTCACAATGCTTGAGAGGCAAGAGTTTTGATTTCTGAAAATTAATTTTAAGACCAGCTGCCAACCCGAAATCTGAAAGGGTATCCATCAATAGGCGAAGCTCCAGAGGACTGTTCTTTGGCATGAAGAATGAATCATCTGCATAAGCCTGTGCAATGAAAGGCCGTGAACCAGAAATCTGAAGCCCCACTAACTGTCCAGTATCAACCAGATGATCCATATAAAGAAGCAAAGGATGTGAAGCAATGGCATAGAGCAAAGCATTGAGAGGGCATCCCTGTCGAACTGATCGTTCCAGAGTCCAAGACTCAGACAAATGATTCCCTATAAAGCATTGAGCAGTGGAATCTGAGTAAAGCCAATATATGACATTAACTAGCTTTGGTCCAAAACCAAGTTTAAACATGATTTGAGAGACATAATCCCACTGTACCGTATCAAATGCCTTTGCCACATCCACCTGCATGACCAAAACATCTTGAGCTGAATATTTTGCATATTCCATTGCGATGAGAGTATTGGAGATATTGTCATGTATATGCCTTCTTGGAACAAAACCATATTGCCTGGGATGAAGTCCATCATGAAGGATATCCTTTATCCGATGTACCAACATTTTAGCAATAAGCTTATATATAACAGGCATCAAAGTGATGGGTCTCCAATCATCCATTGTCT
This sequence comes from Dipteris shenzhenensis, assembly GCF_047967505.1. Taxonomy (NCBI): domain Eukaryota; kingdom Viridiplantae; phylum Streptophyta; class Polypodiopsida; order Gleicheniales; family Dipteridaceae; genus Dipteris; species Dipteris shenzhenensis. The sequence goes on from NC_141617.1 coordinate 53,355,446, forward strand.
CGCATAGAGGTTTTTTGGGCACAAGCTTAACCAGACCATGCTTCCAAGCTGAGGGAAGATGTTGATGCTGCCAGGCTACATTAATGAACTTTAAAATTGGACCCTTCAATTCAGCCCAGAAGGCTACAAAAAATTCAACCGTCAAACCATCCCAGCTAGGGGATTTATGTTTACCCAAATGCTTGAGGGCTTCATCCAATTTAATATCTGAAAAAGACATTTCCAGCATTGAAGCTTTTTGCAAAGAAACAATAGGAGAAACAGGCTCAATAAATCTGTTCCGAGCCAATGCAACGTGAGGTGTAGAAGAAGATGGCTGAGAAAAAAGAAGCTGAAAATGATCCAGACATTGTTTTTCTAGCTGAGATAAAGTCTGGGTCCAAAGACCATCATGTTTCCTGACCCTCATGATAGATTGACTTTGTCTATGTGCATGTAAATTCCGAAAGAAAGATTTCGAGGAACAACCCTTATCTAGCATAGGTTTAACTCTAGCCCTTGTCTGCCATTTGGAAAGCTTGCGTTTATCATTAGCATCAATTATGGAAGAAGCACAAGACAATGAATGCTGCTCAGAAGCAGAAAGAGACCTTTGATGGTTAATCTGTACCAAATACTACTTGTATGATTTTGCCCACTGGATATGCTGTCTGGTTTCTGCCATGTACCATCTTCCATATTCCTTAATGACATTTTGAATACGATGTACAAAAGAGTTCCAAGCAAAGTCCAGATCCTCCTGAGCATGGGATAACAAGGGCCTGCAAGCCAGTCTGATCATTTGCTGGAATTTTTCGTGAGAAAGATATAATTGATTGACCTGTAAGTGTCTGACTGAAGAGAGCTGCATGCCATCCAGAGGCATACCAAATGAAAGGTTGAGCCAAAGTGGAGTGTGATCAAATAGTTGTTGAGAATAATCAGTCCACATTTGACATGTATAATCATCATATTGCTGAGCATGAATAAGATACCATCTATCAAGCCTCGCCCAATATTCTGTAAAAGCATTATGATGATATGTAAATCCCATAACTGAAGGGTGAGTTGCTGTCCATAAATCTGCAATTTGAAGTGATGAAGTCATATGTTCCCATTGCTGGATTTCAGAGGGCAGCATATGGGATTTATGCGTGGTATTGTCCTTCCAGTGAGGAGAATTATTGAAGTCACCACAAAGTAGAGCATTTGAGGACCAAGGATATTGCTTTATGGAGTCCCACATTTGAGCTCTAGAAGCTGAATTTTGAGAGGCATACAAGGAGCCTATTTCAAAAATCTCTCCATTGATTATACATTGGATAATCATCCATCGGTCACAATGATCATTATATGCTATCCAGGGCTGCAGATCATGTCTGGCTAAAATGCACAGCCTAGAGAGTTGTTTAGATCCTGCATAAAATATATCATATCCTGAAAAGAACCCATGCTGGCTAGCAAAAGAATGCTGATTATGCTTTTGCAGACACACAACATCTGGATGAGTTTTATTTATATAATGCCATAGGAGCCTCCATTTATTCTGGTTGCAGAGGCCCTGTATATTATAAGAAATACATTTAAGAGAAGCACACATGAAAATATGTACAAGGGATGAACAGTCCTAAAAAAGAAAGGGAGGCATCAGGCCTTTGCCATTGCCACAGGGTCTTGCTGACCCTCAAAATCCAATTCCCTGACTAGATCATCTTCTTCACAAAGTGGAAGACCCTTCTTGACTGCATTAACCCATGCCTTTGAGATGGGGCTGTCCGAAGAGGTAGAAGGTTGACCCGGAGATGGAGCAGAAGCATCCCAATTACGAGATTGGAGAGGTCTTTGTTTGAGAGGCACCGTCTACTTTGCAGTCTGCCATTTCTCGTGAGAAGATGAATTATTTTCCACTAACTTGCTTTTTCCTTTATCCTTGTTTTGAGCTGAATTGGCTTGGCTCCCTGTATGAACTGAAGGCTTTACTCCTTTAGCTTTAGTCTTTTCCACATATGTCTTCTGACCTCCTGTATTAGATGGCGGAGGAATGGCAGCTGGAGGAGGCCGATGAAGGATAGAGGGACACTCAGAAGCTAGGTGCCCAAACTTGTGACAAGAGAAACAAGCTCCAGCAAAAATGCCCCATTTTAAAGTGAAATATTTCTTTCCCAAATTAACATCCTCAATCTCAACTGCAATAGCAGAGGGGGTTGGTCTATTAGTATCCCATAAGATGCAAAAATAATTTTTATTACCTGTGGGACGAGGGGGACATATCACTTGTCCCAATGTCATCGCTAAGCCTGGAAGCTCTGTTCTCATGTAATCTGAAAAATCAACCACTTCAACCCATACAGGGCAATGATGCTTGATGAGATTCTGATAGTCCTTATCAGGGGACCAGGGCATGATGTGCACCATTTGACGACCAAAAAATAAAGGGGACATTTCCAGCATCTTTTGTTTTGTCAAGGCATCCAAGAGATGAACTTCATAAAATCCTCGGGAGGCAAAATAGACTCCTTCTACATAGCATCCACTTAGGAGAGAATTCGCCCATTGTCCCACATCATTAGCCGAGGGTATTTTGCCTGGGAAAAATATGATAACTGCAGTTTGAGAGAGCTTCTTCAAAGGATGCACAAGAGAAGGCAACTTCATCTTGTAAGTGAGTTCCGGAGCAGGTAGTATCCATTCTCTTCTACTTTGTTGAAAATCCTCGTTCAACATGTCAAACACATAGGAAGCATCTTCAGATGAAGGAGCTATGGGGGGTGAAGTTTCCCTTGATTGTCTTTTAGGTTCAGGAGAGAGTGCTCTCTTGACATAATACTTGCTTGTTTCTGCCATAGAGGCTAACGGATTCAGCAAAAGGGGGAGCGCTATTTCAACAAGGCACTGATATTAGATAGCAAAGAGTCAGATCAGAAAAAGGGGGAGCGCTATTTCAACAAGGCACTGATATTAGATAAAAAAGCCGAAACTTGTTGCGACAGAGGGCTTGCAGGAATACTGCCTTTCACAGGAGGGAAAACAGAAACCAGCAGCGAGGCACTTGGAGGGTCAAGAGGGCAGACAAGATGGCGAAAGAAGAAGACGTTTTGAGTGAGCAGAGAAAAGGGCTACGAAGTGGCTGGAAACGTGGAGCAGATTGTCGTGCTCACAGACAAATGGAGGGCTAGATGGGACGCACACCCAAACGGAGAGAAGCACACGGGGCACGGGAAGGACTGGGTTGTACAGAAAGACTGACAGGCTGTACGGACGTACGGAAGGTAGGCTGCAGGAAAAGGTACGGCGATGCAGGCAGGTACGGAGCTCCGTTCAAAGCTGTGCAGAGGCAAGCCAGACCTGACGCAGTTGTTTGTACTATCACGGAAACCGTACGGCAGCCGTACAGATGTACGGACGGAAAGGCAGGCTGCACGCGATCCCTGGCGAGGCTGAACAGCAGAGGCGTACACACCACTCTCTCTCTCACACACCATACACACTTACACACACACACACACACGCACATATATATATACATACGCAAGTGATTTTGGAATCTTTCAAACCGAGATGGCATTGGGTACTAATTAAGAAATAAGAATAGCTTTCCTTACTAAGCGCTCTTTTCTCGCATGTATTCTTAATTTTGTTTAAAGTTGCTTACAAAATCCCTTCTTCCCCCTTGTTCTTTCTCTTATATGTCAAAAAAATGAATTTGTAAGATTGGATATATTCTAATCTCATGAAGGTATATATACCTATGAGGAGAGCTTTGCTAAGCTCCAATACAAAGTCTTTTGGCGCATAATCTGCAGGGCGACGGCTATCTACTACCTGGCTGAAATATCAATCCCACCTCACACCCCACGTAACATGTTGTCCAACCCTAAGGAGTCCATCTTAAATCCAAGGTCTCTTCCCATGTGAGAGCACTTTCTGTCTTTTTGAGACCTTGTTGGGGACATACTTAAAATTAAATACTATGTCTTCGCAAGCAGTTGTAGCTTAAATGAAGAGAATGTGCACTACTTTTTTTATTAGCCTTCTCCATTATGGCTAGCCTTTGTCCTGGCTTGAGTCTGCCCTTCACCTTTGGAGTGTTGACAAAAACTTAGTACAAAAACTTTAGTATAAATGCTGGAGTGTGCGTGGGTCTGTGGATATGTATGTGGGAGAGCATTTGTGTACACAATGGTCTACACCCACCTTTTGGTGTTGATGACGTTGGGGGGATCATGGATGTCATGGTAGCTAGTCTTTGCTATGCATGATGGAGTTTATGATTTTCAACCTTGTGAAAGTATGAGATTGAGACTGCACTATTTGCTGTGGTTTCAGAGGATGGGTTTGGGCATGTTCTTGGATTCATCTCTCTCTCTCTCTCTCTCTCTCTCACTCTCTCTCTCTCTCTCCATAAATACTCTCATATACTCTTTTTTTTTGTTGGTAAAAGAACCTTTCGTTAAGAAGAATGCACATTCATAGCTGTCCCAAAGTGAGACAGCTACTGCTCATAAACTAGAAGAAGGTGAAGAAAGACTGCATAGCTGCTCTAGTGAAGAACAGTTAGTACAACAAACCTAAAAACAGTGAAAGAACACTTCTAGCAGGGCCGCAAGAAGATCTCCCATGAAGAGCATGTCCTGTAAAGAACGATGCGGGTGATTTTCTTTTCAGATTGATGACAAAACTTCGAGCCATATTCCCTTGACTTCGTTTGGCAAGCAGTTTCGTTGTTTGGAAGACATGCTACTATGCCGGACTATGATCACTTTTTCTCTTGGTGTCGCTGTCAGCAGGCTCTTTGGTCATTGTATTGTGCTCGTACCCTTTGACTTTACTCTTCAGTGGATGTCTTTCCCTACTTCAAGCTTCTTTGCTTCGGTCAATTCAGGATGCTCATTCCCTTGGGGACCTTCCTTAGGCCCAGTTGGAACTTTTATTATTGTTTCTAGTTTTGAATAGTAGCTTTTTCACTCTGGGACAGCTATGAATGTACCTTCTTCTTAATGAACAGTTTTTTTACCCAAAAAAAGAATGATGCACGTGCGGCCTCACACACACACACACACACACACACATATGGAAACAGAATTCAAGAATGGAGGCAAACATAGAGGGAACTATGTAATGAAGGATGAAATTCCAGTGACAGCGTATACTTACAAAGACGAGGAAATTCAAGATGGCATTGGTATTCTAGCCAAGTGCACCTTAACCTCAATTTATGCTGCCTTGCTGCTTGTCTAGCAAGTTAATTAATATTTTACTGACATGGTATCTTGACCCATGTGGAATGTTGACGTGGTACATTCCTCATGAACACAGATTACACGACTCAGCCTGACAAATCATTCATTAATGCCAAGAGAAATATGGAACTACCAACGTTGTATGCAAAATCATGATTGGTGCTCGCATTCATGGTAAGGTAAGCTAAGTTTTTCCAGATTATGTTCTGCACATGGGGGCCATCAGTGAATGAAGTGCTATTGTATACAAGAACGAAGCAGGATCCTAGTTAGCAAATTCTAATTTTGCCCATTTTTTCTCTAGCCTTGATTTGACAACTCTTTTTAGCTGGAGGAGCAGATCTTTGTGAGAGTAATGAATCTTACAATCATAATAGGAAGGTTCTGGGTTGCTCACTGAAAACTGATGTCTGTTGTGTCCTGGAGCATTCTTTTATACATCTAAATAAGGAAAGCACCATATCCTTCAGAATAATCATGCATGCACACGTGCACACACACACACAGACACACACTCTTTTTTTTGGTGGAACAAAGCTTGCATTAAGAAAGAATTTACATTCATAGCTGTCTCAGACTGGGGACAGCTACTACACACACACACACACACGCACACACACACACACACACACACAGAGGCAGAGGCAGATACAGACAGAGACAGCTAGACATGTCTAGGCTTTCACGTCTGCATATGTTAAGCATTGCTTTTGTAAGGGATTATGCATGCACTGAAAAGCAAGCTCATCTTGTTCAACTATTCACTTTGACAGGCTTGACAAAATCGGAGGGCCTAAAGAAGCTGGAGAACTCATTCTGAAAAAAATAATAGCATCTAGAAGTCCAAAAGCTTCTTTTACTCTTGTAGATGCTGAAAGACATTATGAAATTCTCAAGGGAGAAAGGGTTTCATACTACAGGCTTGAATTTTTGGTTGAAGGGCAATCATTTCTCAGGCACAATGTTGCTGTTTATGCTGCACACAATGGACAGCTTTTATCATTAAATGCACAAACTCCAGAGGCCTTATGGACTAATGTTATGAAGCAGTTTCAAGAGATGGCCAATTCCTTTAAAGTTAGTTAACTCATTTTATGGAATTTTGATATTGAACAGTTGAGACCGAGGACATTCTAACTAGTACATTCTCAAGATCATGTTTGGAAGGATACTAAAATCAAATGATACCTTGGAAATCCTATCATTGTAATTCTAAGTGAGCATCGGTGCCTTTGTCATGTATGTTTGCTGTTTCTTGAAGAAGTATATTGCTTTTGATCTTTTTTTCCCTAGGAAAATGGTTGCAACATTTGGTTTGCATCTCAGGGTTCAAGCTCACTGCTAAGATAAGCCTGGTGTTACGCTCAAGTTGAGGCAACATGACCTCGGAAGGGTCAGTCGACCTTTTCCTTTGAAGGATCAATGGTTGTATTATATTTGTTTGGGCTTCACGTAAATGATAAAAAAGGAATCAAGGTCAAGGTCCTGGGTGAGGGTGGCATGGCACAAGACTAGGTGGATCTAAGGCTAAGGGGTCTTAATGCATTAAAGGTGCCAAGGGGCAAATGATTTCAATGATATCCCAAGAGAGGGGTAAATGATGCATCTAGGAGGTACCCTAAAATGTAGACATGTGGCATACTAGATCCATCTAGGGAATTGTGGGCTTTGGTATTCAACGTGCAGGTATTTCTTACGTAGAGGGTGTGATGAGCTTGCTGAACGAGAGAATGGTTGGGTGGTTATTCAGTGTGCCATCACCTGCTAATTTGTATCTGTCCAATTAGTGGTCTTGGTTGAGCTTGTAGTTTTTAATCGTTATATTTTGGTATTAGAGCCTTGGTCGCAAGATTGCATCGGGCTGTGGGAGTTTGGAGCGACGCTTCGCTCAGAGTGCAAAGTACGGTTGAGGTGTTGTGTTGGGCTTGCCTTGGTCTGTCGTGCGGGTGTAGATCGTCAGCGAATTGTGTGAGCTGATGGTTTGGCAGGAAGAAATGCACACAAAGTCATACGGGATCGGAGTCAAAGACGAAAGCTGTGCGTGGGCTTTGTGACAGGAATCTAACGAGCTGTTGATGATCTGAAGGTGAGGCAGCAGGAGTTCACGACTGCAAGCAGAGGGCTATTATGTCGTCACGGGACTTGCATGTGCTACTTGAAGGGTGCCTGGAGTTCAATGCCAAGGTCCATTTGTTTGGTGGAAAGGAGCTGCGTTGAACATCAGGGTGGCGCATGCGCTGGTCACGACTTATTGACTTCAAGGCTCCTTGGCATCGCGGGGGCTAGCTGTTGTAAGATTGGAGCATGAAACAGCTACGGTTCTGTGCTAAGGTCACAGAAGTATCTCGGAGGATCTTTAAGGAGGGATGGTTGTCTGAGCACGTAGAGTTGGGTGTTGTGTTTGCTGCTACGACCGGGCTACTTTGCATGTTGCATCTAGAACAGATACTCACAAAGAGTGGGTGCAGAAGGGATTGCTACATGCACGTATTGCTCACAGGCTCGTCTTGAGATATCCCGTCACCCGCATGGGCATGTGTTCAAATAGCATCTACGAGATCTAGGAGGGCCATCGATTTTGGCAAGGCAGTTTGCTAAGGAAGGGGCAGCGCAGCCGTGTAGTGACAAAGTTGCTATGCTCAGAAGGGAAGCTCCTATTGTGTTATTGGCTTGAGGGAATTGATGTGTTCTTATTCTCATGGGTTTGGACCCATACTGGCTGCGTTTTGAAATGAAAACATGATGGAGAGAATGGACATAACGTAATCTGTATTTGGCTCTCATCGTGTGGGTTATTGTGTGACAAGAAGACATAATCCTAATCAACAAATTAAGGGGAACATTTTGACTGTTGAGAAGTTTGTGTTCTTCGAAGAATTGGGTTGCAATACAATTGCATTCAAGAAGTCGATTCTGAGTTATAGATCGAATGGTGGCTAGCAAGAAGAAATTACCAGGGAGCATCTTACTCTTCTTTTCTTGAATTTTGGTATTTCTAGTGCTATTTCAAATTTTATTTGTCTTTAGTTTGGAGTTCCTGCTTGTTGTATTTGGTTCCAGATTTGGGAGGCATATTGGATTGATGAAAACATTCGGTTATATGCCTGTTATATATTTTGGGAGTTAGACTTTCGATTGTAGATACAATTCAGGTGTGTTAAACACACCCATCGACCTAAATGGAAGGAGAAGAAGAAGCTTCTAGGGTGGATCTCGTAGAGTCGGGAGTCCAGCCGACCCCACAGGTGTCACGCCAGCAGGCCATACACTATCTGGTAGAATTGCATTATTGGAGGATGCCTTGCAATAGATTTTAGGGCAACAATTACAAGCAAATGTAGGGCAATCCAAGCTCAGGAAAATGGTTCATAGTATGTCTGCTAGACCATCTCGAGAAGAGAAAGGCAAATCTCCAATGGAGCCTAAAACTAGTGTTCATATGGTCGAGCCTAGGAGGGCTAATATTGCCAATTATAGGTCAGAAAAGTATTTTGGTCAGATGTCTGACCGTAGTTCCGATATCATAGAGACTTGGTTACACAAATGGGACGAGGCTTTCGCCATTTGTGAAATTAGGAATGATATGAAGAAAATCCGCGAGGCCACCCATATGTTTAATGAGGTAGCGGATAGGTGGTGGATAAAACAACAGAAAGATAGAATGGCATCCACTACTTGGGAAGGGTTTAAAAAAGAATTTAGAAAACACTTCTTACCTCTTGACGAAGCATCCCGAGCTTGGGATCAATATTGAAACCTTCGTCAGAGAAATTTATCAGTGGCGTAATACACTGATAAGTTCAGAGAAAGTGTAATGAAAGTTTATGAACCTCTACCTCAGTCAATCCAGGTAAAAGATTTTATCTTTGGACTGAATGATCGGATCAAGATGGAAGTTCGAGCTAAGTATGCGAACACGCTAGATGAAGCAATTGCCATAGCCTTGAACTATGAGGATGCAAAAGGGAACAGACCAAGTGGGTTTGTGCAGGTTGGGACTTGGTATGAGTATCCGAAGGAAACTGGGTTTAAGAAGAAGTGGATTAGCAAAGGAAGTGCCTCACAGCCTAGTGGTCAAGCCAAGCAGGCGAAGCCGGTTGAGACTCCTAAACCAAGTACCACCATTGGAATGAAAAGAAAAGTAACACCAATGGCAGCCCGGCTTCGGGCTTGGGTCAAAGTCTTCTTTGAACCCAGAGCAAAGAGAAAAAGCGAGGAGAGAAGGCTTGTGTTTTGGATGCCTTCAGCCTCATCAGTGGAAAGATTATCCACGAAATAAGGATCGTCGGATGGCTGAGATGGTGATCTAAGAATGCGACGTGGAAATGGAGGGAAGTCCCAGAGTAGAACAGATGCAGATTCAGCTAGCGGGATCTTCTCAAAGGTCAGTACCTGTTTTGTTATGTGTATTTGTTGCTAAGCTAGTAACTAGTGCACCTGATAATGTCCTATCAAAGCCCGCAGCAACGGGGTATACAGCCTTTAATGATATAGAGTTAATTAAGATGAAAGGGCAAGTAGCCAATCATGATGTTATTGTGTTGTTTGACTCAGCGTCAACGCACAATGTAATTAACTCCAAGCTTGTAAAGAGACTGAAATTAAAGACTAGCCCATCTGACTATGCATATACAGTTAGAATGGCAGACAAAAGTTCACCTGAAGATGCGACCAAAGGGTTACCCAGTTGGAACTTCGAATTCAGGACTATGTTGAGAAGCTTAATTTTGAAATGACAAAGCTTGCTCATGCAGGCATAGCCCTGGGTAAGGCTTGGCATTCTAAGAAGAATCCAGCCATAGATTGGAAAAAGCACATTTATCAATTCAAGATGAATGATGTGCTGTATGTTTTACGAGGTGAAAAAGATATACCTCAAGGACCGTTGGTTTTCATAATGGAAATTCGAATAGCTCAAGAAGAGTTTTTGTTTCTTTGAATAGCATCGGTAGAGCCGATTGATGGTCCTTCGGCTAGCACTGATGTTGCCCAAAATGGAGAGATGGCCAGGCTGGCTGATCAAATAGCAAAGGAGTTCTCTGATTGTTTTAGGGATGAGTTACCTTATGGGTTACCTCCAGAGCGGAATGTTCAGCATAAGATTGAACTAATCGCGGGGGCAGAACCTGTAAATAGACCTCCCTATAGGTTAAGTTTTATCAAAGAAGCGGAGGTACGAAGACAACTGGAAGAATACCTCAAGTTGGGACAGATTCAACCCAGTTTTTCACCTTTTGCTTCGCCAAAAAAAAAGAAAGATGATACTTTTTGCCTTTGTATAGATTACAGAGCATTGAATAATATCACTATTGAGCACAGGTATTCGATGGGTCAGATCGATGATTTGCTAGATGCCTTACATGGGGCCATAATTTTCAGTAAGATAGATCTTAAATGTGGCTACCATCAGATCCGTATTAGAGTCGAGGATGTGCATAAAACCGCTTTTAGAAGCAGATTTGGACATTATTAATTTTTGGTAATGGCGTTTGGACTTACTAATGCTCCAACTACATTCGTCATGCTTATGAATGATTTGCTACGTTCGTATATCGGGAAGTTTGTAGTATATTTTATTGACGATATTCTTGTGTTCAGCAAAAGTATTGTTGAGCATCACGAACACTTAAGAATAGTGTTCAATACTTTGAGGAAAGCCAGTCTTTATGTAAATAAAAAGAAAATTATACTGTGTATGGTAAGACTTGAATATTTAGGATTCATTATTACTCCTGAGGGGGTAGAAATAGATCCAAAGAAAGTGGCTGCGATACTGACTTGGCCTATCCCTCAGAGTTTGATCGCTTTTTGCGATCATTCTTGGGATTTGTCCAATTTTATTGAAGGCATATCAAAGGATATTCCGAAATAGTATCGCCATTGACTGATCTGACCTCGGATAAAGTATCTTTTATATGGGGACAAAATCAACAGGAGAGTTTTAACACCATAAAACAAGGTGTGGTCTTAAGACCGGTGTTAAAAATAGTTGATCCCCAGAAACGTTTTTCCTTGAAACCGATGCAAGTGGCATTGCGGTAGGAGCAATTCTCCTCCAAGAGGGAAGGCCAGTAGCCTTTGAAAGCAAGAAGCTTTCTCCCTCTCAACGAAATTGGCCAACTCATAAATTAGAGTTATATGCTGTTGTCCATGCCCTGAAAACATGGAGACATTATTTGTATGGGTCAGAGTTTTATGTTGATGTTGATCATGATACTTTGAAACATTTTTGTAAACAACCTGACTTGAGAGGTCGCCAAGCTAGGTACCGAAGAGGGAAGGAAAATAAAGTTGCTGATGTGTTGTCACGCATTATGCATAATATGAGTTTCATGGTATTAGAGAGTGCTCTAATGACCGAGATTAGGGAAACTCAAAAGGTGGATGAGTTCGTCCAGAGCCTTTGGCCTAAGGCTCATGTATTCAAATCCGGGGAAAAGGGTGACCTGGCATCCAGAAAAGGCCAAACTTATGCAAGATATACCATAAGAGATATGCTGAAAAGAAATGGCAAGGTAGTAGTACCTAATCAGAATAATCTCAGGCAGAGAGTCATTCAACAATGCCATGATAGCCCATGTGCGGGACATCCAAGACTCGAGAAAACATATGATCTTGTAAAGCGAGATTTCTTTTGGCCAAAGATGAAAAAACATATTCATGAATATGTGACACGTTGTTTTTCATGTCAGGTAAGTAAGGCAGAGCGGGTGAAGCCACCCAGACTTTTACAACCTTTGGAAATACCACTAGGTAGGTGGGATAGCATTTCCATGGACTTTATTATAGGTCTGCCTATGACACAAGGTGGATATGATTCTATCCTTGTGATAGTTGATCGTCTTACCAAGATGGCTCACTTCATTCCAACTAGAGAGTCTGTTAGTGCCCCGCAAGTGGTGGATTTATTTATTAAATATATATTTCGTTTGCATGGATTACCCAAATCCATAGTGTCAGACAGGGATGTCAAATTTACCAGTCATTTTTGGACTGCAGTGTTTGAGACACTAAGGACTGAGTTGGGAATGAGTAGTGGGGATCATCCAGAAACGGATGGTCAGACGGAAAGAATCAACCAAATTTTAGAGGATATGCTTAGAGCATATGTGTCATTGAGGCAACGTACATGGGACAAGTGGTTGCCACTGTTAGAGTTTGCCTACAATGATAGAAAACATTCCTCTACAGGATTTAGTCCATTTGAGCTGAACTACGGTTATAGACTAGCGAATCCAACAACAGAAATTGCCTAGTGCCACGAACTTTGAGTTGGGAATGAGTAGTGGGGATCATCCAGAAACGGATGGTCAGACGGAAAGAATCAACCAAATTTTAGAGGATATGCTTAGAGCATATGTGTCATAGAGGCAACGTACATGGGACAAGTGGTTGCCACTGTTAGAATTTGCCTACAATGATAGAAAACATTCCTCTACAGGATTTAGTCCATTTGAGCTGAACTACGGTTATAGACTAGCGAATCCAACAACAGAAATTGCCTAGTGCCACGAACTTTGTGGTTCAGATGCGGGAGATGCTAGCACTTGCGAGAGCTAACATCTGCCAAGCTATAGAGCTAAGGCATATGCGGATGAAAAGAGATCTGTTAGAGAATTTAAGGAAGGAGAAAAAGTTTTTCTCAAAGTTTCTTCGCACTTCAGTCTTTGACTGTAGGGGAGTGTGCTAAGTTATCACTCCGATATTGTGGGCCGTGTTTAATTCTAAAAAGAATAGGCAAGGTAGCCTATAAATTAGAATTACCATAGGGTTGTAAGGTGCACCCAGTGTTTCATGTTTCTTGTTTAAAGAAATTTTTGCATACAGGTGACTCACTAATCGAGGGTGTTGTTTTGTTTCAGGAGATAGAGGATAATGTAGGATGCAAACCAACAAGAATCTTGGACCAAGGAACAATGCAAGTACGCAATCGGAAGATACCCACAGTGTTGGTTGCATGGCATGGTTTACCTCTATCAGAAGCTACCTGGGAATCCGTATACTAGTTACGAAGAGTGTTCCCAAACTTTATCATCGAGGACGCTGATGCCTGAAGAGGGAAGGAATGTTACGCTCAAGTTGAGGCAACATGACCTCGGAAGGGTCAGTCGACCTTTTCCTTTAAAGGATCAATGTTTGTATTATATTTGTTTGGGCTTCACGTAAATGATAAAAAAGGAATCAAGGTCAAGGTCCTAGGTGAGAGTGACACGGCACAAGACTAGGTGGATCTAAGGCTAAGGGGTCTAAATGCATTAAAGGTGCCAAGGGGCAAATGATTTCAATGATATCCCAAGAGAGGGGTAAATGATGCATTTAGGAGATACCCTAAAATGTAGACATGTGGCATACTAGATCCATCTAGGGAATTGTGGGCTTTAGTATTCAACATGCAGGTACTTCTTACGTAGAGGGTGTGATGAGCTTGCTGAACCAGAGAATGGCTGGGTGGTTATTCAGTGTGCCATCACCTGTTAATTTGTATCCGTCCAATTAGTGGTCTTGGTTGAGCTTGTAGTTTTTAGTCGTTATACCTGGAGTGGATGCTAATGGCTATTATGGGGGCTTTAAAAAAAGCGTTAGCCACCATCTCCTGACGTTGGCCTTGGGTGGGTTAGAGGGCACTCATCTGGGTGACCTTCTCAGCTTTCCTGATGTTGGCCTCGGGTAAGTTAGAGGGGCACCGCTTTTGGACTCGTGTGATCTGAGTGACCTCCTTAGCTCTCAAACTGGAAGGCCTCCCTCAGCCTCTGGATGGAGAGCCATTACCCTCTATGATCAGAATAATGACGTCCCATGTGAGCACACAAGGTTCCTATCGAAGGCTATCAATGATCCAAAGCATATTCCTTCAGCTACACTAGCCTGCTTGACATTGTTACAGATAGTGCTGGATAGACCTCTCCGGCTCCCATTCAGTAATCACTTGCTACTATTTAATTGCTACGGCCACTGGAAGTCCTCCGTCTTCTGACAGACAGACAAAATAGGAAATCTTATGTGGTTGGTGGCTCAACCAAAGAATTTGTTCAGAGAACAAAAATGGAGAGACGGCCAATGAGGAACTTGGAGCTAGTGCCTCTGGCGCAAGGGCTGCCAGGGAGGGAAGGAAAGCTGGAGGCAGCAACTGTTGCGGATAGTATAAAAGAAGGGGATTGGCTATAGTTGCAAGGCATATCTTGACCAAAAAGGTTGCATTGAACTTCTGAAGATGTCACAACTTGAGTCTACACTAGGAGTAGTGCATAAGATTACTTGTTCCGGGTCAATAACTTGGCTTTTCCCTTGCCGACTTATCAACGTAACCCTGTGCCAAGGTATCTTTATTACGTTGCTTAGCCATACATAAGATGACAAATATGTCATGTTTGACTTTTTACTAGCCATCATAACACTCAGAAAAGTTCCTCCACTGTCATACACATGGAATGTGATTGCGAGCATGTATATAAAGAGAAGAGGTAATAGCCTTGGAGGATATTGTTCAGCTTATGGTAATCCCCAGATCAAAGGAAAAGCTAGAACTCTAGCGGAGGATGCCATGACCCAGGATGATCCAATTCATTGGGTGGATCAGAATCAGGTCTGAACAGGAATACTCCAGGAAATTCAAACAGTTCAAAAGAGCTAGGAGAAGGAAAGTTCTCAGGCATTACTCAAGGCCCAGTTGTACATGGCTGTAGATCAAATTCTGAATTTGGTGCTAGCATTTAGAGATGAGTTCATTGCTAAATTATTGGAACAAAGGGCACGCAACATGGAGGAGGAGAAACAAACATCAGCTGCCAAAGCCTCAGGATGACTCTCGTAGGTACAATATACAAATCTCTCCTCTTGGTTAAGCACCATCGAGACGAGTTCCTCCCAAGTCAGCGTATTAATCCTTCCACTGGTTATCAAGGATGAATAGAATGCCTTGTAGTGAGAAGATAGCTGGGACACCAATGTTTGGCCATGTCCTCGGAAGATATTTGCTTCCCCGCGTGGAGGATCTCTTGCTGAAGTTCCTGTAACTTGTTGATGTGCTCCCGCATTGATGAAGGCTTCTTGGGATCCAATAATCTCATCTGGACCTCCAGATAGACCCTCTTCATGGGAGAGGTTCGATTGTACAAGGACGTGAAATGATCCTAGATACTCTTGGCCACCGTCATATGCGTGAGGTGATTAATCATTTGAGGAGTACAGTTAGGAACTATAAACGACCTTACCCTAGCATTGACACGATCCCATAGCTAAGATAGGGTCTCCTTTTTGCTTTGTAGGATCCCAAGGTTGGACGCAAGGGGATCAGGCCTGTCAACTCCCACCAATGTGAAGTCTATCAGATCATACGACTGTAGCACAAACTCCATCATGACCCGCTAAACACCATAATTGAGGCCATTGAATTCACTGTTGGTCGGGAAGGTGGGCAAAACTGGAATTTTTGCCTTGCTATCCACCATCTTAGCCAGGGTCGACATGTTGGAGTGAGGAAATCGAACTGAAAGAGAGAGTGAATGGGAAAGAAGGTAGAGAATTGCGGGAAGGAGAGGGCTCAAGAAGATGAAGAGGCTGAGAACCTAAGTACCTTCACACCTTGGTTGTATCGACCCTCGATAACTCCTTTTGAATCTACGCCTTCGTTGACACTTGTACGGTCCACACCTCCGACTCCACAAAAGACCTTCAAACAATAGCCCTAGAACTCCTCTCAGTTTGTGGGCTCAACACTCCCTCCACTCCTCAAGTCTTTAGCCAACCGTGGCTCTAATACCATGTGAGACGTGCAACGGATCTGGAGAGAGAGAGAGAGAGAGAGAGAGAGAGAGAGAGAGAGAGAGAGAACAAAATTCTCTCTCATTTGATTGGATGTGCTTAAATCTTTTTTAGAATTTCGTTTAAAAATAGTACAATTACTTTGGCCTCGTTTGGGCAGATATTCCTCCAAGGCTATTTCTTGTAGGGTACCTCTCCAAGTTCTACTGGTTGACTTCCATGTTTTCAAGGCCCAATAGCCAATTTAGTAGATTAGATTGGCTATCTAGTTGGTAGTCCACCACTCCCTTGATGCTCATCCACAACCTTGGATCCTGAGAGGTAGATGACCACACTTTCTTTTGCTTGGCTAGTTGCAAAGAGATCACTTCCCTTCCCACTTTTCTCTCCTACTCAAGGGCTCTTGGTATCCTCCATTTCATGGTTGAACATGCCGACTTCTTGCTCACCTTGGGGCTTAGTGTACAGAGTTGAGGGAGAGTTATTTGTAGCTAACCATTTGTGGGGGATGCTTCCACCTCATCCCTCTCCTTTTCTTCTTGAGCTAGCTGTCTTCTTTTTGTGACTCACTATTGAGCATTGAGTTCTGCCCACCTCAAGGTGGGTTGGGGAGGGGCCTCATTTGTGGGAGGGATAGGGTTGGAAGGGGGACACACTTGGATATGAAAGCTCATGGTTGGATTGGAGTCCTCAATTTTACTTGGCCAAAGCCCTCAAGAGTGGGGATACCATGTGGTAAGTGACGTGGGAGGGAAACAGCAAAATTAGAAAGAGGAGAAACTTCTTAAGATTTTGTGGCTCCTTGCAAGAAAGCTCCCTCTACCACTAGTTGGTGGAGCATTGAGCAACCGGGAGATGAAGGGCTAGAATCTTGATGTACCCTTTGGCTCGACTCCTAGTGATTGCCACCAAGAATCAATATATGAAGGATTGCCCAAAAGTGCACAACCAATCAACCACTTAGTCTCTCCTTGGTGCTCTTCGCATGTCTAATCCCTCTACCAATTTTGTGGGAGTGTTTGAAGGACTCTGTCTATATCCATGTCCTAACACCGATGTTCAATTAGGTTGTATGCCATCGCTTCCCATCTGCTTGGAGGACCACCACTATTGTGTCGATACACAAAGCCATGGATCCTTTGGATACCGGAAATTATTACACCCTCATGATTGGCCACACTTTGGCTAAGATCTATGGGTTGGTGTTAGGGAGGGAACTCAACAATCACACGGAGGCTTGGGGCCAACGGGCACTAGGACAAGCAGGGTTCCGGAGACAACACTCTACTCTAGATCACATCTTTACTCTGAGGGCTATCATTGAGGAAGCGAGTCCAGACACCAGAAAGTCCACACATGTTTTGTAGACTTTTGGAAAGCATTCGACATTTTTCCACAATACCTCATGATCAGGAGACTACAAGAGATGTAGATTCTAGGAACACTGATCTGGGGTGTGATGAGCCTATGTGAGTCAGTCAGAGGCACAGTTCGTGCCCCAGGTGGTCTATTGGATTGCGTTGAGAGCACGATCGGGGTGAAGCAGGGTTGCTTCCTCTGATCGAATCTCTTCGGGTTTTACATCGATGAGATCACATCCTTCATAGATCTCTAGGAGGCAAGGGATCAAGGTTATCTTGATTTGAGACATTTAAGTGGAAAGGAGTTCGTTGTTTGGGATGAAAATCATAGACTAAGACATGAATGCAACATATCAATACTAATAAGCAAGTATGTTTTCTTACACTTTATCAATTTAAAAAGTATAAAAGAGTTGTTAGTGAGGCTTGATTAATATAGTTTCACAAAGTGTAGCAGATTTAGCATCTTGCTCTTGAGATGCTTGAGTTCAATGTCAGTTTCTCAAATATCTCTTATGTGAGCAAGACAACTAGAAAATCTTCCAATTGAGTGCCATGGATAGATTAATAAGGGTACACTTTCTTCCATGTATCCAAAATCCCTGGGGCACCAACTCAATATGTAATATGTTACTATTCTCGTTCAAAATCCAGGGTATGGGGACAAGGTCCATATATAATATTCATGGGTTTGTTTAGAAAATTTTAAATGTACAAGGAAAAAATATGAAAATTTCATGTCCTCTCGTCCACAAAATATAAGGTATATATCTTGAAAAATATGCAAGATTTTAAGATTTTTACATATTTTTCATAATATGTAAGGTCTAAGGGGAGGGGGTCTTTTGGATGAGGGGGATAAAACAAAAAATACACTAAAAAATGAAAACCCATTTTCGTTCAAATTAATGTGACTTTTTCATGTGTTATTCAAATTTTAAGGTATAAAGCCATTTGAAGCTCTTTTAGTGTAGAACACAACCATGTTAATTTGAATAATTTCTACTCATGGCATATTGTTAAATTCATCTCATACTCAAGATTTTGATAGGTTTTCTTACTAAAAGGAGTTGGCGCCCCAGGCCAAAATCATGGCGTGAGTACGATATTACTAAGTGAACTTATTATTTGCCCGTGGTGGCTTGAATCTTAATGATTGAGAGAAGATATCCATCTAATGAACCCTTATATAGAGGTAATTTTTTTGCTTAATTTTATCATAAATGACATTTTGCACACTTGGATATGAACAATACTTAAGATCAAATTGTTGTCTCACGGTTTCAAACTTTGAGAATAAAACAAGATGCTTCTTCATAAGGGTCTATTTCAAAGAAGAATGAGTTAAGAAGAAAGCATAATGAGGATAGAGGCAGTAATGTTAGGTCCTACTAGATTTTGTGGCTACTTCTACTCATGTGAAGAACAAGAAAATAAGAACAAAAGAATGGTAATGATATGGCCTACCCTATGCTTACACATATATAGAGATATATGTGCAAGGGTGTTAGATTGATCATTGCTTTGACTTTCCTATTATACCCACATAGGTTCTCCCATAGCAATGGGTCCGTGCTACTATTGAGCCGTGGAATAGATTTCTTGAGAGTGGTTGATGCGATGAGAAGGATAAAGGCGATAGGTATCTATCCTTAAATAACATAGTGATGGAAGAGAGTAGGAGGGTCTCTCGTTATATTAGCTACTCTTCTGTATAGTTCATAAAAAAATTATGATTTCTTGAAGCAAAATAGCACGGGTGATTTCTTGAAGCAAAATAGCACGGGAGATCTTGTATTATGAGGGAAACAAATTGATAAAGTGGCCATTATGGTGTGGGTAGATGTTCCCATATCACTTGTATAAATTTGCTTATGGTAATTGTTATGAAAATGAGGTATGTGTATAATATAAATCTGTTTGTTGTAATTGCTATGTACATGAGGTAACATACTCGATTCATCTCATATATCCTTAATAATACATCCCTTTGATTTTGCAAGTGGTTGGTTTTATGTTCATTGGGCCAAGTCTTCCTAACCATGTTGTACAATAAAAGGGAAGCAAAGGAGTAGTTAGATAATTACCTATGTCCACCAAAATCCCAATTCATTAAGAGATTGCCCATCTGAGAAGATGGTGCCCTGAAAACTAGAGAGGCAAGTCATTCATGGTGGTGCAGAGTGCCAAGTGGACTTAAGCTAGATTCTAAAGATTAGTGCAACTAAACATGCCTTGCAAATCTAAGATAGATTTAATTTATCTATATATATTACACTAATTGTCAATGTTTTTATGGATTCTTGCTTTATACACATATAAGAGTACAAGACACAGTGATAGATGCATATGTTGGGATTAAAAACAACATGGGTAAGGCATGCACACAGCTAGCTAGGAATTGCATCCCAATGGAGAGGGATGATACTCTGCTAGACATGTTTCTTAGGCCACGTGCTTGAGGTAGAGATGCAGAAGGAGAGGATAGAATACATGGGTATCTATAGTCATGTTTTATGGAAAATCAGTTGAATCTTTTGACATATTTACAATTTTTTATATGGGTGTGTTATACTATCCCTTCCATTTAACTTTTCATCAAAACTTACCATCTAGATGAGTTTTATATGTTGTGATCATCATCTTTAATTATTGAGATGCAATAATGCATGTGTTTTGGAATACGGATAAATTATATGTGGAATATGTATGCCTTGCCAGACAAGAAGGGTAATGAGGGAAAGGGTGAGAATACCACATGGGTAGTCCCTAAGGTACCATGTGGACAACATGCTAGATCTTTTATAGGGTTTTTACTTCTTGAGTTTTTGCTTTAGCAAGGGGCTTTATATGCCCTCTTGACATGGCCTATGTGCTTAGTTATTCTCTTAGAATTTATTCAAGTTTAATTCAAACCATATGAGGGAAAAGAATTGCATCAATGCAAAAGCTACCACACGGGTAGTGCCTAAATTACCATGTGGGCAACATGCTAGACCTTTTATAGGGTTTTTCCTTCTCAAGTCTCTACTTTAACAGGGGGTTATATAGGCCCTCCAAGCATGGCCTATGCTCTTAGCAATCTCTTGGTGTTAAAGTTAAACCTTATAGGGGGGAAGAACTTCATTGATGCAAAGATTATGGAATGAAATGGTACCAACTATTTGAACAATGATTTACTAGCTAATGTAAACATGCACATTTATAGGGAATAAGGAAAATGAAAAATCTTAAATAAATTCTGAAAAATATGACTAACATAAAATCTTTAAAAACTAGAAATCCACCCTTACTTGTTTCTTTGGTTCATTGTGGCTTGATATCATGGCAATGTCTCTTTTAGTGGTATTTGCTCAAGACTATTGTAACTTTCTTGTATTCAGATTAGATGTTAGACCACCAATGCATTATGATGCCATAAAAAATCATTCATCATATGGGTAGAGAGCTATACCCTTGGCACCACTTTAGATTCAAGGTTAGATTGTTGGGTATGATACCATATTGAGTCGTGGCTATTAAGAATAGACAATATGAACTTTATGCATCTAGTAAAAAGTCAAACATGACCTATTTCCATGTTATGTGTGGCCAAGCAAGGTAATAAGGTAATAAGAGTCCTTTACCCTTTAGACTATTTGAAAGGTTGAATTTTTAAGAGACATAGTACCACATCCATTGTATGAACACAATGGTATAAGTCTAAGAACACAAGTTCTAGTTCTTTTCTAGCTACGTCCATGTTTCAACACTATGAGACTCTATGCCATCATTACCTTTGCTCAATTTCACTTATATGATTTATCAGGGCAAGTGCACTATGTTGTTTAACAACATTGAGCCAAGGATACAAATGCTAGAGATGAGAACCCCTCCCCTTCCCTTGAGTACACATGAGAGGTTTATAGAAAAGGTAGTGGCCATGTAGGATGATCGGAGCTGGTCATCCTCTAGCAAAGTCCAAGTAAGAGCCGACACACACTGGTGCAACTGTCATGGAAGATTTCTACACAATACATAATTTCGAGTTGTACTCTTGGCTACATGCATATTTCGAGAGTATAACTAGCATCAATGTTTTGGTAATTGTCCATTATTTGACTGCTTATTCATTATGTGAAAAGTATGACATGCTATGTAATTTGACTATATAAGAGATAAATTATGAGCTGTTAGAAAGAAAGAAAGTTGTATTAATGTCTTCGTGAGGCCTCACAGGCCTAAAGTACAATCAGTAGAATAGCTGAAGCAAAGGGTTCACCCTTGCGGAGTGCTAAGCTAAGCTAATGATCTCATAAACTCAAAACTTGATTAAAAAACTCTTTAAGGCTCTCAAGAGACTCCACTGTGGGGGTTAAAGGCCACTGTACCTTAACCCCGGTTATGTACAATACTCAAAAGCATATATATATGGATGACATAGAAGATTAGGGTAATCTGCACCCACCAAAACTTGTGTGACTCTCTCTTCCGGCTCACCCTTTCTCTCACCCTCTTTCGTCCCACTTTCATTGTTGAGATCTCTCAACTGGTATCAAAGCACGGGTGTTATAGCTGAGTCTGGGTGTGAGCCTGGAGCTCGAGGTTTGCTGCTACTTCAGCTCTATGGGAGGAAGGAGAAGCTCTGTTGGGTGACTTTACCTGCATCCTAATGTGCAGAGACCTTGTAGAAACCTTTGGAAAGTTCTCTGAGTGATTTTTTGCAAGCCAACAGGTGGTTTTGGAAGCAAAAGATAGTCTATTTTAGACCTGAGAGTCTTGTGATGAAGATATCTTTCTCTAGAAGCTGAATCTTGACCTGAGATCAAAATAAAAGTTGTAAAAGACTTTGAGTACTTCATTTTTTGTTTTTACATCCCTACCATCCAAGTTTTCAGGGAAGAGTTACAGCTCCTATACAAAGTGACGAAATTCAATTTCTTGCACGGATTTCGTGTATTGGATCTCCATATCCAGGCCACCATTTGCAGTTCAAACACTCCTAGTGGATTTAGAGTGGTCCAAAAATTTTACCTTCGAAGCTGCTTCCGATTCCGTGAAGTTCTGAAGGTGTGGTGAAGCTCTGTCTACTCCAACTTCTCCATTTTGTCATTTTCTGTGTGAGTGGGATCTTAGCATCCAGGCCTCCATTTGCAGAGCTATTTGTCCTGTTGGATCCAGGACTACCTGAAACATATGTCTACAAAGCTAGGACTACCTGAAACATGTCTACAAAGCTGCTTGCCATTCTGTGAAGAATCGACGGAGTTGTGATTCTCTATGTTTTTCCGTTGTCTCTTTGTAAGAAATTTCTCAAAGTTCCAAGGCCTTCTCATTGATCGCCACATGGTATTTTGGCTAAGGTTAAGTTTCCTAAGGTTCATTTTTACAAGTAAATGCAAGGGTTGACTGAATCTTACTCCATCCTTGGATGAGATTTTGGAGTTGTGGTGGCAAAAGAGAGATATTTGCATATTTTCATGCTGAGTCCGATTATGTAGCGATGCCCATGTTTTGAGGCATCTCAAGTTCTATTTTCACTAGTGATCATTTCTGTGGGGCCGTGATTTTTTGGATATACCTTATGCAGATCACTCTAGTTACAGTCTGAGCCATGCGCTCATTCATGGTTTGCATTGGGTTGTAACAATGGATGCTTTACAAGCCATTTGGATGCATTGCGATCCTTGTTGGATGCGCTTATAGGTCAAGATTGTCTTGTGGGATGCTTTATTAATGGACGTTTAGCACACAGATGCTATTTTATACTGAGGGACAGCTTTGACATATTGCAGTGGATGCACAAGTTGTGCTATGATCTCTTGGATGAGATTTTGTTGATGTAAATGCTCATCGAAAATAATTATGCTCGAGGTACTTTGGCACTTATTGGCATTGGGATTGCCATTTTTTTGCCATTGCAGTTGGCATTTTCTTTTGGGCCAGATTTGCTCATACGGATGCATAGTATATGCAAATGAGTCAGATGCATTTTGATGCTTTGAGCCTTTGAGGTTTGGTGATATTACCTTCTATTTTGGCATACATATTTAGGTGCACTTGGTATTTGGTGTGATTTCTCTCTTGCACGTACTAGCATTTGGGATTTTGTTTCATTTGCATCATGGCATCCTCTTCCATGTCTGAAAAGGAGTTTTTCAGCATTAAAAAGTTTGATGGGACAAACTTTTGTTTATGGAAATAACAGATAAGGGATATGCTTATTCAAAAGAAGAAGATTAAACCCTTGGCAGGGATTTGGAGCTAAGCCTGCAGATATGTCCGAGGATGATTGGAATGAGTTGGATGCATTAGCAAAGTCTACTGTTAGACTTCATCTTGCTTTATTTCACAGTAGTAAATGAGCAGAATATGGAAGATTTGTGGAAGAAATTATGTGTCACTTATGAAAAGGAAACTGCCTCTAATAAAGTTTATCTCATGAAGAGGTTGTTTGAGCTGTAGATGAAGGAAGGGGTCTCCATTGCTTCTCACTTGAATGAATTCAATATTATTTTCAGCCAGCTTTAAGCTCAGAAGATGAATTTTGATGCGGAGACTAAGGCAATATTCCTCATGTTCATTGCCATCGTCATGGGATTTTCGTACAGCTATCAGTAACTCTGTACTTGGTGGAGTACTGAAGTTTGATGATGTTATGGGTAGCTTGTTGGCCGAGGAGATTAGACGGAAGTCTATGGATGGCAACAAACAGGATGTAGCCTTAAATGTGTAAGGCAGATCACAATTCAGGGGGAATTCCTAAGAAAGAGGGAAGTCTCATAGCAAATCCAGGGCACGGAACATTGAGTGTTACCACTGTGACAAGAAGGGCCACATGAAAAAGGATTGCTACAAGCTAAAAAGAGAGCAAAAGGATAAGAAAAAGAATGCAAATTGGGGTGCAAATAAGAAGGAAGAGAGTCCAAGGGAGGACAAAGGAAAAATGAAGATCGAGGAGATTAATGCAGTCACTGATGATAGTGACAATGACATTCTCTTCATGTCTAGTCTACCTACAGACAGACTTACCACTTCAGATGATGCATATTTTGAGGATTGGATTTTGGATTCTGGTACTTCATTCCATGTTACTTCCCAAAGGGAATGATTCTCCACTTATAACAGTGGAAAGACAGGTGATTTTGTGCATCTTAAAAATAACTATGCATGTGACATAGTGGGAGCAAGTGACATAAAGGTTTCTTTTGCAAATGGGTTTGCATTTGTTTTAAAAAATGTGAGACATGTGCCTAAGTTGACCAAGAGGATGTTGGTTTTCAGACCACATTTGGCTTTCAGAGTTGGAAAATTCAAAAGGGCTCTATGGTTTTAGCAAGGTGCCAAGTGTGGGACATTGTATCCCTTACATGTATCAGGGGTGTTTGATCATGTTGTTGCAATAATTGAGCAGCCAAGTACTTCTTTGTGGCATTGCCGGTTGGGGCACATGAGCCAGAATGGAATGAAACTCTTATGCCGTTTGGGTTATGTATCACATTTGAGTTTTTTTTACTTTGAATTTTGTGAGCATTGTCTCTATGGGAAGCATACTAAATCAGCCCATAAAAGAAGGGGAAAGAAAGAGCCTGAAAAGCTTGATCTGGTGTATTCAGACGTATATGGTCCCATGCCTACACGGTCATTAGGTGGGGTTAAATACTATGTGACATTCATTGATGATGCAACTAGGAAAGTGTGGGCTTATGCTATAGCTCGGAAGAGCGATGTGTTCCAGCTATTTAAAAAATGGTTGGCTTTGGCTGAAAATCAGTCAAGTAGAACACTTTAATGCCTACAAATTAATAATGGTGGAGATTATATGTCTCATGACTTTCAACATTTCTGTGTGCTGCATGTGGGATTAAGAGGGAGCTCACATCTCCTCATACCTCTAGAGAAGAATCGAGTTGCAGAACAGATGAGTCGCACCATTCAGGAAAGATTGCAATGTATGCTTCCCAATGCAAGCCTTTCGGGTGGTTTTTGGGCTGAGGCAATGAAGATAGCAGTGCATGTGATCAATAGATCACCTACTAAGAGTTTGGATGGTGGTATTCTTGAAGAGGCATGGAGTGGCAAGAAGCCCTCTTACTCTCATTTGCATATATTTGGGTGTGAGGCATTTGCGTATATTTGGGTGTAAAGCATGTGCACATGTGCCAAAAGAGTTTCGGGAGAAGCTAGATCCTAAGTTTAGAAATGCATCTTTCTGGGTTATGGTGAAATTGGAGAGATGGGCTATTGTCTCTGAGATCCAGAAGCAAAGAAAATCATATGAAGCCATGATGTGGTCTTCAATGAGAAGAAGATGCATGACACTCATGAGGGATGTGGAAATGAGGAGAATCACTTTTCAGGATGTAAATCCACCCACATATGTTGCTAGACAGCAAGTTGTCCATGCACCGAATGTGCAGGAAATGGTGCCATGTAGGCGGGACAGCAAGCTAAAATGCCTTTCAGCAGAACATCTAGAGTGTCTAGACCGCCTGAGAGATTTGTTCTAAGGGTAGACTATGTGATGCTTACTGATTGTGGGGAGCCTTCTTGCCACAGAGAGGCAATGATGCATGAGGATCAGCGCAAGTGGGAGTATGCTATGCAATCAGAGATGAGTTGACTCATAAAGAATAAGACTTGGGACTTGGTTTCTTTGCCACATGGAAAGAAAGCATTGCCATGTAAAGGGGTCTACAAGATGAAGGTCACAGGTGATGATGTGCCTAAGTACAAGGCTCGTTTGGTTGCTAAAGGGTTCAAGCAAGAGAAGGGTGTTGACTCTTCTCTCCGGTTGTGAAGATGACCACACTTAGATGTGTACTTGGACTTTTAGCAGCTGAGGATATGGAGCTTATGCAGATGGATGTCAAGACAGCTTTCTTGCATGGGGATTTGCACGAGGAAATTTACATGGTACAACTGGAAGGCTTTGCCGAGAAAGAGCATTTGGTTTGCAAGTTGAAAAAAAGTATCTATGGCCTTAAGCAAGCAGCTAGAGAATGGTATCACAAGTTTGATGCTTTCATTTGGTCCCACGGTTTTAGAAGAAGCGAGATTGATCACTGCCTCTACACTAAAAGGGCTAAGGATAATAGCCTGATACTCCTGGCACTTTATGTGGATGATATGCTATTGGCTAGCAAGAACACTTATGAGCTAGATGCATTGAAGGCCAAGTTGCATGAGGCCTTTGACATGAAGGATTTAGGACCTGTAGGTCATATTCTTGGTATGTGCATCACGCATACCGACTAACAACTCCCATTGCAAATGCAATGTCCGGTGTAGTAGCTATCATAGCATACATAAGACTCCCAACCACTGATGCATAAGGAACCTTGGCCATCATGGCCCTCTCCTCATCTAATTTGGGACTATCTACCTAATCCAAGAAAGAGACATTGGAGATAGTTAAGTGCATCATGAGGTACATGAAGGATGATGTGCATCTGCTTTCGCAGAGGAGAGATGCGTGTACTTGGGTACACAGATTCAGACTATGCAAGGCATGTGGATAGCAAGAGATCCACTTCAGGTTATGTGTTCACCTTTGCAGGTGGTACAGTGTCGTGGATGTCTCGTGCATAAAAGTGTGTTTCTTTGTCTACGACAGAGGCCAATTATCTTGCAGCCACAAAGGGTTGCAAGGAGGCTATATGGATTGATCGGCTAGTGAGAGATTTGGGGATTCATATAGGTGTACCGACATTGCATAGTGATTCCATGAGTGCTATTCAGCTAGCTGGAATCCGGTCTTTCATGCAAAGACCAAACACATTAAGGTCAAGTACCATTTTATCACGGAGGTACTTGAGGACAAGCGCATAGAGCTTGTCAAGGTTCATACAGATGATACCCTGTAGATATGCAAATGAAAAGTCTACCTAGTCAACAGTTTGAGTATTGTCGTGTATTGATGGGCATTGGATAGTATGCTCATTGGTTGTTCTCCCTTAAAGGCACATTGGCCTTTAAGTGGGAGGTTGTGGGGGTTAAAGACCACTGTACCTTAACCCTCATTATGTACAATACTCAAACACATATATATATATGGATAACATAAAAGATTAGGGTATTTTGTAGCCACCAAAACTTGTGTGACTCTCTCTTCTGGCTCACCCTTTCTCTCACCCTCTTCCATTGTTGAGATCTCTCACCTAGTGTTTGATCTGGTGTAGCAAAGTCTCCGTGTGTCGTCACATCTCCATCAGAAAGAGGCCAACACACACCTGGTCATGGAATTGGATCAAATGAGAGAGTGGACCGAACCTGTGTCCCTCCTAAAAGAAGCAATGATAGTGTCCTCGGATCTCATAGTAAGCAAGGCAAATACATAGGAAGAGCTCTTGTCTCTCCACTATTGTCAGTGTGCATAGCCTGCAAGTTTGCTGCTCTCTATGTGTGCCTGCGGCCCTCCCTGCTTCGATCCTGATGATGAGATGAGACTTGCATCTCTCTTCTATGGAAATCCTCAGCGCGTGGGTTACCTGTATATCCTCCAGATATTGGGGCCTGATGAAATCAATCAATTCTCTGATGCTCTCGGGAAGTGGTCCCAGTAAAACTGAAAGTCTACAAAGCAAGCATAGACTTTCTGGGATCTGGATCTCGCCGCCTCAATGAGTGCCCGTAAAGTGAAGATGTGGTCGAGGGTGGAATGTTGTCATCGAAAACTTGCCTATCCCAATGTCAGTTGCCCATGTGCCTCAATATAGGAGATGATCTCTCGCTCTAGCACCGATCCATATATCTTAGCATATGGCCTATCATGAGTGTGCGGTAGTTCCCCGTATCCATAGGGTTTCTGCTAAAGTATTCCATCCTCAACCCCTCATGGCTTTCCGATTGTGGAGCTGAATAGCGCAGCTCGTACATTTTGTGCAGTGAACAAAAGAGGACGTGGTGGGTCTAGCTAAGGAGGACAACTCCGGCGATGTTGATATAAGGACATTGTATAGTGAAGTCGCATATGTGTGCCAAACCCCTGGATCAGGGATAGGAATGGGTGACTTACCCTAAAAAAGGAGATCCCATGCAAAGGTTGAATCACCCCCTCGAAAAGATTTGATAACCTCCTCCATCCGAGAGAGAGATTAAAGCTCATCTCTTCCAATGACTCACTCAATGTGATATCCACTACACCTCGATTCTCGTAAGGCACCCCTAGGCCTACTCCCATATTCCCATATGAGGTGGGATCTCGTCTCTCAACACTCATCACCGAACCATGGATTCTGGGGCATCTTCTCAATTGGAGAGCGTTATGTAGATCGAGTCGAGGGAAGGATCTGACTGCAATATCCTAAACCACTAATACTAAAGCGTATGAGGCATGGGTGAGGTTTGCATAATCTCTAAGGGAGTCTGGTAGCTCACGCGGTAGGCGACATGTATTCTGCATCAAGGGCATGATCAAAGTGCACTTGGACCCGAGTGAAGGCTGGTTGACCTTGTCTTATGGCCGACATGGAGGCTGAGACGCTTAAAGTTAGATAAGAGTGGTCAATGCCTAGTGGGGGAGAAGGACAGTGAGATCATATACGTGTGACACAAAAGCCGGAGATCCCAAAAGGTAATCTACTATACTCGATCCCCCTTCGTGTGGAAAGCAAGTGAGCCCTCCCAACAACGGTCATCTAAGAAGACCATTGCATATAACTAAATTATGAACTACTCTTGTATCCAGTTGATGCATCCGCTGAGCATCTCGCTATCCCAAGCTCTATTGAGTCTATCTCCAGTACTCTAAGGGGATCAGTCTCGAAGTCAAGTATGTATGTTCCCCATACGCGCATTGAAGTTACCTAAAAGTAGGATCTCTCCCTGTCTAGAGAACTCCAAGATATCCTCAACTATCATCTTGTATGGGTTATGACCTGCTATGGTGACCTCATGTGTGTGTGATGATCTATCTGGGGGAAGTAGCATACCACAATGTAAATCGGGCATGTGTCGGATTCGTATCCACATGTGACATGCATGCTCCCTCTTCCTCATTACAAATATGTAGGGTCTCATATGTGGCATAGAGAGGATTGCCATCCCTCCTGAGACCCATATGCCGTTGTCTCTCCGCATCTTCTTTCTATGGGTTGATTCCCATATATATCCTATTACTATGGGCCATCCCCTCTTTGGGCTCTCATGAGTCTCTGTGTAAAAGATCACATCTTTGTCAGTGTATGTTTCTGAAAACACCCTTGGGTCAGACCAAAGGGTTCCATTGCAATTCCATAGAACCATTTGTAGTATGCTTTATGCTCTCATCTCTAGACCCCGACACCGTCACGTGCGACCTATTTCATCTTCCTCTTTCTCTTCTCCTTCTGCTCTATCTGCTCTTTCGTGGATGGTCACTTTACCATCTCTTTATTCAGCACATTTCCCTTCCTGTCTTGCTACCATCACTCTCACCATTCCTTCTCTCCACTACTCATGTTGTAGGAGGTGAGACCATCATCTAAGAAGGTCTTGCCATCTGTCCTCTTTTGTCTAGAATCTTATCACCAATGGCCTTGCTGAAGCATCCACTTTACCCACCCTCCAAGCTACCTCACAAGTGAGGTTGACATCCATCTTGGTGAATAGGATTTTGGCGTCCACCTTTGGGGTATCCCCTACCGATAAGCCTCTAACAAGTACATTCAACGATTTGTTGTTCTATCTATTCTCCTCTTCAAGGGCACCTAATATGATCTCTTTTTTAGGAGCTAACGTACCTTTTTTAACCACATCCTTTTCCAACATTTTGGCTTCTCCTTTGCTGATATGTTCTTTACGTACAGCGTGCTTCCCTTGCATTGTGGCTTGCATGGTTGCAATATCTTTCTTGAGATTGGCATTCTCAATTTGAAGCTAGTGCACTATTTCACATGTCCCTTCCAAGGTCCCTTTCATTTCTTTGACTTGCTGCAATTCAATCTCCAATGCATGCACTTTGTCTTGGAGGCTGGTTTTAGCAGATTTCCATTCCACTTTTTCTTTCCCCCACTCCTCTCTCTTAGCTTTCACTTTCTTCCATTCTTCCTGCAACTTTTCTTCCTATTTCATTCACTCAAGGCCTTGTCCACAAGTCCTTTCTCAGCCATCTAGAAGCGCCACATTTGTAGCTTTTAGACTCTCTATCTTCTTAATGAGGGCTATACAAATCTTATTGAGGCTAGTGAGGACATTTTCTGCAACCTTATTAGTTGCCCCTGCTAAGTATGTTGCCACGGCATTCTTGAAAGCTTGCTTTCCCTATCTGTGTTCGACGCATCCTCGCGTATGCATTGCAAATAAACTCAACAAACACTCCTATTTTGCAAACTTGCAAAGATGCAAAAGATAACCCCCCTCACATTTATATGTATGTTGGCAACCCAAAGAGATCTTCAAGCGGTCTTCAATTGAATTGGTACTCTTCCTTCTTTTTCAATAGTACATTGTGAATAGAAGCGGGCGGTACCTATTCTTAGATTCAAAAACTGATTATTGACTTTTTCTTGGTGTCTTCTTGCAGGTCCAAGATCTAGAGTAGGGACATGGATATAGAGGCATGGGGGGTAGCATTTGGACTGCCTAACAACCCATGGCAACTCGTGGCAAGGGCCTAATGGTGTCTAGGCTAGCTCGAGGATGTGGACAAACCCTCAACTTGTTCTTGCAAGTGCAAATGGGCTAGGAGGCTAGGCGAAAAGGGATGCGGAGCAACCCCTTGATGGCGCACAAGCCTATGTAGCAACAAAGTTATGTACAAGTACAAGCTTGTCACTTGTGTCGCGACAAGCTAGGGAGTGCTAGCAAAGGGATAGCGAGTTGGTGAGGCTAGACAAGGGTGTCCTGAGGGGTTGGCGAGGCTAGGCGAGGGGACTGAGAGGTTGGGGAGGCTGGCAACGGGGCTAAGGGCTTATCAATTTGCTATCAAGGAGTAACTCTTGCCATATAGGGTTTCTGATAGGGCTTCTTTGATGCTTCATAAACTTCACGATGGTAACTTTTCTCATGGTAGAAGAATGCAATTTTTTGACTTAAAATAAAAAAATGGGTAGGAAGAAGATTTTTAGAACCAATGCAAACTTAGGATTGTTGCTAAGAGACCCATGTGAAAGAACTGTTGTTGAGAACACAATGAGCAATGAGAGAACAAGGTACATAGCGAGTCATGAACCTTGTTGGGTTTCAAAAGTACCACATCCTCTTTAAGGTATTAGCTTGTTTGTAATTCTTGATTAACACATGTGCACGAAATATTAAAGTGATAGTGTAATTGTTGTCTTATCATGCATAGTACAATTCGACCATATCATCTAGAATGTCTTTAATTTTGGTTTGGAAGAAAGTTAAGTGTATACCTTGCATGATTTTTCTCCCAAGAGAAAGTGACCATTTAGACAAACATAATGCAGCTTTTCTCCCAAGAGAAAGTGAACATTTAGACAAACATAATACGTTAGTGTGATCATTTTATATATGTACATCCACATTTTGCAAGGGGTTCCAAATATATTCTCCTATGTCCAATTGCTCCTATAGTCTAGTTTGATGCTCGGGTGGTTTTGGAATGTATGATCTAAATCTCTTATTTTTTTGCTTCTTGAATGGTTTTCCAAGTTTATTAGCATATCACAACTTCACTATAATCTCTTGGCCTCTTTGGCATCTTGCAGATATTAATAAATC
Source organism: Dipteris shenzhenensis (assembly GCF_047967505.1). NCBI lineage: Eukaryota > Viridiplantae > Streptophyta > Polypodiopsida > Gleicheniales > Dipteridaceae > Dipteris > Dipteris shenzhenensis. The sequence goes on from NC_141617.1 coordinate 53,387,430, forward strand.
TCTCTCTCTCTCTCTCAGCCTCTCCTATCCTAGTCTCTCCTCTCTCTCTCCAGCATTACTCCACATAGACACATAACCCCCACGTTCCAGCCCCTTCCCTCCCCAGCCCCCTGGCGCTGCTTCTTGGCAGTGCGGGTGTCACTCCCAGCCCCCCCCCCTCCACTGCTGGGAAGCATCTTGCAACTCACACAGCTCCTAGGAGCTGGCGCAACTGAGACGCCTGCCCCCCTAATGAGCTGATGCTGCCCGTGACCCTTCTCAACATCCATGGCTACTGCTTCTGTTGTTTGCAACCCTCCTGGATCCCCAAAACACCTGCAAACTGCCATGCGACCTGCAAACAAGTAGCGCCACCTGTTCGTGACTCCTTAGGAGCCCTGCTCTAGGCTACGAGGGGGGCTTCCAAGCTTCGGGCCTGCTGCCACAAGCTACGAGAGCCTGCTACACCAGGAAGAACCTGCAAAGAGCCAAGAAACGACGAAGAAAATCAAGAAGCTGCCCTCCGAACCTGCAAGGAATCATCAGAGTACATCAAGGGCTTGCCGAGTATGTGAGAAACCAAGGTACTTCAAGATGCTTGATATTTTCTGAACAAGAAGGGATACCCAACTCCAAAGCAGAGATTTGCCTTGCAAAATGCCTACCAGGGAGTCTGTAGAGGATACATTGGGGAAACAAGCTTTGGAGCTGGGACACCACCCAAGACTAGTTCTGATGTCATCACCCACCTCAAGAAACTCTGTTTGGAGAAGGTAGAAAAGCTGGAAGCCACAAATGTGACCCTACTAGCTGAAAAATTAATAGTCGACAAAGCATTATCTGAAGTGAAGAGGCAGGGAGCAAAGCTACAAGAGGAATGGAGGAAGGAGAAGACAAAAAGAGGAGTGGGAAAAGGAGAAAACAGCCTGGGATGCAGAACTCACACCTGAAACTCTAGAAGAGGAAAAGAGGCAGAACAACAAAGCATTAAATGTGCTGGTTAGAGGTCTCAGAGTTGGTGATACCCCAATGGCAGATGCCCAAGCCCTTTTTACCAAGGTGGGAGTCAACCTTACCTGTGAAACTGCATGGAGAGTGGGTAAAGCAGATGCAACGACAAGACCTATGGTAAGGAAACTACGGAGAGCCACAGATAGATCCTCACGAGCATGCGGGCAACACTGAAGGGAACAGGATTTACTTGGATGACGATCTCACTCTTACAGCAAGAGAATAGACGGGAGAGAATGATGCAAGTAATGGCAGAAAGGCAGGAAGGAATATAGGCAGCCTACAGAGATCATCTGAGAGAGGGCAGCTAGGGATGAAGAGGAGGAAGGGGAAATATGCAGCACATTACGGTGCTCACAGAATGAGAGCACAATATATATATATTTGTTTAGATGTGCACATGTGTTCAGTGGGGACGCCCACCGTGACTAGGATTAGTCCACAGTGTGTTATTTGCATGCAAAGTGCTAACAATTAATGGGTACCATGGTGGTGCGCTTTAATTAATTGTTGCAGGTACTAGGAAGGATTACTTTTCCTAAGCGCTACAGGAGCCTGACAAGCATCTAGGAGGCGGTTCGTGTAACCGAGATCTTTGAAGACTCCAGAATGGCCCTTAGTGGCATGTAATAGGATTTATTTTAGATTTTAGACAAGTGGCATGTTGCCAATTTGAATGGAGCTTGAAGCTCTTGTAAAGAAAAGTGGATTTTTCACGTTTTGTAATGGAGATTTACGAGAGAACTCTACGCTGCTGAACTTCTGTAACAGATTTTCTTGGATGAATAAAGACCTTCGGGGGGGTCCAGCTCGACGAGGTCCCACGGATACATGATTTCACTATGGCTTCCCCCCCCCCCCCCCGCTCGGTACTGACCACTCTTTAGCATCTCTGCCACAAGGAGAGGCCCCCCCACACCCACCCGTGTCCAAGTCCACTTTGACCATGCTCTTGATCTAGTCTACGTGAGTCATCTAACGCGTGAGCTCCCGGACCTACATGGAGATGATGCAGGCCTCACCCGTGCTTCGAATATCCTTGCCTCAGTGGTACAGGATGTGGTGGCTAGATCCTTCCCCACGACCTGATGTGCAGCACATGCCCCAGTTGGGACAATGTCTTAGAACCCCTGTATGATGTTTCGTGCAAACAGATGAGATCTTACCTTACATGTGAGAGAGCCTTGGGCCATCTTACGACACATGAGGCGCAATGGATTGCACAACGGCTAACACGTCGTAAGAGGCAGGCTTCCCTCACGCACAGGATGGAGGAGATGATCCGATCTTTACGAGGGGGAGACCCTACCCTTGGATGGGGGCTCTTCTCTGATGGGAAGCCACCTATTTCCATCAAGGATCTAGGGGTTTGGCACACCTATGAAGTTCACTTATGATGTCCTGATACTGACACCACTTGACATGTCCTCTATACCTAGGCCCACCACATGTCGTTTGTAGTATTTCACACATGGGCAAATCTTAGCGAGATGTTCAACCACGCTATATGCCATGGCTTCCCCTCTACTTAGAGCATACCACCATTGTGCCCATACACAAAGCAAGGGACCCCGTGTATACTGGATATTACCGCACTCTGGCTAAGATCTATGAGTCAATACTGGAGAGGGAGATCAATACTCACACAAAGGCACATGGGTAACGGGCTGCTCTAGAACATGCAGGCTTCTGCTACGACAACACTCCACCCTTGACCACATCTTCACTCTAAGGGCATCATTGAGGCAGCAAACACAAGGCACCAGAAAGTATACACTCTTTTGTAGACTTTAAGAAGGCCTTTGACACTGTCCAAGCTCCCATATGATCAGAAGGCTTCAGGAGATGCTGATTCCAAAGGTTTTGATTTGGGGAGGTGATATATGAGTCTGTCAGAGGGAGAGTTCGGGCCCCGGGGAGTTTATCGAAAGTTGAGAGTACCATTGGAGTAAAGCAAGAAGTCCTCTTTTACCGACTCTCTTTGAGCTCTACATTGATGAGATTACATCCTTTATTCACCTGGGAGGGGAAGGATCACTGCTAGCCAACTTGATGATACAAATATCGCTATATGTGGATGACATAGTCCTTATATTTTCTTTAGCAGAGGGGCTACAGAGACATCTGGAGGCACTAGAGGTGTCTTGCAAGGAGAGAGAATGACGCTAACATTGGGAAGATCAAGGTCATGATCTTCAACATCCCATGTGCTGTACTACACTGACACATATTCACTTACCAAGGTGAGCTAGTAGAGATAGTGCAGTCTTACACATACTTGGGGGCAGCCTTCACATGGCCAGTTTATAGGATGACACATGTAGCCAAAGCACGACTCACACGTGGACAGGAAGCCTTGGCCCAACTAGAGAGACAATGCTTTCAAGCTCACTTACAGAACCTGCTGACGAAGGGCTGGCTTTTCGACACCCTAGAGAGGCCGACTGCTATGTACACATCACCTTTTTGGGAGAGTGACTTTTCTGCAGCAGAGTGAAAGAGATTTAAGTGGCTACATGTGATTATGAGTTCTAAGATGATTCGGGTTAAGCCCTCAGTCCCACATTAGATAGTAAAGGCCGAGTTCGCAATGACACCTCTCCATGTCGATGCCATCTTCCAGACAGTGACTTACCTCCACAGAGTATGGGCCTTACCTCATGAGAGACAGATTGGCAGTAGTGTCTTCAATGCAACTAGCAAAGAGCGGGGCTGATACATGGTATGCACGTGTCTCCACATGGTTTGCCAGTAATGGTATCTAGATGGACCGGCTGCCCCTCTTCTAGTACAGTATGGACGCACCACCTGAGTCGCTGTCTTGTGATGACATTAACCATATCATACAATTAGATTTCCTCCAGCTCTATACATCTTGGACTTGGGGAGGGCGGGAGTTCCCCACCAAGATCCAATTCTATCGAGATCATTTCTTGAGATTATTGGAGGATGGACTCATCATCAAACCCAGTACCTTGAGGACATAGGAGTCTAACATGCACCGAGGATTGCTATTGGTCAGATGCATGTCTCATCACATCAGCTGGGGATCGAGGCAGGGAGAAGTGTATGCATACCTAGAGAGCAATGGATCTACAAATTATGCAAATTACAGACAGTTGAGACAGATCTGGGGATGCTATCATTGCCTCTTTCAAGAGGGGTATGGCTTGGGTCCACTCTCCCGACTCATCCACTTCCATAATCACATCTGTATTGGACTCTATTTAATCACGATGCGATGGCAGAGAGACGCTACTGCAACATATCAGCCAACAACATTCATTAACACCACCACAAGATGTTGAGGTAGACCGATCACAGCGACATGTCACGGACTTCTATGCATTCAAGTCGGCTCCGGTCCATAGAGGGATGGAGGAAGAGGAGCTAGTAGACAAGTGAGCAGCATGGATCAGCAAAGAGAGGTGACACAATACGGCCGAGCAAGGGATGCAAAGCTCACATGACACAGAGAGTGCTCAGAGCACCCACGATCGAGGTCCGACCTATCTCCACCCTCCTTGGAGGAGACCACCCGAGACAAGGTGTCACACTTGATATTGCTCTTCGGATACAAAGGTCGAGAAGACCACGCCCTCTGCCATAGTGGGAGATAGCCTCACATACGCAAATCCGAGATATCTTTGCAGCCCATTGGAGTGCCGGGTTTCAGCTACTGAGTTTTGTTTCTAAGATTTTGAGCTATATATGGATTAGCTTAGCATAGCACTTAGCAAGGGCCCTAGCACGCCCTTCGCTCCAGCCCTTTGTGGCTTATATAAGTTTCTTCTCCATTTGTTCTATATTGTCCCATAGGCCCATGAGGCCTCCCGAGAACGTTAATAAATCTTTCTTTCTTTCTTTCTTTCTTTCTTTCTATTGTGTTATATGTGACATCAAAACTTCTCCCTTGCATGTGGATGATTTTTACTAGGTATCATGCCATGCCATTAATTTAATGAGAACTAGTCAAGCACATTACCATCTATACTTTAATCCTTCACGGATGAACATTGCAACACAATTTGGTGTGGTCCAATTCTTTCTTGCACTTGACAAAGTTGCAAAGAAAGTAGATGACCAGATAATACTTTTTTTAAAAAGATAAAATAATGATATACTCCAAAACCCCAACGCGGAACAACGGTGGCTTAGGTGGTAGGGTGTTTGTCCACCTCATCTGGTAGAATCCTTTGGGATGACTCTAGTAGCGTAAGCCACGGGCAGATGTGCCCCTTGTAGTTGGCCATCGGTGTGTGAGTGGTTGTGCAAGTCACCAAATCGGAAGGAAATTTTAATTGAAACGGGCACACGCGCTTTTGTTTCTAGATTTTTTGACAAGCCTCCCTATCATCACAAAGATCAGCTTGAAGAATTGTGAAAAATTATGCCAACGATTGAGAATATATGCGGAAAATTAGCACATAGCCTGATGGGTGGAGCGGAGGAAAGCAAGGAGAACAAGGACTAGTGGTTAAATCAACAAGCAACGAAGCACATTGGTAGAAGCCGACCCCCTAAGCAAACATAAAGGGTGCCAATAAAACGCCGTCCATGGCATACTACGCATGTGTGGCAGGAGGCGAGGCAGGGGGAAATGAGAAGCACTCCAACGCCACTCCTCATGTTTTGATACGGCGTAAATGCCCACTCTTCTATTAAGACACACCCCTAAGCTGTAGGAGCATAACTCTCACTATGATCATCTATAAACAAAGAGAGTTGTAAACTCTCTTCTATTAAGACACACCCCTAAGCTGTAGGAGCATAACTCTCACTATGATCATCTATAAACAAAGAGAGTTGTAAACTCTTTTCAAACTAGTTCTCGTATTGACTTTCAAATGTATTTGTATGTTTTTGTATCGTTCTTGTGAATTCTGGTCTTTCATTTCTACTCTCTTAATATTGACTGTGTACATTCGCCTTTTTAACAAGTCATTCCTTGCTCCCATTGTAACGCATTTTCATTCTTGCTACATGGTAGTGTACTCTAGTTTTGCCCTGATGAGAATCGTCATTGTGGGTGCTTCATTGGCCACAGATCATCCTGCACTCTTAAGCGGCAACATCTTGTGAAGCACCGAAGTTCATGGGCTTCGAAGGATACTACAATCAGTTCTGCACACAATTAACTCCTGATTTCTTCTAAAAGTTGAAGACGCAACACGTACAATCCAGAAATTAGACAGGAGTATCACCACTGCACACAAAAAACTCCTAATATTGCAAAGGTGCCAACTATCGATGTATTACAGAGTGTGAGTATCAGTACCTAGCTGGATGATCCATATTAGCAGAGCTTGGATTCCCACCTGAATCTAAAAATTGCTCAAGGATGTTAGATAATCCAACAATAGTGGTAGTGGCCTTGCCCTTTAAATTTTTGTCATTGCCTCATAACAGTTGTCTTTTAATAAGACGGGGGTTTAAATAGCCCTGAAACCAATAAGCAACCAAAAATGGTAAAGAACAATTCTTTGTGCTAGGAAAGTCTCTCAATTATGGATGTTTTTTAAAACTATCCTACTTTTTGGTCTTGTTGGGATGATAATCAATATATGTATAGAAGGTTGAAATCCTTGAGATTTCATCTTGTGCCAAAAATTATAATTTCTTGCATCATTAATTTTATCTCAGTACACAGTACTGGAGTGACAAGTGTGTTCCTTGCTTCTGTTTGCACTCCTGCACCACTCAGTTTGTTGTTCCTGATAGCCCAGCTTTAGAAAATTTGTAAAAATCTGGAAACTTAGTCTCCCTTGTGCACAGAAAATACATACAGTTTTAGGCAAAGATTCATCGGAAGGGGCACATTTGCAAATACATACAACTGTTTCCTCTGCAACATAGCTCACATAAGAAGCCCGCAATCAGTCTTCATTTCAGTATCAGCAAACAAGCTTTGCCATACTTTAAAGTAAGACAGGCTACATAGCACACTCAAAGGACAGCTCACAACCGCACAACAATGGCATTTCAGCAAATTCCAGGCTAACATTAAATCTGTGAAACCTAATTAGCATAAAAGAATGTTGGACAAGCCAGACTTACTCTGAAATGCTGAAATTATCTTTTCACTCCGATGTGAAGTCTATGAAAGCCCAAGCTTTTGAAGTTGAACCAGAACATCCTCAAAATCATGAGGTGCGGGACAGGTAAATGTAAGTTCTCGATTTGTGTGAGGATGAACGAAACTGTGCATATAGAAACCAAAGCCCAATTCAGGAACCTCTATCTCGATCACAGATGAATCATCCCTAAATCACCCCCCTTCCTCAATTAGGTGGGTTCTATCTCAGGCACAAATTTATGCGAAGGGATAACACATGCATAAAACATACCCTAGTGTGGCTGCATGAAGGCAAGGCCTTTGCAACTGACTGACAAGCTGTCGTACTGTCCCATGAGCAGATGATGGGATTCTTGGCAATAAACAGGCCAATGCTGCACCTTTCGTACCGCCGTAAACTTCATCTCCAAGAAGAGAATGGCCTAGATGTTGGGCATGAACTCTAATCTGAAAAGTAATCACACAGAATGACACAAGCACAAATAGATCAGAAGCAAGAGCAAGGGTACTGCCAAATCTTAAAGTTGTCATTAGTAAGCAAAAAGACAGCATAATCAGCCCTCTGAATTTCGACGAGCATAAATGGACAAGTTTCTTGAAATATGGGCAAACGACAATTGGGAAGAAAGGATTGTCATAACATACACAGCAAACAGCTATTGACTCTGCATACACATTCTTCAGACAATTCAGAGTTTGTGATTTCAAATAATTTCAATGAAGTTAAGGAATGGAACAAGGACTTAAGGAATGGAACAAGGACACTCTATCTTCCCTATGCTTATGGAGCTGATTATGCTAATATGTCTTGCTATTATATTTTAGACCATTACCTGATGTGTCCGTCCTGTTTCTAGTTTCCACTCCACAAGGGCCGAGCCACCATTTCCTAATTCCTCTATTACTTTATAACTGTTCCATCCAAGAGATCATTACCAAAACTTAATTAAAACTTAAATCTGCCTCAAAATGCTATTCATCACAGAAAGCCTTGCAAAGATATTCAGTGCTGCAAAGACTAGTGTAAGACCTCGCGATCAGCTCCAACCAAACACTTTTTTGAAACCAACGAAATAGGACAATAATAAAAAAAGGAAGCAGCATGAAGTAAATAAAAAATGAAAAGTACATTTAAAATATCATAGACGTGTGCTTGCATGTAATCCCAAATTGCACTTTCTAGTGCACCTATAGACAAATAAGCAAACAAGATAGGCAAAGAAATTCATAATCTTTGGATTAGAAACATTTCATGCTTTAACAATGCTGTCATAAACAGTTTAGAGATTATGCTAATATGCCTGGGCATATGGGCCCTGGAAAAGGAGCCCACTGGAGGGAAATCTGCTGCCTGAGGGTACTGCTAAAAGAAGGCATGTTAACCATATGATCAGGTTGGCTAGAGTCATGGGGAGCAGGCTGGGACTGTAGCAGGGTCAAACCTCCTAGATTGCTTGGCCCGCTTGGAAAGTCGGGCCCCTGCAGAGGAAAAGTTGGCTAGCACGGGGAGGGGGGGGGATAGAGTCTAGACAAGTCCTCTACAAAAAGACCTCATTCTCCAAGCCACAGAATCCACTAAGGCATGTGGCGAAAGGAGGAAGTAGAACAGTAGGAGTAGGACATCAGGCCATTTTTGGTGCTCAGTTGGTGCTTAGTCTGTAATTAGGTCGGCCCTGATGCTGTCCACGTGGGTCTTGCAGAGCACCAAGGGGAGAGAGTAAAACTGTTGTAAGAGTAGCATATCCGTGGTGCTTAGAGGTGCATCACTTCGTATCAGTTCATTTCCACACATTATCAACCATGGTGAAAAATATATTTTGCTGCCTACATTGTTGAGTACTTCTCCAGACTCGTATGTCTCGATCTACTTGTGTGACATGTTGTGAGAGAGATGTGAGAGTAGTGTGATCCGTGGGAACCCATCATTCTGCTGCAGGGGTCGTGTTGGTGTATTCTGCCCTAGTATGTCTGACGACTGCAGCAAACTAGGGCAGTGAAGATTGTTAACATGTGATATCACAGAGGACAGCCAACCTTAAAATGTGTGTTGGAGAGAATGATGGGCAGCCAAATTTTCATGACAGCAAAACTAGTTCCGCAATTAAATCACAAGGCAATATATTCATAAGTATACCTCATATTAGCCAGGCCTTGCTCATTCAAGGTTCCATCACATGAAAACACCTCCTCATTGCAGGCCTACATTGATGCACAGTGTCTCTCTCCACCACAATGAAGTCACACCTTCTAGGCAGCCCAATATTTTCCCATCCATCAATCTCGCTCTAATACCAGGTGATATAATGTGAAAGCATGTGCAGGATGCCTCAAGTCTTACATAACGTCAAAGACAACACATGCAACAAGGGAAATCAAAGATATATAATCACAATAAGGTAGTCCACCAAATTATGAAGCTGCAAAACAATCACAAATATCGGTGTTCTACTCTACTCCTTCACATCTCTGGTTTCAAGGGCATTAAGCAAATACCTTGGCAATCAAGCTGGTCTATACAATCCCCTATCCCAATTTGTTAATCAAGAGTGGAATGCATTAGAAAAACTTGAGCATAAGAGTTGTATCTCCATGGATCCACATGGTATAAATTGTTGGTACGCAACAATTAATACCACTAGACACAATTATCATGGGATATCCTAAATCTACAAACTCGAGCATGAGAGTTGTCTCCATGGATCCAAATGGTATCATTACAAATACTCCTACAATGTTCCCTTGCTCATTTTTCTTTTGTAATTCCTTCCTCTGTTTTGAGAGGATGTAGACAAGCTCAAACAAGTACAATCACTTTGAGGCACAAAGGATAGAGTGGTTTTGGCTTTCCAACAAGTCGTCTAAATGTTCCCCTACTTGTGGAAATGTCACTCATCCTCAACATATATCCGCTTGCTTGGTAATTTTTCTTCTAAATTTCTATTTATTTTAAAATATTTAACATAGTATGTTTAGCAGAAGAATGAAAATGTTTTCCTATGATTCAGTTAGGTCGTCTAGCATGAGGCCCGAGGGTGGACCCCCTTGCTTGGGGTTATGGGCATTAGTGACCCGCAAGAGTGATGCCCTCTCAAGAGGGACATTAGAAAATCGCACCCCACCTGAGGATCCATTTCTCCGACCAATCAAATGCACAGATTGCAAACCACCTAGCAAAACCATCCAAGAGAATGTTTTCAGGGCAATTGGGTGTGAGCCAGGAAACATGCCGAGAGGCATGGATATATAAGATAAGACAACAAACCAATAAACCTCTTAGTTGAGGTTAATCAAACTAAAAAGTGGCTCAAGAGTAGGTCATTGTCTAGGACTACCTGCTAGGAACCCATCGGTGAAATCAGAATTCAATTCTTACAAGTTTGAATTTTTAGGGGTTTTGTGACATGTGGCAGGCTGCAGGCTGAGCTGGCAGCAGGGCCAGCTGGCCCAGCCACTTGGCCATAGGAGGGGGCAAGTGGCAAGGAGAAGTGGGGCAAGTGTAGGCGCCAGCCCACCATTTGGTGGGCTGAAAGGGGCGAGTTTTTTGATGCCAATTTAGGCCAGTCCAGCCCCCAAAAACTTGCCATCTTGGGCAGATTGTGGGCTGGGCCTATATAAGAAGGCCATCCCCCTCCCGCATGGCACACATTCTACGGGCCCATTTCAGCTCGTCCTCCCTCCTCAAATCAGCATCCCTCCTCCCTTCCCCATCTTGGTGCAGCCAGCCTTCCTCTCAGGCCCTCTTGGTTGTGCAGCAGTCTTCTCTCTCTACATCAACCACTTTCTCTCTATGATTCCAGGCTTCTCTCTACACACATTCCAAACCTGGTTGGAACGGAGTGAACTCCCAATGAAGCTCAGCTTCTATAGAGATCATTGCCTACATTCAAAGGAGGGCTTTATTAAACCTCCAAGATATACGCGGATTCACCTACCCCATTCACTGAGGATCTCTATTGGGCAGTTTTGGGTCTCTTGACATAGACTCCACATTGAGAGTGGTAGGGCAGAGGAATTACCTAGGGAGAGACGCATATGCACCTGGTATGACCTATAGGAGATTGAGTTAGAGGAGCATTTCATTTTCAGATGCCCATGTACTATGAGATTCGCCTGGCCGCCTTCATTCACAAGGCAGCCAGACACCAAAAGCACCTACTTAGATCACAAAGTATGATCACCGACTTTTTCCATTTGGACCATACCGACTCTCACCCCATGGGCCTCTGGCACGATCGTGGTCCAGAGCCAATGACGCGACAAATCCGACAGAGGACACATGCACAGATTACACTTGGGGGCATCCTCTCCTTGTTCAGAGTTGGAGCACTATCGACATTGGCTACCGTAGCCCTTGTTAGACGCAGAGCCATGGCCAAGACACCACGTAGGACCACATCCACAAGCGGCTGGCAGCATTCTATCTATAACTTCATGCTACTACTCCCCCATCGTCCTAATGGCGGAGGGGCTGTAGCTGTGATACTAGATCGGATTTCACTTTGTACTCTATGACATATGGTATGATATGATGATAGTGATGATGTGGATGATCATCCCGATATTGATGTTTATTATGGTAATACTGATGTTATTATGACTAAGTAGCATTTAGCATTTAGCATGGGTGTTGATACTCAGTTAGTAGCTCCACCCTTCAGCTTGTGTTTCTCATAGTCTCATAGACCCATCGGTCTTTTGTTTCTCATAGTCTCATAGACCCATCGGTCTTCTGAAGACTTTAATAAACTTTCTTTCTCTGCAGAAATCTGCCCCTCTCATCACCTCTAGAGCAGCACCAACACCTCTTTGTCCTCCCCCCACTCGGGACACACTCTCTCTCTACCATTACTTCACTTGAGAAAAAGAGAGAAAGAAAACATAAATAAGCAAACACTAATTGTATTATGGAAACACTTTCCATTAAACCAGCTTGTGGCTGCAAAATTCTTTGACAATTCCACTCAAACTTGGACTCACATTCCCTCGCCTCGACTTGGCTAGAAGCTCTATTAGCTAGTAGACTTTCTTGGGCTTCCTACTTCTATGCTACCTCACTAAACTTATTGTCTTAGAAGAAGTTTGTAAATAGTCTCTCTCTAATCTCAATCTCTACCACTAAGTAGGAGATTTGCTAACTCAATCAAAGGTGAGGTCATCGTCTTCTAATTGTATTCCTCTCTAACAAGGTGGACCGCATTCCACCATTGGCTGCTGTCCAATATTTCCATGTATTTCTCCTAAATCTATGGAGATTCACCATCTTGCTAGTTGGCATTGTTTGAATCCTTCAGTGCTTCCAAGTTTTCTTCCACGCGAGCTAACTGAGTCGAGTTGAGGTACTCTTTTTTTTTTTTGCGCAAAAAGTAGTGCTAGTTATATTACTTGAAAGCGAGAGTACAAGAGGGCCTAAAGGCCAGCGGGCTGCAATCACAAAATGGATACAGCCCGAGGAGCCAAAATGCTAATTACAAGCCTCTCAGGGCAGAATCATCGGAGAATGGACAAACAGCCACGGTGGGGGGGCGTAATGCCACTAAAAACTCTGAGCAGAGTGCTGGAAGAACAGCTCCCGGTGGTCCTAGTCGCGAAGGAAGCGCCGTCTCTTTTCCTTCCCTGCCCGGGACTCCCCCTAAATCTGATCCCACTAACCCTTGAGCGTGTGAATGATCGTGCTCCAAATGTCTGCTAGGGTCTGGGTAGCAGAAGAAGCCTGATCTCCTACGGTCTGCGCGCATCTGGAGGTCTAGATATGCCAGCCTGTAATGCTCCCTATGATCTCCCAAACTGGGTGCCGAGTCATCGCTCCTGCATCTGTCTCTGTCAGATGCCAAGGGAAGCTGTCCATGTATGCCCAGGTGGCCTACGTGATGAAGAAGACAGGATCCTACCTAGAGAACTCAAAGCCAGGTGATGTCCCATCTCGGTGCTGCACCAGCAAACGGCTCCCCAAGTGATCGGTCCTAGCTCGGGTGCAGCCCTCGCTAAGATCCCCATGACTCCCTTCCAAACTGTTTGCGCATGCGAGCAGCTCCAAAGGCAGTGCTTTAGGGACTCCTCTTGAGAACACATCTGGCAATGCCCCATCTACCTCAGCCAGCTGCCAATTGGTAGCCCCTTGTGTGCCACCATCCAAAGAAAGTAAGAGATCTTCCTCCGCCGCCAGCTTGCCCAAAGAGTCTTCCAGAAAGTGCGAAGAAAGATCAAAGATATCCCTTGGGCATACCAACTATGTGCCTGTGTGGGTAGCCCGCGCTGGAGAGCCCCAAGAGCACGCCTACCAGTACGCGCATTGTAAGAGAAGAAGGGGGTAGGGTTCTCTGAGGTCTCCAATGGTGGCCAGCGCCACTCCCCTGGGTCCCACTCCACCTCTGTCAAGGAACGGCCCTCCCATATCCACAGTCTCCAGTCTTGGTCCTGCATAATCAGGGGGTCTATATGCCACGTTTTCCCTTGCAGCCCTACGATGCGAAGGCACTGCCAGGGAAGCTGGGGGTGATCACGGCCTCTCTGCTCTGTAGGCGGCTATCATCGGCGACGACGAAGAAGTGGATCGAGGAGTCCGAGAAAAGGCCTGCAACCACCAAAGGAATGCCCCGTGGAGTGAACTGTCCTAGCCACCTCTCATCTCCCGGGAAGAGCTGGCTGGTGACCATGGGAATCCTCCAACCTGCAGGAATGGCAGCATCGATCTCCGCTCGCCGAGCCTGGATCCCACGTGCCGTATCTACTGCTGCTGCCAGCTCGCCTAGGCTGAGCTGGCTGTAGACGTCCCTCCAAACCCAGAGCAAGCGCGTGGGCCCACGCGCCCAGAGCGCCCAAGGGATATGGGATCTCTCTCCAAGCTGGCGACCTATATCATCTGTCACCTAGCTGCTCCAGATCAGGGGCTGTCTGTCTATCTCCTCTCGGCAGCTAGGGGGAACCTGGGAGAGGTTGCGTCGCAACTTCCTCTAGACCGAGACGAGGCTACGGAGGAAGGGGAAACGGGGCTGAGTCAATGGGGCAGAAGTGAAGATCCACCGGATAGATGGCTGCCAATCACCCCCTCTCTGGGGGGTACACGCGTTGAGACCATGCTGAAGCAAGAGCTTCCACGTCTGCCCTCCTGGGGTCAGACCGCAGATGACTAACTTGCCAAGTAGTGCCTGACTCTGCAGTTCTGGATCTATGATGCCAAGGCCGCCCTCTGTCTAGGGGAAAAATGACCGTCTGCCAGGCGACCCGTGCTCTGGTGGTGCCGGAACCATCTAAACCAGACCAAAGGAAGTTCCGCACCAGTCTCCTCAACTGGGCTACACATGATCTCGAGAAACACCAGCAAGAGGCCACATACCAAGCAGTGGCAAGAAGGACCTGGTTGACCACAAGGGCCCTGTCTGCCAAGGATAGCCGAGCCATGCTTCAGAAAGCTAGCTTTCGTCGTATGGAGGCTAGGATCGGCAAGAACTGCTGAGCCGGCGTTATGTCCAAGCCTACCTGGAATCCCAGGTAACGTGTCGTCTGTCCTCTAGGGATCCAACGAAACCCCAGGAAAATACCCCACTGTGAGCTGGCTCCCAGATCCGTAAGAAAACCAACTGACTTATGCCAGTTGATTTTCGCCTCAGCGGCTAGGCAAAAAACCTCTAGGAACAGTCTCACTCGCTCCAGTGACTCGATATCATCCTGCACATATAGGGTTGTGTCGTCTGCATACTCGGAGTCCAGAAGTTCTGCATCGTCTCGAATAGGAAGACGCATCCCGCGAAAGACCAGTGGTACGGGCTCGTAGGAAGTGGGTCATGGCCTCCGCAAAAAATAGGAAGAGGTAGGGCGCAAGCAGACAGCCCTGACGCACCGAGCGCTCAAGGGTGAATCTCTCCCCCATCCTGCCGCTGAAGATAACCCGGCTGGAGGCTGACCTGTAGAGGCTAGCAATACCTCTGATCCACTCGTCCAGGAAACCGAACCGAGAGAGTGTACCTTCTAAGAAGGACCAGTCTACCCTGTCGTACGCCTTCTCAAAGTCAAGGAGTATGGCAAGGTGCTGGCCACTGTGCTGGGCCCACTCCGTCGCCTCTGAGAAAGTGAAGATGTTGTCCAAAATGCTGCGATCTTGGACAAAACCAGTCTGGGTGTCATGGATCAAGTCGTGTGGCAGGGGGCGGATGCGACTACTGATCATCTTAGCGAGGATTTTGTAGGCGGTTGGGAGGAGGGTGATAGGGCGCCACTCTCTGATCTCCTAACGGTCCCCCCCTTTGGGGATGAGGCATATCAAGCCTGTCGCAAGGCTCTTTGGCATCTGTTCGCTGGAGAAGATATGCTGGAAGGCTGCGAGCAAGGGCCGGTGGATATGCTCCCAAAAGGTGGTGAAGAAAGCTCTGGAGAGGCCATCCTCACCTGGGCATTTCTGCCCATCAATAGCGCTCACCGCGTCCTGCATCTCTGCCACGGTGAAAGGGGCGAGAAGGGAATCACTCATGCTAGGCTGCACGAGCCGCGGTGTAGACCTCCACACCTCCTCCCTGCATAGGTGGCCACGAGGGTCTGGGGGCTCCTGCTGGAACTGTGATCTGTAGAAATCTGTCGCCAAGTCCCGGACCTCGTCTGGATCTGTCCTGACACTACCATCCTACGCTCTAAGAGATCGGAGCTGTTCCCCTGCTGACCTCTGACCATGAGTTCTGAAGAACTCTCTGCACATCCTGTCGCCTTTCCTAGCCCAGAAGGACTTTGATTCATAAAACGAGAACTCTGAGCGTCGCTAGGTGATCTCCTCTAGCATGGCTCGGGCCCGAACCTCCAGCTGTCTGAGCTCCTCAAAGCCTGGAGAAGACTGCTGCATCCGCTGAATCGAGGCGAGATCTCGTCTCAGACCCCTCTCCTTCGCCTAATACTGCTGCCTGACCTGAGTCGCCTCCTGCTGACAGATGAGGCTAGACTCAGCAAGCGCCTAAGCTACCTGTGCTGCCATATCCCTCGTGGGGTCCCAATCCTGCTCCCACAGGTCCACTATCCTGCTGCGAACCGCTGCTCTAGAGTAGATGGAGTCTTGGGATCCGGCATGAGCGTGGAGGTGAGGAGTGAGAGGCTGAGTCCAGGACTAGGATGACTGGGGCATGGTCTGAGAGTGTCGTCCCTAGAACCACTCCTGATTCTCCACCTCTGCCAAGCGCCCAATTGCTGACATAGAAACGGTCCAGCCGTTCCAGAAGTCTGCCTCCCTCCCTCCTGTAACCCCAAGAGAAGTCCAGACTCCCTGTCCATCTGCGAAAGAAAGGCTCCCTCCAGCTGTCCCGACCTCCCACTGCGAATAGGAAGGAGTCCCAATCTGCCTACTCTGCCTGAGCTATACCGAGGAACTCTGGGCCCCGTCCCTGCTGATCCTCTAGGGTCTCAAGGTTGTTGAAGTCCCCTCCTACAATCCAAGATTCCATCTCTGGCAACAAGTCTGTCAAGGATCTCCAAAAAGCGGCTCTCCGTCTGAGATCGGTCGGGGCATAGATATTGAGGATGCCGATACGGGATCCCTCAATATTCAAGCCCACCCAGAGCGCACGTCCTGGGATCAGAGTGCCAAAACCACACACATGCTGAACTAGAGAAGCGTCGATGGAGGTACAGACACCCCCGCTCCTCCCCTGCTCGCCAATAAGGTTCCCAATAGGTGTGGGAGCATCCTGTGAGGACCTTCCCACAAATACTGGTCTGAGAAGCCGAAAGCTTGTGTTCCTGCAATAGGAGCACATCTACCCTTCCCACCAAGGCTGGCTGGAGCTCCTGTCTGAGCACCATCTTCCTGGGGCCGCGGGTTCCTGATGAGTGGAACCCATTGACGTTCCAAGAGAGAATGCGTATACTCATGAGGAGGGAAGGTGGGCCACAAACAGCTGTCTGCTTGCGGTCGATGTCGAGGTGGTCAGAGGATGTCTAGTGTGCAGACGAAGGCGCTTTTGTGAGGGTTTCGAAGGAGAGGCCGGATCATCGGACCCATCCTCTAAAACCTTCAACAGAGGGGAGAGGCCCTTCGTCCCATGGTGGTAGGCTCTCCCTACCAGCTCGATGCCTTTGCCAGGGAAATACTATAGAAGCCCGCTACCTCTGAGATCCTCCATGGGCGGAGCCCTTCCGCGTAGACCCACTCCAGAGGCGGCCGAATAATGACCAAGAGGCGGAAACGTTTGGCGCTATGGCGCCATCTCAGACCAACGTCACCCTCCTTCCACTGCTGCTAAAGAAGCTCCGCTGCTCTGCTACCGATCCAGTCCTCCACTTGCTCTTGGGATTGATCTCGTATCGTCTCCCAAACATTTTCATTCGTCCATTGCTCATTCCCGTCACTGGTGATAGTGAAGGAATAGCTAGGACCATCGTGGGGAGCAAGGACGAACACCTTACCCTCCGCCCCCTTGCGGAGGAAGAAGATGCTGATGTCTAGGCATGCAGGGAAGGAGCCAATACCCACTGCATCCAGATAATCCCAAGGTCCTGCTCGGTAAAACTCCAAAGGTAGAGCTCTAAGAGCAGCCCTTGGGTGTGGGGACGAGGATGAGGAGTCTGAACCAGAGAGGGGTGTTGGCCTTCTGCGGGGAAGGGCCTCTCCCCTCCGCCGGGCCAAGAGGGATAGGCGCGGGGGAGGTTTGTGCTGGCTTCGGGGCTGTAGGTGGCTCAGGCGGAGAGGGGGGTTCCCTCTGGATCATGCTCGAGGAAGAGAGAGGAGCGGAAACCACCGGTGCTGGGGGGGATCCTGGAGGGGGTGGAGGTCGGGGGACCGAGGAGGAGAGGGGAGGGGAAGGAGGGTGGGGTGAAGGATGAGGGGGGGGCTGGCTGATCTTCTCCTTCCCTTTCTCCTTCCCCTTACCGGGCTGCTGATGAGTAGTGACCACAAGGGGGGGCTCTTGCTGTAGATGGGAAGGCTTTTTTGGTCCTGCTTTGTTTCCTTTCCGTTTTCTTTTGACCTCAGTCTAACCTTCCCCTTCGGGAGGGGGTGTCGCTGCCTGGTGGGGGGGATCCTGAGTTGCCTGGATGGGAGTCTTCTGAGGTTCTGTACCCGTGAAGCGAGGGCAAGAGCACGCCTAGTGCCCGAAGCCATGGCATCTCAGACACTGATTTGGGCGACCAGTGACTAGAATGCGCTGCGTCACCACACCTGTGTCCGTCTCGATCTCGAACTCCGAGGGGATACTCTGCGGATCTAGGACTGCCACTTTGACACGTGGCACCCCTTGGGCTGCCGCCGCATCAACATAGGTGTCCTGCATAGGCCAGCCAAAGTGTGCCCCCAGGTTCTTGATGATTGGGCGAAGCTCGGTTGCGAGGCCTGGGAAGATGAGGGTAACTGGATGGCGAGAAATGCGAAAGCGGGCATCGAAGTCCGCTACACTCAAACCCCTATACCATGGGACCATAAGGATGATCTTCCCACCCACAGAAGTAGGGGATTGCCTGACCATATCACTCGCAGCCTGTGCTGAGGAGAGCTTGAGCCAGAAGATACGACGTCCCATGAGTGCAACCTCAATGTGGCTGTCCTCAAGGTAGAGGGTGGACTGCAACCAGTCCCTGATGTAGCCAATGACTCTCCCATAAACGGATCTCTGGGAGAAGTCCATGGCGGCCTGCTTCACCAAGGAGACCTGGTGCTCAGTCAGTGTTACGCAGTAGGCTGATGGAGGGGGGGGGTTCGTCTGGGCCACCGGTTCCGGGCTCGTGGCTGCCATACCGCACTGATAAACTGCGAACGCTCCAAAGTCGGGGGAAAGAGAAGGAAACGGAAGAGACGAAGGATGGGGGGAGTGGTACGGAGGCGGGGGAGGGAAGAGGGAGGGATGGAGAGGTACGGGGAAGCGGGGGGGGAGAGGTGGTGACGAGGGGGCGGGTGGCGAAGGGAAGGAGGAAGAGAAAGGGGGGGGGGGCAGCGCAGCGCAAGGAGGGTGAGAGGAAGAGGGAAGGGGGAGGTGTGGCAGCGCTGCACGAGAGGGGGTGGGGAGGAGAGGCGAGGAAGGAGGGGGAGAAGGGGGGGGGGAAGCGTTGCGCCGCAACGGGGGGGGCAGGAGGGGGCGGGGGGGGTGGTAGCGCAACGCGAGGGGGGGGAGGCGGGGGGGAGAGTTGAGAGCGGAGAGGGGGGAAGCGGAGCCGGGGGGGGGGGGGGGGAGCAACGGGTGGAGTGGGAGGGGAGGGGGCCAGAGGGCCGCGGCGGGAGGCGACGGTGAGGGAGGAGGGGAAGGGGAGGGCCGCGCAACGCGAGGGGGGGGTAGACGGGAGCGAGGGGGGGAGGGAGTTCGCAGGAGCTTGTAGTTGAGGTACTCTTGATTTCATACATATATATGTTTGGGGTTACGTATAGACCTGCTGATAGCATAAATAGTTCTCTACTGCTTGGTCGTTAGCTATCACTATAGTAGATATTGTTAGCTCTATTTTCCGAACAAGAAATTTTAATCTTTTTCAAGGTTTCAAGAGTTAACTCTTCATAGAGACCCAGACAACAAATAGAAAAATCAAAGTCCTCAGATCAGATAAAGGAGGTGAATATATTAGCTTTTGTAAGGGTAATGCAATCCAAAGACAATTCACATGTGTAGATACTCCTCAATAGAATGCAATAGCTGAATGAAAGAATGGAATTTTAGGGGACAATGATAGAGTAGTACTCAATGAGAAGCATCTTTTAAATCAATATCGACAATCCACACTACAAAATACTTGCTTAATCAATATTGGAAAAAAGCAATCCACACTACAAACTACTTTAGCTGAATCAACTTCCAATTGAACCATTCAAGATATGACACTTTATGAGGCGTGCTAGATATAAGCCATGCATGGGCATCTCTACATATGCAGCTGCATACCATATGCCCACATGTCGGACAATCATTAAAAAAGTTGAAAGTCACATCACGTAAACGCATCATGTGGCTATATTGATGAGAGCAAAGCATACAAGTTGTATGATCCCATCAACTAAAAGGTCATCATCTCCATAGGTATTGTTTGATGAAGAATTTGAATGAAAACATCAAGTGCACAAGAGCTTAAAACATCAATGGAGGCCATGGGGAGAATCATCTCATTAGTTATCGGCAAGCATACAATGTTTACTTCATCATTTGGGTTTCATAAATCCCTCCCTGTCATTTAACGCATATGAGAATGGTCAATTTTAAGCACCACTATTTGATTGAGATGAGATCTGAAAATAGCCCAATCTATAATGAACTCTAATGTATGAAGATAGTCAAACGATACAATGCAAGGCAAGAGCCAACAACCTCAATGAAAATGACAAGTAGCACCTTCCACAAGTCAACAATCACTTTGTAGTTAACACCTTATGCACAATATTCTAGCAAGACATTCAACATTACATGACTAAAAAGTTATTCCACCCTAAGATCTCTCCAAAGCTACTTTGTCCCTTAGGCAACATACCTTTTAGATTGAATTATATTATGTATCAAGCATCATGACGAAAATAGAATTGTACTTTGGCACATCTATTCCTAGCTTATACTAATGGCGAAATAGCTTTCCTTCAATTATGTTTCTTAGATGTTATATGTAATTGCTCTTATTTACTAATATGATATGATAAGTTTTGATGATCCTAGTAGGTTGGCTAGTAACAAGGAATATCTATTTACACCTCTCTCTACTTGTAATTGTCTATGTGCAATTGGATCCAATTGGATCTTGATTCTCCTCGCAATCTTTCACCCCCCAGATATAGGTACCTTTTATTATATGCTTTGAAAACGATACAACATCAATTATCCGTGAGGCGTTGATGGGAAAAACTTGTCTGTCTTAAAGTCTACTCAATGCCTGTAGTTCTTCACGAGCATGGGCCAACGACTGATGCAATGGGCCATTAATCAATGGATTCTTTAAAGAAGATGCCTACAAGGCAAGCCTTGCAAAATTCAAAAACCCTGAAGTTGCTAAGTGCTCTTTCGAGATCCCTCTGTACCTTGCTTCCATATTTAGGACGAGGTGTAAATGGTATCCACACAAATGTTGGCAAGATATGCAATAGGCCGGATATGCTGCTCCCTCATTACAAGGCTCCAACATGCTACCTAATTGTCCCAGGCTAGGTCTCCCTAGCACTTTCTAATTGGAAAGTAGGGGGAGGTTGCTTCCTAAAGGCCAACTCTGCTACACAGTGGAAGATTCACCCCGAGATTACAACATCAATGCAATACAAGTCAAATATATGTGCTTACTTAGATGTAAAGAGGGCAACAAAGAGAACTCAGATTTACATCCAAGACATCCATGGGTGGCCCTTTGGGCCGCTACCCAAAAATAACATAAACAAGGAATCGAATCTGCTGCCCATGTGGCAGCCATCTTGCTTCCCATATGGCAGCCTCAGCCCATCACCCCGCTAGTCAATCTACCAAAAATGCTATGCAAGTTTCAAGCCCCTGTGCTATCCTTGGGGGCTCATTGGGGCATTGACCCAATAGCTCCAACGTTCCCTCTCAATGACACACGGTAGCTAGACACCAACTTTATCAAAGAACCGCTCCATCATCATCTAGTGAAGGATGTCTTCTTCATCTAGTCCTTTATCTCACACCTCCAGTATCTCTAGGAACTTCTCCACGTCATTCATGAACAACAGGGTCCAATCTAGAACATTGGTACAAATTCTTGCCCAAGTCATGAACATCCGGTGTCTCAAAAGATAAGGACTTAATAAACCCTGCAAGGTCCCAAAGATCCTAGGTCTGTTTCAACCCACATACAACCAGCACCATCCACATCCTGGTCCTTGATTCCCCACATAGCAAGAACTTTGTGTCTGGTCCACATTGATCCCCACTAGTAGGAATGCCTCTAACCAACCTTGAGTGAGTCTGTTGCCCACTGATCTTCCACAAGTACTAGTCTGTGCACGTGCTCTCAGTTGGATGGAGGATGATAGGTGAAGGCCTTTTGTTATGAACAGAGGTGGACAGAGGGGGATCTCTCATTGCAATGACTTTTGATACCTCTTACAAGATTACCTTTAAGATTTTTTTAAAAAGACTTTGACAAGTTCAAGTTGCAATCACTGTTGCATCCGTACGCGTACGATCCTTTTTTTCGTACAGATTCCGTACGTACGGATTTCCGTACGTGACTTTTTTTTTTTTGGGAGGGGGGGGGGGATCGGGATGCGTACCTTATATTATTGCTTAACTCCTATTTTCTAATCCGTACGACGTCCTTGTGAAGGCTCCCAAATCCCAAGAAAGGCCGTACGTACTACAGTCTACACCCAAACTCCAATCACCGACTCTCTGCCTGCACACCGACCTTGCTGCCTCAAGAGCCTATTTTGGCATCCGTTTGCCCTCTATTTAGGCAGCCCTTTGCCCTCTTCTTCAGCACCTTGCTGCCCTCTATTTAGACAGCCCTTTGCCCTCTTCTCAAGAGCCTATTTAGGCAGCCCTTTGATCTCTTCTTCAGTCCCGACTCCCGAGTCCCCTCAACCCTTCACTCTTCTTCAGTGTGACCTCTTCTTCAGCACCTTGCTGCCCTCTATTTAGGCAGCCCTTTGCCCTCTTCTACTTGCTTTGAAGGTGAGTGGTGACCGTACAGTTGCAGCCCGCAGCTTGCCTCTACGCTCTACCTGCTCCAAGCGTCAAGGTAATTGCAATGGCTGCTCTTTTTTCCTGTTTTGCAGCACGTGCTCTCTCTTTAGTTGATGCCATCTAACAAGGCAGACTGCAAGGGCTTCAAGCCCTCTTTGGAAATTGTTCCTTTGCCCAATGCCTTATTTGTCCTCTTTTGCAAATTTGCAGCTTGCAGATCTGCAAATGGGAAGACAAAAAGGACCAGAATGGGAATTTGTAGAGGCCTTAAAGCCTTGGGGAAGGGCCAATACACTTGTAAATGTAAATATTGCCCTCATTCATGGGATGGAGGACCGACCCGTATAAGGGCACATTTTCTTGAGCTCACAGGCTTGGGGGCTGACAAGTGTACCGCTCCTCCTGAACATGTGAAAGATACTTGTCGAAGATTGCAGGCAAAGGCGGCCCTAAAAACTGCTGCAAAACAGCTTGTTGAAGATGTGGCTGATTTGGGAGATGCCTCAGTGAGTGGTATTGCAAGTGGAAATGCATTTGGTAGTGCATATGAGCCAAAGCAAAAGAAGTTGAAGATGTCAAAGGAAACCTTGGAAAAGGCATGGGAGTCACAAGCACGGAAGGATGCATACATTGCTCTCCATTGTTTTTTCTTTGCAGTGGATATTCCTCATTGGAAGGTGAGGAGCCCTTATTTTTTGGAGATGGTTCGTGCCATTGGCCAAGTTGGGCCTACCGTCAAGCCTCCATCCTACAATGCTTTGCGCACAATGGAGCTAACTAATGACGCAGTATGCATAGATCAAGAGATGCTACAGTTCCGGGATAAGTGGAAAAAATATGGCTGCACCATAACTTGTGATGGTTGGTCTGACACTCGACGTCGGCCTATAATCAATATTATGGTCTCATGCATATTTGGTTCAGCCTTCTTGAAGTCCGTGGACACAAGTGGGCAGTATAAGTCAGGGGACTACATCTCTGGGATACTGAAAGATGCCATTCTTCATGTTGGGGCTGAAAATGTGGTGCAGGTGTGTATGGACAATGCATCTAACTGTGTGCGGGCAGGAGAATTGGTGGAGGAAGAGTGGCCTCACATTTTCTATACTAGATGCACATACCATTGCCTTGACCTCTTGTTTGAGGACATTGGAAAGCTTGCATGGGTGAAGCCAGTGTTGGTACATGCTAACATGATTGTGACATTTATTACCCGGAAATACACCATGTTAGCAATGTATAGAAAATTCAACAAGAAGGAATTGGTGAAGCCAGCACAAACACGGTTTGCTTACATGTTTATCATGTTAGCAAACTTGTTGGATGAGAGGGTATACAATGGATTGTGCCGCATGGTTGTCAGTGATGAGTATTGCAAGAAGAAGGTGTCACTCACTGTGAAAGCACAACAGGTGTCTTCTATTATATTAGGTGCTTCATTTTGGCAAGATATAAGACTCATTGTGAAGCTTTGTGCACCTATTTTGAAGATCCTTTGCCTGGCTGATAGGGAAGGGACTACCATGGGACTTGTATATGAGCTCACTGATCGGATGGTCGAGAAAACGGCAACTATAGATGGGATTGAATCCTCAAAGCTGGCTAATGTTAGAGCCTTGTGTGTTGACAGGTGGAATATGATGCATTCTCCATTGCATGCGGCAGCGTTTGTTCTCCATCCTATTTGGAGAGAGAAAAATCCAGATAGTGACAAGGAGGTGCACGATGGGTGGATGGATGCCATAGAGTGGTACACCAAGTAACATGTTGACAGCCAAGGCACCTTATGTGATGAGTTGGATATTTACAAATCCATGTCAGGCACATTTGCTCGTGCGATTGCAAAGGATGAAAAGAGAATGCACCAAGGGGTGAAATGGTGGGAGACATTTGGGGCTTACACACCAAATTTGCAGTGGTTAGCTCTTCGAGTGCTCTCGCAAGGCACATGTGCTTCTCCTTGTGAGAGGAATTGAAGCACATTCTCTCTTATCCATACTAAAAGAAGGAATAGGCTGCTTCCAAAGAATACCGAGAAATTAGTATACATCCGTACTAATTTGTGTCTCATTTCCAAAATCAAGGAAAGGGGATTTGAGAAGATAGAAGTGACCCTAGAAATGATCAACAAGGAGAAGGATGATGATAGGCTGCTAGCGAGGCAAGTAGATACAGAGGGAGAAGACATTGCAGCCCCTATTGTTACACTTACAAGAACGATGGATGTTGCTGCAGCTTCAAGCAGCTCTAGTCTTTTGAAGTTCCATGGCGAGGCAGATGAGGATGATAGTGATGAGGAGGAGGAGGATGAGGAGGGTGCAGGCATTGATGCAGATGATGATGAGGATGAGGATGAGGATGAGCAAGAGGATGAGGATGAAGATGTAGCTTGAGGCTTGAGCCTCATTGGTTGTGAATTGTCACATGCATGCTTTATTTCCGAGCTGTGGCACACTGGCAGCCTTTTCTTTATGATGTTTTGCCTTTCATGTTTTGGTGTAGTTACTAGTACCTACTTCCTTTAATCATGATGTTTTGGTGTAGTATTGATTATTGATCTATGATCTATGATTCCATCATTTGACAGTGGACACTATGTATGAATCATGATGTATCAAAATCTAGAATCCAGACGACTACGGTCTCTGGAGGCTGAAGTCTTTCATGAATGATAAATCACGATTCACGACTCATGACTCATGAGCGATGACTTTAAAATTAATACAAGTTTCAAGTTTCAGTTTAATACCTCTATGTCAATTTAATGTGTACAATGATCAATGATCAATCTATATTTTTCTGAAATTTTTTGGGTAAAACTAGGGTCACGTGTGTTTCAGCCCCAAGGGCTGAACCATACTCCAATCATACTTCCGTACTCGTATGACGTATGCGTATGGTAACGTATGGAAAAAACTATGGTTGCAATCAGTGGTGGTGATCATGAGACTTTTCTAAGCTGGCCAAATTACATGATACTCAAAAGACCCGATAGTGATCCTGTCAAAGCCTATATGGTGAAGACAAGGAATCTTGCACATCAAGGAAAAATGAACTACCCCAAAGCAAACTCGTCCCAAGCTAGGCGGGTATCTATCGTCCAACTGTTGCCCAAACTTGCCCACAATTCTGATCCACTATCACTATAACGAGTTGAACGGGGGATCGTCCAAAGGATCATGAAGATTAGCAAGTCCCACAATAACCTATATTATTAAAGAATGTTAATGGCTCCTTTGAATGCGAGTGCCAAAACCTAGCATGCGGCATTGTCCAACTCGGGGGGGTCGTCTAAGGCCCAAATCTGAGGAATGATATATACCTTTGTAAGACTAGAATAAGTCCAATCATACAAATTTAGAGTTTTTGTTGTTCTAAAGATGAAAAATCTACACAGAAAATAAAAGAGAAAATGAAAGAGAAGAAAAAAGAGGTAAACAAAAACTTTAATGAAAAACAAAAGGAAGACATACTTAGCAAGCAAAGCTACACTTATGTCGTCATCAGTGCCCAAGCATAAGCAGCTATACTAGGTTTCTAAAGACCCATGGAGTCTCTTGGGCAAACCCAAATCTGAGGAATGATCTCTTGAAACTCCTCTTCCTAGAAAATTGAAATTTTGAAGCCTCATCTAGAAAATTGAATTTTTGAAGCCTCATGACCCATTGAGGAGCCTATGATGTAGCTGCTCAAGCTAAAAGACACAAGGGCATGGTTTGACATGGTAGTCCTTCTCAAAAAATCGAATGGAACCACCCCACGACATGGCTCGATCCCCCATGTAAAAGTGTTACTGCCTTCATATCTGTGCACACCAAAGGAAAAATGGAGACTACATGAAAACTCAGGTTCTCACTAAGGACCTCTGCCTTGGATGAAGAAAATGAGATGTTCCCAAGCCCCTTTCTCTCTTGCGGAATCTTTGAGAAGGAAATCCATCCGTGTATTGTCCCTCACAAACTCAAGGTTTTTGAAGTCACCTTAACAATCAAGACTCTACCTCGAGCAAGAAGCTCATGAATTGTGTCTAAACGAGCCACCATTGTTGCCTATAGAATAGAGTGTTCAAAAGGTCACCTCCCCATTCGTAAGCTCCCATATAATGAGGGCCAGAGGCTGCCCTTTTATAGGCTGATAGGTCAGCCTGGCCGACTTGGTCAACGCCAACCGTTGACCTTGGTCGGCTGGTCAATGCCATCCGTTGACCATGTCGGCCAAAAAGTCAACTTTGACCAAAAAATTAACACGTTGACTTTTGACCAAAAAGTCAACTCTGTGTTTTCTTACCTGCGATGGTGTGGCGATGACTTCCCGTTGACTGTGTGCTGATTGTTGATTGCGCAGGGCTGCCTGAGTGGCTGTACGGACGCCTACATGGCTGTTGACATGGCTACCTGCGCTAGCACAAGCTAGCATGGCCACGGGTGTGTGGATGCTCGTGACAGCTCATTAGGCATATGTGCAGACCAAGTACTGTATTCCTTCAAAGACTGTTCATGGGGCATACATGCAAACCACATGAGGTGTAAATTGGGGAAGACCTAAAGCAATGTAGATTTGCAAGCAATAAGAGGACAAACAAATCAAAGAAATCAAATATAGAACGCTCTGGAAGCAAAAGGTGATTCAGAGGAGTAAGCAAAGGTCATCATAAATCAGAGATTTCCTAAGAAGAGCTGATGGAGATAATCCGGTTGAGGAAATTCACTTTTCTATTGACGAAACATGATGGAAATCCTTGAAGGCATCTACAAGGCTGTTTTTCAGAAGAAAACACAAGCTGAGAGTTTCATTAGTTCAGTCTGTTTTGACTGGCTATAAGGACACATTAGCCTTGCCATCAGAGATACCTCCTAGCCCCGCCATTTGAAGGGCTTTATGCACTTTTTAATATCCACAAGCGCCTCGCATTGAGGACTTGTTGCCTTGTCACCGAGGACCAGTCTCTTATATTTACATACCTTGTTTCATTGATTAGTTTATCCTCAACCTTGTACACAGAAGGCAATTTTACATTGTTGCCATTATGTGGGCCCCATTTTACCCACTCGACCCTCGCCATCAAGAGCTAACCTCATGTAATCATCTCATACCCTATTATCCTCTCACACTGAGAGAAGGGCCAGGAGATCCTCTCACACTGAGAGAGTCTTCAAAGAGTAAATTTCCAAAGGAGTCATTCATAAACAGCAGGCACGAGCCCCAAGCATTCCTCAATAGGGAGGGAATATAAGCCAACAGAATTTATTGAATTCGGTAAAGAGAAGGGCCTTGAAAGCATAGTTACGCTGAAACGCCGAAACGGCACAACGAAGGCCCGAAACGGCGTTTCCCCCGTGCTAGACCCCCCGAAACGCGAAACGGCCCCGAAACCCGAAACGCAGGCTGAAACGACGATCCGAAACGCCGAAACAGCATCTGAAACGCCGTTTCTGGGGGTCTGAAACATTTCAGACCTCAGTTTAAAAGGCATCCACTTAGTGGCAGATGTCATCCAAGATGATGGGTTTCCTCTTTCTTTTCCATTGGCTGCTGCAAAATTTGACCTTGGTATGCATTACAAATCCATTGGGCAAAAGCTTACAGCTATGCTTCAACCTTTTCAACCCATTCCACCATTGGAGCTTCAAGAACGTCTTGATGATTGGATTATTACCTCTCCAGGGTCGTTCTTGAAACCTTTACGGCTGTCACGTATTATTGTTTCTTCATTATACAAAGTCCTTTTATCTCCGCCATGAGTTTCTCACAAGCTCAATCAGCTTTGGCGAATGACTCGCACAGCAAAGTGGTGGCGCAAAAGATTGAGATACATTTGGCATTCTAAAATGCCACTCAGACAACGCCGTTTCAGACCCGAAACTTCTAAATGCGTGTATGCATTACTCTAAACCCCCTTTTGTAAACCCCCTTGATGACGTGGCGTTTCCCCGTTTCACCCCCTCTCAAAAATCCCGAAACGTTTCCGTTTCCATTTCTGTTTCCGTTTCCCGTTTCCGTTTCCCTGTTTCCCGTAACTCTGCTTGAAAGACAGCACCCTACATCTTAGACTCCCTAACAAATAATGTTGTTCAGTGCATGCACCATACTCTAGGTGAGAAAACCAGGAGTATGCTGGAAGCTTGTAATATACCAAACTACTTGTGGCCTGAAGCAGTTACCACCAAACTACTAGTAGCCTGTACCTTCACCTGGAGTACATGAAAGCCGATTGAAGAAAACTCCTAAAGAGGCCTTTATAGATGTAAAGCCTAAAATAGATCACCTAAAGATATTCGGTCGCACCGCTTATGCTCAAATCCCTGATACCAACAGAAGGAAACTGAATAATAAATCACTTAAAGGTATATTTGTTGGCTATGGTGTGGATAAGATAACTCCTTTTGATGTTTGTTGCAAGTGGTATGATTGAGTGTTTTGTTTACAATTGTTGTTATTTTCTTGATCATAACACCTACAAGATTTGAAATCTTGAAGCATGCAATATCATCACTAACAGGGATGTAATCTTTGATGAAGGAGCTAGTGGTTATACTTCACCTTGTATCTTGTTGTTCTATTCTATCACTGAGCGAGTGGAAGAGAAAGAGACTGAACCACTTGTCGACAACCATCACACTCTCATTGTATTTTCTTCCACAATCAGCACCACACACAGAGCTGATTTGTATGGGTTGGTTTTCTCAAGCATTAATAGAAAGCTCTTTTCTTCTTTTTTTGAAGAGGGGGGAAGGAGAGGAAGGGGGGGAGAGACTATATCACCTGAACCTACTAGTGAGGTTGAACCTGACTCAAGGACCATAATAAAATGGTTTTATGAAACCACCAAAGAAGAACAAGCTAATGACAAACCCTCAACAAGTGAGGAAGGACTCAGAACATCAAAAGGGTCCGAAGGGCACCTAAATAGGCTCGATGTGAGTCAAGCATTAATGACCACTATTAAAGATATAGCCGAGTCTGCGAAAAATGACGATGCCAAGTGGCAAGAAGCCATGAAAGAGGGGTATGATAGTATCATACAAAATAAGACTAGGGAATTCATACATCTACCACCAGGAACGACTTCCATCAGTAACAAA
The DNA here is from genome assembly GCF_047967505.1 of Dipteris shenzhenensis. Lineage (NCBI taxonomy): Eukaryota > Viridiplantae > Streptophyta > Polypodiopsida > Gleicheniales > Dipteridaceae > Dipteris > Dipteris shenzhenensis. The sequence goes on from NC_141617.1 coordinate 53,417,147, forward strand.
TGGGTCTAATGGATTAAAATGAAAAGTGAAACAAGGATGGAAACGTGTAAAGTTAGGCTGGTTGGTTATGGTTATACGTTGATGACATAATCATGATTGGTAATAACCAAAAACTAATGAAATAGGCCAAATAGGACCTGAACAAGGCCTTTGACATGAAAGACCTAGGATGTATGCATTACTCTTTGGAAATTGAGATCTCAAGAGAACGTTCATATCCCAAACTATGTATACGAATGAATTCCTTAAAATGGAGGATTGCAAGCCCGTCAACGTACTAGGTGAGAAAGTATTGGAAGATCAAGATAGTCCTGAAGTAAATCACACCATATACAAGCAACTTGTAGGTAACTTCGATATATATCCACCATCGGCCCGGACTTAGCATATCCAATCAGTGCAAAATTCCTTATATGGATGATCTGATAGAAATCCATTGGAAAATGGCCAAATGAATTCTCAGGTCAAGTGAACCCTAACTCATGGGATTGAATAAAAAAGAAGTAATGATCTAGGGTTTACTAATAGTCATTGAGCAAGGTGCTTAAATGACAGAAGGTATACTTATGGATATTGCTTCAACATTGAATCTAGCCTGGTAACCTCACTCTATACATGGAAAAATACTAAGCAATGAAATTCAGCCTATCTACTAACCGACAGAAGATCAAACGGCTGATATAAAGCAAGAGAAGTTATCCAATTTGATGGGCATGAAGCCTAATCCATTATTAATCAGGGAAGAGTGTTGGGAAAACTGATGAATGATGGAGTTAGCTCACTAAATTACTCTTGGGGTAATTTCGGGTTAGAACATCCATGATGTTATATCATGGGCAATAGTTAGAGTTTTTTAACTGCCACATGATGTGGCAAGCTCCCAACACATCCATCATGGATTAAGGGGATGGGGTGCCACATGGCACCAATGAATTGCTCTATCTCATGTGCCTGTGCCACGTCACATATGCATGCACTCACCATGTCACTCACTCTAGGGCATCTCAATCAGATGCAATCTATGCCACATAGGATAAAGCTGAAGCCCTTGCTTCTATGAAAAGCCATGAGAAGCCACAAAGAAGCTTCTCCCTCACCTCTCTTCAGCTAGGGTTTGCTATGTCTGGGGTGCAATGTGTGTTTGTAGTACCAGTTAGTTGTTGTATTTTCAGTTTGGCCAGTGATTAACATTATATTTGCAGCAGACATTGTGTGTGCATCCTACCTGTATTTGATCACATTCTAGTGAGGCTTCCCTATTTTCTTTTAGAGATGACCCACGGATTTCTTTTTTTTTTTTGGCAAAAAAGAAACTTCTATTAAGTATTAAAGAAAACCGTTAAAGCAAGCTCCATACGGGAATACGGGATACACCATGCAATGCATGAAAAGCTCAAGAGCCAAAAAGAAAGGATTGGGGCTGATAGTGCCATCTCAATCCGGTAGCAACCTCCAAGAAAAAGGGAGAACCCCTCCAAACTCCAAGAAATACAGTCCTCCTAGAAGAGGCTGCCCGTAAAGGGCCATGCATGCTAGCCCATAAGAAACGGATACATAAAACTCAATTTTTAATGTTTGCAATGGCTTGCCCAATGGGGAAAATAGTAAATGCAATGCTTATAAGTATGCAACATACTTGCTAATCAGTATACACCATTAAAGAAGTTTAACACTCGTGACAATGCAAGTAGAACACCCATCCCAATCCAAAGCAGGATCATGTCATGTGCTTGCCACGCTTGCTTCCCACGCGTGCACAACTCTCACAGGTTCAATTGGTGTTGATGTCGCTTTTTTGTTTTGTTTATGTTAAACCATGTTGCATGTGGTGTTTCAACTTTTTGTGATTGTTGTTGTTGTTGTCATTATAGCCCTCCTGGATCAAATATTTGTATTTGAGTTTCTCATTACTCACCTAAAGGAGATTGCTTATGTCAACTTTGGACATTGATGATTGTCTCTATTGGATTGGATGTCATCGTACATGGTTGGCCAGTCACATATGAGTGTATCATCAAAGTGGTAAAGATAGCAGTTTGGTGGATGATCCATAAACAAGGCTTTGTAAAGGAAGTATGTGCAAAATCATGGGTTGGTATCTCATTCAATTGGTTTGATTGGTAACGTTCGTTAGTGTCTTCTTACTTTGATTGCATGGTATTGTCCAAAATGCTCATTGTGTGTAGAAGTGAAACATTGGTTTGCCAATGTTGGTTATCATGTAGCTTTTTTTTTTCAAGATTCAACTATATCAGAGGGATTTTCTACTTCTTCATTCCTTTTGCATGTCTGCTATTAGTGTTTGAAATTGTCAAGTTAATGTTTTGCCTTTTTTACAGACTACATGTTGATGTCATGCCAAATCTATTGGCATTAGTTTTGACTTTTGCATATACTGATCAATAAGACTTTTCTGTCTTCAAAGTTGTATCTAAAACTGTGCATATGATGCTTGTTTCTATTGATGAAGTTTGTTCTTCTGTAATTGACACATCAGTTTGATGTCAACTGGGTTGATGACTAATCATTAGGCATAAAAATTGATGCACAGAGTTCTACTCCACAAGTAAATCTCCCAAGAGGTGTCCACTGAAACATGTGAAGCTCTGAAAGGAATATGTGGTGCATCCTGAAGAGAGCAGGGCTCTATCACTTGTCGGCGGATCGAGAGTGCCCAAGAAGAAGGCTCACCCTCATAAAACACCTGGGGCCCAGTAAGGGATAACCATGCGACCGAGCCCAAAGTCATGAAGAAAGGGGAAGTATGAAAAATGCTGAGTATCCGAGCAACTCCTTTCCAAACAGTCCTCGCTTGATTGCAGTCCCAAAAGGCAATGTCACACTGACTCCTTTGCAGAATGACGACGAGGGCAAGTGGGATCAGCCCCAAATCGTGATCTCCACATGTTCACTGCAATCCCTCCATGAATAGAAAGCCAAAAGAAAAGAGTGATCTTTCTATTTCTGAGGGATTTCCAGAGCCTCCTCCAGAAATTCCTAAGCAAATCTACGGTGATGAAGAAGATATCCCAATGGGGGGCTCTGGAGGAAATCCAACCTCTACTGCTCAGCTGAAATCTCCTGGCATTACCAACCGTGAAACGAAAGAAGGGAATCCCCCTCTCTCGGTGCCCATGGGCCATGATCTATACACTCCCACTCTCTTGGGTCCCACTGTGAGCACCTGATAGGTGCACCTCCATATAACCACAACCTCCAGGATCCCAAGGCCAAGAGCAGAGGGTCGGGGTCTAAGTACCACTGCAAGCCCGCTCCATGGTCCACAAAACCAGCAATCCTGACAGGCTGAAAGGCAACCTCTAGAAGAATATCATCTGTGGATCTAGAGAGTACACCTCCATCCCCAACGTCAAAGACCAGAGCATCTTCCCCAAGACCTCGAAGAGCGATCACTTGTAGAGGAACTGCTGTCCTCAAAAAAGCTCCCATCCAAGTGGTGGAAGTAATAGGCATCTCAACTGTCCATTCCACTAGGATGGCGACGTGCTACCCCTCTGAGGTGACTCACGGACTATAGCCTCTGATCCTCAGGTAGCCTAAGAAAAGCCTTCGAAGTGCCTACTATGTAGGCGGGGCCTCTCTCCCATCTAGACCACTGCATATAATGGGAAGTGCCCAGTGGTCTGCCATGCTCATAAAGTATACTATCGTTCCAAATGACCGGCTGCCTATCAATTTCCTCAAGGGTAGAGGGCGGAACCTTTCGAAAAGTGTTCCTGAAGCTCCCCCAAGCTTTAAGGATGGCAGTCATGAGAGGAGAGGCAGGAGACCTGAGAGAGGCGGAAGTAAAAATCCAGCGAGGGTGGACTGAGAGAGGCGGAAGTAAAAATCCAACGAGGGCTGTCCACCCAATCATCTCCCAAGGTAGGTGTGCAAGCCTGAATGCGTCCAAAAAAGAAATCCTTCCAAGGTTCCTGCCCAGGCATGAGTCTCCTCACCACCACCTTACAAAGCAATGCCCTGCACTGCAAGTCCGAGTCATATTAAAGCCCCCTTCCCATGTAGGGAGAAAAATGGTCTCCCAAGCCACCCTCGCTGCAACATCTGCCGTGCCATCAAGTCCACTCCATAAAAAATTTCTGACTGGTCTAATGAGCTGAGTGATGCAATCCCTAGACCGGCACCAGCAAGAACACACAAACCAGGCGCGGTGGCCAAGAGAACCTGGTTCACTACCACAACTCTAGAGGCAAGGTCGAGTTTGGCTGAGCTCCAAAAAAGGAGCTTTTTCCTTATACTTTCTAGTGCTGGGACAAATTGCTGGGACAAATTGTTGTGCTCGAGAGATGCCCAATCCTACCTGGCATCCCAAATATCTGACAGGAACACCCCTCTAAATCCAGGAAAAGCCAATGTCAACTCCCTAGCCTGGAGTGTCCTCATCACTGATCCAAAAGCCAAAGAATTTATGCCAGCTAATGTGTGCCCCTGCAGCTGAGCAAAAAATATCCAAGGCTGTAAGGAAAGAATCAAGTGATTGTGAAGAGGCCTCAATAAAAATAGCAGTGTCATCAGTCAACTCACAGTCAAGAAGCTCCTGCTCTTGTCTCAGGGGAAATCTCAACCCATAAAGCTCAGGTTGAGATCTCAGGAAGATACTCATAGCTTCTGCTACAAAAAGAAAGAGGAAGGGGGCTAAAGGGCATCCCTGACGAGCTGATCTGGAAATCTGAAACCTATCACCCCTTACCCCTCCAATCAAAACCTGGCTGTGGGCTGATCTGTAAAGGGAGGCCACCCCTCTAATCCATGCACCTGAAAATCCAAATCGTAGAAGAGTGCCCTCAAGAAAACCCCAATCTACTCTGTCATAGGCTTTCTCAAAGTCCAGGAGTAGAACTGCCAGCCTTTGCCCTGCATAGCCCACTCTGTGGCTTCCCAAAAGGAAAAGATATTATCAAATATGCTCCTGCCATGCACAAAGCTTGTCTGAGTATCATGGAAGAAGGGGCTGCAATCGGATGCTGATCGCCTTGGCAAGGATTTTGTATAGAGTGCCCAAAAGAGTGATGGATCTCCAATGGGATACAAAATTCATATTGCCACCTTTCGGGATAAGGTGAATGAGTCCCTCCGTCAGTGAGTCAGGCATCTCACCCGAGTCCCAAATGCCCTAAAGGGCTGAAGTAATATGATCACCTATCATAGCCCAAAAGGCTGTAAAAGAAGGAGTAAGACCATCGTAACCAGGGCATTTGCCCTTATGAAGGGCGGAGAGCAGTCTTGAACTCTGTGTTAGTAAAGCGTGCATCAAGTGAGCATATCATCTCTGGTGTGATCAACACAGCTACACTCTGCCAAATTTCATCTCTGGCCTGTGTGTCAGGATCCACAGAAAGAAGGGAGGCATAGAAAGCTGTCGCTAAGTGCATGACAGTATCCCGATGAGACTGCAAAACGCCGTCAGAGTCAATAAGTTGCCTGACACTCTCTCTACTATGTTTGGGACCAAGTGTAGAGAAAAAGTATTTATTGACTCTCCCTCCCATCTGTATCCAAAAGGACTCCCGTGCATGGAAGGCATACTCTGCTCTCTGATCAAGCAATGTCTGCAAGTGAGCCCTTGCCATAGTAAGGCGCTCCTGTACCCAAGCATCTGATGGTCGTCTCTGCTCCTCCCTCTGCAAGGCTGCCAACTGGCGGCGGATACCAATCTCCCGCCTGAGTACCTCACCTCGCCGACCACTAGCAACGGAGTGATAAGAGTCGCTGATACTGGCAAGTGCTGTGGCCACATGTGAGGGACCGGCCACCCCCTCCCTGCATGTGAGAAACCCAGATCTCCAAGACGGCCTCTGTGAGAGTCTCATCGGTGTATAAGGCATCACGGATCCTGATAGTATGAGACCGTCCTCTCAGATGGGGCTCTGAGATGGACAAAACTATCGAAAAATGGTCGGAAGTGGAAACACCAGGTGCAATGCAAACTGTCCCCCCTCTATCAAAAGCCCAGTCATCCACATAGAATCTGTCAATCCGAGCATGGATAGGCATCTGCACCCTATGGTTCGACCATGAAAACAAAAGTGATTGAGACTGAATATGAAATGCATCATCTGACCAAACATCTCTGCCACTGAACCTAAACAAGAAGGCATTCCAAGCTGCTCTCTCGAGGGAATGAATACCACCTTCTCTGCCCCCTTGCTTATCAGAAGCCTCAACCATGTTGAAGTCACCTCCAATAATCCACGAATCTGCAATGTCAGCCCATGAGAGCAACTCTTTGGAAGTGCTGCGGATGAGGTGCCAACAACCTGGGCTGCTGAGGAAGGTACGGTCTGATCCTGGGGTGGAGTGGAACCAGGCTTCTGAACACTAGTCTCCTCCCGAGGCTCCAAGAGGGTAGCCTCCGAAGCGGTGGAGGTGTGATCTGAAGTAGAGGGCCTAACCGCGACCGGAACCCATCATGGGCCAGAGGTGGTGCGAGGTGCAGGAGGGACGCGAGTAGCCCTAGGAGGTGGGGGAGCCCGTGTCTGAGGCGATGCCTGTGGAGCGGTAGGTCCTGCTCTTGCTCTCTGTTGTAAGCTAGTACGAGCTGGTTGCTTTCTGGGCCTCTTTTCTTTCTTTGGGCAATCTCTCGCGAAGTGCCCCAAGGATCTGCAAATCCTGCATTGGTCCTGCCGACCTGCAACCTCAAATCTCTGGCGGAAAAAAGACCCATCGGGTCGTTGTAGCATGATGTGGTCATCTCAAATATTAGGGTCCTGGACAATGACTCTAACCCTGGGTAACCCATCCATCCTGACCGCCTCAACAACCGAAGAGGACTCGCCAGGAAGAGGGGCGATCTCTACTACCACACAAAACCTCTCGCCAATAACTGAAAGAAGCTGGTGATAAACTGAGGGGAGACTAGGGAACCTGATGAAAATAGAAACTCCCTGCTTGTCCTCTTCAACTGGGTCAAAGCCCAGTTGAAAGGGAAACAAAAAAATCCTCCTGCAGCCTAGAAATAGAAACCCGGCCTGTAGCAGGTCTCTCGTGACGTCCAGGGAATCTAGGCATGCTTGAAAGAAACCTTGTCCCAACAAACGAACATCCTTAAGGTGGGGGGCGAGCTCCTGGGGAAGCGCCGCAAGCATCCAATCTCTAGCTTGTGACCTAGAGGGGTGGGAGCCATGGATGCGTGCGAAGAGAGTGGAACACTCATGCTCCAAATCCTTTTGCAACTGCTGTAGCTCGTCTTTTGAGAAAGTGACGGTTCTTGCGGTCGGTGTGTGTGGTAACGGATTGACTGAATGGGAATCCATTCGTCAATCGAGGTGGGATAGGCCGATTCAAACACAAAAAAGAACTATGTCCGCTTTCTTGAAGCCCAGGAGACCCCTAAAAGAGAATAGGGGTACTCCAGATGAAGGGAGAGGGTGAAAGAAAGGTGGGAGAGAGGAGAGTGAGCAAGGAGAGGAGGAGTCAGCAAAGAGAAAGGAAGGGCAGCAAGAGGAGAGGAGGAAGAGAGAGGAGGGGAGGATAGAGCAGAGGAGGAGGGGGGGGGGGGGGGGGGCTGCGCAGGCAGCAGTGCTGGGGGGGGCGTGCAGGCAGGCAGCAACGCGGGGGAGGAGCTGGCAGCAGCACGGGGGGGGCTGCAGCAGCGTGGGAGGTAGAGAAGGGGAGAGAGGAAGGGGAGGCGGGAGGAGCAGCAGGTAGGGGGGAGGGGAGGGAGGAGGCAGCGCGCGGGGGAGGAGGTAGCGTGCGGGGGAGGAGCTGGCAGCAGCGCGGGGGGGGCTGCAGCAGCGCGGAAGGTAGGGAAGGGGAGAGAGGGAGGGGAGTCGGGGGGGAGGCGGGGGGAGCAGCAAGTAGGGGGGAGGGGAGGGAGGAGGCAGCAAGGAGGGGAGGGAGGGGGCAGCAAGGAGGGGAGCAGCAAGAAGGAGGGCAGCAGGAGGAGCGGGGAGCAGCTTCAGCTTGCAAACTTGATCTGCATTGCCCGAAATTTCCTTCTTCAAATGTTCTTCTCAGCACTAGCCCACGGATTAGAGTGGTTGGGAGACTAAGAAATCCGGCCCACGGATTTCTTAGTCTCCCAACCACTCTAATCCTATGACTTTGGAACAAAGCAAGTGCCTGATTATCAAAAGGTTCCTATAGATCCGTGGGGGCTCTAGCTAGAGGGTCCAATCAGGTGGGCCCTATCTTCCAAGCTTCTTACCTCTGGGTGCCATATAAACACCGGCGCTCGATGTCCTCTCAACACTGCATGCTGGACTGAATAAGTCCTGCTAAAAGATGCCTCAGACAGATCTGCAGAAGCGCATGTTCCTGCCAAAACATGCAGGACAGATCTGCAGAAACGCACCAGTGTTCCTGCCAAAAGATGCAGGAGAGATCTGCAGAAATGCATGCAGGGATAACAACTTCTGTGACCAAATGCAGAACTACAGATGGTGCGAGGATGGGACTCTGCACAATCCGCCCTCTCAAGCCTTCTTCAGCAGAGGACCTGGGAGGCTGCAGACAGATCTGTGTATTCCTCAAGCAGTATGCATTTCTTGTATAGCAAGCCTGCAGTCACATTGACCAATAGCACTAAAAGATTTCATGTGAAGGGGAGTGGGGTAGGGCTATAGCATTGGGGTGACATTGGAGTGGCAACTCCACTTTATCATTTCGGTGACAGTTGTAAGCCAACCTTTGGCCAGCTGGCTGACATGCACTATAGAAACATTGCTTATGCTACTCATGCCATAAAACACAATCCTAAATCACAAAGTCATATTTGTAGTTCATCACTGAAATGTTGAATTGTAAGCAGTGTGATCTTGATTAGATGAAGACGGCCAACAACCTACTGCATGTAGTGGGATGTGCCTCTGCCTTTCAACAGTACTTTTGTGGGAAATATGTGAGACCAAGGATAGAGGCTCCATGGCCTCAGCTTACTATAGGATTATTTTTAACATAATTCAGAGAAATTTTAGTTGATAAAAGTTTCAAGCCATAGGAGAAAATACAGGTACCCTGCTTTCCTTGAAAGCACAAAGGCCAACCTAAGAACCTGAACTTGGAATTTGATTGCTATAACTGAAAGCTGACATTCTTTGGAAGCATCGCTGCCTCTACCTAAGCTGCACCCCCCCCTCCCCCCTCCTCTCGGAGCTCCTCTTCTCCGCCTAACTGCCGGCACGAAGGCCGCATGCTACCAGGTCTCCTTAGGGGTGTGCTTCCCATGACCCCCCCTCGTCGTTTGTAGTTGCCTCAGCCCACCGTAAGGGCTGTGGCAGCTGCTCAGGCCACGGCCCTTGCGAGCAGCCGTCTGCTGCTCCATCCCGTGGTCGTCAGCTCCAGCTCCAGCTCTAGACCTCGTTCAAGGCTCCAGCCCGCCACTCCAGCCGTGATCCCCTGCTCGCAGCTAGGCGTGGCTCCTGAGCATCAAGGCTCTACCAGCCCGTCGTGGGTCAGCCAGGGCCTTCATCATACACTGTTCCAGACAAGGAACTTTATTGAACCTGCTGCAGACGTTTGCAGCAAGGCTGCTGCATTGCAAGATTTCTCCATCCCAGCCCCCCGTGTTCAGCACGCTTTGCCCTCGCCATTCAGGTCGACATGGAGCAGGCAGCTACCCACAGCCCGCTGTGGGTCATCCCGTCCTCCCTTTGGTGCACTTCGATTCCAAGCCGCATCTTCATCGACCAAGGGAGGCACCATCCAGCTCGTGTAGGCAGCTCATGGTCTAGGGGCTGGCATTCTCCCTTGTGCAGTTCACTTTTCTCTTCAAATAAATGACCCAACAGATGGTACACACAGCCGAAGACTGATAGTAATGCCCAGGAGCTCACACAATCTGATGTGGGGTGTGGAATCACCTTATGTGCATAGATGTGCAAGCCAGTAAATAGACAATGCTCAGAGACAGATATAGAAGCAACACTTAATATTTCCGTCCGTCCAGAAACTAGGACAATATACAATACCAAAAGGTTCTTCAACTACAAGCCTGGCACTTCTAGATCTCTGAACCCGTGTGCTCCACCTCAAGCATATGTAGACTCTCTGTCTAGGTCCCTTTCACCTTGCTGTCTGGAAGCCAGCCTAGGTGGGCAGCCACTCTAGCTCAATCTGCAGCTTCTCCTAGGTCACCTTGTCCTCCTGAATGTAGGCCTAAGGCTCCCCCTTTGCTGCTCCTGTCTGCTGTCCTGAGGGCTGCTCCAAGTGATGAATGAATGAGGCCCAATGGCCTCTTTATATAGGCCCAAGGCATGCTCCACAAAAACCGACCAGTAGCATCATTCTGGCCGACCCAAACAGGCCAACCAGTCTGCTGAAAAACCGCTCTTAAAGGGCTCTCATTACAAGAGCCCTTGGCCCACAATACTGGGGCTTTGGCCCTCCTTTCAAGGGCAGATGCCCTCCTATATATTCAGGGTCCAGCCCCCTTCTGCCCTGCCATTTTCTAGGCATGGTAGGCTGGCTGGAACCAGCCCTACCAGCCCTATGCCTGGCCGACCAGGCTGCTGGTAGCCCCCGCCCTGTTACGCCTCTGCCAGGCCCTTCTCCAGCACCGTACAGATCCGATAAGCCTCCGTACAGCCCCGTACAGTGGGGCTGTACCCTGCTGATGTCAGCGTGCCCTTCATAGGGTCCTGTTGCAGGCTGTACACCTATCCTTTGCTTTGACAGCTGCCCACATGGCAGCTCGTGTGCTGCCCATGTGACAGCCCCAATATCTCCAGGTCTACCTCCCCCATGCTCTCCTCATATGGGGGCTTACAGATGGGGAGGTGACCATTCCAACACTCCCTCTCACCGACACATCCAGGCCCAATCCCAACACGTCAATGACGATGCTCCAGTAACACCTTGGTTGTAGTCCTCTGGAACATTTCGATGTCAAAATCTTTTCCTAGCTTTTCATCCACTGGCTCATGCTTTACCAGGTCTGGTTCCGCTTCCGCACACCATCCTAGTACACACGTCCACCAAGAACAACTCTTTGATTACCACATTTGCTTTGGCCTCTCCTACTGAATCTAAGTCAACTCCTTTTTGTTTTTCCAATCCGCCTTTTTCTTTCTGCAGTCCTTTGTAAAATGTCCTGGCGTATCACAGTAGAAGCACTTCTTCTTCTGCTTCCTCTTCGAAGTCTCCTCGTCATCAGAATCGTCTTTCTTGAACTTGCCACCGTTAGGCTTGCCCTTTCCTTTGCCAACGTAATCCTTCGCCAGCATCGCCTTGTCGTCTTTGTCATCATTATAGAGCTCTTTTTGAGCTTCCTCCTGTAGCAGTAATGGACCCAACTCCTCAAACGTCACAGGTTTGGTCCTCTGTCCTGCTGTCACGGTCGTAACAAAGCTCTTGAAACTCTGAGGTAGTCTCCTAAGTGCCATCAAGGCCAAATGGCATGAGTCTGTCTTCTAACCAATTGCTGCCAGCTGATCCTCCCTCACCACCTTGACCTTCGTCAATGGTTATGTACCGTATCTCCTTTTTCCATATCAAGATTGTAGAGTTGATGCTGAAGAAGCAAAATCTGGGAGGTGTTGTCCATCTGGTATAGATCCTTTAGAGTGACCCACGCCTCTACTTACGTCTCAGCCATCTGGATATGTGGAAGAACAGAGTCCACCGTAGTCCCTATGATTAATGCCAGGGCATGGACATCTCTATCTTCCCAAGCTTCGAGCTCCTCTCTGTCTACTGCCATGACTATCTTCCCTTGCCTATCCACCATGTCCTCTGGCTTCGCCTCCACTCCTGTTGTCAACTTCCATAACTTTGGGGCCACTAAATGGCTCCGGATTTTCACCTTCCAGATCCGGTAGTTGGTCCCGTCTAGTTTCCCAAACTCTCTGAAGTTAGGAATAGTGAATGAGAGAAAACTGGGGGAGGAGGAAGGGAGAGCAAGGGCTGAAGAGGCTGTAGAGGTTGACATCTCTGCTGTTATATCACACAGCAAAGTCAACCAAACTCAATTTTTAGCAGACCAGAACTTTGAACGCACCTGACTGAACCTGAGTCACCCTTCTTCTCGCAAGGGCACAATCCTCCAATCGTGGAAGTCGATTCCTAAGAGCGTCTGAATCAGGGTCGTCCTTCAGCAAGGTCACTGCCTTCAGGCTCCCACACCTGTGAGCCTCCTATCTGGGCTTTGATACCATGTTAGAAATGACCCAACAGATGTGTATGCACAGCAGAAGACTGAGAGTAATGCCCAGGACCACACAATGTGATGTGGGGTGTGGAATCACAAACTTCTTAACTTATGTGCATAGAAGCTCAGAAATGAGTGATAAAAGACAAAAAACGAGCTGTTGTATTGAAAATGCTGCTACAATGAGTGGAGGCTCAAGAGTGAGCCAATATGACAAAACCCTAGGGCTAAATGCCCTAAATGGACTAAGTGTCCTAACTCACCTAGGTGGTACATGTACTAACTGTACCAATAGTCCTAACTGACTATAACTAGGCTTACAAGGCACATACCACGGAATAAGTGGCACCTATGGATAGCCCATGGAATGGCCTAAAAACCCCCCTCCATGGTATGGGCTGAAGTATCCTGAACATGGCTCAAGATACATGAATATCTAATGTCATGATTACACATGTTCATCCCGTAGGGATATAGCAACCTATGACTGTACAGAGTACAACAGATCAAGTTACAAAAGGTACTAAGTTTAAAGCTTGCCGAAAGGCCTCAAACTTAGGTCGAGGTAGAGCCTTCGTAAAAAGATATGCCAAGTTGTCTTCAATGGAAACATAAGATAACTGAATATCACCTGCTACTGATAATAGCTCTCTAATATAGTGATTGTGAACCTCAATATGCTTTGTGCGAACATGGAAAACATGATTCCGTGCAACAGCCACATCACTCTGACTATCAGTGAAGATGACCGTAGGAGCAGTCTAACATGCATAAAGATCTGCAACTAGCTTCCGAAGCCAAACACACTTCACTATATCTGTAAAAGTTGCTCTGTACTTAGCTTCACAGCTAGAAGTAGCAACTGTACTCTACTTCTTCTGAACCAAGAAATGCATGAAGTACCAAGCATGAAACAATTGCCACTATGTGACACACGAGTGTCCGAACAACCATCCCAATCACTATCAGTGAATCCATGCATGACAAGTGAAGTATCAGCCCCATAAAGAAGGCCTAAATGCTAATCCCTTTGAGATATCTGAAGACACGCTTCACGGCATGCCAATGGTGCATAGATGGGCTATGCATATATCTGCTCAACTGTGAGACAGCATACTGTAGATCAGGTCTCGTACGGCATAAGTAAATCAAACAACCAACTGCTTGTTGATAGAGAGTGACATCACATGTACCGCTGCCATCCTCAAAAGAGAAGTGAAAACCAGGCTCTAATGGTGTGGATATTGGCTTGCAATCCTCAAACTGAAAACGCTGCAAAAGTTGTCCAATGTACTTGGATTGTGACATCAAAATACCCCCCTCGCTGCTAGCAAATTGGATGCCCAGATAGTAGTGCAAAAGACCAAGATCACACATAGCAAATGTCTTCTGCAAATCAAGCTTGAAATCTGCAATTTGCTTAGCATGTGTCCCAGTCACAAGCATGTCATCCACATAAAGGACTAAAATCAGCAAATCGGTCCCACTCTTGCAGATGTAAAGGGTAGCCTCTATAGGGCTGTTCTGAAAGCCAAGTGTGAGCAAATGAGTATGAATCTTGGAATACCAAGCCCGAGGTGCCTGCTTCAATCCATAGAGGGCTTTCTTTAAGCGGCATACCTTGCTTTTAGAACCTTCAACCTCAAATCTAGGAGGTTGGGAAACATAGACCTCTTCCTGCAAATGCCCATGAAGGAAAGCTGTCTTGATATCAAGCTAATGTACCTCCTAATGAAAGTGGGCAGCAAAGGCAATAACAATGCGAATAGTAGTGATCCTGGAAGTGAGAGTAAAAGTCTCCTCAAAGTCAATGCCTTGCTGCTGAGCATAGCCCTTAGCAACAAGAGGGCTTTGTAACGGTCCATTGAACCATCAGCTTTCCGTTTAATTTTATAAACCGACTTAGAGTTGGAAAGGCCACCTCCCCATCTGTAAGCCCCCATATGAGGAGAGTTTGGGGGGGATAGCCTAGTGCCTGAGAGAAGGCCACATGGGCAGCACTATGGCTGCCATGGGGGCAAAGATCAGAGAAAGAAAGAAGAACCTGGAGCAGTCATGGTGGCTGCAACAAATGGACGGAAAGTTGGCTATGGAGGTTTAGCTTGGATCTCGCCTGCCAAAGGCATGTTTGGAGCAGCACCAAATGGCGGAGAATATCCAGGAGAAAGGAGACTGAAAGGTGAGCCATGTGGCATTGCTGGTGGGCAGGTATATGACCTGCAACAGAGCTTGCAAGTGGTGCAGCAGAGATGGCAGGTGGATAGCAGAGGAGAAGGCCTGACTAGACAGGCTGGCCAGCCAACCAGGCCTGGTTGAAGGGCCAAACCAAGGCTGGAACCTGCATGAAGAAATGGGGTAGTTAGCCCCAGTTTTGGAGCCCTTATAGGGCTGGACCAGCAACAGACTGGTCGGCCAGAATGTGCATGCCGGTTGGTTTTCTTTCCAGCCCCTTGGGGGCTATATAAAGGGGCCATTGTGCCCTCATTACTCATCCAGCAGCCAGCACACTTGGGAGCAGCAGGAGCAGCAGAATACACTCCCTCAGGCCTATATTCAGGAGATAGAGAAGAACAAGAAGAGCTGCAGACTGAGCTCACACAGGGCTGGGATTTTTGGCTGTCTTCTAGGGCAGCAAGAAGCTGAGATTGAGACAGAAGTCTACTTACGCTCGAGGTGGAGCATGTGGGCTCGAGCCTAGAGATAGTCAGCAGATAGGAGGAGTACCTTATGGTAAGATCAGAGGACCACACCATTGGTGGGAGTCTGGATCTATCTCTATTGTATTGTGTCCATAGCTTTGGACGAAAATATATTATTTTGGTGGTTTCTCTATCTGGCTGGTTCATTGTCTATTGATGAGTCTGCACACCTATGCTAGGCACATAAGTTTAAGAAGTTTGTGATTCCAAACCACACTATGTGAGCTCCTGGCTATTTCTATCAGTCTTCTGCTGTGTGTCCCTCTGTTGGTTGAATTCTAACACTTAGTTCCAATGGCATTCTTGCAGGAGGCAAATCACACAACTCCCAAGTATTATTCTGATAAATAGAATCCAATTCAGCTTGCATAGCCTTCAACCAACAATCATTCTGAAAGGCATCTTGATGACATCATGGCTCTTCATTGCAAGTTGTAGCAACCAATGCATAAGCAACAAAACTAGCATGCTCTTTCCAGACAGCTGCTCTAGTACTGGCTGGCAAAGGAGTGTCTTGTTTGCTGTCTTTTAATGTGTCAAGGAGCCAACGGGGGACCTTTTTGCGCTCCTGGATTTCAGCTCTTTCCTGGTCAAGAGCCATGTGCAAATGATCCTGAACAATCAGAGGCATATCAGGCTGAATATCTGGCTGCACATGTGGCTGCAAATGACCAATAGATGAAGGAGGTACAACCTCAGATGGAACATCATCATGAGCATCGGATGGAAACAAAGGCATCAAGCTGTCAAAGATATCTGGGCTATTAACAACGGGCTGTTTTTGACAGTCCAGCAAAGGCATGGTGGTAGATTCATCAAAAACAACATCCTGACTAACAAAACACTTGCCCATGCATGGCTGATAGAGCTTATAGCTCTTGCTCTCTGAGCTATACCCAATAAAAATGCACTTGACAGCTTTATCATCCAGCTTGGTGCGTGTCTATGAGGGCACATGAGCATAGGCCAAGCATCCAAAATTCCTCATGTGAGAAATGTGAGGCTTACGACCTGTCTAAGCCTCATAAGGTGTGATAGTCTGCAATGCCTTTGTGGGACATCTGTTCAAAATGTAATTAGCACACATGACGGCACAGGCAAATGTTTGCCTTTCAACATGCACCTGGACATCTCCATCACTGACCTATTCTTCTGCTCAGCCACGGAATTCTGTTGAGGAGTATAAGGCACCATGCATCGATTATGTATGCCACGTGAAGCCATAAAAACAACAAACTCCTTTGACATGTATTCACCCCCCCCTGTCTGTATTAAGGTGAGCAATGTGCAGCCCACTCTCATTCTCAGCCAAGGCAATAAAATACTTTAAGCATGAAGAAACTTCAAATTTGGATTTCAAGGTGAAAATCTAAGTGTACTTGGTAAAGTTATCAATAAAAGTAACAAAATAATAGAATCCCCCAAGAGCTGCAACCCTCATGGGTCCACAAACATCACTATGAACCAGATAAAGCTTGCGTGAGGCACCAACTCTCCCATCCTTGGGAAACGCAGCACAGTGCATCTTACCAAGCAAGCATGGTTCACAAACATGCTTTGAAGACATATGCATTTTGGGAAGATCAACAACCATACCATCCTTATATAACTTCACCAAAGCTCCAAAGTTGAGGTGTCCAAACTGCTCAAGCCACAAATGGGTATCTGCCATGGTAGAATCAAGAGCAAAGGCATGTGCATCTGCAAGTGCAGCATCATCCAAACACCTGTCATATGCATCAAGTCTATAAAGGCCTCTAGTCAATGTGCCAGTCAAGAACATGGTAAAGGCATGTGCAGCATCATACACTCCACACCTAACACCATAAAGAACCTGATAGCCACATGCACCTATGGCTGAAATAGAAATGAGGTTCTTGTGAATGCTTGGAACATAAAGCACATTCTCTAGAGTAGAGACAGAAGTAAGAGCAACTTGCCAATACCTTTCACAGTATATGATGCATTATTGGCACATGTGACACTGCCCCCCCTGAGATGTATGCTCTAATGAGCTGAATAACTTCCTGCAGGAAGTGATGTGCTTGCTAGCACCACGATCAAAGACCTAGGTATCATTAACATCTAAGACTGCCATACAAGCATCATGAACATTAGGATTATACTGACATGTAACAAGGAAAGCCCAATGCTGGTCTTGTGCAAAATTAGCTGACTCATGTCGATATTCTGCACTAGAAGAACCAGATACTGCAAGACCAGACTCTTTCTTCTTCTTTTCAGAGGCAATCCGCTTCCTGCATTCAGAAATATCATGCCCAGGTTTTTTGCAATAGTTACATCTCTTCTTCTTTTTGTTATCCCCTGAAGAAGAGGCACCATGAGAATGATCAGCATAGGAATGAGGGGGTTTACCAGCTGAAATATTGCCTTTGCCTTTGTTTTTATGCTGGGCAGCAAAGGCTTGGCTAGTATGATCAGCATGGGAATGAGGGGGTTTACCAGTTGAAACCTTGCCTTTTCCTTTGTTTTTATGCTGGGCCGCAAAGGCTTGATCACTAGCCATAGAAGCATTGCGATTTGCACGACTTTGCTCCTCCTGAAGAAGAAGAGCAACCAACTGGTCAAATGAGAAATGGTTGGCATTGCCACTTGCAACCAACCTCAATGTAGTAGCAAAGCCCTGATAAGAATCAAGCAACCCATCAAGGGTATTAGAAACAAGCTGAGAATCATGCATAATCTCATCAATGTTGGCCAATTGCTCTTTCAAATCCTTCACATTAGTGAGATAGGCATCCATGTTACCACCCTCTTCAAGGAATCAAGCTTCAAGTCCTTCAACTGCTTGCGGAGATAGGCAACCCTCGCCTCATTCCGCACCTGATACAAGGATGCAAGCTGATCCCATGCTTGCTTAGCTATCTTGCAAGACCGGATATGAGGGACAATAACCCACTGAAAGAGCAATTAAGGCATGTGCTTTGGCATCACGACAATCCCACTGAATCTACTCCTGTGTAGGACCTGTAATAGTAGATGCAGGTGCTCTAGAAGTAACATTAGAACCATCACCTGAAGACCCATCACCTAAAGTAGTACCAGAGGCGGTAGGTCTAGCACCAGAAGCTGCATTACGTGTACGCATGGTCTTAGAACCTGAAACAATATGCCATAAATTCTTGGCAACCAAAACTTGCCCCATTATGTATGACCACATGGGATAATTGGTGCCATCAAGCTTGTCATTAGCCTCAAGCATTCCAAAAAGGTCATCTTTGTTGCTAGCCATTGATGCAAATAGAGAAGCAGTATCACAATGGACAAAAGCTAAAAAGGAGAGATACAACTCTCAACTGCAAGAACTAGTGACTGCACAAGCCTCAAGGCTTTCAACTGCACAACTATCATGCTCTCCCAAATAAGATGTTGAATGGACAGTAAATATGTGGCTTCAAGAGTGCAAGAACCAGTCAAAAATGGTGACCTTCAATGCTCCAAAGTGTAGCAGCAAGGCCCAAACTGCAAAGTCGGTGAAAGTAGATGCCCCGAAAGACTGTAGCAAGGCCCACATGCCAAAATCGGCTGCAATAGGTGCTCCAGTAGCAAAACTGACCTCACCAGCAGCTCTGAAATGCTGGCACGCTTCACGAGGCAAACCGTACATTAGTTGCAGCTCACACGTGTGGTGTAAATGTCTGAAACTGTCTGTACAGCAGCAACAGAATTCGTACAGCAGCAACAAACCCGTACGGTTCACACATGTGATTGGCGTTGTCTTCAATGCTCCGTACAGCCGTAAATGCCTCCGTACACAGTCCGTACAGCCTTAGATGTGTCTCTCAGTTGTCCGTACAGCTATTTATGAGCCTGTCAGTCCCGAAAACATCCGTACTGTCACACGTATGAATGGCAACTGTCCGTACAGCAGCAGAAGTGCAATAAATGCACCGAAAAACTGTCACCTGTGCAGCAGCTGCTCCAAAAAGGTGTTTTCCCACGATGGAAATGCCCCTAGAGGCCCTAAATGTTCACACGTGTGGAAGGGGCCTTGGGAAATGAGCCGACCAGCAGGAAAAGGAGCAGAAATGCAAGAGAACAGGCCTCTAACAGCACCGGTGTGGCTGGAAATGGCTGAGGGGTAGTACCCTAACCTGCTCTGATACGACTGTTGGCTATGGCAGGCAATGGAAACGAGCTGCTGTATTCAAAATGCTGCTACAATGAGTGGAGGCTCAAGAGTGTGCCAATATGACAAAACCCTAGGGCTAAATGCCCTAGCTGGACTAAGTGTCCTAACTTACCTAGGTGGTACATGTACTAACTGTACCAATAGTCTTAACAGACTATAACTAGGCCTACAAGGCCCATACCAAGGAATAAGTAGCACCTATATGGATAGCTCATACAATGGCCTACACCTAGACCCCCCATTGTTGGTTTAGGACAGTTCTCGCGAACAGGGGTACCGCTTTTTTTGGGAGTCTCTCGGTTCCCACCAGTCTCGCTTCTATCGGGTGGGACCGGGAGCTCATTGCAGGACGAGTCGGAGATGGAGGAGGAGACAGAGGTGGACCTAGAGGACCTAGAGTGGCAGAGGGTCAGAATTGTGGGTCACTTGGGCAAGACTTAATACATTGATCCCTCCATCATCTTATCAACCCCAGATGAAGTGGTTTGGCGCCTTTGGATTTGGGAAAGCAGACCCTTATGTGACCTTCAGTGGGAACCAGGGGAGTGGTTTTGGCCCACCCACATAGGGCACTTGGACCGGATAGAGGAGGTCTCCTTCTTCTCGTATACCACTCGCATCGGGCGTCGTCCACAGCTGGAGGCAACATCATGGTCCCCTTCGAGGGAGCGCCATTGGCCAGAGTAGGATGTCTCGAGAGAGGTCATAGGCCAATTTTGGACCCGTCTCTAGACGAGTTTGCGCATGCGAAAGATCTCTTATTTCTTCTGGTTGTTGACACAAGGGGGTCTGTCCATCAGCCCCTGGCTAGAGCAGATGCGGATTGATGGCAGATGCACAAGTCGTGGGGATGGAGTTTTGGAGACCATCATGCACTGTCTTTGGGACTGCCTCTCTGCACAATGGATTTGGTTGGTGGCCCTCAGGATTGTTGCTAGCATGCGGAGGATAAGCAGGGATTTCACGTGGGGTATGGTGGCCTGGCTCACGGAGGGAGGCCACGCCTTTGCGATCGACCCTGTCACATCGGCTTACACGATACATGGACAATGTTACGCTCTAGCCGAGGTAGCATGACCTCGGAAGAATCAATCGACATTTCCCTTAAAGGATCTATGTTTGTAATTATTTGTTTGCGCTTCATGTAAATGATCGGAAGGGAATTAATGTCAAGGTCCTAGGTGAGGGTTGATAGCACCAGACTAGGTGGATCTAAGGCTAAGGGCCTAATGCAAGGAATGTGCCTAGGGGCAAAGGATATTAAAGCATCCCAAGAGAGGGGTGAAATGTTGCATTAGGAAGGCCCTATGATGATGACATGTGGCATCTAGATCCATCTAGGGAGATGGGGCTTGTTGAAGCTAGAGAGAGAAGAGAATGAGCTCTCACGTACGTTTTTGAATTGGAATTCTCTGTTGGCTCTCTGGTTTTTCAGCCAGGTTGGCTGAGTGGAACAAAGTGGTGCTTCTCCCGTGATCTGCCTGTAGGTAGTTAGTAGTTAGAGTGTTACAATTCGTGTCAGAGCCAAACGCTAGGAGATAGAGAGGGGACGAATTTTGATCAGACAGACGACGTGTCTGTTCGGTGGTCATCTCGCACTGGTTGTAGGAGATCGCGGGGTGTTAGGTGAAGGCTTTGGAGCGCAGGCGTGACGAAGATCGGCGTGAGCGTGGGATGCGTGAAGTGCATAGTGAGCGTGATCTGAAGCAGTCGGGTGTTAGGAGCGTGGGGCGATTCGGCTACTATGACCTCCACGCGACGGACAGACTAAATCGACGCTGACCTGCGACGTGATCGACGAATTTTGGAAGGGCGTTGCCCGTGACGACGAACAGCAGGGCCTGGGGACAGCGTGGTGGCTGAGCTTGTATTACAGGAGACCTTCGAAGCAATTCGTGGGTTTGGACGTGATCACGGAATAACCCGTGAGCAAGGTGTTCACGCTGCCGTGGTCTACAACGGAACCAAGGCTTAACAGTGATACGTGTTACGAGAGGCCTTCGATGAGATTCGTTGATGGTTGACGCTAGGCAAGGATTAGAGGTCACGCAGGTAGAGATTACGAAGGACTTTGACGGAACATTAGCTCACACGTAGCAATGGGTGACGCACGGACAGCGTGTTCATCTACGACCTATTTGTGGTAAAGTCTGTTTCATTTGCTCCTGGGATATCAAGTCGAGAGGCAGGGGCGTATCATTTTCGATCAAAGAGCAGACTTCGATCAAAGAGCAGGCTTCGGGGACTCGAATTGCGTGGAGTTCCAGGGGGCATCAATTTTTCCTTTATTATAGAATTTCAGTTTTTAGTGTGCAGCTTATTATTTCTGTATAGCAGAGTTTGCAGTTTACTATGCCTATGTATGTACCTGTGTGTTTCAATCAGAGTTAGTTTGCAGGAATTTCCCTCATGTGTCAGATGCCTAGTCAGTGTGCATGTGGGATTGCAGGTATTCCCTAGTATAGGGAATTGTGTCAGAGTGTCAGTACACTGAATTGCGTCAGTTTGTAAATACAGTTTTCTAGCGGTGTTTTAAAAAAAAAACAAAAAAAACAAAACAAAAGACCCATTGAACTAAATGGAAGCAGAAGAAGGGGCTTCCAGGAGGGACCCTGGTGAGTCAGGAGTCCGACCGACCCAGCAGGTGTCGCGCCCAGTAGCTCATACCTTATCTGGCAGGATTGCATTGCTTGAGGATGCCTTGCAACAACTATTAGCACAACAATTATAGGCCAATGCAGGGCAGTCTGAACTTAGAAGAGTGATACACAGTATGTCTGCCAAACCTTCTCGAGATGAGAAGGGAAAGGCTCCAATGGAACCGGAGTCTAGTGTCCATACGGTCGAGCCTAGGAAGGCTAAAGTACCAAATATTGCCAATTATAGGCCGGAAAAGTATTCTGGTCGGATGAACGACCGTAGTTCTGATGTCATTGAGACCTGGTTACACAAATGGGACGAGGCGTTCGCCATTTGTGAAATCAGGAATGATATCAAGAAGATCTGCGAGGCCACCCACATGTTTAGTGAGGCAGCGGATCGGTGGTGGATTAAACAACAAAAAGATGGTATAGCATCCACTACCTGGAAGGGGTTTAAAAGAGAATTCAGGAAATACTTCTTACCTCCTGACGAAGCGTCCCGAGCTTGGGATCAATATAGGAACCTTCGTCAGAGAAATTTGTCAGTGGCTGAATACACTGATAAGTTTCGAGAGAGCGTAATGAAGGTTGATGAATCCCTGCCTCAATCAATCCAAGTGAAAGATTTCATATTTGGATTGAATGATCGGATAAAAATGGAAGTTCGGGCTAAGTATGCGAACACGTTAGATGATGCAATAGCCATAGCCCTGAACTATGAAGATGCCAAGGGCAGCAGGCCAAGCGGGTTTGCACAGATCGGAACCTAGTATGGTTATCCAAAGAAATCTGGGTTTAAGAAGAAATGGATTAGTAAAGGGAGTGGTTCTCAGCCGAGTGGTCAAGCCAAGCAGACAAAACCGACTGAAACTCCTAAACCAAGTACCACCATTGGAGTGAAGAGAAAAGTAACCCCAATGGCAGCCCGGGCTTGGTCTAAGTCTCCCTTAAACCCTGAACAAAGAGAAAAAGCGAGGAGAGAAGGCTTATTTTTTGGTTGCCTTCAGCCTCATCAGTGGAAGGATTGTCCACGTAACAAAGATCGTCGGATAGCTGAGATGGTGGTCTCAGAATGCGACGTGGAAATGGAGGGAAGTCCCAGAGCGAAAGAGATGCAGATCCAGCTAGCGGGATCTTCTCAGAGGTTAGTACCTTGTTTGTTATGTGTGTCTGTTGCTAAGCTAGTAACGAGTGCACCTGATAATATCCTATCTAAGCCCGCAGCAACGGGGTATACAGCCTTTAATGATACGGAGTTAATTAAAATGAAAGGGCAAGTGGCCAATCATGATGTCATTGTGTTGTTTGACTCGGCGTCAACTCACAATGTGATTAACTCCAAGCTTATGAAGAGGCTAAAATTAAAGACAAGTCCATCTGACTATGCGTATACAGTCAGGATGGCAGATGGAAGTTCAACTGAAGTATGGGACCAAAGGATTACCCGGTTGGAGCTTTGTATTCAGGACTATGCTGAGAAGCTTGATTTTGAAATGACCAAGCTTGCTCATGCAGATATAGCCCTAGGTATGGCGTGGCATTCTAGGAAGAATCCAGCCATTGATTGGAAAAAGCACGTATATCAATTCAAGATGAATGATGTGCTTTATGTCTTGCGAGGTGAGAAAGATATACCTCAGGGACCGTTGGTTTCCGTGATGGAAATCCGAAAAGCTCAAAAATAGTTTTTATTCCTTTGCACAGCATCGGTAGAGCCGGTTGATGATTCTTCGGCTAGCACTGATGTTACGCAAAGTGGTGAGATGGCCAAGCTGGCTAATCTTATAACAGAGGAGTTCTCTGAATGTTTTAGGGATGAACTACCTTATGGGTTACCTCCAGAGCGGAACGTTCAGCATAAGATTGAACTGATCTCGGGGGCAGAACCTGTAAATAGACCTCCCTATAGAATGAGTTTTACTGAAGAGGCGGAGGTGCGTAGACAACTGGAAGAATACCTCAAGTTGGGGCTGATTCAACCAAGTTTCTCACCTTTTGCTTCGCCAGTGATATTAAAGAAGAAAAAGGATGATACGTTTCGCCTCTGTATAGATTACAGAGCATTGAATAATATCACTGTTAAGCACAGGTATCCGATGGCTCGGATTGATGATTTGCTAGATCCATTACATGGAGCCGTGATTTTCAGCAAGATAGATCTTAAGTGTGGCTACCATCAGATCCGAATTAGAGCCGAGGATGTGCATAAAACCGCTTTCAGAAGCAGGTTTGGTCATTATGAGTTTTTGGTAATGCCCTTCGGACTTACCAGATTTACTACGTCCGTATATCGAAAAGTTTGTAGTACATTTTATTGACGATATTCTAGTGTTCAGTAAAAGTATTACTGAGCATCGTGAACACTTAAGAATAGTGTTCAGTACTTTAAGGAAAGCCAGTCTTTATGTAAATAAAAAGAAAACTATACTGTGTATGGTTAGGCTTGAATATTTAGGATTCATAATTACTCCACAGGAGGTAGAAATGGATCCGAAGAAAGTGGCTGCGATACTAACTTGGCCAATCCCTCAGAGTCTGACCGTGTTGCGATCATTCTTGGGATTTGTCCAATTTTATAGAAGGCATATCAAAGGATATTCCGAAATAGTATCGCCATTGACTGATCTGACCTCAGATAAAGTACCTTTTATATGGGGACAGAATCAACAAGAAAGTTAACACCATAAAACAAGCTGTGGTCACAGGACCGGTGTTAAAAATAGTTGATCCCCAGAAACCGTTGTTCCTGGAAACCGATGCAAGTGGCATTGCGATGGGAGCAGTTCTCCTTCAAGAGGGAAGGCCAATAGCCTTTGAAAGCAAGAAGCTTTCTCCCTCTCAAAAAAATTGGCTAACTCAAGAATTGGAGTTGTATGCTGTTATCCATGCTTTGAAAACATGGAGGCATTATTTGTATGGTTCAGAGTTTTATGTGGATGTGGATCATGATACTCTGAAACATTTTTGTAAACAGCCTGACTTGAGGGGCCGCCAAGCTAGGTGGGCAGAGCTCATGCAGGAGTTTAATTTAACGATTCGGTACCGAAGAGGAAAAGATAATAAGGTTGCTGATGCGTTGTCTCGCATTATGCATGATATGAGTTTCACGGTATTAGAGAGTGCTCTAATGACCGAGATCAGAGAAACTCAAAAGGTGGACGAGTTTGTCCAGAGCTTATGGCCTAAAGCTCATGTGTTAAAACCCGGGGAAAATGAAAAGGAGGCCCTGCCATCTAGAAAAGGCCAAACTTATGCAAGATATACCATAAGGGATGGTATGCCGAAAAGAAATGGCAAGGTTGTAGTACCTAGTCAGAATGATCTCACGCAGAGAATCATTCGACAGTGCCATGATAGCCCATGTGCGGGACATCCAGGAGTCGAGAAGACATATGATCTCATGAAGCGAGATTTCTTTTGGCCAAACATGAAAAAGCATATTCATGAATATGTGACACGGTGTTTCTCGTGTCAAGTAAGCAAGGCCGAGCGGGTGAAGTCACCCGGACTTTTACATCCCTTGGAAATACCACTAAGTAGGTAGGAGAGTATTTCCATGGACTTTATTGTAGGGCTGCCTACTACCCAAGAAGGGTATGATTCTATCCTTGTGGTGGTTGATCGTCTAACGAAGATGGCTCACTTCATTCCGACTAGAGAGTCTGTTAGTGCCCCGCAAGTGGCGGATTTGTTTATTAGACATATATTTCGTCTACATGGATTGCCTAGATCCATAGTGTCAGACAGAGATGTTAGATTTACCGGTCATTTTTGGACAGCGGTATTTGAGACACTAAGGACTAAGTTGGGAATGAGTAGTGGGGATCATCCTGAGACGGATGGTCAGACGGAAAGAGTCAACCAGACTTTAGAGGATATGCTGAGGGCATATGTATCATTGAGGCAACATACATGGGACAAGTGGTTGCCATTGTTAGAGTTTGCCTACAATGATAGAAAACATTCCTCTACCAGGTTCAGTCCGTTTGAGCTGAACTATGGTTATAGACCAGCAAATCCAACTATAGTTGGAGTACCTCAGAGAGTGCCTAGTGCCGCGATCTTTGTAGTTCAGATGCGGGAGATGCTAGCACTTACAAGAGCTAATATCCGCCAGGCTATGGATAGAGCCAAGGTGTATGCGGATGAAAACCGGTCTATAAGAGTATTTAAGGAAGGAGAAAAAGTTTTTCTCAGAGTTCCTTCGCACTCGAAGTCGTTAACTTCAGGAGAGTGTGCTAAGTTATCACCTCGATACTGTGGGCCGTGGTTAATTCTAAAGAGAATAGGCAAGGTAGCCTATAAATTAGAATTGCCACAGGGGTGTAAGCTGCACCCGGTTTTTCATGTTTCGCGCTTAAAGAAATTTTTACATACAGGTGACTCACTAATCGAAGGTGTGGTTTTGTTTCAGGAGATAGAGGATAATGCGAGGCGCAAACCAACAAGAATCCTGGACCGAGGAACAATGCAAATACGAAATCGGAAGATACCCACGGTGTTGGTTGCATGGCATGGTCAGCCTCTATCCGAAGCTACCTGGGAATCCGTATACCAGTTGCAGAGAGTGTTCCCAGACTTTATCATCGAGGACGCTCATGTCTGAAGAGGGAAGGAATGTTACGCTCTAGCCGAGGTAGCATGACCTCGGAAGAATCAGTCGACATTTCCCTTAAAGGATCTATGTTTGTAATTATTTGTTTGCGCTTCATGTAAATGATCGGGAGGGAATTAATGTCAAGGTCCTAGGTGAGGGTTGATAGCACCAGACTAGGTGGATCTAAGGCTAACGGCCTAATGCAAGGAATGTGCCTAAAGCATCCCAAGACAGGGGTGAAATGTTGCATTAGGAAGGCCCTATGATGATGACAGGTGGCATCTAGATCCATCTAGGGAGATGAGGCTTGTTGAAGCTAGAGAGAGAAGAGAATGAGCTCTCACGTACGTTTTTGAATTGGAATTCTCTGTTGGCTCTCTGGTTTTTCAGCAAGGTTGGCTGGGTGGAACAAAGTGGTGCTTCTCCCGTGATCTGCCTGTAGGTAGTTAGTAGTTAGAGTGTTACAGACAACAAGTTTCCCGGATTGAGATCCACAATGCAGCTCAGCCCTCCCATTCACACCCACCAGCGCTCCCAGAGGATGGTGTTTGGGAGACCGTCTCTAGCATCACTGCCTGGAACGTATGGGTGGCCAAACACAGCAGGGTGATAAGGGGCCAATCGATCCCTCCGACGGCTACTTTAGTAGCCATCTGGCAGGATATTATTTTCACATTGCGCACCATTTGGGAGTGTGGTACTCCAGGCTCGAGAGCGACTGTCGAGAGGCGGGAGCTCTTCTGCCAGACATGGCCAGCAGGAGTTTTCTACACCCTTTCCACGAGGGGTATTCGTCGGGCATATAGACCACTAGCATGGTTGCTAGCTCTAGTTTCAGACTCTCTATAAGCGATGAGCCGTGAGATCTGGAAACGGATGGTTGTTCTTGTAGCTGGCAACCATTTCTTTTCTTTGTTTTCATTGACAGCTCCTATTGGAAGCTGGTTGAATGGTTTTTTCAAGCATTAATAGAATTTACTTCTTGCCAAAAAAAAAAAAAGGAATTTGATTGCTATATGCACTCAATTCCTCAAGATAAAATCATCCATTGCAAGCATCCAATGTACATAAAAGCTTGAGTTTTATTAAAAGGAGAGGCAAGCTTTGTAGCACAGATATATATCGTCAAGTACACAAAGCAATATCTTTTCATATCGTATTGGACTTGTTAATTTGTTTTGTAGAAGTCATCTACTCAAACGCCATTTTCTCTTAGACTTTAGTAAACACTTAATGAGAGAAGCATGGATAGAGGATTGCAAGGTTTTCAAAGTAAATGATTAACGTGTTTGCCTTATTTGTTCATATGCCACGAGCATCCACGAGTGGATGCAAGCATTTTCACACATCTGTGTGTGCAAGTGTTTGTGTGTGTGCACGGGTGCACGCAAGCGCATGAGTGTGCTTGTGTGACATGTGCAATGTGCGAGAGAAGGGGGGGGTTGCTGTTTTGATCACCTACTAACAGCATTGCAAGCCTTTTTTAGCATTCTGATTAGGAGCAACAGCCAAGTAGGTATGATTGCGGCAATCATCTACTAACAACAGTACAAACTTACTAACAGTAGAGAGAACAGGAAGAAAGTAATCACCTACTAACAGCAGTGCGAGCCTTTTTGCTAGCATTTGGATTCAGAACAACAGCCATGCGGGTACGATTGTGGCTATCACGACCAATTGCAGCATTCACACGACCTAGTTGGGCCAAAGGGACTCCACAAGTAAGGCTAAGATAAGACCTCTTAACAGATCGGGATTTGAACTGCTCAGACAAATGTCCATGGGCACGGTCATCCTGGCATCAATATAATGCATTTAAACATTATGAATTCCGTGACAGTCACAAACAACTCCATATGGCCTTAAGCATACAAGGACAATCAAAATGCTGTCATTGAAATGGAAATGAGAGATGCTAAGCCCACACTAATGGTTTCCAAATAACATCATGATTCAAATCTAACATGGTATATTATAAACTGCAGCCACTTTTTTTCTTCAATAAAATTGTGCACTTTTGTTTCGACTTCCTTGAGGTGTCTTCCACGACTCCCATCTGGTACTAAAAATGTACAAAAACACAGCTTTGTTTGCTATCACCTCAGAGCACATGCTTATTCCCCAAACAGGAAAACTTTAAGCCATTCTTTAATTGAATGATGATTTGAAAGGAGGCATTTGCAGTCTTGTTTGACGATTCCACTCTTCCAATGATTCCATTCTCTTAAATTCTTATATCACCCCTTGGATATTTATTATAGGCATAGCTAATTCTAGTTGTATCATACGATGACTGTGATTACAACAGTTTTAAGACTTTTAAGCTATGAACAACATTGGAGTGCAGGAACCGACGTTTACATGAAGGTGAGAAAAGTTTCATGGATGTAAAAGAGCAGGAAACCAGAATAAATAATAGACTTAATCTGCGCATTGGGGGAATAGATAGTTGCTTTGGCGAGAGAGAGGGGACAACTAATAAAATCACATGTCCCAAAGGGAAAATACCACAGGTTGAATGGGATGAAAAACTATTTCAAAGACAGGGCAGCAAGAAGGGGTCTATGAGACTGGGAAAACCAGATACAATGAGCTGAATGGGCGGAGCCTCGAAGCGGGCATCTACACCCAAGACAAGTACAACATAAACATAAAGACACTAGTACAAAAGTGTATGAGCCCATGGAAAGGACGGAAGTTGTGGTGTGGCGTCACTGTGGTAATCCTCTGTATGTTGGGGGAGGAGTCAAATCCACGAGAGGCCTCCGTGATGTACTAGGCTGCGGCGGGCATTAAACCTATGATAAAGCACTGGCGACAATCGGTGTGCATGGTCCGCTATGGTCTCCTAGCTATGGCCCTCTGTTGGACAAGTGCCAATATCACACCAAGGTAACGTTTAAGAGCAGGACACAATTATGGAAGTGTAGGTCATTGGGTGAATATTTCACCTATAGACCTATGGAAGTGTAGGCCATGGGGCGAATTGTTCCCAGGGTAGAGTTACAAATATTAAACCATGCTTCCATTTTCAAGGCTTCAATGGGTTTAAGTATACTTGAAGTTCATATGCAAGTCTTTTATAAGCTAGACTTTGAGAAGTGTCACCTTATAGATGGTTCTAGATGACTTATACCAATTGATTAGAGTAGTTGGAGGGGTAAATTTCGACGTCATATGAGGAAGTTATGTTAACTCTTGGGCGAATTTATCAAATTCGAAGCTCTAAATATTAGTCCCCCCCAGCTTGGAGATGCTTGTAGATTCACCATTCGGCGAGTATTCGCCCTTAAAATTTAACCGGGTCTGACCCGATCAGCCGTGCCTCTGATCTAATTGAACATGGAGGGAAGATCCCCGAACTTATCTATTCATCGGTCTATTATATCTCTTGCCCCGCGCCTCAGCTACGCCATCTCCCTGGAGCTTGCTGGTATATGCTATCCGATTGGAAGAACTCAAGGTACCCTGATCTCGTCTATGTGCCCCATCCGGGTGAGACAAGACTAGAGAGGGGTCCAAGGGGAGTAATCTATCTGTATGGAGTCCCACTGCCCAAACTCTTAAACCATCTGCGGGTACGGGCATGCCAACACCTCTAGTCGCCCTCAGCTGCTACTAAATTCATGGATGAGGATAAGGCCATCCATGGTAACTTGCATTTGCCTAAGGTCTAGGAACCATAATCCCTAACTCGGTAGAGGTTGTGATCCCTTGGAATGCCATGTCAAGCTTTAGAGGGGATGCCCCAAACTCAATCAGAATGATCTAATGTGGCACTGACGACTAGGTCCCCAACAAGACTCCTATACATGCCCGCTAGGTGGACCAAGGAGTCAAAGAGAAGAGCCTTGGCTCGAGGATCCTGGAAATGAGACTGAAAGCACTGCGGAGGTTACTTGGCGAGATTGTGTTTCAGCAAACAGAACCTACTATCATCTAGTGCAACAACCAAAGCTATATAGCTATTGCTTAGAATCCGATATCCCATGCCCAGACCAGGCACATAGAGATACAGTATCACTTGGTTACTGAGAAGATTTTGGATGGTGACATCTTGCTTGCCTTCTATTCAACGAAGGACAATGCAGCAGACCTCACAACAAAGCCTCTTCCACAGTAGATGCTCCGTCAACAATCCAACTTGCTAGGTTTGACAGAATCCAAGAGCTGAGAGGGGGTGTTAGAATTCTGGTCATCTCCTGTTTGTACTGTAGGGAATCAGGGCTGTTATGTGGGTGTGCCTGCCCGAGGATAGTGTTGGGGTAAAGGCACATTGCCAACCCTTCATTAAAAGATAGGGTAAACCTAATCCTAATAAAACATAAGTGAGTTTGTGGTGTGGCTCATTATTCTTTACACCCGCACTAGAGTGTCACTCTCTCTCACTCTCACTCTCTTGCTCTCTTCCACTTCTCTCCCCCTCACAACTGGTATCAGAGCCTCCCTTGCCTACCAAGCCTCCTCTCCCTAGCCTCATCTGCCTGCCCCATCCTTTCCGTACGGACGTACGGACAGATCCGTACGGCCGTACGTCGTCCGTACCACCGTACGGACAGATCTCGACAGATCTTGACGGGCTCGTCCTGCGCAGGTCGACGGTACAAGGCGGCGCATTTTCGCGGGCTGCAGGGTGAAGTCGCGGGCGCGGGCGTTGTCAGGTTGCAGGCGGCGCATTTCGTAGGGCTGCAAGGTTTTTTGTCGCGGGCGCGGGCGTCGTCAGTCTGCAGCTGTACAGCAGCTGCTGTACGCTGCATCAGGCAGCTGCATAGCTGCTGTGCGCAGCTAGTTGTACGGACTGTCTGTACAGTCGTACGGACTGTCGTACAACTGTGTACGGTCGTCTTCTTCACCAGCAGGTACAATTTTTGCTGCAAAGACTCGATTTTTTGAGGGAAAGTGTGCCTGCTACAGGGACAGAGAGTACACAGGTACTCTGCAGGGACAGAAGTACAGCAGGTACTTTGCAAGTACTGAAAAGTACAGCAGACATTTTTTGTTTAAAAAGGGATAGTGCTGAAGCACTCTGTTTTGTGCATGTGCGCGCAGTACATGAAGCATTTCTGATACATTCCTGAAGCTTTTCAGCTGTATACTGTGCATTTGTTGAGGTACAGCAGGTACTCTCGTGTCACTCACGCTTGAGGTGACTTGTGCCATAGTGGTGGTGTTTGCGCAGTTACTTGTCTTTCAGGAAGGTCAGATGCTTGTTTTGCAGAAGCTTCTATGCATTTACTGAGTGCAATTCTCAGTTTTGGGTGACCATTTCAAAGGGCTTTTGCCTGGATGTGTTTGCAGTATATGCCTTGAGGCAGTGTGTAGCCAGGGAGCACACATTTGCTTTATTTCCGCAGTGCATTTGGTGACATTTGTTGCAGGTCACATTCCTTGTACGCACTTTGAAAATCTCAGTTGAGCCACGCTTGGTCAGGGCGCATCGAGTTTACTCGGTCCCTAACTGCCCATCGTTGACAGTGCTCAAAAGATTTTCTACTTGGTGATTGTACTTTGTGATTTGTGTTGTTACTGAGTACACAGGGGCAGTCTATGCATTGCACATTGTCAGGTACAAGTGTCAGAGAGATTTCATATTGCATGCTACCTCAGTGTTGAGGTGTTCTACACTTGATTCAGGTGTCAGATCAAGGGGCTTTTGCCCAGACTTTGTTTGATAGCACTTGGGTTACCGACAGAGATCTTCAGATGCATTTTCTCCCCTTGGTATAAGGGTGATTGCTTGGGATTTATCCCATTTACTGTTGCAGGTTTTGTGACAGGCTGAAGGATCATTTATTTTTTTTTTGGGTGTTAGTCAAGTGGTTTCTGCAATTTAACTCAGTGCAAGATCTCATCTGAGGTGGGAGAAGTGATCAGTACAGTCAGTACAGCAGTGTTTACAGCAGTGTTGGTGGTTTTGTCAGATGATTGTGCACTGTTAAGCACTTGTTGAGCAGCAGCAGCAGTCTGAAATTACTGTTTTTATGCCTCTTTGAGCTCAGAACAGTTTGTCAGAAGATACAGTATTTGCAGGGACATTTACTGTTTTGCTGCAGATTTTACTGACAGTAAAAACAGCACCATTGAGAGTGCTTCTGGCTCTTGAATAGAGCAAGTTTTTTTTTTCTGAGAAATCAGAATTTTTATTCAGTCTTTTTTACTTCCAGGGAGTCAGGTACTTTCCTCATCTGATATGGCATCAGGGGGAAGTGATTCTTCAATTCTGAACATAAAGAAACTGGAAGGAGCACACAACTATGCATTATGGGCAGAACAGTGCTTGAATGTACTTCTGTTAAAGAAGATTGCTAAGCCCATAAGAGTGAAGGGTGTCAAGCCATCTGATATGGCAGCTGATGACTGGGAAGAGCTTGATTTGTCCGCGAGGGCAGCTATCATGCTCACTATTTCAGACACTCTTGTGTTCAATGTACAGGCTGAAAAGACCTCTTATGGTCTATGGCAAAGACTAGAAGAATTGTATGCCCAAAAGAGCTCAGCCAGTAAGGTTTATTGGCTGAAGAAGCTGGTCGATCTTCGCATGAAGGAAGGTACAGCTATGACCTCACACTTGAGTGAGTTCAATGCTATCTTTACACAGCTGATTGCACAGGGGTTGAACCTTGATGAGGAGTTCAAGGCTACTTTCTTGCTGTGTACCCTCCCCGAGAGTTGGGACACTTTCAAGACCACCCTGTCAAACTCGAATGCCACTCTTATTTATGCTGATGTAGAGAGCTCTCTCCTTATGGAGGAGATGAGCAGGAAGAATAATGCGGGCAGCAAGTCTTCAAATGCTTTGCAAGTACAGGACAGAGGCAGGACTCAGCAGAAGGGGAGATCTGCTAGTAAGTCCAAATCCCGCAGTCAGTCCTGTGGGAAAAAGGACATTGAATGCTTTTATTGTGGCAAGAAGGGACATGTGAAGTCGAAGTGCTTCAAGTTCATACGGGATCAGAAAGCCAAGAAGGCTGAAACAAAGGATGCAGGAAATCCAAGCAAAGGCAAAGGCAAGGCCAAGGCAGATGACTTGGATGCAGTGAATGTTGCAGCAGAGGACAGTGACAGTGACATACATGATGTTTTATGCTCTTCTGCTGTAATAGCACATGCTTTGGTTATTGATGGCCATGACATGCACACCTGGCTCTTGGATTCAGGTGCCTCTTTTCATGTTACTCCTCATAGGGAGTGGTTTACTTCCTACACAGGTACTCATGGAGTTGTTCATCTTGGGAACAACTATGCATGTCAGATTGCAGGGATTGGCAGTATACAGATAGTATTTCCTGATGGACAGTCATTTATGCTTGATGGTGTTCGCCATGTGCCGCAAATCAAGAAAAATCTGATTAGCACTGGCTTATTGGATGACAGTGGTTACCACACCACATTTGGGGATTCCAAATGGGTGATTACTGATGGCCAGACTGTAGTGGCTGAGGGTTTTAAGAGTGATACCTTGTACCCTCTTTATGTTTCCAGTGTGGGTAATCATGTTGTTGCCATAACCGAGCTGCCAAAGGTTTCATTGTGGCATAGCCGGTTGGGACACATGTCTGTTAAAGGAATGCAAGAACTGTCACGTTTGGGTTATCTGCCGCCTCTCTCTTTTTCAGATTTGCCTACTTGTGATCATTGTATTTTTGGCAAGCATTCTGTGACTCCTCATAAGAGGAGAACTCCCCAGAATAGAGCACCACTTGATCTAGTGCACACTGATTTGTGTGAGATGCCACAGTTATCACTAGGGGCTGCAAAATATTTTATTACTTTCATTGATGATGCCACACGTAAGGTGTGGGTCTATTTCTTGAAGCATAAGGGAGATGCCTTAGATGCTTTCAAGAAGTTTGTCGCTCAGGTTGAGAATCGGACAGGTCGTAGGCTGAAATGCCTCAGATCCGATAATGGGGGTGAGTTTGTGTCACATGCTTTTGTGCAGTTTTGCCAAGCTAAGGGCATCAAACAGGAACTCACAGCCCCTCATAATGCATCTCAAAATGGTGCAAGTGAGCGGATGAATCGAACTATTCAGGAGAAGGTTCGATGTATGTTGTCTTATGCTGCATTACCCCATGGCTTTTGGGCAGAAGCCGTGCAAACAGCAGTTCACATTATTAACAGGTCACCAAATAAGGCTTTGGAGTTGAAAGTGCCAGAGGAGGTGTGGTCTGGCAAGCCACCCTCATATAAGCACTTACGTGTATTTGGCTGCGAGTGCTTTGCTCATGTACGCAAAGATCTACGCACCAAACTGGATCCAAAGTCTATCAGATGCATCTTTATGGGTTATGGTGACGAAGGTGAAATGGGGTACAGGTTATGGGATCCCGTTAAACGGAAGATTATACGCAGCAATGATGTCATTTTTAAAGAAGATAGTGTACACAAGGAACCCGTGCAACCTGTGGAATACAGGAGGGTTATTTATGATGATGTTGGACAGCAAAGAATGCCCATTTATATGCAGCAGCAGCCTGCTGCAGATCACCCTGTTCAAGAGGGTATACAGGCTGAAAATCAGCCAGATAATTTTGCCAATGATGCACCACTGGATGTACCAACAGATGGGGCTGTAGTACAGCCAGATATGGTGGTACAGCCACCCGTCATGCATGAAGAACAGGCTGGACAGCAGCCTAATCCGGAACATTTTGTTAGGAGGAGCACCTGTGCACAACGGCCTCCTGCCAGGTTTGTTCCAGGAGCGAATAATGTGGCTGATTTTATCATGCTGACAGATTGTGGTGAGCCTTCCAGCTTCAAGGAAGCTATGGGAAGAGCAGAGAAAAAGAAGTGGGAGAAAGCCATGCAGTCAGAAATGGACTCCCTACTTCAGAATGATACATGGGACTTGGTGCAGTTACCTGCAGGCAGAAAGGTTTTGCCATGCAAGTGGGTTTACAAAGTCAAAGTGGATTCAAATGCTTTACCTCGGTATAAGGCCAGATTGGTTGCCAAGGGATTTAAGCAGGAAAAGGGCATTGACTTTGATGAGATTTTTTCCCCTGTAGTCAAGATGACTACTTTGAGAGCAGTGTTAGCTCTTGTTGCTCATGATGACATGGATTTATGTCAGATGGATGTGAAGACAGCTTTTCTTCACGGAGATCTTCATGATGAGATCTATATGAGTCAGCCAGAGGGATATGCTGTTAAAGGGAAAGAACAGCTTGTGTGTAAGCTCAAGAGGAGCTTGTATGGACTCAAGCAGGCGCCAAGGGAATGGTACAAGAAGTTTGATGCCTTCATGCAGTCCCAAGGGTATCATCGGTGTGAGACCGATCATTGCTTGTACACCAAACGGGCAAAGGATGGCACTTTGATGCTACTCATTCTATATGTGGATGACATGCTTATTGCCAGTAAATCTCAGCATGAGATTAGTGCTTTGAAGAAACAACTGCATAAGTCTTTTGACATGAAAGACTTGGGTGATGCAAATCATATTCTTGGCATGCGTATTACTCGTGACAGGTCCAAGGGACTTTTGTTTCTGTCACAGAAAGAGTACATTGACAAAGTACTGCAGAGGTTTAAAATGGAGGGAGGGAAGTCCATTAGTACCCCGTTGCCTCCACATTTAAAACTCAGCAGTAAGGACAGCCCCAGATCAGATGATGATAAGGCTGAAATGGCCAAGGTTCCGTATGCATCTGCAGTTGGATCTTTGATGTATGCCATGGTTGCCACTCGTCCGGATATTGCTTTTGCGGTGGGAGTCATTAGCAGGTATATGGCAAATCCAGGCAAGCGGCATTGGGAAGCAGTGAAAGGTGTCTTGAGGTATCTCAAGGGTACCAAAGACTTGTGCATATGCTATGGTAGGCAGGATGCATTGGTGCATGGTTTTACAGATTCAGACTATGCAGGGAATGCGGATAACCGGAAGTCTACTACCGGTTATATTTTCACATTTGCAGGAGGTGCTATATCATGGGTGTCTCGGTTGCAGAAATGCGTTGCACTGTCAACCACAGAAGCTGAATACGTTGCAGCCACCGAGGCTTGCAAGGAAGCAATATGGCTTACTCGGCTGGTGGGAGATTTGGGCATTACAGGAGATATGCCAATTTTGCATTGTGATAGTCAGAGTGCTATCATGTTGGCAAAGAATCCGGTCTTTCATCAGAAGACCAAGCACATAGAAGTGAAATATCATTTCATCAGGGAGGTACTGGAAGACAAGCGACTTGAGCTTGTGAAAGTGCATACTGATGATAATCCTGCAGATTTGCTCACTAAGAGCTTGCCTACAGAGCCGTTTGCACATTGCCGCCACATCATGGGATTAGGATGAGACCATTCTTATTTTATGGTCTTGTATACAGTAACTGTATATTGCTGTAATTTTTATTCTTTTCTCCCCTTTAGGCACATTGGCCTTTAGGTGGGAGGTTGTTGGGGTAAAGGCACATTGCCAACCCTTCATTAAAAGATAGGGTAAACCTAATCCTAATAAAACATAAGTGAGTTTGTGGTGTGGCTCATTATTCTTCACACCCGCACTAGAGTGTCACTCTCTCTCACTCTCACTCTCTTGCTCTCTTCCACTTCTCTCCCCCTCACAGATAGTTGTAATGTTCTCTTCTTCTCCCTAGAATTCTGTTGGTAGTTTGGGGGCTGTACCAGGGTGTGTTGCCAGGGTATTCAGTCTGGATGGAGGGTTGACTGTAAGGCCTGGTTTAGGGGCTGGTTAGGGGCTGTTAGAGGCTGTTACTGCCAGCTAGTAGCAGGACTGGTTGGGGCCAGTCAGGCCATAGGCCGACCAGCTAACCAAGGAACCAGTCGAGCCAGTCGGCCTGACTGAGGAGACCGACCAGCAGGGCCCCCTCCTATAAATAGGGCTCAGACTTTGGCCCATTGGTTGTATCTTCCAGAAGTGGTTTTCTCTCAGCAGTAAAGCAGAGTTTTTCCAGCATATCTGCTGAGGATTGAGGCAGGGAGAGCTGCAGGTATGCCCTGAGAGCAAAGGATTTGCATGCTATGTACGCTGGGGGCAGTTGAGACACGAGCATTTTCTTTGTATTTGCCCAGCCTATTATGAGATACAGGGACACTACCTTGTCTCTACCTAGAGGGGAGTGGCTTCAGTCCACTATCGTGACTGGTACATTTCCATGACCAGGTCTGTATTGGGCTCTATCTGATGGAGATGCGCTGGCACATGGAGACGATGGATCAGAGAGCACCAAGAGGCTAAACCACAGGACATGGAGGCTGACCGGGGACAGACTTCTATACATATGAGTCAGCTCCAGGACACAGTGGAGTAGAGGAGGAGCTAGCTGATGTGAGGGCAGCCTGGATCAGCAGAGAGAGCCGACACGATGCCATTGAGAGAGGGATGCACAAATCACAACGCGAGACATAGAGTAACCAGAGCACATTCTATTGAGGTCCGACCTATCACAGCTTTCCTCAGGGGGGGACCGACAGAGACGAGGGGTCACCTTGGACATAGCCTAGAGAGTTTAGAGATCGAGGAGACCGTGCCCTCCGCCACAACGCGCGAGACGGCTCGACAAACGCAGATATGAAATATTTTCACAGCTCACACAAAAGCCATCACTGTGCCGGGCTTCGGTTTCTGAGTCCAAGCTCAAAGATCGACTTGATTCAGCTTGTTCTTGACTGATTATAGTTATGATTTTGCTGGCATAGATTAGTACTCAGCAAGGGCCCTAGCACGCCCCTTGCTCCAGCCCACTGAGGCTTGTATGAGTCTACTTTTTTTGCACACTTTGTCCCATAGGCCCACGAGGCCTCCCGCGGACATTGATAGATCTCTCTCTCTCTCTCTCTCTCTCTCTCTCTCTCTCTCTCTATCTATCTATCTATCTATCTATCTATCTCATGTGTCTGCCCAGCCTACTATGAGATTCGGGGGTAATACCACTACCTCTTTCAAGATGGGCACGGCTTTGGTCCACATCCATGACCAAGTCTGCATTGGGCTCTACTTGATTGAGATGCAACAACATAGAGAGAGAGAGAGAGACTATTGCAACAAGATTAGAGAGCAACAGAAGGGGACCACACAACAGGAGGCTGAGGTAGACCAAGCATCGACATGTCACGGACTTCTATGCATTTGAGTCAGCTCCAGGACATAGCGGGGTGGAGGAGAAAGAGCTACCTGACATGAGGGCAATGTAGATGAGCAAGGAGAGATGACGCAAAGCTACCGAGCGAGGGACGCGTAGACCACACACAACACAAGAAGTGACCAGAGCACGCACGATCGAGATCCAGTCCATCTCAACTCCCCTCAAAGGTGACCGCCAAAGACGAGGTGTCACTCTTGACATAGCCCATCGAATACGGAGGCTAAAGCGAGAGACAGCTCGACAAACGTAAATCCAAGATGTCTTTGCAGCCCATTGCAAAGCCACCACAGCACCGGGTTTCAGATTCTGAGCTTTTCCTTTTCAATTTTCTGAGTTTTTTTAGTTAGCTTAGCAATGGCCCTAGCGCGCCCTTTTCTTCAGCCCATAGAGGCTTGTATGAGTTTCTTCTTTTAATGTACTTTGTCCCATAGGCCCACGAGGTGTTCCGAGGACATTACTCTCTCTCTCTCTCTCTCTCTCTCTCTCTCTCTCACACACACACACACTTTTTTTTTTGTGAGAAGAAATATTTTATTGCTGTAAAATAATTACATTCATAGTTACTTCAGAGTGGAGTAACTACTACTCAACTGAAAATCTCAATATGAAGCTGTATATACATCATGATCAATCAAATGAGTCTAGCAGCAATCATAGAATGATTGCTGCAGAGATCGTTTGCAAAAAACAAAAGATGAAAAAAGAGGATCACCAAAGACTCTATGATTTCTGTCCAGCCATAGAGTCCACAGTGCCTAGTAGCCCACCCAAACAAAAAATAAATCAAAACCCTGTCTAGCTGGATGAACTTCAAACAACCAGAAGAACCTACCAAAAGTAACAGTAGGAAACCTCGCTCGAAGCCTCTGTCGGATTAGAGCGAGGAAATCACAAGTGTGCGGACAGTGCCAGAAGATGTGACGCACAGATTCAGATGAATGTAGACATCTGTGGCAAACAGCCGAAGCAATATGTCTATGCGCGAGTAACTGCCCATATGGAAAAATGCCAAGTAGGATTCGCCAAAGGAAAAGTTGTTGCCTAAGAGGGACTTTATAATGCCAAAGGAGACATAGTCGCTTTCTCCACCACTGTAGTGGACGATCCATATGCCAAACAGAATTTACTCTTTCAGAAATCCAAGGCAGAAATAATAACACTTTATATAGAGAGGGCACCGTGATATGTGAAAGCTTCAAAGGACGGGCTGAAGAGGAAGAAGAATGTAGAGTCCAATCCTCAAGCCTATGCTAAAGTTCCAAACGAGGTACCGGCAAGAACGGTTGGAGCATTTGTGAACAGAAAGGACGATAATGAGCTCCCAAACCATATTTGCTAGCAGCCATAGAAAAAGATAAAAGAGTGCCATCATCCTGAAGTACATCCACCACTGAAGAAATGCCTTTGAAAGAGAGAAAATAAGAACGCCTGGGTTCTTGTATGGCCAAAGGAGGGTGGAATACTTTGGACCAATAAATGTTCTCAACCCTCAAGGAATTTCCCGACAAAGAATCCCTGCCATGCCATTCCAAGTGAGATAAAATATGCTTCCAATCAAGAAGCAAACGAGAGACAAAAGGACAGCCTCTGATCTTGCCTTGAATAGAGCCAAATAGGAAATCCCACTGTGTAGGCTGCCAATGCCCAAAAGCAAATGTATCAATATGCAATAAAAGAGAGCGGATCATGAAGGCCCAAGGCTGATCCCCTTGCATAAACTGCAACATCATTTTCCCCCTGTGAGCAAGTATATGCATTTGAATATTGAGTATGTTCAGTCCCCCATGCATCTTTGGAGAGCAAAGACAATGCATAGAGAGTAATCGGAGACTTTTCTTGCCATTTTTTAAACACCAGAAAATTTCCATGATAGCAGACATAAAGGAAACCAGATCTACCTTAGTGAACATGATGAGAGGCAGATAGAATTGTATGTATGCTATCAGAATGGATTGCGTTATTCGCAAACGACCATGTAATGGCCAAGTTGCAAGCTTTCAATATTCAAGTTTTGCCCTCAACTTTGTGAGCACCCAATCAGTTTGTTGAGAACGAGTGAACCCCCAACCTATAAGATAGCCAAGATGTCGAATCAATTGAGAAGTTGGAACAATTTCCCCACGCCACAAAAGACTATGCCAGTATTTTGCATGCAACGGCAATAATTTTGATTTCTGAAAATTGACACGAAGACCAACAGCCAAACCATATGTAGAAAGAGCTTGCATAATCATGGAGAGATCACTCCGTGTATTTTTCGGAGTAAAGAAAGAATCATCAGCATATGCTTGAGTGATAATGCTACGGCTGCCAGGAATTTCCAGTCCGTGCAACATGCCAGTGTCCAAAAGGTGGTCCATATATTGAAGCATTGGATGAGTGGCTATGGCAAAAAGTAAAGCACTGAGGGAACATCCTTGCTGAACGGAACAACCAAGAGTCCAAATTGTAGAAATATCCCCTGAAAGAATGCATGCAGCTTTACTATCTTGATATAGCCAATTAATAACCTCCTGCATTTTTGTGCCGAATCCCAATGCCTGCATAGTTGATGAAATGAAGTCCCACTTAACAATATCAAAGGCTTTGGCAATATCGACTTGTAATAGCAAAACATCCTGCTGCATATATTTTGCATATTCGATTCCAACATAAGCATTAGCAATGTTATCTGTGATATGCCTACGCGGAACAAAACCATATTGCGCAGGATGCAACCCATCATGTAAATAACCTTTGAACCGATCAACAATCATTTTGAAAGTGACTTTGTAAATGACTGGCATAAGTGTGATAGATCTCCAATCAGCCAAAGCTTCACAAATTTGCTTTTTTGGAAGGAGTTTAACAAGACCTCTCTTCCACGTGTTAAGCATTTTCTGATTTTGCCAAGCAGAGTTCACCATATGCAGCAATGTATGCTTCAAAAGAGGCCAATATTCTAGAAAAAACTCAACTGTGAGACCATCCCATCCTGGAGATTTTCATCTACCACAGGACTTGATTGCATCTGACAATTCCCTCTCAGTAAAAGGTTCCTCCAATTCCAAATCTTGAGTAGTGGAAATAATAGGAGAAACATGCTGTAAAAGTGAATTTCTTGCAGACAGAACCTGCTGCGGGGGAGAATCTGCAGAACCAAACTGCTGAGAGAAGTGATGGACACAAACAGAAGCAAGCTGTGACTGTGATGTAGTCCATGAACCATCAGGCAGAAGCACCCTGCAAATGTTTGATTTTAATCTCTTCTAATGCAAGCTTTTAAAAAATTGTTTGGAAGAGCAGCCTTTATCTGTAAAAGCTCTTTGTCTTGCTCTAGTCTCCCATTTAGCCAGTTTCCTGTGATCATTGATTTGAAGACAATGTCTGGCTTGGCATAGTGTTGTTTGCTCATGCAAAGACAATGGACGAAGATGGCTGAGTTCAGTGAGGTCTTGACAAGTCAATTTGGCCTGAGCAACAGTTTCTCTCAGAGTCTTCATGTAAGACTTGCCATAATCTCTAATTACAACTTGCATTTTGGAAACAATAGAATCCCATGCATTATCAATATCAAAATGGCTCTGAGAAGACAGAGAGTGAGATGCTTCAGTAACCATGGCCTTGAAAACAACATGCTGCAAATAGCTATTGTTCACAATCAGATGTCGCCTTTGAGGCAGTCTATCATCTGGCATATCATAATAAGATAACCTCAACCATAAAGGTGCATGATTTGAATGCACAAAGGCATAGTCAATCCATATTTTACATGTAAAATCATCATTTTGTTGCGGAGCTACACTATAACAGCAATCCAGACGTGCCTGATAAGAAGAGAGGGCATTATGTTGGAAGGTGTAGCCTGGTGACAAAGGCTGCAATTCCTTCCTAAGGTCAACCAAATCAAGATGCATCAGTAATTGAAACCATGCATGCCTTTCAGGAGTTAACATATGAGTATGTCCTAATGTATTGTCACCCTGTTGCGGAGCATTATTGAAATCCCCACATATGAAGGCATGATATCTCCATGGATATTGGTGCATGGCATCCCAAATTGCAGTTCTATCCCGAGAAGATTGAGGTGCATGTTGGAGATAAGTGCACACTAAGTGTACTATTTCCTAGTCTACATTTGTCTAAGTCTAAGTCTAAGTCTAAGTCTAGTCTTTATGTCTTGAGTGTGTGCCATGTGGCACTTCTACAATTATCCCATAAGCACTCTTGCTTTATGTCTTGTACTTTGGCCCATATATTCAATGGGTCACATCATTGTAATCTATCAGTCTAGCTTGTGTCTTGTCTACACTCTTCTCAAGGTATTTCTAGTCTTTCAGTCTTGTTATTTCATTTCCAGTTTCTAGTTCTAGTTCTTGCTTCCATATTCCAACATGGTATCAGAGCATGTAGATCCCCTCTCCTCTCCTCTCACTCTGCTGCAGCCATAGCTTCATCTTCTCCTTTCAACTTCTCTCTCTCTCCGCCTGCTGCTCCTGTTGGCCACTATATCTGAATCGCGCCCCCCTTCTACACATCTGCCTCTTCATCTCAGCCTCAGGCCGCTGTCCATGCTGCACCTGTCTGCCCCAACAATAATGCGAGCACCTCTCCATTTTCTGCGCTGGAGCTGCTCCTGTTTACTCTAGATCTGCGCTTCAGATCTGAGCGCCAGATCTGCGCGGCTCAGCCACAGATCTGAGCGCCAGATCTGTTGTCACGCCAGATCTGCGCAACATCTCCTGTCACTGACAGATCTGCACCCGCTCCTGCTGTTGTACCTGCTATCCGTACAGTGCCGCCATCCGTACGCCGTACTTTGCTCGCCGTCCGTACGCCGTACTCTG
Source organism: Dipteris shenzhenensis (assembly GCF_047967505.1). Lineage (NCBI taxonomy): Eukaryota > Viridiplantae > Streptophyta > Polypodiopsida > Gleicheniales > Dipteridaceae > Dipteris > Dipteris shenzhenensis. Next base: position 53,460,280 of record NC_141617.1, read on the forward strand.
TTCGCCGTCCGTACAGCTGTCCGTACAGTCCGTACGACTGTACGGAATCCGTACCTGCACAGGCTGAAGACTTCTTCGACTTCATCTGCACGAAGATCTGCATCCCTTTTTCATCTCTATCTCTGCTCGGGATTGAGGTACTAAGCTTTGCCTCTTTCATTTTGCTGAACAGTCTCTCCTTTTTTTTGCTGGTTCCTCCTACTTCGATGGGCTGTCATATGCTATGGCCCTGACAAAGTGGTGAGAGAACCGGCTTCTGGGATCTCTTCCTCTCATTTATTTTCTGCAAAATTGTAAGGGAATAGACACTGCCCTTGCATCCTAGCAAGAGGTAAGACCTTCCCACATGGCATCTTCCTCTCATTCTCTCATATCTATCGACAAATTCAATGGGTCCAACTTTCATACTTGGCAGATCAAAATCAAGTGCCATCTTATGAAAGAAGGCCTTTGGGACATTGTTCACCGTGATGCTCCCGAAGGTCCATCTGAGCAAGTTGTTGCTGCCAAGAACGACAAAGCCTATGCTATCATATTGCTCGGCCTTGGAGATGATTACATTCATCACATCTCCGACATACAGTCTGCTCCTCAAGCATGGATCACTTTGGACACTCTTTTTGGAGCCCGATCTAAAAACTCTAAGATTGCACTTATGATCTCATTCTTTGATCTACATATGCAGGAAGGAGCTACTATAGCCTCTCATGTCAATTATCTTCGCAGTCTTATGGTTCAGCTTGCGTCAGTCAAGTCTCCCATCTCCGAAGATATTGCTATTGCTGTGCTTCTCAAAAGCTTACCTGACTCCTATGCTACTCTTGTCACTACCTTCAAGTATCATAATAATCCTTCTCTTGAGGGTATCATCAATGCTCTCCAAGAGGAAGAAAGAACTCAACAACGAAAGGTAACTGACACTGCATTTTTAGCAAAGAAAGGAAGTTCTAAGGTAAGAAAGCCTTGCACCCATTGTGGCAAAACTAATCATGTGGAGAAGGACTGTTTCAAGGCTCATCCATGCACCATTTGTGGCCGTGATAATCACCGGGAGAGGGACTGCTACTCCAAAACCTCTACATCATCTCCTGCATCTACCTCAGCCCATGTTGCTGCAACATCTCCATCAACTGATCCTGCTGTTCCTTCCTTACATGATGAGAAGTGGGCTTTCTGATTGCTTCTATGTTTTATCTACCACCGATGATGTAGGTCAAGGGGTTCTAGTGTCTTGGTCTTTCTATTTGTCTACAGTCAGTCTTCTGTCTATCTAGTCTTGTCTGTCTGTCTATTTGTCTATCAATCTGACTGTGTTTTAGATCCATCTTGTCCCTACCCTTGTGGACCCATATGAGGATATCACTTGAGGAGGGGTGTCTCAGGATCTTTTGTCTGTCATGTTTTCTATCTTGTCTTTTAGCCTATCAGTCTTTATGTCTGTCTTCTAGTCTTGTCTTTCTGTCTTACTCCTAGTGTCCACTTAAGGAGGGTGTTGGAGATAAGTGCACACTAAGTGTACTATTTCCTAGTCTACATTTGTCTAAGTCTAAGTCTAAGTCTAAGTCTAGTCTTTATGTCTTGAGTGTGTGCCATGTGGCACTTCTACAATTATCCCATAAGCACTCTTGCTTTATGTCTTGTACTTTGGCCCATATATTCAATGGGTCACATCATTGTAATCTATCAGTCTAGCTTGTGTCTTGTCTACACTCTTCTCAAGGTATTTCTAGTCTTTCAGTCTTGTTATTTCATTTCCAGTTTCTAGTTCTAGTTCTAGTTCTAGTTCTTGCTTCCATATTCCAACAGTGCATAGACAGAGGCAAATTCAAACACCTCGCCTTGGATGATGCATTGAAGAATAATCCATCTGCCTTGGTTGTCATTTAAGGCAATAACTAGCTGAAGTTCATGCTTGATCAGAAAGACTACTCCTGAGAAAGAATGCTCCCCAGCATAGAAGATATCATAGCCACAATAATAACCTGTCTTTCCTGCATAGACATGTTGATTGTGTTCATGTAATGCCACTATGTCAGGCTGAAATCTATTGATAAACAGCCACACTGATTTCCATTTCCTACTGTCACACATCCCCTGAACATTAAGAGAGAAGCATTTGATATGAGCAGTCATATTTACAGATATTTATAGGAGAATAACAGCTATGTACAGCAGCAAGCTTCATGATGTCAACCCTGCATTTCTACCTCAAGGTCAGGGCCTCTTCCCTGAGAAGAAATAGCCACTTGAGGAGTGGACAGCAAAGCAGCAACCTCTTCTTCAGGGAAGAGGGTTCTACTAGCTGTCACTGCAGCCGATGTGATCCCAATTCCTGCATTGACCTCTGGGAAGTTTCCACTAGAAGATGCATCATTTCAAGTGCAAGGGAGTAGAGGTCGTCGAGCAGAAATAACTTTTCTTGGACTGTGCCATCCATCAGTTGGAGGTTTCAGTCCTTTTGCTAAGGATTGAACAAATAGATAGATAGTGTAGATGTTTTGTCTTCAGGAGGCCTCACAGGCCTATGAGACAATCTACAAACATAAAAAGTAACTCATACAAGCCACTAAGAGCTGAGGCAAAGGGCTCCCTAAGGCCCTTGCTGAGTGCTATGCTAAGAACCTCATAACTCAAGCCTAGTGCTGAAGACAAAACACACCATGTAAGGGTAATATACCTAGATGAATCCAGGGACCAAGAACATTCCCAAACTCATCCTCTAAAAACCACAACATAGTGCAGTTTCAATCCGATAGTCATCATAAGATTGAAAACCATAAACTCCATCACACATAGCAGGGACTAGCTACTATGACATCCCCACTCACGTCATCAGCGCCCAACAGTGGGTGTAGACCATAGTATAAAAATATGCTCTCACACATACAAATCCACACACCCACACATACTTGAGCATCCTTTTATACAAAGTCTTCATACTGAGTTTCTGTCGGCACTCCGGAGGTGAAGGGCAAACTCAGCCATGACGAAGGCTAGCACTAAAGGAGAAGACAAAACAGACTATGTAAGGGTAAGATATTTCCCAAGCATCGATTTAGATGTGGGTCATAGATAATAGTTGTCTCTATTGTAATGCTCATTTTGCAACGTTTTTGCTCGTGCAAGGAGCTGTATTACAATGTATTTGGCTAAGCCCACGCATGGACGCTGCTACACAGTTCTTGTCAAATACCTTCCGAATGCTTTCCGAATACGGGCAAAATACTTAACGAATGCTTTCAAAGCCATTTCCTCATTTTCTGAAGCCTTATTTTGTCTCTTACATTAGAGAAGGATGTTAACAACTTTATATTCATTGTTGAGTAGCGTTGTGTGAAGGAAAATATGCATTCAAGCGTGAATGGGGATCCTTAGACTGACTACGAGGGCTCTTTTACATTCCCACATAATGATTGGACCCTCTAATTCCCGAGAATACTCTAGATGTGGAATATACTACATGTGTGGAGGACTCTTTTAATTCCCCAGACATTGATTGGCTCCTCTAGTTCCTAAGAATAGTGTGCTGCCATCAAGAAATTACTCCCCGAATAATTGTACCCATAGAAGCAAAGTATTGATATTCTTGTAGAATATGGTTTTGGGAGCTCTCCTCATGCAAGCTCTTCCCCTATGCCCACATATTGTTACTGATCGAGAGGCATGTCCCCCTACCTTCTTGTGACTAGGATAAGGCCCTTCTTAGAGTTGGCAGCTGATACACTTTGTGAAGACGTTGTTAGAAATGGATATGATTTTATACACTAGAAGCTGGTATGGGATGTGTTCATTGATAGAGAAAGAAAGAAAGAAAAAAATTTTATTAGAGTCTTCAGAAGACTGATGGGTCTATGAGACTGAAAGAAAACCTCATACAAATCACAGTAAGGGTGGAGCTACTGAAACGAGCATCATCACCCGTGCTGAATCCTAAGTCTGATCATACATAATCAAATACATCTGGATGTAACAATGAAAAGAAAAAGACTAAAGCGGAGCGGAATCCTCCGTATGTCATGTCACCTTGGTTGGTGCATAGCCGGTGATGGGACGCTGGTGCCCGTCAAGGGGTGCCATGCGTCTCTGGATGTAACAATGAAAAGAGAAAGACTAGAGCAGAGCGGAATCCTCCGTATGTCATGTCGCCTTGGCTGGTGCATAGCCGGTGATGGGACGCTAGTGCCCGTCAAGGGGTGCCGTGCGTCTCGGTCTCCTAGACGAGGCTCGACGCAAGACCAGAGCCATCATGACTCCCGTGGGATGTATCCCGAGTCTAAACAATGACGGGAGGTCCCCCAGAGTGATCTGTGCCCCCTCGATGTCTCATGTGTTGTGCTGCGGTCGTCGGGTCGGGGTCTCTGTCACGTCTACGGCTAGAGACTGGACGATCAATGTCACTCGATAGGAAGAACTCTGTGATCCTGCTCTGAGAGGTGTTTGATGATGTGGCCAAGCCCCATCGCCTGAGTAAGTACCCTCTGTGTCGGACCCGCTCGTGAATGAAGGCCGCGAGGCATCTCTGATCTGGGTAGGCGAGGAATCTGGAAAGGAGCTCGGAGCCGTCTCTGAAGACACAGTGGTAGCGACCTCGGATCTCGTAGTACATTGGGCACCTAAGAAACTATAATGGAAGGTAATTTCCTTTGACTATCCTAAGTGAGGAGTTTTGGAACTCTATGAGAAGACTGGCACAAGGAGTCATGGACATGGATTTAGGTGCTTATTTGTGCATAACCATCTCTTTCTTCAATTATTCTTTTGACCTTATTTTTATAAAAAATATATGAGCAAGAAAGGAAGTTCTATAGCCGATGAGATTCCTAGAATGCTTTTGTGATGGAATAGAGAGATGCTACATAAAGTTCTTGCATTTAACATGGTCTTGCCCAGAGATTCCTTGTTTGCAAGAATTGAAAATGGTTGGGCCATCCATTTATTTTGTTGGGATGCTCATAAGTATATATTTGGTAGATTTAATAATGATATTGGTCCAATAGAGACTTGATTGATTTAAGTGGTTAAGATTTTCTACATTTTTTGTGATAGACAAAGATTTAGGTGGTTAAGATTTCTACATTTTTTGTGATGAGGCAGAATGGGCCTTATGAAACATATATTTGACTCTTTAAAGAATTTTAATCCTACCCTGAGATATTTATAAACCTTAACTTAGCTTTGATAATTGGGAAATGCCGTTTGTTTGTCATGAGTTGCTAACTTGAAATGTAATTAAACGCGGCATGGTGCCTAGCACATAAGCGTGATTAATCCCTAGGCCCAAAGTTTTCCAAGGAATTAAAAGAGTGGTTGTTAAGAAATGATGATGTGGCATTTTTAATGGGCCCCCTAGAGGGCCATGTAGCTTCAATGGCCCCCCCTAGAGTTCCAGGTGGCTCTAGTGCCTTCTACATGCTCCTTTGCCATTCTTGGACCTTCCTGGGCCTTCTAAACTTCACATGTGTGGTTTTCTCTCTCATCTTCTCCCTTTGTTGAGATTTTGGACTGGTTTTTCAACCTCCTTTAGCTGAATTCCGTTTTTCTTCATAACTCCTCACCCGTTTGGATTCCTCGACTTCCGTTGGCCCGATGGCTTCACCTCTGCCTCCCCTTCGTAGAGATATGCTTTTCCCTCCGTGCGTTTGATAGTACGGGCAGAGCTGAGCACTTCTTTTGCTGGTCGAATTTGCAAAAGTGGCTTTTTCTGGACCTTTTTGCTTCTACCGCCTCCTGGGCCTGTCCTCTTGCAAAGCTACAGCTTTCTGTTGAATTTCGAGTGATCCCACGCACTGGTTGACTGGTTTTTCTCAGTTTTGGAGGACTTTCCGGCGATGAAACTTCTCCTGAAACTTCTCCAAAACCTTCTCAATGCATTCCTCTCTGAAGCACGCTTCTTTTGAGCCCAAGAACTCCCATTTTTTTGCGATAGAAGTGCTTCTTTGCGCATTTTTCAATGGAATTCTTGCTGGTCGGCTCTTGTAAATGCTCTTTCTTCATGCCTTTGCACTCTGGTTGGCTGAGAATGCAATTGGGCATTGGCTACTATGTCCTCTTGGCGATTGAGGACTTGGTTCGAGTTTTCAGGGCTTGGTGAGTTGTGATTTTGATGCTGCAATTTCTTTTTGCCATAAGCTATTGGTTGGCCTTGTGTGCCCCCTCTTTCTTGGTTCACACGTGCCCAGACAGTGCTACATGAGTCATTCTTTGGTTGGGTACTTTGCTGATTTTATTTTGGAGCTTTGAAAAGCTTTGTGAATGCCATCTGGAAACCACTCAAAGAGAGTGCAGCTGGGGTGCAGTAAGATTGCATCTGGACAACCAATGGAATTGCACTCGGAAAAGAGAATGCCTTTGGGTTGAGCCTATGGGTTAAGTGCACTTATGTGATGGTGTTCTATGCTTGAAAGCCTTGCGAAGGCTTAGTGAATTGGGGCTGCATGCTCAGTTGCAGGGAAGGTCTCCCAGATGCAACTTGTAATCATTTCATTGTGAAATATAAAGAAATACCGAAAGGGGCGCCACGGTGTTTGGGGCCAATCGGGTGCACTTGTCTATGTTTGTTAAGCAGGGGCATTCTAGCCTCCATCCCTTTTTCAGTCGTTTTGTTTGTGAACAAATGGCTAAATGCCAAATGGTGATCATGCAATGGTTAATGGTTGTGATATATGCTTTGTGAGCTGTAAATAAGTGATAAAGTGATTAAAGGTTTAGTTCCACTGCCCTCTGAGTGATTAGGGATATCTTTGCTGCACTTTTTGACAGCTGAATATTACAACCATAAACATGGTGAGTACCCATGAGCAAAAGAGCTCCACAACTCCTCAAAGGAGAAGGCAGGAAAGCCTTAATGATCCAGCTAGTGTACAGCTACAGGGAGCACAACAAATGCCTTTTGAGCAGGCCACACATGAAGCTACAACTGAGCTCAACGGTGATACTAGTTCATAGTTGCATGAAACGGCCGTTTCGTGGCAAGAAACAAAAACGGAAACGCCGTTTCGTAAAACCTGTTTTTGCCCTAGACCCCCAAAAATCGCAATTTCACCACCTGGCTCCTTTTTTCGCTGCCTCCCGCCCATTGTACTCCTTCTGTGCATCCTTGCTGCTCTCTCCACCTTCTCTAAGCTCTCTCCATCCCTCCATCCTTTGCTCTTGGAATCTCCATCCCGTTTTCCTCGGACCTCCATCCTTCTCTCTCCATCCTCTTCATCCTTCTCTCCATCTTCTCCATCCTGCAAGCTGCAGCTTGGTAGCCTGCTCTCCATCCCTCCATCCTTCTTCTCTCGATCCTCTCTCTAATCTTACCTGTAACCTCTCCATCCTCCTCCTCTCCATCCTCCTTCACTTCTACCTCTGATCCTCCAGGCTCCTTCCACTGCATGACACTTCAGATGCATCATGCATGCAGCCTGCAGGCTGCAGCATGATGCATCTTGATTCCTAGACTATGTTATTTCTTTTTTTATGATAGTAGATACAGTACTTACCACTGAGTATACTTTGGACCTTGGTGCCAGGTGGCAGCTGCTTTTTTTAATATCATCCATGGGTGCTTTTATTTTGAGTCTTGCATGACACATGAGTTATGATCATGAAATTTGTGGATCATGAATCATGATCATCTATGGAGTCTGGACATTCGATGCTTTCAAATTTCAAGTTTCAAGTTTCAACTTGTGTGCTAAGTTTAAAGTACTTCAAACTTCTAAATTTCAGATTCTTGTAATGCCAAACTTGTTAGTCATGATACATGTTGATTTCAGATTATTGAAGCATCATTCAAGAATTTAGAATCATAGAGGCATGAATGATGCATTGATGCTTGAAGCTTCAAGTATAGATAATTGTATTATGTATGATTTGCACTCTATTGATAATTATATTATGTATAAAAAGTAAATTTTTATACATAAATTGTATCATATTGCCGTTTCTCCGTTTCTATTTTGGCGGGAGCTGGAAACTCCGTTTCTTCCGTTTCGGCTAGTAACTATGTACTAGTTCTAGCAGTGAGTCAGATGATGCTACTATGTTGAATGCACAGCTTGCAAGTGCAGTGACTGCTTTGACTCAGCTGGCTCAAAATTTGGCTCAGATTGTGCAAACAAATGCCAAGAAGAAGAAGAAATCAACAAAGCACAAGCACGGAAAGAGTGAGTACACACATGCATCAGCTTCTCATGGCGGACCGCACACTCATGCATCAGTTTCCCATGAGGGACAGCCATCAAAAATGACTCAGAAAGTGACTTCCAAGAGAGAGGGATCACCCAAAAGAGCACTTGAGAAAGAGATACAAAAAGTACAGCCAGTGCAACAATATGAGCAGCCAGCACAAGGCCTTGGTTTGGGTACTTCTACTCCTCAAAAGAATAATGTGCAGTCCATAAATGTGGCTCAACCACCTCAGCCATATTTGAGGCAGCAACCTGAATATTTTGGTACAGATTCTATCTTTGATGCTATGTTGATTTCACCGCCAATTGGGCATAGAAAGCAAGCCATGTATGACAATGTGGGAATGCAGCCAGGCATGCAAGCCACAGCATATGCTCCCATGCCTAATGTTCAGCCAAGCATGGCTCTCCCTAGTGAAGGGAATGCTGCAAATATACAGCCATCTTTGGGACAGCCAATATCAAATGTATATAAAGAATTTAAGGATGGTGGTCCTCATGTCAAGTTTGATACATATAATGGAGTACAGGACAGGTACAAAGCCCTCACATTCCTTCAACAGTTTGATGCTGCATTTCTCGGGGTTTTGTTTACAGAAGCATCCAAGATGAGGAAGGTCGCCACATTTTTGAAAGGCAATGCACTTAAGTGGTACACCAACCTTATGCTTCATGGAGATGCACCTGCTACTTGGCTGGAATTTAATCAAGTGTTCTCTTCTACTTGGCTTACTCCAACTTTTGAAGTTGAAGTACTTTCACACTGGCATGACTTGTCATACAAACTTTGCAAGAATCTTGATGATTATACCCAGAGGTTTTGGGATGTTTTGCTGCCATTGAGCTCTCACAGGCATGTTTCTTTGAAAGAGCAAATAGAGAGGTACTGTTGTGGATTGCCTAGTGAGCTACATGATTATTGCATCAAAACCAAGGTGGGTTCTATGACTCAATTAATTGAGAATGCAAGGACAGCATATGCATGGATGCAGGAGAAGAATTCGGGCTTTATGGACAGCAAGAAAGAAGACAACAAACGGGCTGCCAAACACCAGGATAAGGACATCAAATCTGGAAATAAAAATTATGGCAAACGACCGTTTCAAAAGGGAGGAAAAGCCCAATTCAAAGCTGGTCAAAGGCGTGGACACCCTAATAAACAGCCCCATACCAAGTTATCTGATGAAGAGAAAAAGTCACTCATGGAGCAAAACAAATATTTTATATGCAAAGGAGAGGGACACCGCTCTTATGATTGCCCATTCAAGAAAAGAGACAGGTCTGATGATGATAAGAATGGTGATAAACAGGCTGATCGGAAGGGCAAAAGCCTAATCCTTCCACAGGACTTCTTCCAGATGTGATTGGGAGTTTGCCACATGCACATGATGAAGAAGAAACGAAAAAGACTGAGAAGTGCAAAGCATGGGGAAAAATCAGAAATCAGAATTGTTTGTTTTTCTTTGATTCTGGGGCAAAGGCAAATTTCATAACTCCTGATATGGTAGGAAGGCTTGGCATCAAGCCTGAGAAAATGGGGCCATCCGGCATGTGTGATATGGCCAACCCTGAATTCAACACACCTGTCACTCCTATCATTGGCAAGTTGAGGATGCATATCCAGGGATATCAGGATGCAAAGGACTTCTACATTATGCCTTTGCCAGAGTGTGATGCTTTGCTTGGGATGCCTTGGATGTACAGGGTGGGGGCTGATGTGCAGATGAGAAACAAGAAGATTTCTTTAACTCATAGAGGCAAAAATCATGTACTTGATGTAAAGTTGAAAGGGGAGTCCACCCCTTTAGTTTCAGCTTCTTGTAATTCCAATGTAATAAAGCGTCATATTTCAACGTACTTGATTTTTGTCAAAGAGGACAGCCAACCAGTTCAGGAAGGCTCTCCTCTATCTGCTTTAGATAGAGAAAGGGCAGCTTTTATTTCAGATTTTCAGAATTGTTTCTCAGATGCACTTCCTCAAGAATTACCTCCCAAGAGGCCCGAGCATCATCAAATTGATATAATTCCAGGAAGCTCACCGCCTAATATACCTCCCTATCGTGTCAGTAAGGCACAACAGGAAGAGATAATGTCACAACTGAAGGAACTCTTGGAAAAGGAATTAATACAGCCAAGTAATTCTCCTTACTGTTCCCCTGTGTTGCTTGTGCAAAAGAAGGATGGCAGTTGGAGAATGTGTATTGATTATAGGGCTTTGAATAAAGTCACAATTAAGAACCGTTTTCCAATTCCACGCATTGATGATATATTGGATTGGTTGAAAGGTTCCTCAATGTTCAGTCATATTGACCTTAAAAGTGGATACCATCAGATAAGGATACGGCCTGAAGATGTCTATAAGACTACCTTCCGCACTTCATTTGGCTTATATGAGTTCCTTGTGATGCCTTTTGGTTTGACTAATGCACCTGCCACTTTCAATAGAATGATGGATAGAATTTTTAGAGCACACATAAAGTTTGTGGGCACTTTCTTCGATGACATCATTGTGTTCTCTAAAAATGAGCAGGAGCACAGGAAACATCTTACTATTGTGTTTCAAGAGTTGAAAAGACACAAGCTACTAATAAACACCAAGAAAAGTGAGTTCTTTATGCATGAGATTCATTTTCTCGGTCATATAGTGTCAAAGGATGGAGTCAAGATGGATCCTGCAAAAGTTGAGGCCATAAGGAGTTGGCCAATTTTGAAAAATCTGCATGAAGTCAGAAGCTTTCTTGGGTTGTGTTCATACTATCGGAGGTTTATAAAGTACTTTGCAGAAATTGCTTCTCCCTTGCATGCTTTACAAAAGAAAGCTGTACCGTTTCGGTGGGGACCAAAGGAAAATGCAGCTTTTGAAGAGCTGAAGCAAAAGTTGTGTTCTGAACCCATTATTATCTTGCCAGATCTTGCAAAACCCTTTGCTGTAACTTGTGATGCATGTGGGAACAGCATAGGAGGCACTTTGATGCAGGATGGCAGAGTGGTTGCATATGAGAGTAGAGTTCTCAAAGATGCTGAATTGTACTTGCAGACATACGAGAAGGAAATGTTAGCAGTGATACATGCTTTGACCACATGGAAACATTACCTTCTTGGAGCTGATTTTTATGTGCAGACAGATCATCAATCACTTAGATATTTTCTCACGCAGAGAAAATTATCTGAAAAGCACATGAGATGGGCTAACTTCCTCTCAATGTTTCATTTTCAAATTATACATGTGCCGGGTAACAAAAATGTTGTGGCTAATGCACTTTCCAAGAAACCACAGCTTGAAGCAGTCTCCAAGAAACCCAGTGTTTCAGCAGTGAGCATTGCTTACAACAATGTGTTAGATGTGATGAAAGACCAATATGTTAATGATGCTGATTTTTAAACTATTTATGATCAGCTTTCTGATGGTCAAAGGCATGATCACTATATGTTGAAAGAGGGTTTCATTTTGATGCATGGACGACTCCGCGTCACTGATCAGATGCGACAGAAAGTCATAATGGAAAGTCATGCTCCTCCATATGCAGGACATAGGGGAATTACAACAACAATTACAGCAGTGAAGCAATACTTTTATTGGCCATCTTTGAGGAAAGATGTGGAAGAATATGTGAAAACATGCATGGTTTGTCAGAAAGTAAAGTTTGACAGGCAGAAGGCACTTGGGTTGTTACACCCTTTGCCAATTCCGGATAGACCATGGCAAAGCATAGCTATGGATTTTGTGTTTGATCGTCCACGTACTCCTACTGGACATGATGGATTGTGGACAATAATTTGCAGGTTTAGCAAACAAGCCCACTTTGTGCCAGTAAGAAAGAAAATTACAGCAGATCAAATGGCCAAATTGTTTCTACAGCATGTCTTGAAGTATCATGGGATGCCTGAATCCATAATCAGTGATAGAGATCCGAGGATGACCAGCCTCTTTTGGAGAGGGCTGTTTGAAAATATGGGCACTACGCTGAATTTTTCGTCATCTTTTCACCCTCAGTCTGATGGACAATCGGAGCAGGAAAACTCTACCATCTTGGATATGTTTAAATGCTATGTCTCAGACCACAAAAGCAAATGGGAGCATTATTTGCCTTTGCTGGAATATGCTTACAATAATACGGTACACACATCCACAGGTAAAGCACCTTTTGAAATAGTGAAAGGTGCCAGGAAGATACCTCCCATTTTGCATACAAAAGAGAAAATCTTCGAAGCTAATCGTTTTGTGGAAAGCCTTGAAGAGGCTTACAAGAAGATCAAATATGCCTTGCAAAGAAGTCAGGACAAGCAGAAAAGAGCAGCAGATAAGCACCGCAGGGAATTGGTATTCACAGAAGGTGATTGGGTTTTGCTGCGTTTTCAGAAGGCAAGGCTGAAAAATAAGAAAGCAAGGAAAGGTTGTACACAAAGCTGAACATGCGTTACTATGGTCCTTTCCAGGTTTCTGAAAAGTTAAACGAGGTAGCTTACAGGCTGAAGTTGCCTCCGCATTGGAAGATACATAATGCCTTTCATGTGAGCTTATTAAAGCAATATCATGGAGATATTCCCGAGGATTTACCTGATGAGGTGCAACCTGAAGTGGAAGAACATGATGAACTTCTGGTCCCAGAGCAGATTCTGGCACACAGAGATAGAAAGCTCAAGGGTAAAGTTATCCGTCGCTACTTGGTAAAATTTCACCCATCACTTGATGCGAAATGGATGGAGGAAGGTGAATTGGTAGATTCACCTGGGATATTGCAGCTTTACCTTGATGCTTTCCAATTAGAGCCGACTGCGGTCTGGGCTCTGGCCCCCCCTAGAGTTCGAGATGGCTCTAGTGCCTTCTACATGCTCCTTTGCCATTCCTGGACCTTCCTGGGCCTTCTAAACTTCACATGTGTGGTTTTCTCTCTCATCTTCTCCCTTTTGAGATTTTGCACTGGTTTTTCAGCCTCCTTCAGCTGAATTCCGTTTTTCTTCATAACTCCTCACCCGTTTGGATTCCTCGACTTCCATTTGGCCCGATGGTTTCCCTCTGCCTCCCCTTCGTAGAGATATGCTTTTCCCTCCGTGCGTTAGGTAGTACGGGCAGAGCTGAGCACTTCTTTTGCTGGTCGAATTTGCAAAAGTGGCTTTTTTTGGACCTTTTTGCTTCTACCGCCTCCAAGGCCTCTCCTCTTACAAAGCTACAGCTTTTTGTTGAATTTCGAGTGGTCCCACGCGCTGGTTGACTGGTTTTTCTCAGTTTTGGAGGACTTTCCGGCGATGAAACTTCTCCAAAACCTTCTCAATGCATTCCTCTCTGAAGCACGCTTCTTTTGAGTCCAAGAACTCCCATTTTTTCGTTATAGAAGTGCTTCTTTTCGCATTTTTCAGTGGAATTCTTGTTGGTCAGCTCTTGTAAATGCTCTTTCTTCATGCCTTTGCACTCCTCTTTGGCTGAGAATGCAATTGGGCATTGGCTACTATGCCCTCTTGGCGATTGAGGACTTGGTTCGAGTTTTCAGGGCTTGGTGAGTTGTGATTTGATGCTGCAATTTCTTTTTGCCATAAGCTATTGGTTGGCCTCGTGTGCCGCCTCTTTCTTGGTTCACAGGTGCCCAGACAGTGCTACATGAGTCATTCTTTGGTTGGGTACTTTGCTGATTTTATTTTGGAGCTTTGAAAAGCTTTGTGAATGCCATCTAGAAACCACTCAAAGAGAGTGCAGCTGGGGTGCAGTGTGATTGCATCTGGACAGCCAATGGAATTGCACTCGGAAAAGAGAATGCCTTTGGGTTGAGCCTATGGGTTAAGTGCACTTATGTGATGGTGTTCTATGCTTGAAAGCCTTGAGAAGGCTTAGTGAATTGGGGCTGCGTGCTCAGTCTCAGGGAAGGTCTCCCAGATGCAACTTGTAATCATTTCACTGTGAAATATAAAGAAATACCGAAAGGGGCGCCACGGTGTTTGGGGCCAATCGGGTGCACTTGTCTATGTTTGTTGAGCAGGGGCATTCTAGCCTCCATCCCTTTTTCAGTGGTTTTGTTTGTGAACAAATGGGTAAATGCCAAATGGTGATCATGCAATGGTTAATGGTTGTGATATATGCTTTGTGAGCTGTAAATAAGTCATGAAGTGATTAAAGGTTTAGTTCCACTGCCCTCTGAGTGATTAGAGGCTGGTTTCACAGATGGTGAGCCATCGTTATGCAGGGGTGCTCGACTAGTGTCGCAAGCTCAAGCTACAAGTTTCAAAAGGAGCCCTGCCTCATTAAAAACTGCAAGAGAAAGGCTCCGTGAAGAGTACCTAGCTGGGCAGCTTGCATGGGCTCCTGAGGAAGTTGCTATCGAACAGTAGGACCCAGCTATAAGTGAAGGCAAAGAACACTTTGTTGCCGAAACGATGCCTGCTGCTTTTGTTTGTTGAGCGTCCACTCTCAAGACTAGTCAAGGGGATCCATTAGGCTGCCGTGAAATGTTAGACTTGTGATCCGTCAGGGTGAGCAAAGAGTAGAAGGTACGAAACTCCTATCTCGAACTGGGCACGACCCAGAATAGTAATAGAGTGTATAGAAACAAGTAGAAGCTTATGAGTGGCTGTCAAATGCCTGAAGCAGTGCGCACTTTTTTCTCTCTACTTCCTCTTTTCGTGGTCTTCCACTTTTGCCATGGATGCTCCCGCCCATTCATAAATGCTCCATTGCCCAAGGCCCTTTGGAAGGGAAGTACTTGGTCTATTCAATGTATCTGTGTGGCGACTACAGTGTTTCACTTTGAGTACCTTTTGGTGGGCATTAAATGCCATTTTCCATTATTATTCTTTACCTCTCTCATGGTCATTTTCCATTATTATTTACCTTCTAATAATAAAATCCATCCAAAAGTTACAAAGGTCCCCAAGGCCTTCAAATTGTCCTATGGGTATAACAAGGCCTCATATCATGAAATATAAGAGAGACAGAGCCAGTCCCTTTTCAAAGTTCAAAATGCCATAAGAGGCATTATGGGGGCTAAAATTATTAAAGCAATTAGCATAAATGCATAAATGTCCCCAAGTAATCCTCCACCCTCTATCTTCATACCGTATCTCCCTTGGGGAATTTTTAAGCAATTGCCATTGGTGTCTAAAAGGGTGCCAAATTATCAACACATTCAATTAATACAAGGAGACTCAAGGGGAGAGGTTGGTACAAGTTACCGTACCATCCATAATCTATATAGATCTTGCACTGTCAGTAATGATTACCATTATCATTAAAGTGCTGATAAACCCCAAGTGTGTGTGTGTGTGTGTGTGTGTGTGTGTGTACAGAGACTGCTTCTCCCTTCTAAAGCAAGCTGAATAGTTGGAATTACTAGATGTGAAAAAGCATGGATCTCTCTCTCTCTCTCTCTCCCCCCCCCCCCCCCCTCTTGTGATATTATAGCGGCATCATTGCGAATTAGAGCATCCCAAATATAAGAGGATCAACACAGGTACAGGCACACAACAAAGGCTGCTGCAAAATCCAAAAGTTACCTTTGCAATGACAAGCAAGCCACTTGTGCCCTTGTCTAGCCTGTGGACAATGCCTGGCCTGATTGAAAGCGTTGGATCAATGCTGTGAGCAAAGTCTCCTATTGGTGCAAATTCACCTATTTGATTTTCATTCAAATAATCTTCAACATCTGAATCATCAGAATACGCTTCTTTATCACATTTCTCTAATGGTCTGGCTATCCATGCTATGTCGCAATGATGCATGATAGCATTGACGAGCGTGCCATTCCAATTCCCCGGGGCAGGGTGTGTTACCTATGGCCAGCACAACATCCACAATGTTAGGTTTTCTCAATATCAGAAGGATGATAAAGGCAATAAATCAATTTTTCAATGAATCTTTCCTCATGCCCTCTTTTCCAAATTGACACAGATGGCTCTCACAATCATAATCTGATGAAGATCGCCAGATTTAAAGTTAGCAAAGAAGAGGAATCCATCAACTATGAATCAGACTGTGCCATCCACTTTTAACTGTTGATACAGAGCACATGCTATAAGAGATGCATGCATCAGGTGTCCTTGAAACCTAATATATAGCTAAACCAGAATCTATTCATACTTGGTCTGCTTAAAATCGTATTCTATTATACTCTGGTCAATTATCAGCAATGTTCCATTCTTTGGCTCTTTTTGACACCAGCGTGACTACTAAGGATGTCATTCCTCATGCCCTCTTTTCCAAATTGACACAGATGGCTCTCACAATCATAATCTGATGAAGATCGCCAGATTTCACGTTAGCAAAGAAGAGGAATCCATCAACTATGAATCAGACTGTGCCATCCACCTTTAATTGATACAGAGCACATGCTATAAGAGATGCATGCAGCAGGTGTCCTTGAAACCTAATATATAGCTAAACCAGAATCTATTCATACTTGGTCTGCTTAAAATCATATTCTATTATACTCTGGTCAATTATCAGCAATGTTCCATTCTTTGGCTCTTTTTGACACCAGCATGACTACTAAGGGATGTCATTCCTCTCCACAAAGGGACTATTATGTCTTCAGCATGACTACTACGGGATGTCATTCCTCTCCACAAAGGGACTATTATGTCTTCAGCAATGGGACAGTAAATAGCACATCCATCGCTCCCTGCCCCCCTCCCAGACTGAAAAGAATAATTGTTACAAACTTTGTGGACAACTTTGAAACAAGAGAAGAAACAAATTCATATGCTATACCGGTCTACAATGCAAAGCATGCATCATCCATCAAGACTGCTTCTAAGCCTCAAGTGGGCACAAGCTACATTCAAAGAAATAAAAGAGTGACTGCAACAAAATTATGAAACTGTACGATACATTTGACTCACAAAACATGACCTCCATGCCTACATCGTAAGGTACAAGGATGAAAGCACATCAAAGAAATACCTAACTCCCCTTACAAAGGAGTTTTGCTACCTCCTTGCTATCTCTAACGCACCTCACTGCTCCATGGTGCCATTTTCTATCATCCCAATCCCCCAAAAAAGGAGGCAATACATTATGAGCCATAATTGTTCAAGGAACAACAAAAGACGAGGACAAATTTCCAAATCAACAATACAAGAAGTTGTCAGATGCCTCCAGAGCCCCAGGATTACATGGCTTCTCGCTCCCAATGGTGATAGCCTCCTTTTGTAAAGGGATGCTCTCTAGCACTTGTTCCAATAGGTGTCACAACTCAAGAAGCTGGTAAAGATATGGCGATGGATCATGCTGCAGAAAATCAATGGGTAAGATTGGATCCTACACATGGAGGATAACAAAGGGAAACTAAAAGAAAAGGAAACACTCGTATAAAAAAGGGTGGAGGCAAATTACAAGTTGTGCATACTATTGAAAGAAGTAGCTAGAGCATATAGCCCCATCACACAAGCACAAAATAGGCTTACAAAGGCCTCGACACACATCTAGTTGTTGATTCAACCCAAGGTCTGATTACATTTACAGGCTCGGTTCTTGGATTCATTTGAGATGAAGCCTAAATCCCAAACAAAAGACAAGAATAGAAAATCCACAAGATGTTGAGACTAGAATTGCAATAAAAGACCATTCCGTCTTGCTCAAGAAGCACATGGAACATACTTTAACTTAGTTTTATGTTTCATCACCATTATTTTAAATCCGCTTTTAGATGGCTTTCACCAAGGTGAAACTGAAAGACAACCCCATTTTAGGCATCTTCCTATTAAGCTACTATCAAGGTTTAACATATTACATCCGGAGCCACCCACATTTAGCATGTACATAACCTAGGTTACGCGTTAACCTAGGGTAATAGTATTATCCAAGGTAAGCTAAGGACTGATTCGTCTAGCCTCCTAAGAGCTAGGCTCTAGGTGAGACCGGGTGTACCAAGGGTTGGAAATAAACCAAGGTGTATATTGCAGTTGGCGTGGATAAGGTCTAGAGCCATGGGTAGTGCTAATCCAAGAAGAGCAACGCTTAATCTAGGAAAGTTAGCAATAATCAAGCAAGAGCTTGGCTTTTGGGAAAAAGCAAGCTATTTTGGGGCAAGACTTCTATAGTTAGAGTCAAATGCTGAAGAAAGTGGGAGCCAGGACTATAAATATAAGTCACGATGGTCTTGGATGGCCCCCAAGAGACCATATCACCTATTGGCCTTAGTAGTAGTAAGTTGGAGGCTAGGGCATGTGGTATGGGACGCATGACTTGACCCTCACTTGAACTACCTTGCTCGTGGTCTAGACCTCAGGCTCAAGAGTGGTTCTCGTATCTAGGTGGTGAGCCACTAGCTCTCCTCCTTATGTTTTGTTATAGCATAGTATATCCTCTATTGGTGAAATCCCCATTGTTAGATTCATGAGATGTGTTTTCTTCTCCAGTACAGGCCCCAGCAAGGTGTGGATATGTTGATTAACAACATGGTCAAATTCTATCACAAGATGGTCAATCTAGGTATGGGACATAACATTGGTATTAGTGCCAATATTGAGCAGTGAGAGAATCTGGCATGTCCATATGTAATCTAGAGCTCTAGCTCAAAAGCATTACGGAAGAATCAATAAGAATCTTGAAAACTTCTTCCCAAAATCTCTAGAGCTTGAGCCAATACGTAGATTACCGACAAATGACCTTGTCGGTGGATCAAGATGGCCCTATTATCCCTAGGAAGCTACAATTTAGCCTAGAGACAAGCTGAATCGTGGGAGTTCTTCGGATTGAGACCACTTTTGGTAGAAACTGTTATTTGGGCAGTGTTTGTGTATGGGGGGGCTTTGGAAAGCATTCTACGATTTTTTTGGCTCATCATGGCTTTGGATTTGCTTAAAGCAAATTGCCTCTTTGTTTAGCACGTTTCACGCTTTCTTTGGAAGCTAGAGCTTTTTATAGCTCATGGGCTGTTTATAGCCCAGGCGGCAATCTGCCCACAGTTCATCACTTTTATGCCACGAGTACAGCCTCCTTTGTCCCCCATCTTGCTCCTCATCAGGTCAACATAAGCCTCTTCTCTGTCTCATCGAGTTTGCATGTTTATCTGCAGCACTGACCTTTTCGAGAGCTGCTTTTATGGGACCATTATCCCATTTAATCTAGCTGAGCCTGAAGCTGCTGTCTACACTGGCCTGCAGTCCAATATTCAGCACGTTCTGAATATCTTCACTCTTCTTCTGGAGTTCCCTTTCTATGACTTATGATAATAGAACCCACAGGCAGTAATATCATACCAGAGCTTGACTAGTCACTCATCAAGTTAGAGAATGCAGTCACCTCTACTAGACAGCTGCAAGATCCCGATGTCATCATATGGAAATGGTTGGATTGCAAAAAGAGCTATTCTCTCTTTGTAACAGGGAGAGAGAGTGAATTCTAGTCCAACAAGCCCAGGAGAGATATAGGTGGTTGGATGATGATGACTCAGACTCCAACTAGTGGAAAGCGATATGCATATTGACAATGATTCTGATGGGTGGTCAAACCGATCACATAATGGATGGGAAATTTTGAGGAGAAGATCATGACTATGTGAATACACAGCTGGTAAACCTGAGTGCAGGAAAGGTTGAATGACTTCCAGTTATCTACACCTTGCCATGGTATACAGTCTGGTCATTCCACATTTTGGTGAGGCTGGAAAGTTGGACGAAACCAACTATCCAATCTGAAAAGTAAAGATTCAGAGCCATTTGGTGGGCAAAGAAATCTGGGAGACAACAGAAAGGATCTCAAATGTCAATGTGGATGCCACACAAAAGGTCACAATTCTCACAGATCCAGATAGTGTAGACAGTCGCACTCTCCATGATCATTGGGACAACCTATGGTCTCAATGATACACTGTATCTAGTTGGCAAAGACAGCACAGGAAGCATGGGAGATCCTGAAGGACCTGTATGAAACAAGGACACACGAGAATCATCACGCTCCAAAATCCATAGGCCACGATGATGGGGGAGAAGAGTCAGTTCATGACTTCCTTGTGAAGGTGAGAAATTCACAGTATCAACTGGCAGCAGTTGGGCCAGCAACCAGTTGCTGGTAAGTAAGCTTCTGAAGAGCATCCACAGTTCAGTGATGACTCTCACTGGTGGAGAAAATCAAAGCCCATTACCTTCGAGGTGGGGCCATTGTAATATGTGCTCCAGGAGGAGGCACAAATGAAGCTATGCAATGGATACGACAGCGACGAGAAGGCCCATGTGGTCAAGAGTAAGATTCGCAAAGGTAAGCCCCAATTTAAGAAGGATGCCAAGGCTTCCAAAGATGAGAGAGACTCTTCTGCCGGGGAAAGCAAAAAGAAGAGCAAGAACAAGAAAAAGTCCTACTATTAGAGCTTGGGGAATGTCGCGAAGGATTACAGAAGAAGACAGCTGACCAAGCAAATAAGGAGGACCAATCAGAGATGGAATACGGCACAGCATCTGTCCATGTGGTAAAAGATGAGCTTTTCATCGTGATGACTCTCGAGTTTGAGATAAAGTTTGCAAACTCAAATGTGGTAGGTGTTGAGCTCAATCTTGCACCTGAGGAAATGTCCAGTACCATCAGCAGAGATGGACGTGCTATTTGGTAGGTGTTCCAATTGGCTCTAATGATATAAAGCAGTTGTCCCAACAAATTTCAGTCCTCTATATCCCTACATTGGAGATTATAAATGCATATGACCATAGAATATGTGTACGAGAACTTCAATACAAATAGAAGAAATTATCTTATAATGAATAAATAGTAGCACACCCATGCACGATTCATCGAGGTATATCGGTTTTTCTTTACTGCCTTGAATAAAAACTCAATCCAGCTAGGAAAAGAAGAAACTAAGTTCTAACTTATCATCCAAACTCCTTCAGCAAAGCAAACTTTTTCAACTAGCAACAGGCAGTATAACTATTGCTCTTGTTTATTCCTTCAAAGCTCAAAAACTTTGATCCAAAGTCAGATATCTTACCATTTGAGCTGGTTTATTAACCACCAGCAAATGATCATCCTCATAGACAATATCCAAGGCAATGTCTTCAGGTTCTGCCTTCAATGGAAGCAAAGCAGCAATTGCACACTTAACATGATCACCAACACGGACAGCATATGAAACCTGCAACAGCAGACCAAAATCTATTGACAAGATATACAAGGACAAAATGTTTACTTGAAATCTGAATTAACTATATGGAATTAGATAGAGGTTCTACTCTTGCACCATGACCAATCACAGATAGAAATTATATGAGAAACAGGATCCAATTCTCTTTTATTTGGTGGGATCATATTCATATTGTAATAGACTGACTTGCCACCATGGGCAGAATGGGCAAATTGAAATTATCTTCCAAGTTTTCCAACTTAAGGTCAAGCAATCAAATCTCCTTATAATGATGCTTAAGAAACATCCCTAACCTTATAGACCCAGGTAACCTCAAGTTCAAATTGGTATCAATAAATCCCTTATAAAAACAGACCTGCCCAATATTACAAACTGAAAATTCCAAAAACATAAGTACCAAAAGAAAAGAATAAAAAAAGGGTACGTGAGTGCATTTGTGCATGCGTGCATGTGTGTGTGTGTGTGTGTGTGTGAGAGAGAGAGAGAGAGGGGGAGACAGAGAGAGAGAGAGAGAGAGAGAGAGAGAAGGGAGAGACAAAGAAAGAACGAAAGAAAGTTTATTAAAAGTCTTCAAAAGACCGAAGGGTCTATGAGACTAAGAGAACCTGATACAATGAGCTGAATGGGTGGAGGCTCTAAGCATGCGTCACACCCAAGACAAGAGTCTATGAGACTAAGAAAACCTGATACAATGAGCTGAATGGGTGGAGGCTCTAAGCAGGCATCACACCCAAGACAAATATAACATACATAAAAATGTCTAAGCCGATGGAAATTTGTGATGTGGCATCACTACAATGATCCTCCGGAGGATGGCAGGGGGATGAAGCCCAAGGGGGAGCCCAGTCGTGTACGAGGTTGTGGTGGCATAAAACCTGTGATGGAGCATTGGCGGCAGTCGCTATGTGTGGTCCCTTGAGGTCTCCTAGCTAAGGCCGTGCATCGGACAAGTGCCACAGTCACCCCCATAGGCCATGCCTCTGATTTGGAGACCATGGAGGGAAGGTCCCCAAGCCTGAATTGTGCCTCAACTGTTGGAGCAGAGACAAGACTCAGGAGAAGAGCAAGTGCAAGAGCAATGATTGGAATGAATGAATGGATGTGACTAAAGTCACATCATATACAAGGATAGGGTTGTGCTTGCTAAGCACACCCTCCAGGTCACATGGAAGTGTGCCTGCCAAGCTCGGGGGAAAAAACCTCCACTAGTTGGAGTAAAAAGTGCCCCGGGCCTACACCTAAGGTGTCACCCTACACTCCCAATACATAGGTGCTAACAAACCCCCCTGGAGTGGAGTGGTGACAATGTACAAGGCAAATGTGATATCAATCACCAAAAGGAAGTAAGTTCAGAAGCTTGCAAAAGCCTTCGAACTTCTCACGAGACAATGCTTTGGTGAATATATCTGCCACATTGTCATGTGTAGGCACATAGATCATGCTGATCTCTGAGGCATACAATCTCTCTCTCACATAATGATAATGGACCTCAATATGCTTTGTGAGAGCATGGACTACGGGATTCTTCGCAACCGCCAAAGCACTCTGGCTGTCTATAAAAATAGAGGTAGCAAACTCCTATCTCATACCCAAATCAGCAAATAATCGCCTGAGCCAAACACACTCAACGGTGGTTGTGAAAGCTGCCCTGTACATCAGCTTCACAACTGGAAGTGGCCATGGAGGGTTGCTTCTTACTTAACCAAGAGATGCATGACTGACCAAAGTAGAAGCAAAAACCTGAAGTGGACACTCTTGTGTCAAAGCATCCTGCCCAATCGGAGTCACAGAAAGCATGCAGCTGTGGATCAGCCCCCTTTAGAAAGAATAAACCAAGGTGCATAGTGTGCAAATAGCGGAACACCCGCTTAACAGCCTGCCAATGCTTGGTTCCTGGGCAATGCATGAATCTGCTCAATAAGGAGACCCCAAACTGAATATCTGGCCGTGTATTGCATAAATAAATCAAACAGCCCACAGCCTGCTGGTACAGCGTCTGATCAAAGGCATCCCCAGAATCTTCAATGCTGAATTTCATCCCAGGCTCCACAGGGCTTGTAACTGGCTTGCAATCTTGGAAAGAGAACCGCTGAAGCAACTTCTGGATGTACTTAGTTTGTATCAGAACAATACCATCATCCCGCTGTATAAACTGAATGCCCAAATAAAAATGCGAAGGGCCCACATCACTCATCTCAAATGAGGAATGTAATTCAGCCTTAAAGGCTGCAATAGTTTGCTCATTGGGGCCTGTGAGCAGCATGTCATCAACATATAAAACAATGACCAAAAAAACATCCTGAGTCCTCTTAACATCGAGGGTACTCTCAGTTATACTATGGCTGAATCCCTGGGCAACCAAATATGTGTGTATCTTCTCATACCAAGCTCTAGGTGCCTGCTTAAGGCCATACAGAGCTTTGCGAAGCCTGCACACCAAGTGTTCCTGTCCATCCTGCACAAATCCACGAGGCTGTGTAACATAAACCTCCTCATGCAAGTCTCCATGTAGGAACGTTGTTTTGATGTCCAACTGATGTACTTGCCATCCATGATGGGCTGCCATGGCAATCATGCATCTCATAGTGGTCGTGCAAGAGGTAGGGGCAAAGGTTTCATCAAAATCAATACCCTTTTGCTGAGCATACCCTTGCGCAACGAGTCTTGCTTTGAAGCGGTCTACCGAACCATCAGCCTTCCGCTTAATCTTGTAAACACTTAGTACCAATGGCCTTTTTTCCTGGAGGCAATTCAGCCAAGTGCCATGTTTCATTTTGCATGATAGAATCATATTCTGAATGCATGGCTGCCATCCAATTACTGTCCTCTGCGGCATCCTCAAATGTCAGAGGTTCTTCATCACTGCATGTGCTCTGAAAGGCATAATCAGTAAACAACCCAGATGCATGATGAGATTTTGCATGAGTCCTCGCAGGTAAAGGAGTATGTAACCTGCTGTCCCGTAATGTTTCAATCAGCCACCTGGGCACCCGTTTGGATGACTGAATGGCTGTCCTTTCCTCATCAACTGCTTGGTCAATATTTGCCTCATCCATAGGCATATGTGGTTCAGCCACAATAGGCTGATTAGGTGCTGTACCGGCCTGCGTAACAGCATGGGGAATCAAACTGGAATGTTCTGAAAATGAGGGACCTTCAGTTGTCATGGGCAGCATTTGTTCAAACACATCCCTGGAGTAGACATCAGGCTGTTTTTGACAGGACAGCAATGGCTGAGTGGAATCCTCAGCAAAAATGACATCTCTGCTTGTAATAACCCTCCTGCTGGAGAGATGATACAGCCGATACCCTTTGCTTTCAACACTGTACCCCACGAAAATGCATTTGAGAGCCTTATCATCAAGTTTAGTACGATGTTGCTGTGGCACATGTGCATAGGCCAAGCAACCAAATACTCTGAGATGAGCAACAGAAGGCTTTCTACCATGCCATGCCTCATACGGGGTGAGATTATGCAAGGCCTTTGTGGGACATCTGTTAAGCACATAATTTGCACACATGAGAGCTTCCATCCAGAACCTATTGGGCAAACCTTTGCCTTTGAGCATACATCTACCCATCTCCATTTCCGACCTGTTTTTTGTTAGAATTATTGCTATGATTTAGCAGTGACCAATGTAATGTAATAAGTACGTTAGGGGCACTTTTCCCTCACTTAGAGGTTTTTCCCCCTAACCACAGTTAGTTCACTAACTATGGTTAGTGAATGATAAGGTTTTGTCACTTAGACAAAACCTATCACTCCATTCAGTTGTAAAACACTCTCATCTAATTGCAACTACGTTTTCAGCTCTCTCACACTCCTGCTTCTTGCTCTCACTTTTGCTCTCTCCACTTCTCACATTTGGTATCAGAGCAGGTTGACCCTGCTCCTTTCTTCTCGTCCTCCAGCTCCAGCCCACAAGCTCCCAAGCCAGCTCGAGGATCATTTCCGTGTCTTTGGATGCCTTGCATATGCTCATGTGCCTGTTGAGTTTCGGCATAAATTGTCTGATAAGGCAATCAAATGCATTTTTGTTGGGTACAGTGCAAAGAGCAAGGGCTACCGTCTCTACAATCCTGTCACACGCAAGATCATTGTCACTAGAGATGTAATATTTTCAGAAAATTCAGCTCACACTCAAGCTGAATTTGATATGCCTTCTTCTTCCAGTGATGTCTTTGAGGGGCTACTACCCATTGCCTTGGGTTCCCCTGCTGATATATCTGATGAAAATCAGAAATTTCAGATACCTCCACATGCTCCGATTCAGCCACAGGATGTCGTACCACCTCCACAAGCCGTGGAAAAGGTTGTTCAGCAAGAAATTGCAGATATACATGCAGCAAAAACAGTCCCAAATTGGCTGTTACAGACTCTCAGGGAGAGTAAAATTGATGCTCCATTACCTGGCAAAACTCGGAGTGCAATAAGGCATGGGGGAGGTGCTCTTTCAGTTGAATCAGCTTATGTAGGTACTCTTCTTGATGAAGAGGAACCTGAGACATTTGAAGAGGCACAGGATAATGTGCATTGGATGAATGCCATGCACGATGAGTTGCAGTCCATCGAGAAAAATCAGATATGGGAAGTTGTCGATTTGCCACCAGGTAAACATGCCATAGGTACACGGTGGGTTTTCAAAGTTAAAAGAAAGCCAGATGGCACCATTGACAGGTACAAGGCAAGGCTGGTCGCAAAAGGATATGCTCAGAAAAAGGGCATAGACTATGAGGAGACTTTTGCTTCTACATCCAAAATGACAACCATCCGATCAGTCATAGCAATGGCTGCAAATTTTCACTGGAATGTTCATCAGTTGGACATAAAAACAAGCTTCCTTAATGGAGACTTGTTGGAAGAGGTTTATGTCAAACAACCTCCAGGCTTTGAAATTTCAGGAAATGCACTTCAGGTATGCAAGCTGAATAAAGCTTTGTATGGGCTGAAACAAGCCCCACGTGCATGGTATGCAAAGATTCATGCCTTTCTGACCAGCAAGGGGCTGCACAACAGTCCAACTGAAAGCACCCTCTACATCCAGAAGAAGGATGGGGGGGATATTTTAGTCATCATTCTTTATGTAGATGAGTTACTGCTCACAGGGTCAAATGAAGACAATATTACAGATTTTAAAGCTGAATTGCAGACCACTTTTGACATGTCAGATTTGGGGCTGCTACACTTTTATTTGGGGATCCAGTTCACTCAAGAGCAAAGTGGCATCGGTATGTCTCAATCCAAGTATGTGCAAAAACTCTTGGACAGATTCAACATGCAAGATTGTCAGCCCATACCTACTCCCATGGAGCCGGGGCTGAAGCTTACAATGCATGAAGCAAGTGAATCATTTGATGTCACACTCTACAGTTAGGCTGTTGGATGCCTCATTTATCTCTACAATACATGACCTGACATTCAGTTTGCAGTTTCTCAGGTGAGCAGATATATGCACAGCCCAAAGACTATGCATTGGCAGGCTGTAAAACGCATCTTCCGTTATTTGCAAGGTACCAAGTCTTTTGGCTTGATGTTTCCAAGGGGGGGTGACTTGCAGATGCATGCCTACAGTGACTCATATTGGGCTGGAGATTATGACACTAGGCAGTCCAAAAGTGGCAATTGTTTCTTTTTGGGGAAAGCTTGTATTTCTTGGTTGAGCAAGAAACAATCTACAGTGGCTACCTCTTCATGTGAAGCTCAGTACAAGGCAGCTTTCACAGCGACAGTTGAATGTGTTTGGCGGCGTCGTTTATTTGCTGATCTTCATCTTTCATTGGAAGGTCCTTCTCCAATTCTCACTGATAGTCAGAGTGCTATTGCAGTGGCAAAGAATTATGTGTTTCATGCTCGCATGAAGCACATTGAGGTTCACTATCACTACGTCAGAGAGAAGTTGCATGCAGGAGAGATCAACATGATCTATGTGTCAACACATGACAATGTTGCAGACATTTTCACCAAAGCACTTCCACGTGAAAAGTTTGAGGCATTTCGCAGTGCCCTGAACTTATCTCCTTTTGGTGATTGATCATTTCCTTGTACATGACATTGGCACTGTAGGGGGGTGTTAGATTATTGCTATAATTTAGCAGTGACCAATGTAATGTAATAAGTAGGTTAGGGGCACTTTTCCCTCACTTAGAGGTTTTTCCCCCTAACCACAGTTAGTTCACTAACTATGGTTAGTGAATGATAAGGTTTTGTCACTTAGACAAAACCTATCACTCCATTCAGTTGTAAAACACTCTCATCTAATTGCAACTACGTTTTCAGCTCTCTCACACTCCTGCTTCTTGCTCTCACTTTTGCACTCTCCACTTCTCACATTTTTCCTTTCAGCCAGCCCATTTTGCTCTGGGGTGTATGGAGTGGTACACTGATGGATGATGCCTCTCTTTGCAAGATACGCATGAAATTCCTTGGACATGTATTCCCCCCCTCAATCAGTGCGAAGTGTCCCACTTTTTCTGAAGCATAATTCTCAGCCTGAGTAATAAAATGTCTGAATTTTGTAAACACCCCTAACTTCTCCTTCAATGGGTAGAGCCACGTGAAACGAGAGAAATCATCAATGAAAGTGGCAAAATACAGATATCCCCCAATAGATGGAGTCCTCATAGGACCACAAACATCACTGTGTATAAGCTGTAATCTCCGGACAGCTCTGACAGTCCCATCTTTGGGAATCGGTGTGCGATGCATCTTCCCCAAGATACATCCCTCACATACATGGTGAGTCGGAGTATGTATGTGTGGCATCTCGGACACCATTTCATGGCTGTGTAAACGCAGCAAACTTCTGAAATTGAGATGGCCAAATCGAGCATGCCATAATTCAGCATTTGCCAGCTGTGATGGGGTGGTGGTGAATAAAGCATCATGCAAAGCACTCTCATAGTGATCAAGTCTGCAAAGACCATGGCATAAAGTTCCAAAAGCCACAATTGTATCACCATCACTAATGTCATGTACAGTGCATCTGTCATCCAAAAACTTCACCATTAAGCCACCACATGCAATGGCTGAAACTGAAAGCACATTCTTTTTTATGCCAGGCACCCATAGCACATCAGAGAGTGTAAATGCATCACGATTTGCTGCGGTAAGTACAATCTTTCCCACTCCTTGCACAGGATGGGAGAAGTTGTTGGCACATGTCACCGTGCCTCCATGAGAACCAGCTGCATAAGATGTAAACAAATCCTTCTGTGAGGTAATGTGCTTGCTAGCACCACTGTCAAAATACCATACATTGGCATCACTCATAGATAGGCATGCATCATGAACAGACGGACTGTAACTGCATAACACTGTAAAAGTCCATTCCTCATCATGGGAGGATGTATAAGTGTAATTTGCAGCCTCTTTGTTATCCGAATTGGGGACATTATCTGTCACTGCCATGCTGACCTCTTTGCTCCTTTCCTTCTCAAGCCTCTTGCGACATTCATTAATGTAATGTCCTGGCTTCCTGCAATAGTTCCACTTCCCCTTTTTCTTGGGTTTATCACCCTCTTTTACATACTTGCCAGATGGCTGGCCTGCATCTTTCTTGGGCTTGCTGCCCCCCTGAAACGCAGCCTTACCTTTGCCTTTCTGGCTGGCAATAAAAGCCTGATCAGCCACACGCATCGCGGTCCTGTTATGTCTGGACTGCTCCTCTTGCAAGAGTACAGAAACAAGCTCATCGAAGGTAATCGAATTGGGATTACCCTTCATCATAAGCCGCATAGTAGTGGACACATTATGATACGTGTCGGGGATGGCCTGCAACACTGTAGAAACCAATGAGGCATCCGGAATAATCTCATCCACAAATGCTAATTGCTCCCGTAAATCCTTTACCTTCGTGAGATAATCATCCATGGAATCACCATCAAGCATAGGAAGAGTCTCCAATTTCCTCTTCAAGTATGCCACACGGGCTTCATTCCTGACTTGGTACAACTTTGCCAAACTTTCCCAAGCTGCCCTTGCTGTTTTGCATGACCGGATGTGAGGAATAATGCTTCTTTTTGTTAGAAAATACCCAACAGAGGGTACACGCAGCGGAAATAATGCCCAGGAGCTCACACAGTGTGCGGTGTGGGTGTGGAATCACAAACTTCTTTACTTATGTGCATTCAATAGGTGTGCAGACTCATCAATAGACAATGAACCAATCAGATAGAGAAACCACCAAAATATATATTTCCGTCCACAACTATGGACACAATACAAAAGAGACAGATCCAGAGTCCCACCAATGGTGTGGTCCTCTGATCTTACCACAAAGTCCTTCTCCTATCTGCTGGCTATCTCTAGACTAGAGTCCGCGTGCTCCACCTCGAGCGTGAGTAGACTTTCCATCTAGAATGATCTTCTCCACCTTGCTGTCTGGAAACCAGTCTAGGTGGGCAGCTTCCTGCAAGCTAAGTCTGCAGCACAAGGCACTTCTTTCTCCTCCTGACTGTAGGCCCAAAGAAAGCCCTGCTGCTGCTCTTTCTGCTGATGGAATTGCTGCTCCAGATGATGCTGAAATGAGGCTAAATGGCCTCTTTATATAGGCCCCAAGGCCTGGCCAAAAAAAAACCGACTCAGTCTGTTACAGAAACCGACTCAGTCTGTACAGAAAACCGACCCAGTCTGTACAGAAAACCGACCCCACAGTTCCCCATTTATGGGACTGTGGGCTGCCCTTTTGGGGCACTCATTACAAGGGCCCTTGGCCCATCTTTCAAGGGCAGATGCCCTATAAATACAGGGTCCAGTCCCCCCCAAAACTTACTGCAGACAGTGCGCCTCCTGTCTAGATCCATCCCAATCTGTCCCAGCCATACTTCCGCACTTTTCTGGCCCTCTGTCCTGCACATAACAGATCTAGATGTGCTGCCCACATGACAGCCATGATGCTGTCTATGTGGCAGCCCTTTTCTCTCTGTTTCTGTTGGGTACTTCCCTAGGTCTCCCTCCCCCATGCTCTCCTCATATGGGGGCTTACAGATGGGGAGGTGACCTTTCCAACACCCCCTCTCACCGACACATCTCAGCCCACCAGTGGCTCCTGCTCCACCAGGTCTGATTTCGCTTCCGCACACCATCCTGGTACACAGGTCCATCTCTGGTAGCACCTCCTGGTACCACCTCCTTCAGTCACATTCCCGCCTCTGAACTTGAGCAATCCAGCCGTCACGATCTTCCAGTCGTCCCCCTCATAATGAGTGAACAACCTGGAGTCTTCCAGGCACCATGCTCTGAGGGTCTGTTTCAACCCGTCCTTCCTTTGGCAAGGTCTGCAACCAATGAATATTTCCAGATAACCTGGACCATGAACTCTCGCTGAGTTCTCAAGCAGGTACTCTTCTGGCTTCAGTACTCTTTGTCCACCACCTTCTAGCAATCTGCGTCCAAGATTTGAAAAAGCACCAATACTTCCCCTTCTGCCTTCGAAGAAGGCCAATTCCTTCCAATCTCTTATAACCTGAGACAAATGAAGAGCAGAATCTCCCCACAGCATGCTATAAAGGCTCAAATGCAGAATATCAAATACATACCAGACTGTTGTACTGCCTGAATGTTCGCTCTGAAAGCAAACCCTGTACCTCAATGAGGCACCCGCCAAGATCCTGTGTAATCCTGTACTGTCCCCTTCTGAAGTCCAGCATCCATCTGAACATGAGACCCCAGGGCTTTCCATGGAATCCACCCTCGTGTCAGTGTCAACAGCTACACACCTGGAAGGTTCCAAGCACTCCATACTGTCCTTCACCTTCACAAAGGCATCTGACTCCTCGTCGACCCAACTCTCTATGTCAGACATCCTTACTGTGATTTCGGGATCACATACCTGACCTCGGAAACACTCGGTGATGTCACCAGGAACAATTCTTCGATTACCACATTAGCTTTGGCCTTTCCCTCTGAATCTGGGTCAGACTCCTGTTTGTTTTTCAGATCCGCCTTTTTCTTCCTGTAGTCCTTTGCAAAATGTCCGGGCGTATCACAATAGAAACACTTCTTCTTGAGCTTCCTCTTCGAAGTCCCCTCGTCATCAGAGTCATCTTTATTGGACTTGCCACTGTTAGGCTTGCCCTTTCCCTTACCTGCGGAATCCTTCACCAGCATCGCCTTGTCATCTTTGTCCTCGTTGTAGAGCTTCTCCCGAGCTTCCTCCTGTAGCAGTAAGGGACACAACTCCTCAAATGTCAGAGGTTTGGTCCTCTGTCCTGCTGTCACAGCTGTAACAAAGCTCTTGAAACTCCGAGGCAATCTCCTCAGTACCATCAAGGCCAGATGGTATGAGTCCGTCTTCTGACCAATCGTGCTAACTGATCCCGCACCACCTTGACCTTCGTCAGATGATCATGCACCGTATCGCCTTCTTCCATATCAAGATTGTAGAGTTGTTGCTGAAGAAGCACGATCCGAGAGGTATTATCTGTCTCGTACAAATCCTTCAGGGTGGCCCACGCCTCTACTGACGTCTCGGCCAGCTGGATATGCGGAAGAACAGAGTCCTCCGTAGTCCCTATGATTATTGCCAGGGCATGGGCATCTCTTTCTTCCCAAGCTTCAAGCTCCTCTCTGTCTACTGCCATGAGTACCTTCCCTTTAGTGTCCACCATGTCTTCCGGCTTCGACTCCTCTCCCGTGGTCAGCTTCCACAACTTCCGAGCCACTAAATGACTGTCGACATCTCTGCTGTATATACCACACAGCAAAATCAACCAAACTCAAAATGCAGTAACCCAAAACTCTGAACGCACCTGACTGAACCTGAGTCACCCTCCTTCTCGCAAGGGCACAATCCTCCAGTCGTGGAAGTCGATTCCCTAGAGCCTCTGAATCAGGGTCGTCCTTCAGCAAGGTCCCTGCCTTCAGGCTCCCACACCTGTGAGCCTCCTACTTGGGCTCTGATACCATGTTAGAAAATACCCAACAGAGGGTACACGCAGCGGAAATAATGCCCAGGAGCTCACACAGTGTGCGGTGTGGGTGTGGAATCACAAACTTCTTTACTTATGTGCATTCAATAGGTGTGCAGACTCATCAATAGACAATGAACCAATCAGATAGAGAAACCACCAAAATATATATTTCCGTCCACAACTATGGACACAATACAAAAGAGACAGATCCAGAGTCCCACCAATGGTGTGGTCCTCTGATCTTACCACAAAGTCCTTCTCCTATCTGCTGGCTATCTCTAGACTAGAGTCCGTGTGCTCCACCTCGAGCGTGAGTAGACTTTCCGTCTAGAATGATCTTCTCCACCTTGCTGTCTGGAAACCAGTCTAGGTGGGCAGCTTCCTGCAAGCTAAGTCTGCAGCACAAGGCACTTCTTTCTCCTCCTGACTGTAGGCCCAAAGAAAGCCCTGCTGCTGCTCTTTCTGCTGATGGAATTGCTGCTCCAGATGATGCTGAAATGAGGCTAAATGGCCTCTTTATATAAGCCCCAAGGCCTGGCCAAAAAAAAACCGACTCAGTCTGTTACAGAAACCGACTCAGTCTGTACAGAAAACTGACCCAGTCTGTACAGAAAACCGACCCCACAGTTCCCCATTTATGGGACTGTGGGCTGCCCTTTTGGGGCACTCATTACAAGGGCCCTTGGCCCATCTTTCAAGGGCAGATGCCCTATAAATACAGGGTCCAGTCCCCCCCAAAACTTACTGCAGACAGTGCGCCTCCTGTCTAGATCCATCCCAATCTGTCCCAGCCATACTTCCGCACTTTTCTGGCCCTCTGTCCTGCACATAATAGATCTAGATGTGCTGCCCATATGACAGCCATGATGCTGTCTATGTGGCAGCCCTTTTCTCTCTGTTTCTGTTGGGTACTGCCCTAGGTCTCCCTCCCCCATGCTCTCCTCATATGGGGGCTTACAGATGGGGAGGTGACCTTTCCAACACTTTTAACAGATAATGCAATCAAGGCATGTGCATTGGCATCCCGGCCATCCCATCGACTCTGCTCTGGAGTAGGTGCATGTGATATCTCTGTAATCCGAGATGACTCACCCTCTGAACTGGGTGAAGGAGCAGGTGCATGTGGACGCAACTGAGTGCCATCCACAATGCCCCAAAAGCCTTTGGCCACAAGCACATGTCGCATCATGTACGACCAGAGAGGATAGTTGGTGCCATCCAACTTATCTTCTGCAGAGAGCAATCCAAAAACATCCCTTTCTGCCATTACTTAAGCAGTGAATGCACAACCAGCTCTCCCCGAGTTATTACTGAACTAAATGGACACAGCAAGTCTTCTAGTAGCGCAGGTCACCTTCACGTGCAGGGCAGGCTGTGGAGGTTCACGTGCAAGGCGATGACGCAGGTCAGCAGCGGCTTGCACGAGCAGGCGTCGGCTACCACAGGCAGTGTTTAGTCCACGGGCCAAAGCGGGGGCCTGCACAAGGTTCACGTCCACGGGCCAAAGCGGGGGCCTGCACAAGGTTCACGTCCACGGCCTCCACAAGGTTCACGTCCACGGGGCTGGGCTTCTCTGCGTCTCGTGGATAGCTCCTCGTAGCAAGCGGCAGCTTCCTCAATCAGCAGGGGACGCTTCCCTGACAGGGCGACGGCCTGTTGAGGCACAGGGGTAGGCAGCCCGTCCTGTGCAAAGGCGTAGGCAGCCCGTTCTGAATCTTCACGTCCACGGAGCAGCAAATACGACGGCGCTTCCACAAGAGTGACGGCTCAATGCAGCAGCTAAGGCAGTTGTGGAGGGGGTAGATGCGGCAGCAACGTGCAGGTTACGTGCAGGTGGCTCTCAAACGTCGGCGCAAGGGTCAGATGATGGTGCAAGGCAACAGGGCGACTCACGTGCAGGCAGCTCTCCACAAGAGGTTGGAGCAACTACGGTAGCAGCTTCGAAGAGCTTGACGACTGTCCCCACAGGTAGGGCAACCTCCAAAACGAGATGGGCGACGGAGTAGTGCTCAGGCAATATCCTCCACAAGCAGGACGACTTTGCAAGGCAGCAATAGGCTGATGGGGGATGGCGACAGCACGTGTCACAGGTTGAGCTCTGATACCACTTGTTGGAGCAGAGACAAGACTCAGGAGAAGAGCAAGTGCAAGAGCAATGATTGGAATGAATGAATGGATGTGACTAAAGTCACATCATATACAAGGATAGGGTTGTGCTTGCTAAGCACACCCTGCAGGTCACATGGAAGTGTGCCTGCCAAGCTCGGGGGAAAAAACCTCCACTAGTTGGAGTAAAAAGTGCCCCGGGCCTACACCCAAGGTGTCACCCTACACTCCCAATACATAGGTGCTAACATCAACCCACAGGCGAGTCTCTCGTGTCTTGCTCTGGGCTCCTCCCCATCGTCTCCTTGGGGGTTCTAAGTTGTCTAGATGGGAAAACACAGTGATCCTCCTCTAAGTGGAGAGTGGTTGTACACCCTGATCTCGACTAGGTGTCCTGAGCAGAGAGAGAGAGAGAGAGAGAGAGAATTAGTATCTACGAATGGTCTATGACACACAAAGTATACTGAAGCTAATCTTCCCATATGGAAGGCACACCAAATCGCAGCATTCCCCTATGTATGGTATCTCTCATTGGCACCGACTAGCCAACTGCAAAGCTCGTCCCTAGTGCTAGAAAAAGTCGAATGGCCATGGGAAGCACGCCCAT
Source organism: Dipteris shenzhenensis (assembly GCF_047967505.1). Classification (NCBI taxonomy): domain Eukaryota; kingdom Viridiplantae; phylum Streptophyta; class Polypodiopsida; order Gleicheniales; family Dipteridaceae; genus Dipteris; species Dipteris shenzhenensis. Next base: position 53,495,139 of record NC_141617.1, read on the forward strand.
GGCATTCCCTTCTAGTGAAAGCTAGAGAAGGTAGGAAGACTCTTTATATGCTGAAAGGACGTGCAGGTATAGTCACCATTTGGTGCATCTCCCAAGTAATAAAGAATCATCTTTATTAGAATTACTTCGGTCAAAGAATGTTGACTTTGGCTAACTAGAATAAGTTTTACTTTTTGCATTGCACTAGTAAAAGAGAACTGTGGGAACACCCACAAGGGACTGTAGTCCAAGAACTAGGAATGCATGCATTTTGCTAACCTTTAATGAGTTAAAGTGTTGGCGTTTGTGTAGGACTTGGAAGAGTACTAAAAGGCTCACAAATAATGGAGCAAGTGCCAAAAAGTAGGTCCCACAAGGCCAAAAAGCACCAAGAAGATGGCACAGCTTTTGTAAAAAGTAAATTTTAGAAAGCAGGTCTAACTTTTTGCTAGGAACAGACAGTACAGTAACAGTACAGACTGTTAGAGAAAAGGAGTCGCTTGCTACAGCCAACCCTTTATACAACGCGCTAAAATGTCTCGAGATCTCACAACTAAAACTTCAAATGCCAGCTCACTCAGTGTGCTTAACACATCCAAGTACAAAACCTTGTCAACTCTATACCATCACTTATAGCAAACAATCGTTACGATAGGAAACCAGGCTCAGACTCTGTTTGCTACTCCTACTATGGTAGAACTCTCCTAGATCACCGCACATCTCATCAGACTTTGCATCTCCATCAGACTTCAATGGCTGCTCTAGGCGAATATGCTGCTAATCTTCCAATGGATTCTCCTGTACTCCGCAGTATGGCTCTTCTATAACATGTAGAGACCTGCCTGTCTGTGTGCATCTAGACAGTCTGCAAACGGACTACAGGAAGTGACCCAGGCCTTTATTATAGTGCTCTAGGTCTCCCAGATTTGGCTGACCAAATCTATAACCCTAACCCAAATCCACCCGACTTGTCTTGCTGCCAGCAAACCAAGTCTTGGCCCCTGCCGACATGATATGGCCCTTCCTTTGGCCTATGTCTATATCTGACCACACTCCACAATCTTCTATTGTAGGCAACTCCTCCTTGCAGTCTACTGGCCCACTCTGCCATATGGTGGTAGCCAGCCATAGGCCAGCCTCTTGTGCAAGTCTGCCACCCTGTCTACAATACTGTTGACTAGTAGTCAACCCTCCTACCATCTACAAGCCTCTTTCCATGGACCCCATAGGAACTGCTACAATGTTCTTGTCATGGGCATCCACATCCCGTGGCCTGCCACCTACAGGCCGCAACGCCATCAAATACCCCAGGCAGTCTCAGAAGACGGCGCAAGTCAAAAAACACAGTTGACTTTTTGGTCAAAAGTCAACGTGCAGACTTTTGTTTGTCAACGTTGACTTTTAACTGACCAGGTCTACGGTCAGGGTTGACCAGTTGATCAGGTCAACAGTCGGCGCTGACCAACCGACCAAGGGTCAGCCATCTGCCCTAAGAGCCTATATAAGGGCAGCCCCTTGGCCCATCATTTCATCCATTTCTAGGGCTGATTTGGGGCAGTAGTTCTCACCAGCAGCAGCAGGAATCAGCAGCAAAATAGGCCAGCATCAGGGAGCAGCAGATCTGCTCCATCCCTGGCAACTGCAAGTTCATCTACAGGTCCCGGTTCAGCTCTGGACAGCAGCAGAGGTGTGCATCAGAGCAGTCTCTTAATTCCATCAGTTCTCAGGTTCCCTCAATCTGGTACAGCAATAGACAGGGACTGGCCCATAGCAGCCCTCAGTTGCAGCTCTACAGTGAGGGGATTCCATCTACGCAATATACTTTCTGTCCTTTTTGCAATGAGGAGTTACTCTCTCCGTACAGTATCTATTCTTTCAGTTGTATTCAGCCTTATTGGGCATACATTTATACAATGTATAACTCGCTCTTTGAAGGCCCATTATATTCCTCCCTCATGTTAGAAATGTCACTGCCCCACCTGTGAGCCCCCGATTTGAGGGGACAAGGGGGCAGGAGACTATAGGGGGATGGGGGGGCTGAGAGTACCTTGCTGTAAGAGGGCAGCACCCTGCGTGGAACAAGGTGCCAGCATCACGGGCCCATGCAGGGGCATCTGCAGCACATGAGCACCAGCCAGCAGCAACCCAAAAGGCCCTGCATATGGGGCCTTATATAGGCCAAAGGGTTGGCCAGAAACCGACCAGAAGGCGGCCATCTTGGCCTTTCTGGGGGTCGGTTCTAGCAGACTGGAGCAGACTGAAAAGTCGGCCAATTCGAGGGGCTGGCTACCCACCTATATAAACCCCCTCCCCCCACACTTCTCTTCATCACTTGCACTGACCAGCCTTGCACCGACAAGCACGCAGGGAGAGGAGTAGACTCAGAGTTTGGTACAGCATCTCTTTGTTGTTTTGTATGCTCACCGCTCGAGCTTTTGTCGGCCCACTGTTGTGGAAGAATATATCTGAGTTTTGCTATCTTTCTCTCCCCTTCTCTTTGATTGTAGTTTGAGCTGCGATCGGGAGTGTGAAGATGAGTGATTCTATCCTCTACTTTCCAACATGGTATCAGAGCAAGGTTTCCAGCTCTAGAACAGAGTTCCTCAGCAAGATGGCGACTCCAATCAATACTCAGGGTTGCTGCGTGGTCAAGTTCTCTACTGCAAATTCATTTTTCAGTTTGTTGTTCGCCATTATAGCAAGGATGGAGGACAAGGATTCAACTGTTATTCAACTGTTGCCTCTTCAGCCCATTCTCTTCCTTCCTCCTCCTCCAGATTTGTCTCATTCACCATCCCAAACTTTGGAGAGTCAGGGAAACAAGATGGGTCGAACTACCCAATCTGGAAGGTGAAAATCCGGAGACATTTAGTGGCTCAGAAGTTGTGGAAGTTGACAACGGGGGTGGAGGTAAAGCCGGAAGATATGTTGGACAGCAAGGGGAAGATTCTCATTCCAGTAGATGGAGAGGAGCTTGAAAATTGGGAAGACAGAGATGCCCGGACTCTGTTCTTCCCCGCACATCCAAATGGCCGAAACGTCTATACAGGTGTGGGCTATTTTGAAGGATCTGTATGAAACAGAGAGCACATCTTGGATCTTGCTTCTTCAACATCAACTATACAATCTCGATATGAATGAGGGGGACAATGTTCATGACCATCTGACAAAAGTCAACGTGGTAAGGGACCAGCTCGTTGCAGTTGGTCAGAAGGTACACTCAAGTACGGTCACTGCAGGATAGAGGACCAAGCCTCTCACCTTCGAGGAGTTTGGCCCTTTACTATTGCAGGAAGCGGCTCGGGAAAAGCTATTTACTCAATCAGACGAGAAGGCTCTCGTGGCAAGGGACAAGCCCGGCAAGGGTAAGTTCAAAGACTCCAAGAACAACAACAAGACCGAGGGTGCAGAGAGAAAGAGGCAGATGAAGTGCTTCTACTGTGAGAAGCTTGGTCATTCTGGTAAGGAGTGCCGCAAGAAGAAGGCGGACCTCAAGCGTAACGAGTCCAAGTCCAAGGAGGAGCCAAAGACCGAATCGGCAAACGTCACAACCGGCGCTCTCTTCATCATCACTGAGTATTGCTCCGCCTATGCAGTCAGTGAAGGAAAGGAAGGTTGGTACGTGGACAGTGGAGCTTCAAAACACATGTCCAACAGAAGGAGTGCTTGGAAGGTACTCATCCTGAATCCAAGGTCACTGTGGAGGATAACCGGGCATGCCCTACGAAGGGTGTTGGTAGTATTCCATTCATCACGACTGTAGGAAACAAGGAGCTGATTTTCGGTGTACTTTATGTACCGAATTTGTGCAAGAACATGTTGTCTGTCAGTAAGATGGACAAGCACAACATGTCAGTCTTATTCGACAACGGCAAAGTCACTGTCACATCCAAGGCAAATGGAAAGGTGGTGTCTCAAAGACTCGAGGAGCATGGGCTATATTGGCTCAACGCTCTGTTAGTACACGGGGATCATGGTAGATTCAAATTGTGGCATGGTTCGATCACGTCAATTATGGCACTCTCGTCGAGATGCAAAAGTCAAAGATGGTGGATGGACTTCCACCGATTGCAGGTAATGATCGTGTTTGCAGGGCTTGCTTGGAGGGCAAGCAACATAGAGACAAGTTCCCACAGGAGGCCTCATCCCGGGCCAAGAAGCCGCTCGAGTTGGTTCATTCGTCAAGTTTGCATTTTTGAATGGAACCCTGGAGGAGGAGGTATATTTGGCACAGCCACAAGGATTTCAAATTCCACTGTCCAGGATCCCCATCAAAAGTCTGCAAACTGAAGAAGGCCTTATACGGGCTGAAACAGACCCCCAGAGCTTGGTACCAGCAAATAGATGTTTTCTTTCAGAAGATCAAGCTTCGACGGAGTCCATCAGAAGCAAATCTTTATCTCGATACAGAGGGGGATTTGCGGCTGGTATTGATTCTATATGTGGATGACCTCATCTTACAGGGGATCATACGAAGAAGATTGCTCAGGTCGAGAATTCCCATGGAGGAGTTCTAGATGACTGACTTAGGCATACTTCACCGCTTTCTTGGGATTGAGGTGAAGCAAGAAAAGAGCTATATCTTTATTTCACAGGAGAAATATTGCAAGGAGCTGCTCAAACGCTTTCACATGGAAAATTGCAAAGCAGCAATGACTCCCATGGAAACTGGTCTGAAGCTGAGTGTGTGATCCATCTCAGCCGGTTGATTCATCACTATATCGACGCATGGTGGGGAGTTTGCTTTACCTCACCACTACCAGACCGGATATTTCTTACTCAGTTGGATTGCTCTGTCAGTTCTCCGCCACACCCAAGAAGGCCCATTGGGATGCAGGTACGAGGGTGCTAAGGTACTTGAAAGGTACCTGCACCTATGGCATCACTTATACGAGAGGCATTGAGTTGGGAGGTTTCTGCAATAGTGATTGGGCAGGTGATATTGATACTCGGACTTCTGGATATTGTTTCTTACTCTCATCAGGAGTTGTCATGGTTGAGTAAGAAACAACCTATTGTCGCCCTTTCATCTATAGAGACAGAGTACACTGTACAGGGCTGCTTGTACAGCGGCATGCGAACCATTGTGGCTCGTGTGGATCTTGGAGGACATGAATGTGGCCCGAGAAGATGCGACATTGGTTATGTGCAACAACCAGAGTTGCATAGCGATCACCAACAACCCCGTGTTTCGCGCACGGACGAAGCACATCGAGGTCCACTACAACTTTGCTCGAAAACTCATCGACGAAGAAGTCATAGAGTTCATGTACTGCCCGACCGACAACATCATTTCGGATGTCTTCACGAAGGCGCTTCCCAAGGAGCAGATGGAACACCTCATTTGACGCATGGGGATCAGCCCACAGCTGTGTCATTGAGAGGGGGTGTTAGAAATGTCATTGCCCCACCTGTGAGCCCCTGATTTGAGGGGACAAGGGGACAGGAGACTATAGGGGGATGGGGGGGCTGAGAGTACCTTGCTATAAGAGGGCAGCTACGTGGAACAAGGCGCCAGCATCACGGGCCCATGTGGGGGCATCTACAGCACATGAGCACCAGCCAGCAGCAACCCAAAAGGCCCTGCATATGGGGCCTTATTGTCACAAGCACCCCTGCACTTGGGTGCAAAGTGACACACTGGCTACATCGACAAGTACGTAATAGTTCCCTAATAGGAGATTTTGTCGTACGATGTGACCCCTTTGTGAGCCCTTGTCTAGGGATAGTCGGGCACAAGCTACGTAAGTCAGTCTCTCAGCCTTAGGTCAAGTCAAAAGATTAGTCCTTGTTCACTAGTACCCACTCCAGAACCGTAGGGTAGTGTTTCCGTCTTAGGTTTAGGGATAGGTTTAGGTCCATCCTAGGATAGGAGCCCTTCTGGGCCCCTCTCAGGGCTGGAACAAGTGAAGAGAATGGCAGGGGAAGGGCGCCTTTATAGGCTAACCTGCACCCCTCCCTAGGCTGCTATTTATGGGGCCTAGGGCTGCCTTTATGGGGCCTAGGGCTGCCATTTATGGGGCCTAGGTCTGCCTTTATGGGGCTAGCCAACCAGCCCCAAAAGCCCTATAAATAGGGGGCCTCTAGGCCCTCTTTCCTGATTCAGTTCTCCCAGCACTTCAACCTCCTACAGCTCCTCCTCAGCCCCCTCTGAACAGCCTGACACTCACCCCCAGTGGCCCTCTGACCAGCCTCAGCCTTTGGTATCAGCTCAGCCCTCTGGGAAGGTGTTCACGCAGCCATCAGACAGGGAGTCGGGACAGCGAACGGAGTAAGATTTGGGGTCTGTTTCAGCAGCTCTTTTCAGTTATCTTTTACAGTTTTACACAGCTCATTCCCAGCTCTTTATTTCATTCATCTCTCAGCTCTCTTATAGGATCTATCACTCCTAGCTTTCACTCTCTCACTCACGCAGTAACCTATATGTGTGCACAGTGAGCTCTTCAGAAACGCATTCCGTGTTCTTTCGAAGAGTGTTCTTTGTATTTCTCAGTTCTCCAAGTATAAAGCAAATTCTCCCCTGATTGGGGGAGGGGGCCCTCAGTGGGTGTAGGGACCTTTTCCTCTCTTTTCCTTCTCTCCTCTCTTTTCCTCTCTTTTCCTTCTGTCCTCTCTTTTCCTCAATCGGTTGTCAACTCTACTCTCTCTCTACCCTCATCTCCTTTCTCTCTCTATGGTGTACAACGCTAATTCATCACTAAAGGTTTAAAGAAGGTCTTGCTGTGAATTATAGGATCCGATTACCGTTGCATGTTATACTTATATAGGCCAAAGGGTTGGCCCAGAAACCGACCAAAAAACGGCCATCTTGGCCCTTTTGGGGGGGTCGGTTCTAGCAGACTGGAACCGACTGAAAAGTCAGCCAGTTCTAGGGGCTCGCTGCCCACCTATATAAACCCCCTCCCCCCACACTTCTCTTCATCACTTGCATTGACCAGCCTTGCACCAACAAGCGCGCAGGGAGAGGAGTAGACTCAGAGTTTGGTACAGCATCTCTTTGCTGTTTTGTATGCTCACCTCTTGAGCTTTTGTCAGCCCACTGTAGTGGAAGAATATATCTGAGTTTTGCTATCTTTCTCTCCCCTTCTCTTTGATTGTTGTTCGAGCTGCGATCGGGAGTGTGAGGAGTGAGTGATTCTATCCTCTACTTTCCAACACCTCAAACTCTCGCACTCACTCCGCAATTCCACGTGTTTTGCATTGTTCTATCAGTTCACGTAGTAGTGAGCAAGAGAGAGAGTGAGTTAGGCTTTCTCCTTCTTTATCAAAGCTTCAAATTTTCTTTCCTGAGATAGGGGGGTGCAGTTCAAGGACAGCCCATTGTTTTATGGTATAGACAAGATCCAGAAAGGGCACCATGAGTACTAGTGGCACATCCAACACCGGTGGGGAAGTAGGATCCGCTTCCTAGGCCTCACTACTATAGAACCCGATCGTAGAGACCCTTATGATAGTTTCTGCTATAACGGCCATGATGTAGATGCAACAACAACAGTCAAAGAGTCTCTCTAATGGCATGGTTCAGCTCCAAGAGATGTGGGATGATTGTGAGCAAGAAGCCAAAGAGCGCGAGAGAGCAGCTCACGGCAAAAGAAGAACGCAATCATGAGGCTCTGGAGTGTAAGAGAATAGCTCAAGAGGTAAAAGAGAAGAGTGATCCATCGCAGAGAGACCGAGACTCGAGAAGCCAGGAAGCTTAGAGAGCACTGCCCCAGGATTGAGAACGACAACTTCTCATTTCTCTACTCTGCCCACATGGAGATGAAGGGAGAGAGCCCAACAACTCGTCAAAGCTTCTTTCCTGGGAAGCTCAATTTTCTTCAATATGATGGTAAGACCGAACCTTTGGTGTTGATTTCGTGGCTCCATCAATTCCAAAGCTATTTTCAGTTATGCCTACGAACGACAACAAGAGGTGCATTCTCCATCAATGCACCTCACAAACAAGGCGGTCAGTTATGCCTACGAACGACAACAAGAGGTGCATTCTCGCATCAATGCACCTCACAGGCAAGGTGGTCACCTAGTGGCACAGTTGGTAGAAGGACCACCATGATGCAAACGACGAGACACCTCGTTCTAGGTCCACAAAGTTCCGGAAAGATATCAACACACGGTTCTTGCCACCTCAGTACCTGGACACACTGCAGAGTCAATTCTTTGGGCTGCCCCATGGGGACACACAGACGGTGAATCATTACGCCAATAAGTTTACTTCAAGTGTCCATACAGCTGCAGCTGGAAGAAAGCCAAAAGCTGAGCAACTTTCTCTGTGGGCTGCATATTGCATCCAATGGTATGTTTGTATTCTTAGACCACGGGATTATGAGAGTGCATATGAGCTTGATCAAAATTGCAAGCTCATGCACAAGGGTCAAGGATCCAAGCAGGTCAACAATAAGAAGTCCCAGGACTCCATGCCAGGCGATGGTGGGAATGGGCAGCAGAAGAAGAACTGGATGATGAAGGATAGCAATGGCTATGGCGGGCACTTGGATGCAGCGGACAGGAGCAACCTATGCCAAAGAGAACTGGTGCTTCCATTGTCATGTGCAGGGCCACGAGAAGCAAGATTGCCCGCACTTCCAGAATCTTCAAGCAGAAGGAGCAACATCAAGTGGTTCATCTACAGTTTCAACTCATACCGGGACAACCTCAGTGGTCATCGAGGAGCTTAAACATCAGCAAAAGGGGGAACCTCATAAGTTTCCCACAATGTTCCAGTTTTATGGACAGATTGGTGGCTAGAAGGTCCTCATCCTGGCAATTCAAGGAGCTCCGAGGACATCATTTCCATCAAAGCAGCTAAGCAGGCCCAATTGACTCTTACGCTGATAGATACCATTGCCTTTAATGGCGCATTTCTGGGACAGCAAGTGGCGAGCGACATGGAAGTCACCACAGCCACTCTAAAGATCTTAAGGTGGGTAGACAGTCGGCCACTCAGGGTCGCACCTACTCAAGTAGCAGATATCATCTTGAGACACGATGGTGGCACAAGTTTGAAGTTCGACCTGATTATCAGAACCACAGCTTGGATATCAAAATCACAGGCTATGGGTCCGCCTCGACCTTTGATTTCAGTGGTTCAAAGGACTCAAGTCAAGACCCCATGCAGGAAGCAGTACTGCAGCAGTACCATGATGTCTCCCTCATGATGAGTCACCAATACGACCAGAGAAACATCGCATTAAGCATCTTCCTAGGTCACTATCCACATCAAGTATCCTTACCAAAAGCTAGCGGAAGAACTTGGGATTCAATTCCATCAAATCAAGATTCATGAGCCAGTTGTGCAGTTCCATCAGATCAGGATTCACGACAAAGCCTTTGTTGTGCAAGGCAAGGGGGAACGCCCTCTCTTTATAGGAGGAGGCTAGCCTGCTCAACCTGGTGCTGGCCGACCCACCAGTCTGTGGGGCCGACCAGCTAGCTTACTGACGTGACTGCCAACCTGTTAGCTTACCGACCAGTTAGCCAACCCTGGGTAAGGGATTACCCTGACTTGACTGCCAACCTGCAGTTTGCCAATGTGCAGACTGGTTCCCTGCCCCTGGACCTGATCTGGTCTGGGAGTACCAGCCTATAAATAGGGCGTACTGCTGTGCTGGCAACTAACCCATATCTATCCTGCTCTACTGCACCCTAGTGCTCCTCATATGGCAGCACACAGGTGGGGCAGTGACCTCCTCAAACATCATCATACCCCTGAACTGCTAGAATGTCTGACTCCATCTTATGTGGTGGTCTAACCACTAAGCGGCGAATAGCATATGTAGCCAATGTAGGCATAACCAAGTAGTACGGCAAAACTTCCTCAATACAATATGATATACTGTAGAACTAGACTAAAGTAGATATAGAACTCAGTATGTACATCAGAAGATCATCCTTTGTGCAACATAAAAATCACCCTTGACCCAAGCGTGGGACTCTCTTCTAGATACCAACTCACGAGGAGTCATGCATGGAGAAGCTGATCACGGCATGTATCCTCAATGTGTTGCTGCACCATGGTCCACATCTCGTAAAAAGTCATGGCCCGTGATAAAGAGGTCTCTTCGAGCAAGCCAGACCTCGTGCTCTAATACCAAAAGAGATAGTGAGCAGTGTGAGCAAGAGTAAGGACTTGTATTGTATTGTACGATAGAATAGTAGCTGCCAACATTCCTTGGAGCCCTTTTGTACACTATTAGTGAGACTCACGAACATCTATCCGTTTTTGATAAATTATCTCCCGAATTTCTGAACCACCCTAATTTCTGAATTCTAGACTCTCGAAAACTGGAATGTTCTCATTCATACATCATGATGCAGCTTTGATCACTCTTTATAGCTGCACTTGACCACCCCATATTGAAAGAGCATATAAAAGTGGATGGCATTGTCAAAGTATACAATCTACGTGTGTTTTTCACGCAGAAATTTGTACTTGCCACAAAGCTACTAGCATTCATGATCATGTTCTTTAACTCAACATATCGCTAATCAGCTTTAGAGAGGTAAATGTTTTAGAGTTGTGGCCTGCGTTTTCTTAATTCAACATATCTCCAATCAACTTTAGATAGCTAAATGTTTTAGAGTTGTGGCCCAGCTTTCTGACAATGGAGCTTCAGTTTCTTAGGGATGGCGTCGTTAAGTATCATTCGACATAACACCCACGCTAACTTACTAAATTAGTTGCTCGAACATATCCAAGACGCGCAGTCCTGCTTTGCAATTATACCGGTCACATTATTAAACGATATGAGTAAGCGAAACAACCTTGCTCACTGACAGGCCATTTACGAGGGCCAGGCCAGACCGTATGCTGCTTTGAATACGTGCTCTACTGACGTGCGGCAGTTGGGACGCAAGCCAAGCGTCAAGACGCATTTTGCCGGCACCATCGGGGACCAAACCTTCGAAAGTGAGCTTATGCGGGCCAAAAACCTGTAACTGAGCCTCATTAGTGTGGGCTGAGAAAGAACTCTGAGAGGGACGAAAGCTGGAGAAGCAATAGGGGATAGAGGAGGGGATGTAGGGAGGTAAGCGGGGCTGGTTGAATGCGGTGGTGAGAAAAGGTAGCCGAGGGGACTGAAGAAGAGCTGCCAGAAGCAGCATCATCATCATCCTATTCATCCTGCTCGCCCCCCCCCCACCATTACTTCATGCTCTTTTGGGCCATGCCACGTGTGTAACGCCACCGTGTACACGCCGCCTAGGGATGGATTACACACCACGAAGACACAACAACAATAACTAGGGTGCGGTAGGCCGTCTAAGAGGAAAGGCGGAATGAATTAACAATGTTTTAAATTGAAATGAAAAAAGTACCCACGAGTTTTTATGCTATTTGAATACAACCTTCATGATTGACATTAATTAAAGTCAATCTAAGGGCTCATATTCGTAAGGGCTAAAATCAATCTAGGGGCTCATATTCATTACACGTGGCTCAAGGAGATGGAAGAAAACTAAAAAATGTGGCTCAAGGAGATGGAAGAAAACTAAAAAATATGATTTATGTAAGTTTTGAAAGTCAAGAAAGGGAAATATGTTGTCACTACTGGATCTGCTTTCGGATTAATCTTCCTCGGGCTTCGCTTGCTCGCTATCAGCGGTCAATGTACATGTAAGCAAGAAAGAGAGAAATAAGGCATGACCGAAACCCTTATAGCAAATGAGCATTCTTTGCAGTTTTCTCGCTTCTGTGTGGACCATCGAGTCGGAGATTTCTTGCCACAAACAGGCTACAAATTACCGAGCCATAATATGGTTATGATGATGGAGTGAGACGATCGAGGAAGCGAACACAGTTTTTCTGTAGCAAGTGACTTCGTTTTTTAGAGGACCACACCACAAGCGTCTTGCCTTAGTTCCTGACATCCTAGTTTGTGTAGTTTGTTAACTACTAAAAAAAGCATGTAGCTTTTATCGAGCAGCTTTTCTAATATACTTTTGAATAAAAGCTTCACATTTGGCTTTAATTCGAATCAATCAAAATCAACGGCCCATATTGATGACACGTGGCTGAACGAGGTGAAAGAAAACCAAAACATCCCTTTAGGCTACCTACCATAACAAGTGAAAGAAAACAATTACTTTTTGTCATTTGTAAGGCCCGCCCAAAAGGTTGGTAGAACCATGAGCAGAAGCAGAGTAAAAAATAGCAGTAGTAGAAGAGAGGAAGGAGGAAAGATTACGAGTGAAGCAATTAGGACTGGGAGGAAGCTTGAGAGAGCAAAACCAATAGTAGTGGAAGAGAGTAAGAAGGAAAGATTACGAATGATGCTGTTGGGACTAGGGGGAAGCTTGACGATGACTGGAGGAAGAATTGCTAACGAGTGAAATAGTATGTTCAACATGGACCAATCAACACAATTCCCTACAAGGCCAAGCCAAAAAGTTCATAAGGCCTACACAAAAGGCTGGCAAAACCACTCCACAAGTAGAAGCAGCAACAAAAAACATTAGTAGTAGGAAGGATTACAAGTATGCGGTCGAGGCTAAGGGGGGGGGAGAGAGAGAGAGAGATTGTAGAAAAAAACCACTAAACTCTGAGGATTCCATGGGAGTATGTTCAGCATTTCAACCCCAAAAGCAATGCATTCATTACATGTGCTAGGAGATGACTACGTGGTTTAGGGTGGGTGCTTAGGTACTTGTTGGCTGGAGTCTAAATCCTAGTTTATGAAAATTGTTGGATTTGGGTGGTGATGGGCGGGGATGGTGATTGTTAATAGCCATTGGGCATGTTAACGGATCTGGCCTATCCAAACCCTACGGGTTTTGAGCCACAAATGGCTCTGTTTCAAAGTAATCGTAGGGATCACCCAAATTGGCAAGGATAACACAAGAGCCATTTGGAGATGAAGGAGTGTGGAGAGAAGTAGCATATGCCTTGGTACCAGATGGGCCCGAGTGGTTGTAACGAGAGAGAGAGAGAGAGTGGTACAAGGAATAGGGTTGGCCCTCCCTTCAAAAGGTGACTTGTATAAAAGGCCAAATGTTTGACTTTGGTCTTCGTTGTGTACTTTCAAGGAATGGAATATAAGCTCTCTTTCTCTCATTCCCTTTCATTGAGTTTCCTTGTTCTTCCTTGTAAGTTGTCTTGTGATTGCCACTCTCCCTTGCTCATGCTCTCTTCTCCCTTTTCTCCCTTTCTCCCCTCTCTTCCCTTTTTCTTGTGGAATCAATTGCACACGATCTGGTAGACGCTTGGGTGATGCAAGAGGGTTGTTTGTGCTTATGGAGCTCCCACAACGAGTTCTTCAAGAGTAGATACTTTGATGGCATTCCTCAAGATCCCCACGGCATGTGCGTCACCGTCGAAGACCACACATTTTTTGCATCGTTGCCGGGGAATTCGATGTATGCATCTATAATGCACAAGCTTTCTATCAATATCTACCCATTGCACAATGCTTCTAGCTTATCTAGAGGTGTTGTTAGTGGAGTATAAGCTGGTTTGGATGGAGATAAGTGTGGTTTTGGTTAGGCAAACTAGAAACTGTCAATTCTGTCCATACAGTGATTTTTTCTCATTTGAGCTTGTTTTTTGTTGTTTTTTGTGCCACATTGTAGGAGTAGCTAGTAGGGATGATTGCTAAGGTGTGTATGGAGTGACATTTCAGTTGAAAACACCAAAAAATGAGTTTGGATCATTTCAAGTTGGCACAGTGTGTTCTCGGCCACCACCTTCAAAAATCCTTATTTTGATGCTTTCAAGTGGTTGTTTTTTGTGCTTTTTTGTTTAAAATAGGTAGAATAGGTAGTGTAGTTTCCATTGGTGCTCCCAAAACTTGAACATAAGCTTCAAAATCTCCAGAGAGCATCAAAAACCAGTCGGCGACGATTGTGCCAGTCGCTGCTATAAATTTAAAGCAACGACTCAGGCAGTCGTCGCTGCTATATAACACAGTGACGACTGATACGTGGATTGCCAATTGGACACCTACCCCCACTCACCTCACCTTTCTCCATGTGGTAGTTAATGAATTCATAGCTGTTAGTTCAGAGGTTAACCCCCACATTAAGGCTAGCACGATGATTGAGGACTCATTACTTTATTAGTAACACAGCGACTCAACACCCACTGCTTTATTGAGTCATTGTTGTATTGAGTCGTTGCTTGATCACCCACTGCTATATTGTTAATGTAGCGATGGTGGACAACACAATGACTTACTGAGTTATTACGTCATGGTTAACGCAGCGATTGACGCATTAAGGGTTAGGAGGGCACAATGACTAATTCTAACTGGGCAGCCCAGTGAAGTAGGCAACACATGCACTTGAGGTCTGGGAGGGTGATAGGAGTTGAGAACCCGAACCGGAGGATAGCGCTTCCAATAACGTCCTAACTGGTCCAACTAGTACCACACTTTCAGTATCTTTCGGGTTCTCAACCTTAAGCTCATGCTAGGTGCAAGGTCCCATGCATGTTGAATCCTCAAGTTTAGATGATGCTATGAGCTTTGACACTGAGATAGGGAAAAACATGAACTTAAATTTGGGGGGCCTCTATGGCTCCCAATTGTAGCTCAATAAGGCCCCAATCCCCCACCCCTTCCACCACAGCCTCACGAATAAGGGAGTCATTCTCCAATCTCATGGGACAGTTCGGCTTTGCTGACCCTGCCCAAATCCATATGTTTGCCATGCAAAATAGGGTGGTTGAGCAGAAGCAAGACCCACCACCAACCACAATATCTGGTATTGCATGCAGCAACCCTGTAACCATATCAGCTGAGGGACCCTCAAGCCTACATGTACAGTTCTATGAGGGGAACCCTCCTTCACAAGGACTTCTAAGCCCTAGGTACCCAAGTATTGCCCTCCTAGCCCTAAACGACATAGGGCTGATCATATGAACGTTGGGGATAACACCTTCCCAATATCAATGGCCCCTCATCCTAATCCATTTGTGACTTGAGGAGGAGCTCCTGAAAGCACCTCCTTCCCCATGTCTTCATCCTATAGGTCGGGTTTATATTAGATATCAATGCTCCACTCTTGTGTAACTACGCGGGAACCAGCTAATTCTACTTGTAAGCTTCCCATATGAGGAGAAGGTATTTAAGGAGCTCGGTTATCCGGTAGGTCCTAGTTTGGACACCAGATGGGGGCCATGTGTGGCTTGATGGCTCGACAGCTTCAGATAGAGTTGGCACACTGCCAACTAGGCTACATGTAAGTGCAGCAAGGCATCCCATGACTGACCGCACTGAGGGTAGACGGAGCATTTCCTGGGGTAGCCCACTCTCGGGTTGCAGGGCCCGTTTGGAGCCCCAGATGATCCCGGATGGCTCTGGGCCGAACACAAACCGTAGGTTAGTTGCTCTGTTTTGCATCACGGTTCTAACATGTGGTCAGTGGCCTATTTCGAGACTGACCTCCAGTCGGCCGTTGTGGGCCGACTAGGTCACTCTCCCAATTGGGTCTAATCGACTATAACTGGTGGCTAGATAAGAGCAAGCCTGTGAAGCCCATAATCATCACTGGATATAGCAACCCTGATTCCTTAGCATCCAACCTCCATCCTCTACTATTTCTAGCATGCCATGCTAGAGCCCAAGCTCTGATACCATGTAAGAAAACAATACAATGTTTGTGCTCAACAGATAACAGGATCTCGTATGCAAGAGAGAAAAGCATATAGTATGGAGAATCCAAAATTTGATTACTGTAAAACTGATACAATAGATGGCGCTGCCTCCCTGCCGTGCGCTCCTATGAGAGAAGCTTCGAATCAACTTAGTAGCCAAGAAGATTTGGTAGTGTGTTTCTGTTTGCGAGCAAATTGTGAGAGATGGCCCAACCCGCAAGACTGCAAATCCCACCGTTCAACGAAAGCAGAAAGTTGGACGGCACTAACTATCCACTCTGGAAGTTCAAGATAAAGACCATCCTAAGCGCATACGAGCTTTGGGATACTGCTACTGGGGTGGACATGAAGCCGGTTGCGAGACCTGATCCAGCCAATGGAGGATAACAGATAGTACCAACTATGGATCAGATTCGTGTGTGGACAAGAAGAAATGTCCTATCATTGATTTATCTCATCTGTAATCTAGGGTTTAGGAGGATGGTGGAGTACAACTGATTGATTAGATTGGGCTTAAGCAAAATTTGCTCAAAAACACGATTTGAGCTCTTTTTCTATTTTTCTCCTCCATATCGCGTTGTCTGTAGTGTAAGTGATTCTGTCATGGCATTAATTCAACAGCGGAGGAGGCATGGACGGTCCTGAAAATCAGTACGAGACCACGAATCAAACGCGGATTCATAATCTAGAGACTCAACTCACGAACGAGAAACTGTCTGAATCTGAAACGCCATAGAAGTTCATCACCAGGGTGAAGAATCTACGCGATCAAATGACTGCGATTGGTATCAGCATCACCAGCGATAATCTAGCATGAAGTTGCATACGGATTCTCCCACCAAAGTACGACGGTCTTGTTATGGCATTGAATACGCAGAACAGACATACGCCCCTCAACTTTGAGGATTTCAGTGCGATGCTTTTGGAGAAGGAGATGCGTCAAAAGACGAGGACTGGAGAAGATTCGGCTTTCTCGGCTGGATCAAAGAAAGGTAAGGGTAAGGACTCTGGTAACCCATCTTCTTCTCATGATAAAAAGAGAAAGAAGAAGATCAAGTGCTTCTATTGCAACAAGGCAGGGCACAAGCAGAATGAGTGCCGAAGAAGATTGCAGATGAGAAGAACGGAGTAAAGAAAGAGTCCAGCAACAGCGCACAGGTAGTACCAGTAGAGCTGTTTGTAGCAATTGAGGAGATTTGCACGGAGGCAGTTCATGTACTTGCAGATGAACCTTGGATTATTGACAGTGGTGCATCGCGCCACATGACAAGTCCAAAGGATTGGTATACCTCTCTACAGTCGGTAAGGAATGACATCCTGGTAATAGTCAACAATGATGCAAAATGTCCAACAAAATGAAAAGGTACGATTGCTCTCAAGTCAGATGGAGTTGTAAAACAGTTGTCCGATGTTCTTTATGTGCCATATAGCAAGAGCAACTTGTCCGTTTCTGCGATCACGGATCGGGACCTCAAAGTTCACTTCGATAAGAATGGCGCACAGATTTTGGATCTTCAAGGGAAGGTCGTTGGTAAAGGTACACGGCGCAACATCTACGAACTCTCAACTTTTAGTGCTCGAGCCAATGTGAGCAACACTAAGCTGTGGCATGAGAGGTTTGGTCATCTAAACCTTAGTTTTTTAAAGGAGATGCATAAAAGTGGAATGATTGTAGAACTACCAGAAATTACAGATCTGCTCGATGTATGTGAAGCTTGCATGATGGGCAAGCAGCATCGGCAGCCCTTTCCTAAAGAGGCCAGCAGGGCAAAGGCTCCTCTAGAGCTCGTTCACATGGACCTCTGCGAAAAGATGGAGACGGAAGCTTTGGGTGGTTCCTACTACTTCATGACACTGATCGACGACTACAGTAGAAGGATATGCATATACTTCCTCAAGACTAAAGATGAGGCTTTTAGTAAGTTCAAAGAATGGCATGTAATGGTAGAGAAAGAAACAGGGAGGAAGGTGAAGAAGTTGAGATCAGATAGAGGTGGTGAGTTCACATCAAGTGAATTCGAAAGTTACTACAAAAGTCACGAGATCAAGAGGCAGAAACCCCTTCCGCATACATCACAGCAAAATGGAGTAGCAGAGTGCAAGATGCACGTCATTTGCAAAATGGGTAGGAGTATGATGAAAGGGAAAGATTTGATAAAGACTTTCTGGGCTGAAGCATGTAACACGGCAGTTTACATTCTGAATCGTAGCTACACGAAGGTTGTGAACGGGATGACTCCATTGCAGGTCTTTTCTGGTAAGAAACCTTCAGCTACACATTTCAGAGTTTTTGGATGTGACTGTTTTGTGCATGTCCCTGATGCTAACAGGACCAAATGGGAACCGAAGAGCCAGAAGTGTATTTTCTTAGGCTATAGTGAAGAGGTGAAGGGTTACCGTCTCTATAATCTTGTTACCAAGAAGGTAATAGTAAGTTGCGATGTGGTCTTCTCAGAATAGCCGCATCAATTGGAGGAGGATGCTTCCTTCCCAGACAACCAGGACCAGGATATCCATCCAGTACAACCACCAACAGCAGACCAAACTCCCCCAATGGTGCTTGGGAGGATTCAAGATAAAGAAGAGGAAGAACAGTTTGCAGAACCACAACGGCAACAGCCATTCCCGAAGTGGGTAAAGCAAATTTTGGATGGTAGAGAACCTCCAGCAATTGAGGAGGAACCATCCGAACACTGCCGGTCCAAGAGATTAGATGTGCAAGAAGGGTGCAAGAACACTTGGTCAACTACGCTTTGATGACAGAGGTGATTCGTGGTGAAGAACCCAAGTGTCTTGAAGAAGCACAGGGTGATGATAGGTGGATGGAGTCTATGTAGTCATAGTATGGCTCCATAATGAAGAAGAACACTTGGGACCCTTGTGGATCAACCACCAAAACACAAGGTAATCGGCACCAAGGGGTGTACAAGACCAAGTACAAGTCCGACGGCACGTTGGATAAGTACAAGGCTCGACTCATGGCAAAAGGATTCGCATAGGTACATGGTTTTGATTATCAGGATACTTTTGCTCCCACAGCTCGCGACTAACCACAATTCATAGTGTTTTGGCATTAGCAGCACAGGAAAGTTGGCCCGTGTTTCAGATGGATGTCAAATCTGCCTTTTTGAATAGAGATCTCAAGGAGGAGGTATACATGGAACAACCACAAGGTTTTGTGATCCCCGGTTCAGAAGGTAAAGTCTGTAAACTGAAGAAGGCACTTTACGAGCTGAAACAGGCCCCACGAGCGTGGTACCAGCAGATTGATGCCTACTTTCTACAAAACGGGTTCAGGAGGAGCCCATCTGATGCAAATTTGTATATCCATAGAGAAGGAGGCAAGTGTATGATCGTGGTCCTTTATGTGGATGACCTTGTCATAACAGGGAACCATTAAGAGAAGATCTCGTAGACAAAGCATTTGCTAGGAAGAGAGTTTGAAATGACAGACCTCGGATTGATGCATTTCTGTTTGGGAATTGAAGTTTGGCAAGAGCCAAAACAGATCTTCATTTCATAGTTGAAGTATGCTGGAGAGATACTGAAGTGGCATGGCTGAGTGCAAGACACAGTCGGTACCCCTATGGAGGTTGACGTGAAGCTCTCAAATGAGGATTCATCACCACTGGTGGACAAAATGAAGTACAAAAGGCTTGTGGGCAGTTTGATTTACTTGTGCAACACGCGGCCGGACATCAGCTTTGCGACTGGTGTGCTAAGCAGGTTTTCCAATAAGCCCTGGGAGAACCATTGGAGGGCAGGTATGCGGGTTACATCAAAGGCACACTTGATTATGGCATCACCTATACCAAGGGCAACACCTTGACCAGATTTTGTGACTCGGATTGGGCACGAGACGTGGATAGCAGGAGATCAGTGACAGGTTATTATTTCTCACTTGGATCTGGAGTTGTGTCATGGGTCAACAATAAGCAACCTACAGTTGTTGTTTCTTCTACCAAGGCTGAGTACAAATCAGCATGTTTTGCTTCTTGTGAGGCAGTGTGGTTGAGGAGGATTTTAGGGGACATCGGTGTAGTGCAGAACAAGCCTACACACTTATCATGTGACAATCAGAGTTGCATGGCAATTGCAAAGAACCTTGTGTTCCACGCTCGCAAAAAACATATTGAGATTCAATATCACTTTGTACGCAAGCTCTCATGGATGGAGAGGTCGACTTGGTGTACTGTATGATTACAGAGAATGCTGTGGACATCTTCACAAAGGCTCTTGGAAGAGACTTGCTGGAGAGGCATCTTCATCGACTTGGCATTGGGCCGAAAAACTAAGTTCACTTGCGGGTGGACATTGAGGGGGGGTGTTAGATATCAATGCTCCACTCTCATGTAACTATGCAGGAACTAGCTAACTCTACTTGTAAGCCCCCCATATGAGGAGAAGGCATTTGAGTAGCTTGGTTATCCGGTAGGTCCTGGTTTGGACACTAGATGAGGGCCATGTGTGGCCTGATGGCTGAACGGCTTCAGATAGAGTTGGCACACTGCCAACTAGGCTACATGCAAGTGCGGGAAGGCATCCCATGACTAACCACACTGAGGGTAGATGGAGCATTTCTCGGGAGAGCCCACTCTCGGGTTGCGGGGCCCGTTTGGAGCCCCAGATGATCCCAAATGGCTCTGGGCCGAATGGACACTGTAGGATAGTTGCTCTATTTTGAGCCACGGTTCCAATGTGTGGTCGGTGGCCTATTTCGGGACCAACCTCTAGTCGGCCATTTTGGGCCAACTGGGTCGGTCTCCCAATTGGGTCTAACTGATTACGACTGGTGGCTATATAAGAGCAAGCTGGTGAAGCCCATAATCATCACTGGCTACATCAACCCTGATTCCCTAGCATCCAGCCTCCGTCCTCTACTGTTTCTAGCATGCCATCGAAGCTTCTCTCACAGGAGCGCACGGTTGGGAGGTAGTGTCATATATTGTATCAGTTTTACAGTAATCAAAATTTTGATTCTCCATACTATCTACTTTTCTCTCTTGCATACGAGATCCTATTATCTGTTGAGCACAGGCGTTGTATTGTTTTCTTACAGTCCAAATGTGAATATACCCGTACCAAGTAAAACCAATAGACCCAAGCCCATCGCGTATGTCTGCTCTAGGTCCCATGAGGCAAGGACAATCCCCTATCAGGTTGACAAACTTTTATAATCGACCACAAGGACCACCCAACCTTGGCACTGCATCAGTTTCCCAAGCACCTCCGGCCGTGCCATAGATGGTACTCACTAATGAGGCCAGGAGGATCCTAGTGCAAGTGCTAGGAAGGGAGGAAATGCTGCCAGTGGTGATGGGGAGGGATACTAATGCCTCACGCAGTGCCCAGTCACGATCTCCAAGCTCATCACTAAGTTCTTAGAGGAAGGAAATCTAATCTCCCATGTCGAAAGGTTTAAGTAGAGTTGCGAAACTTTTGGAGACATTGATGACCTGGACAAAGTGAACGCATTCGGGCTTAGCCTTGATGGCAAGGTAGGCGAGTGGTACAAAGCCCTAGCGCCTTTAAAAAAGATCAACTAGGAGACTCTATGAAAGGCCTTCATAGTAGGATTCGCTCCCACAGGCCCAAAGTGGAGCAACCAATTGTACAAAGTTAAGCAAATAGAACATGAAACCCTTCGGGAATATATTGCCAGGATCAAACATCTAAATGCCTGTTGTGAACCACACGAGAGGATGAGTGACAAGCATTTGCTGCCTTGATTCCTCATTGGATTAAGGGATGCTAAATTGGTATTCACCCTAAATCCCACATCCTTCAAGCTATGTAGCAAGACTGGTGTGCTCTTGGATGATAACATGAAGGATGAGGCCTAGCCCGAGAAGTCACTGGTTGCTCCCTCAGTAGTATCTCATTCTAGTAAGAGTGTTAGCTTTGGCAAGGGCAAGGAAGCCGCCGAAGTTTCTAAGGTAAGAGGAACAAGAAAGGCTTCTGGTAGAGAATGAGCAAAAGAAGACAGAAGAAGCATGGGCAAGCCACGAGCAAGAACACCAGCTCAAGTGACTGATCGGTCCTAATAAGCAGATAACTCACTTGACCCAAGATGCTCAAGAGCCTAACCCCCTATCGTCTACTCAGCAAACAGGGCAAGCTTCAGGACAAACACCTCTCCTAACTCCCTTCATCCCGAATTTGTACCAACAAGCCATGGAGTATTGCACATCAACTTCATACAAGTCCACTGAAGGGTATATGGACTTGAGCCATCGTGATCGCAATCTTGATATAAAGGAGCTGGCCTTCCTATAGTCAATCAATGCTCTCATGGCGGCGGTAGCACAGAATGTCTTACAAGGACGTCAGGAGGCCTTCAGACTATAGCACCAAGGTGACACTCCAAACCTTCCACCAACTCAACTAGAAAATGGTTGCACTCCAGAAAGAGCATGTAGAACACCTGGGTAGTGGAAGCATCGAGACTCCAGGTAGTTGAAATTGGAAAGAGGCTTGAGAAGGAGGTATTATAGACTCAAGAGGCCCTAGCAACGAAATGATCACGAATGGATAGCCTCTAGGCCCACTTCACAACATTGCAACAACAGGCGATTCTTGATCAACAATAGCATGCTTGAGTCCTTGAGGAAAAGCATAGACTAGAGATACAGCTCCAACAACATGCAACCTTAGTCGAACAACTCTATCCAGCTACCCAACAACGAGGGCAGCAAGTCCAAACACTGTAGACGGCGGGGACCTTCAAACAACAATGGATTCTTCCCCTCTGGTCCAAGATTTTGATCAGGTCCATGACAGGCTGCAGGAAGCGTCGTCCCATGCCTCTACCCTCTGCTTCTCACCATGCACAATCCACGACACATACACTTACTTCCTACACACACTCACCGCCGCACTCCTTCCCTACAACATCAAGTTTAATAACATACTCACTATTTAACCTCAATGATGCCTCCTGTCACTCCATTGCTCAAGCACATCCAATTTAGGTAATGGCCTACTTTAATGAGGATCTAGTTTTGGATGCTGATATAGACAACCTCACCCTTTGCTACCACCCCATTGTCTACAATTTTATGAAGTGGTCCAGAGCGTTGAAAGACTTGACCAACTATCTCATGGCAATGCCACTATTTACAGATGGATTGTGAAGAGGTAGGGGGGCATGTTAACAACCATTGAGCATGTTAACGGATTTGGCCTAGCCAAACCCCACGGGTTTTGAGCCACAAATGGCTCTATTTCAAAGTAACTGTCGGGATCGCCCAAGTTTGGCAAGGATTACACAAGAGCCATTTGGATCCTGTATATGGATAACACAAGAGCCATTTGGAGACAAAGGAGTGTGGGGAGAATTAGCATATATGGTCTATTTTAACTATGGGACATTTTTTGCTTATGAAGTTTTTATTGTAAAAGAAGGTCTTGAATGAGTTTTTTAAGTGACATATCACTATCTAAATGTAAATCTTATTATTCATGTTAAATTCTAAGATGTAGAGGTCCATGTGCATGTTTCTCTATGTTTGAGATTCAAGGGCATTTATTGTGTATATATGTACTTCCTTAATTGGATAAGTAACTTTTATTGCAATTTGGTATTTGTGAAGGCAAGTAGTATAAGTGGGAATGTGGTCAATCTAATAGGCAACAATTACCAAAATAACGCAATTTGTTGTCCAACCATTGGTCTAGATATGATCTAATTGTGAATTGTAATCCATTGCAGGACTTAAATTTGATGTTCTTGCATCCATTTTACAAATTGTTGTGTTAAGTTGAGAATTTTATAGCAAATCTACATTGAAATCACCAATAAGGAAGGTTGGATGAAGCATATATGAAGTTTTGCATAGTTGGGATTGGTAAAGAGCTATAATGAATATAGATTGCTATATGTTTGGTAAAAAATGAGCTATCATTATCTCGAGTTTATTTGAAGGAAGTTCTACAACCCTCCCTACATTGAAATGGTATGTTCCAAAGAAGGCAATGCAATAAATCCATATAGATGCATGGAAAGATCAAATGGCATCCAATATGTTAAAGATTTAAAATATCTATGCACACTTAATGGGCAGTAATGTTGAAGGTGAAATATGCTTGATAAATGGTAAAAGGACATAGTAGAAACAAAAAAATTGAAAGCTCAAAAGAAAAAGGTGCAAGCAAAAAAAGCTCGCTCAAATTTATCTCCTTAAAATACAAGAAAAGGTTCTATGTGGAAGGCAAGGGTGGAAAATGTAGTTTATGATGGATTGGTTTTCTTACGTTTATGATGGATTGCTCTCCTCAAGCTATACAATACTTTGAGGCAAGGTTTGAATGACTAAGATAGAATCCAATTTGCAATGTTGAAGATGACAAGGCATGTTCTTTGTGATAGAAGCACATGCAACAAGAAAAGAGATCCTCTCTGATGCCATGGCATCTTAATGAAGTAATTTTGTAAGAATCATGAAGAATGAATTTGTTTTTATTTGAATATAAAATGCAACCTTGTAGATCTTACCAAAATATACTACAAACAAGAGATCAAAGCATCGAACATTACGTGGAGATAAGGATGCATAGGCTATGTAGATATAAATGTGTTAAAATAGTAAATTCAATGAGAGTTCTTCTTCTTCTTCTTCTTCTTTTCTCATTCCTCGCTCCCCTTCCTCCTTTTGAGCTCCTTTTCTCATCATCTTCTATTCTTCTTCTATTTGCGTGCACCACCCTCTCTCCCCTCTCAAACACCACTTTCTCTTTTTCTCTAATGGACTAAGTGTGGTGCTAGAGCAGTGATGGTACCAACTTGAATCAAGTGTTGTCAACACTTGAACTTGTGAGGGAATGAACTACTCATGCAGTTTCTTATTAACAAAGTTTGTATAAAGTTCTTTGACCATTCACACTATGGTGTTTTTCTAATTTTCTTGAAGTGGAAAAGTGGTTTATGTAACATTTGTCACATGTATGTGTGGTTGAGAATATATACGTTTCATTGTGACAAGTTTCTTTTCATCACAATGGCAAATCCTAAATAAAAGAGAAATAAAACGAGTAAACAAGGTAGGGGGAGGGCTTTGCCCTTACCTTTGGGTAAGCTGAAGCCCCAATTTTTGCAAATGACAACTAAGTGTTTGTTTTGTTTGAAGATGAAATGTGGATTAGATTATGAGTTTTGTTATGTTTGAGGTTCAACGAGTAGCTATCAATGAAAGACAAAGTCCAATTGGGTCACTAGGGGTCCTTAGCCAACTTGGAGATGTCAATTAAAAGTAAACTTGGAGATGTCAATAGAATTAAAATTGATAGGTTGTTGGATAGTTCAATTGTGTATGTAACTATTTTCTAAGTCTCACTTGGTAAGATCCAAAATGTGTTTTGAGATTTCTCTTTGAGTGGAATTGAAGGAGATAGAAAAATTCCATTACATACAATTGTCTCGACTCCAAAACACTATAGTTATTTGGGTGTTTTAGTATTTAAGCATAAGATGGATGCTATGGTAAGTAGATGGATGAAGTTAGGATGCTAAGGTAAGTAGATGGATGACTCATGGATGATTATGGTGAGTACATGGATGATTTCTCTCCATTTGTCACCTTCACAAAGCTCCCAAGTAATGAATGATTAGGATGATAGGGAGTGAGGAGCCATAAGAAAAAGTAGCTATGATACAAATTTAATTGCACCAAAAAAAAAATTAGTGAAGGATCCTTGATGAATGGAAGTTTATTTTTTGCCATCATTCTAGCCATGGCTTTTCGAAAGGAGGTTTTTCTCACCGATTTTCTTTCATTATTATTGCAATGCTACACCTCATCAGCTATGTTCCATTTCATGCCATGATGTTCTTCATGGAACCAAACTTAACATGACCAATTTTAGTAGTGCCGGAGTGTTGTTTGTTTGGCCAATTCCATACCCTATGCTAATTAACCACGTAATGCACATAATCGATTGGCCACGATTGGCCACAATGCACTAACAAGGGATAAACACCATGAAAAATAGAGTTTAAAAGCATTCCATCAAACTCCTTTGGTCAAAAACAAGGGATAAACACCATGAAAAATAGAGTTTAAAAGCATTCCATCAAACTCCTTTGGTCAAAAACACTATCACATCAGTCCCCACTCAAGCCTAAAAATCTATTCCAAATATGTTTATAATGCAAAAGCCCTAAGTTCTTTCTTTTTCTCATTCTAGCCATGTTAAATAGACCTAAGGCCCACCATCTAAACATTTTGACCACCAGTGTAAAGTCAAGAGACTCCACGAAACAATGTTAGGTACCCTATTTCAACAACCAACCATCTTTTTTAACCTTTACTACAAACGTCAAACAAGAACACCCACTTTTTTACACATCACATGATCAAATTGATTCATGGAAGATGCATTACAGTGCCATGGTTGTTAAGACACTCGTGTCTAACGTTATGACATGTATCATCATTCACACATCACATGATAGAATTGATTCATGGAAGATGCATTACAGTGGCACCATGGTTGTTAAGACACTCATGTCTAATGTTATGACACGTTAGACACGTACTCTCCTATAAAGACCTTTCGACACTTGCAATAAAATACTTAAAAACCTTAAATTTTTTCCTTTGGAAATTGGACATTGAGCGATGATACAATCTTTGGTACATGTGTATATTGCTAATCTACTCCAAACACAACACCACACTAGTTGCTAACCGGAAAATCCAAACTCTTTAACTTTTAAGTCTTGAATCTAGACTCTTAACTAAGAATTTCTTCATTTTGATTTTTAGGTTGGCAAAAACGAAGGGCATGCCATGTGCTATATTTTGGCACCACAAACACATTAGAAGAAAGACTAATGGTGAAATGCCAAGGTCCCCATTAAGGACTTATGAGGTAAGTTCACATGTGGAGATAGCTATCAAACATGGGGGTTCCATTGCTATATACATTCCTTTGGAAAGCCTCATAGTCCGATACGATAGTAGCTACATTACACAAATCAGACATGCATAGGAACAATAACACTGGCTATCTCCCACTTTTGCTTCTTTCTATGTATAGCTGAACAGTTCTAGATGTCTAGACAGGTGAAAGGCTAACGGACATCCTGCATAGAGGTGCAAGGCTAAAGGCTAACGGACATGCTGCATACTACATGAAAGAGGTGCAAGGCGTTTTTTATGTGCTGTAAAATTCCAACTCTCCAAAGAAGTTCTTCTAAAATGTCTGAATGGACTTGAACTAAGTTACATTCTCAAGAGAGAACATATCCATGCTATTCACGTATTAGTGTTCACCACTTCAATAAAATCATGATGGTTATTCTCAGACACTATTCCTAGTCCACCTCCGTCTATGAACCATGGCACCAACTCTCAAAACACTGCTGAAGATTAGGCCAGTCTGAAGCTGAAAACGTGAACTGTTGCAGCCAACAAGCCAGCACCACCTCTTGCTCAGAGTCAGAAAGTGACTTTATGATTCTCTCCAAGACATGCACCACCTCAGATCTTTCTGCCGATGTAAATATTGGGCTGTCATATCCATTCTTTGCGCCACAGAACAGAGGAAGCCACAGCAACAGCAATTTGAACTTCAATCCTCTGCTTGCATTATCGTCTTCACACGTCAATTCCTTGAACAATAGAACTGAGATGCCCCATCAAGACACAAACAATCAATGAAAATTTCCTTGCAAAAATCAACGGCACAGAATCAATGGTTGTCAGGTTATCACAATCTTTCAACGTATTAATTGAGCTGCACAGGGTTTCAGACACGTAGCCAAGAGTAAAGATGGGAGAAAACAGACCAGACACTCGCAGAAGACTAGCCTGCACACGTGGATGTGCATGAAGGGAGATGCTTGCAAGGCGCAAGGGTGAACTCCACTTCACAACCGCTTCTTCAATAGTTGAACATTCCTTGAGCTTCTGGGTTATCCACAACAGCTCTTGGGCAAGCTTTTCTGCCATCATATACTCACTTGCCTTCCGTGCCTCTGGATTGGAAGGGAACAACAAGCTGTTGAGACACGCTCTGATGCTTTCTAGGGTAAGAACCTCGGGAAAGAGTGACCATCCCCGAAAAGAAATCAACCGAATTAGCTTCCAGGGCCAGCTACATGCATCGACCTCTTGTTTCTCGTGCAGCCTCTCAAGGGAATGGGTAAGCAGTTTGAGAGTTCTAGCAAAACTCTCAACGAGGGCTACTCTGTTTACTTCCCTGGATGGAAAATCACCATGACTTATATTCTGCTGAATTATATTGTCCGCAAGACTTCGGGCGAATTCGTATTTTCCAGACGAAACCGGAATATCATTTAAGAGGGCCAGAACCTGCATGCATGACAAGATTTCCAAAAGTTAAACTTACATGTTCCATGAATAGGCCATAGCTCGGTAACGGATTCATCAACGCATTTTTAAGGACCTTGAAAAGCTCTCCTGCAATTCGCGGACGAAACCTTGTTCAACGTAACGCTGGACCCGACTTTGCTCAGTTTGCTCATTGACCGGCCAATGGGCATGTACAACAGCACAACAACATAAATAAGGAGAGGTGGAAATACCCAAATACCTGACAGAGCGCTCTACCAATGGCACTATCAGAAATCCGGATAGGAACGTGGTTGTGCGTTTCGTATGCGCTCTCGATAGGAAGAGAGGAGCTATGTCCAAAACCTTCTGGGCCGGGGACTTGGCGCAAAAAATGCAGGAAGAGTGAACGGACGATCCAGAAGCCCAAGCAGAACATGAGCATCACCATCCATCGCACGAGCTCCAACACTCCCCATCTCTCGGAGTCAAACTTGCTGAGCGGTCTCCAGCGGGACGCAACGAGACCATGCAACGTCGACGGAACTACGACGGAATTTCCTAAGGCCGACTTGCTCATGGTGCGGAAACAAGGAGATCGGCAGGCAGTAATTGTAGAAGTATATATTATTATTGGTAAGTAGTCGCAAAGATCGGAGGGGAACGGCGACAATCTTCGCCGCTTCTACTTTGATGATTGATTGATGAGGTAGGTATCCACCACACAAATTCAAATTGCGCATCACTCGACATCTTTACCTCCCTTCAGGTACTTTGATTCCCTCTCACCCAACGCACGTGTGTGTGCACGTGCGCGTGTGTGAGTTGGACAGCTCTTAAAAAACAAGGTGGTTGCACCAATCTTGGATCTTTTTTTTTAAATAATTCTGATTTAAAAAATTAAGAGATTTTTTTTGGGGGGGTTAGTGTGATTTTTATGCGAGAAATGAAGGTTGGTTTGTATTTTTTATTTTTTTGGGAGTTGAATAACGTATAGCATGACGTCATTGCTTTATTATGCACGTATGTATGATATGGAGTGATCCGTCCAATATGCATACGTTGTTCCAAAGTAAGTGGTTGTCTTCGATATGTTGCTCCAAATGTGAGCTAATTGTGTTCCATATATTGTTGTGATGTGATTGCAATGTAGGTCGTAATTAAAGGTAGTCATAATTTCTTTTAATGTGTTCGATTGTTTTGCTTTTTGTAACATATTTTGTTTTGTTTTGAGAGCCGGCTTTGCTGTGTTGGGCTTGCACTCACCAGACATCTCATGGAGAACTCTTTCCCCCCACCTTATTTATTTGGTGCCATCTCAAGTGTGGACCCACCTTATTTATTTGGTGCCGCCTCAAGTGTGGACCCTCTGGCAATCAATACACCTCAAAGAGCGGAGAAGATACCAAGGCCCTGACAAACCCAAGCATGCAGGACTTGCCTCTGACCCCCAGGGCCTCAGGCTCACCACGCTAAAACTCCATAAACTGGCGGGTGCTTGAACTAGAGCTACCATACCCATACCGAGCGTCGGGTCAATGTTGAAATCTCCTAGTAGTATAGCGTATCAATGTTGAAATCTCCTAGTACTATAGCGTTGTTCGCTGTATCAATGGTCAATAATATATCACGTAATAATTAGAAGAATAATTTGTATATGCTGGATGCTGTCTGAATATATTTGCAATCATGTATTGATTGTTGTTTGTTTTGATACGGATAGTTGTAATTTCAATTCTAAATTGTGCAATTGTGTTTGTTTGTTGAATGGTGATGTTATTTCGTATTAGTGTGCAAGTGGAGCAGTTGTTAATGCATTCGAAATTTGTAGGAAGATGTCTTTCACATTGTTCAGTCTTCGTTTCTTGCAAACAAATAATCTCTGAAGGGTCAACGATAGCTTGGGTGTAGCCAATCGCGAAACTATTTTCGGGGCCATTTTAGGGCTGTGACACGATGTGCTTCGCTTCTGGGTGAATATTTGAATTTTGTGCGGACTTGTGCTGTCATTGAAAATTTTCCCGACGTCATAAAGGCGCACTGGTGTAATAATGAGACAATCTATTTGTTTAGAACACTGCATAGCACCCATACAGATCATTAAAATTGAAGGTTGGCTTGGAGAGACCACCGCCTTGGTTCTTGCCGTAATAATTAGACACAATCTATCATTCTGAACATCGCCACAATGCAGTCTCTGGCCTGACCACCTGTCATCATGTAGCCTTTTGCCGCTTCTTTGCCCGCAACCAATGCAAATCATAGGTTGGCTTAGAGAGACCACCGTGCTGGTTTTTGGCATAATAATGAGACGCAATCTATCATTCTAAGCATCACCTCAGCGCAATCTCTGGCCTGACCACTTGTCATCGCCCAGAATTCAAGGTTGTCTTGGAGAGACCACCGCGCTGGTTCTTGGAGTTATAGCTCCGTTACCTATTTTTATGTATTACAAGAGGAGATCTATGAAAGCCACCGCGTTGGTTCTTGGAGTTATATATTTGTGTATAAAGGAAAATGTATTCTATTGTGCAACCAAGCAAAATGCAATTGACGATATCGCCCTTGAGGGGTCCCCTTTAGGGACAAGGGCCATATCTACAATATGGCCCTTGTCCCTAAAGGGGACCCCTCAAGGGCCATATCGTAACTTGCATTTTCTGAAAGTTTAATTGTATTTTTCTAGATGTATCTCCATGCAACTACAACGGTGGGGTCGTTGGAGTTATTTTAGCGCTATTTTGGTCATAAACTAAGGAAATTGTAGTCCTTCTTTCTTGGTATTTTAGTCCTTGTTGCTGTAAATATAAATAATGGCAAAAGTACAATTTATCGAGTGAAAATTGAGCAAAAGAGATTACAATGTACATTTACGTCCAATAACAGGTTATATAAAAATTATCAACTTATGCCGAGCAAAAATTGAACAGAGGATCTTACATTATAAAAACTCGGCAATTGCTGAGAGCCTTAAACAAAAGATTCCAAATAGCGGCCATAACCATTCAAAGAAAAATATAAAAGTTAACAACAGTGCAGAATGAGAGCCTCAAATTGAACAAAAAGAGATTACATAAATGCCTTAGAGACCAAAACATTACATCCAGTGAGCCAAAATATCGTTGAGAGCCCAAAAGATTGTGAAGAGAGTGGGAGAGAAGTAAGGAGTCTCACTTGTAGCTTTCTCACATACACAATGGGGGAATACACACAAAGGTGGAGGCTAAAAACAGTTTTCCTCTTCTTAGTTGTGAAAGCCAAAAGAACTCTCCTAAGTACAAAAGGAATAGATGAACCCTATATGTGGGTCTCAAACCAAACTCAGCTACTCTAGGTGGCATACTAATTGAGCCAGTAACTAGAGTACATAAAGATAGCTGTCATCCAGCTATTATTCATGGGCAGTGTACCAACCGCATCTGCAGCTAACAAGTCGGTGACATAAATGCACAACGGTCACCCTGGCATATCACGAGTGGAGCTCGATATCTCAACACTTCCCCTCGAGCTCAATCCCAATTCCTGCACACCAAGCAGGTCTCTGAACTTGCGCAGCTTCTCTGCACCCAATGCCTTTGTGAATATGTCAGCTACCTGATCCTCTGTGCTGACATAAACTAGATCAATAAACCCTTCTAGAACCTTCTCCCACACATAGTGATAATGCACCTCAATGTGCTTTGTTCTAGCATGATAGACTAGGTTATTTGCCAAGTGTATACTGCTCATGTTGTCACAATAAATGACAATTGGCCCATCTGTCGACTGATGCATATCATAAAGTAGCTTACGCAACTAAGCTACCTCACATGCAGCCATTGCTGCACCCCTGTACTTAGCCTCTGTGCTTGACAAGGCAACTGTAGGCTGTTTCTTGCTGCTCCAAGTGACTACAACACTCCCAAAAGAGAACACATATCCACTGGTAGATCGTCTATCAGAAATACTACCAGCCCAATCAGCATCAGTGTATCCATGCAACTATATCTGAAAGCCACTCTCATAAAATAGTCCATACTGCAATGTGGACTTCACATACCTCAGTATGCGTCTAGCCGCATCCAAATGCGGTTTCCTTAGAGCTTGCATAATCTGACTTACCAACCCAACATCATAGCTCAAATCTAGCCTGGTAATAGTCATATAAATCAAACTTCCTACTATGCGTATGTACATAGTAGGGTCTTCCAAAAGCTCACCTATATTTGCACTCAGCTTCACATTCTACTCCAAAGGAACTAAAATAGGCTTACAGCCTGTCATCCCATATTTGGACAGCATGTCCAATCCATACTGCCTCTACAAGAGCCATATCCCACTTGTGGATCTAATCACCTCAATGCCCAAGAAGTAATGCAGCTCTCCCAAATCCTTCATCTCAAACTTCTACTTCAATAGCATTTTCACATGAAGGATATCTTCATCACTATCACCTGTGATGATTAAATCATCAACATAAATGACAAGCAGCATAATACCTTTCTCTGTTTTTGTCACATAAAGTGAGAAATCTGCCTTGGAAATTTGAAAGCCAATAGTGACAAGATACTGTCCTATCTTATCAGACCATGCTCTGGGTGCTTGCTTCAAGCCATACAAGGCTTTCTTCAACCTGCAAACAAACTCAAGATGAACAACATGAACATAACCTGGTGGCTACTCCAATAGACCTCTTCTTGTAAATCACCATGCAAGAAAGCATTCTTTACATCCATCTGATGTAAAGACCATCCCTTTGATGCAGCCATAGCAATGACTGCTCTTACAGTTGCCATCCTTGCAACCGGACTGGTTGTTTCTTCATAATCAATGCCATATGTCTGTGCATACCCCTTGACAACCAATCTTGCCTTGTATCTGTTCACAGAACCATCTGCATTGTGCTTCACCTTATAAACCCACTTGCAGCCAATTGCATTCTTGTCTTTAGGCAAAGGCACCAAATCCTAGTAGTATTTGCTTCCAAGGCATCCATTTCTTCATCCATGGCTTTCTTCCATTTTTCTTTTCCCATGGCTTGCTCAAAAGAAGTGGGTTTTGGTTCTTGTATCACTTTGACGATATAGGCGTAGTGAATGGCTGTAAATCCATCATATTTTAGCCTATCCACATGATACTTAACTCTGGTAGACCTACGCAAAATAGGCTTACTACCAGGTGCTCTCAAAACATCCCTTGTCTTCCTTACTCCAGGTGTAATAATAGAAGGAATACCCAACTCATCATCAAGGCTCTGTTCTGAGCCACTGGATTCACCATCCACATAAGAGTGACCTGCATTCACATCAACCATTAGCTGAACTACTTTCTCTTTTCCTTTTCGTGATACTTGCATACCACTATCTGCATTGCTTTGAGGAGATTCTCCTGATCTCAATCTGCCTGCTGTCCATGGCAAAGTATGTGAACCACTGCTAGAGGACACTTCACGTCCACTAATATTTTGTGACAGCTGCTGCAAATTTTGTGCATCTACATCATCAATATTAACTGCTCATCTCATCAAAAACAACATCTCTGCTCACTGTAAACTTATGAGTAGAAGGGTTATAGCATCTATACCCTTTCCGCTACAGAGAATAACCAATAAAGATGCACTTTTCAGCTTCTGGATCCAACTTGGATCTCAACTCATCTGGCACATGAACATAGGCAATGCAACCAAAAACTTTCAAATGAGAAATATCTGGTTTCCTACCAGTATACCTCTCCTCTGGCGTCATGCCATGTATTGCTGCAGTGGGAGTCCTGTTCATTATGTAGACTGCTATAGCAAGTGCTTAAGCCCAATAATAATATGGCAGGTCTTTTTCGTTGAGCATGGCACGAGATACCTCTCCAATATGTCTGTTTTTCCTTTCTGCAAGTCCATTTTGCTATGGGGTATGACTGCATGAATATTGCTGCTTTATGCCATGCTCCTGTAGGAACCTTGCAAACTCATTTAAGAGGTACTCTCCCCCTCCATCTGACCTTAGGCATTTTATTTGCAAGCCTGTTTCTTTTTCAACCATAGCTTTAAAGCTTTGAAATGCTCAAACACTTCACTTTTATTTTTCATAAAATACACCCAAATTTTTCTACTGTAGTCATCAATAAAAGTGACAAAATAATGACAGCTTCCAATAGATGCAGCTTTAGTAGTCCACACATCAGAGTGGATTAATTCCAATGGCCTCTCTCTTGAACATGTTTCCTTGCCTATTTTGCAAATTGACAGGCTTCACATACCTTATGCATTTCTGCAACCTTGAACTTAGGCAATCCTGCAACAATATTTTGGGCCTGCATTAATTTGAGTCGCTGTACATTAACATGACCAATGCGTTTATGCCAAATATCAATATCTGCAACTACATCGGTCCCATGTGCAAACATTGCTGCACTCAATCCAGACATGTCCGCATCCAACGTAAACATCCTGCCCTTCTTCCCCCCTTCTTCTTTCCTTTTGCTATCAAGCGACCTTTATTTTTCATATCCTCAACAAAGCATCCATGAGGATTAAATCTGACCTGCAAGCCCTGCTCAACCATTTGACCAACAGAAACCAGGTTCTTGGTGATATTCGGGACATGAAATACATCATACAGGTATTTCTTTTTCCCATCCTGCATACACAAAGGAATTTTACCAATCTACACAATAGGATGTACAGTATCATCACCAGTCTCCATAAATCCTGGTCTTTCCATTTTCCTTGCATCCTGCATCCATTTTGCATGACCTGTCATGTGGTTTGACGCACGTGAGTCAACATACCACACATCATTGCTTTCTTCTGCACTTGTCACAGAATTAGTCATGTGCTGCACCATAAACAAATGCTCATTTCTATCATCACCCTGTCTACTAGAGGATGCATAATTGCCTTGCTGCAATTTTCCATTCATGATGTCATTCTGCTTTTTGTAGCAGTCTTTAGCCATATGACCCATTTTACCACAATAGTAGCATTCAACATTGCTGTTTGCATTTTGGCCTCTCTGCCATCCACCATGACCTCTTTGGCTCCCCTTGCCTTTAAGGTTACCATGTCCTCCTCCATTTGCTACATATTCTGATTTCTGCCATGGCCTCCAGATCGGCCTACTCTACCTCTGCCTCTACCTCTTCCAACATTTGAGTAGAAGACAGTTTCTTTTGAAATTCCTCCTGAAGAAGATGCACCACCATTTCTCTATTCAAAAATTAGAAGAGCAATCAACTCCCCAAAATCAAGAAAATTCTCATGGACGGCAATGGATGTCCAAAATTGTGCATAATCCTTTCCTAAACCATTCAAGGTCACAGAAACTAAATCATCATCTTCCACTGGCAACCCAATAGAAGCAAGTGCATCTGCAATCTTCTTCACCTTCATGTGGTAGTCATTGATGCTCATATTTTCTCTCTGCACATTATGCAACTCCTGCTTGAGCTGCATTTTCCTGGCTTGCGTATTTGTGCTATACATTTTTGTCAAAGTATCCCATGCCTCCTTTGGCATGCTTGCATCCTGAATATGCACAATCATAGAATCTGAAATACTGATAAACAGCCAGTACATAACTTTTTTGGCTCTCTCATGCCAGCCTTTAAATGCGTGCGTTGATTGGGAACATTAGGAATAACTGGTTCTTGTTCAGCTCCAGTAATGAACTCCCAATAGCCTTTTCCCTTAAGGAAATTCGTCATTCTAAACTTCCATGCTGGGAAGTTGTTTTTGTCAAGCTTTTCAATGATTATCTATGAAAGAGCATTAGACGCCATTACAGAACACTCCAAAAATATTCTATCACTGCAAAAAACACAACTTCTACCTCACAAGGGAAAATCTGCAAAACTGACGAAAGTGGTATTTGACCACACAGTCACTTCCTAGTGACGATTTTGCATCAATAGGCAATAAGAATGATCCTATCACTCCCAATATCTCTGCGCACAGGCATATGATGCAATTTCTGTGGCAACTTTTTACTGACCTGCAGAACAACGGTCGCATAGCAAAAATAGGGCACTTTCTTGAGTGCCTGCGGAAAACTTCCGCCACCAAAACGGGCCCCAAAATGGCCTCGAATCAAAAAAAGAATGTCACCAAGGGCTTTGCCCTTGAACGCAGCATATACTGCCCGCTCGCCGCACCACGAAGGGCTTCCCAATTTGCAGTGCACTCTTGCACTTTCCGGCTGTGCTACCTACAGAGATTTGCTCCCAAACTCGAAAAAGGAAAGTAACACTGATGCTCTTACCAAGACACCGCGAACTTGGTTTGCTTTCTTGAGCTCCTTACCACAAACCAAGCTCTGATACCATGTGAAGAGAGTGGGAGAGAAGTAAGGAGTCTCACTTGTAGCTTTCTAACATACACAATGGGGGAATACACACAAAGGTGGAGGCTGAAAACAGTTCTTCTTAGTTGTGAAAGCCAAAAGAACTCTCCTAAGTACAAAAGGAATAGATGAACCCTATATGTGGGTCTCAAACCAAACTCAACTAACCTAGGTGGCATACTAACTGAGCCACTAACTAGAATACATAAAGATAGCTGTCATCCAGCTATGGGTGGTGTACCAACCGCATCTGTAGCTAACAAGTCGGTGACATAAATGCACAATGGTCACCCTAGTATATCACGAGTGGAGCTCGATATCTCAACAAAGATTACATCCAGCCATTGCTGAGAGCCTCGATTGAGAAAGAGGGAATTTGTACAACTCAGTTTTCTGCCAGTCTAGCTTGTTGCATTAAAAATTTTTAGGGAGCCAAAGGAAATTACGATGGAGAGGCCGAAGACCGCCGTGCACATTGCCAGGACTCAGATTATGGCCACCCCAACAAGTCGAGAGTACTCTGCTCTGAAAATATTGAGGCCTTCGCTGACATATAAGAGGGAACCCATACAACACAGCCATTACGAGGCCCTCTGTGAGCATGTTATCTAAGGTGATGACATTCAGATGTGTGGGGAGTCCCCTGTGGGAATGAAGGGTCTCCACTAGTGCTAGCATTTCTACTCCAAGTGAGTGCAATGCAATCACCTTATATGAGAAGGCATATATTATTGGGATCACAGAGCATCGAGGTGGGGTGGTACTAGGCATGCTAAAGATGAGTGGTGGGTAAGCAAAAGATGAGCAAGGGAGCAGATGCAGTGACGAGAGTTAGAGGAGGGAGCGTGGAGCAAAGTAGAGTAGGGGCAGAAAAGAGCTAGAGGAGGGGTGTGGAGCAAAGTAGCAGAGCATCAGCGGATCATAGCAACTTAGTAAAATGCCAAATGCCACGGATCTTATATATATTATAAGTTCGAGCCACCATGGTGGCTGGAGCCCGGGGTCCCATCCATATTAATTGTAGGCCACCATGGTGGAATCCCCTAGATGGGCTTGTAATCATGAAGAAGATGCCATGTAGTGCCACTTTGGTGGCTGGTAATTAACCTGCCAGCCTGGTGGAATCTTACCCATGATAGACGTGGCTGATGAGAGCCACCACCACTGGGCAGTAATTCTCATTACCATGTCTAATCACTCATTACCATGCACTCTAGTTCTCTACTGAGCATGCGAGCCCGGTGACTGGTAATTTTTACTACACTCGTAGTGATTATGCATGCTAAAGCGCAATGGTGGGTGAGCGGTGGCACAGTGGAATCGTAGCCACGACAGACATGGCTGATGACAGCCACCACCATCGAGCAATAATTCCCACAAAAGCAAATCATGAAGCCTAATCACCTCTAATCCCTCATTACCATAATTTACTGCACTCATAGTAATCATGCATGCAAGCCCGGTGGTGGTAACTAGAAGCTGAGTAATTGTGGGCCACTGTAGTGCCTGGTAATTAACTGATACCCCAGTGGATCTTAGCCACCACCACAGACATGGCTAGGAATCTTAGATGCCACCACCTCTAATCATTCATTACCATGCAAGTCAATACTGCCACCTTGAATTATTCAAAATTCGGGCCAACCACCATGGTGGCTCTCACCTTCACAGTAGTCAGGCTACAACCACCGCGGTGGCTCTTGCCTTCCTTGACAGTAGGCTACAACCACAGCGGTGGCTCTCACCTTGACAATGTAGTCAGGCTACAAACCGCTATTCCATTCCCTTAACCGTTTCCTCTTCTATCCCTCTCAAACGTTTCGTTCTCCCTTGCAATCTCAAGCCTCCACTATTCCATTTCCTTCACTGCTTCATCTTGTATCCCTCTCGACAATTTATTTCTTCCTTACACTCTTCCTGCAACTTCTATCCCCTATCATAATGGGCCCTGCATAGTCCGAGAGCTCCTCACACAATCTTTCCTCCCCCTTTGTAGCATAGTGTGAGAGCCCCTCCTCCCCTGATCTTGAAATCATGACATATGGGAGCTCCTCTCTTGCTATTCAAAAGCCCAATTTGGATGCTCTCCAAAACGTCACCAGGATAGCGCAGGAGGTGAACGTGAAGGAGGGGCAACTAGTCTGCCAAGGTCGGAATATTACCATCAATGAAAGCGTGATTGGAAAGGCTCTAGGAATTTCTAGAGGCAGTTCGTAAGCACACTCTTTTGAGAAGCAATGGAGGAGACAGGATGTTCGTATACCCCAACGCTCAGATTAGTAAAGATGGTGGAGTCAAGATTTTGAGCTTGCCAACAGACCTTCAAGATGTGCTGAAGAAGACCATTCACCTCTTTCCTGATACGAGAGGAACCTACAAGTTCTAACAGGTTCAAGCAGCAGTAAAAAAACTGAAAGGATGTGATGTATCTTTCTCAAGGGCAATCTCCAAGAGCGTGTTAACCAACCCAAAGAATTGTGTGGATGGCAAATCTCAGTTGTCATCTCAGTCCACTGGAGTTGCAATGCACCTGCTAATGGCATCTACCCTCAAAGGGATTTTTGAGTAATACGAGAAGCAGATGTCTTAGAAGGTGACTTTTCTACAAGAGAAAGCCACCGATGCAGCAAAGGTAGTGCAACTTGAGAAAAGTCTTAGGGAAGGTGCAGAAGCCAAGGTAGAGGAGGCACAAGTGAGGGCCTTGCAGGCACAAGAGCAAGCTGAGGCCACTACAAAATTGGTCGACATGGAAAGGCATAGAAGAGAAGAAGCAAAGAAGTGCATGAAGGAGCTTTGAGATAGGCTCGAAGAAGTGAGAAATGACGGGGACATGGCGGACAAGGAGCTAGAAAAGATGCGAAAGGACCTTGAAGATCAGAGAGCCGAAAAGGAGGGTCATTACAAACGGCTCTGCAACATGCAGTACCCATTGAACATTGAAAAAGACCAAATGATGGAGGAGCTGAAAAGGGAGCTTTAAGGCTAGGAAGGATGGGGCAGAGAGCAGTTGGGGTGGAGAAGACAATGAGGAAGCTCCCTAGGCCAGGAAGGATACAGAGAGCAGCCATGATGGAGCGGGTTGGAGCAAGTTCCAGCCACCACGGTGGAGCTAGTTCCACCGCGGTGGAGTAATTTGCAGTAGCCATGGTGAGGGTTGTTTTTTTGAAACACTGTTGGAAGTCCAAAGAGCAAGCTACAAGACCCTATAAGAAGATCAGGATAGATGTTTGCACGAGCTTGCCATGGCTTCCAACAATTCTGAAAAGCAGTCCGTCGTCTTGTGAGATTTCCAAACTAGATTGGAAGTCTTGGAAACCGCCCGTTTAGATGTTTTTTAGCAATTTACGCAGCTTCAATAGATGCTGAGGGAATCAGATGAAGATGTTGCATAGAGTGAGCAAAAAGTGGAGGAGATGAAGGAGAACATCCGCAGCCTTAGGATGAGGGAGAAAGGAATCAAGAAGCAACTTCGTCATGTATAGAGCAAGACTCTGATATTGACGGCTGCAATAGTTAAATCAGATGCCTATCCTGCTATGTAGGAGCGTCCGAAATGCATGGCCTGCCATACCCCCATCATAGATGACTACTGTATCTGACGGCCTGCATGCTACCACCCTATGCACGTTTTTTGCTTTGGAGTGTTTGTGTATACAAAATCGCTATGTAGAGAATGCCATTTACCATTTCCCATGTCATGGATAGATCAAATGTGCCTGCCTACTACAGCTATCTATGATGAGAAAGTAGATGCTGGAGCTCAATTTGCCATTTGGGCAAAAGATCTTAAATACAAGGAGCTCAAATTGAAGAAGGCCAAGTCCAAACCTGATTGCGAGGAAAAGGAGCCTGAAGAAAGGAACTAGCCCCTTCAGGAAAGGATCAAGAAGGGCCGAGCTTGCAACCAGGAAGCTCAAATTAAGGAAAGAGGAAGCGGCATGAAGGGAAGGGCCAGACCAAAATATGAAGGAGCCATCCCCATTCTAGAAAGGAGCAACGAGGGTCGAGCCTGCAATCAAGGAGCTCACAAGGAGTCCTTGAGATGTAATCTGAAGTAAAGGACTCTTTGAGATTGTAATCTATGTAATCTGTGTGTAATCTATTGAATTGTTAATCTTCTCCAGAGTTTACTTGGGCAATGCTTTCTCAGCTAAGTGACTAGATAGTGTCCTTTGATCCACGCCAACGTGGCGATAATAATGAGACGAAAGATTTAGATTTGACAAGTAATGTGAGACGAAAAATTTCGATTAGATCACTAATGTGAGACTGAAAGATTTCGATTAGTGAACTATTGTACCACGAAAGATTTCGATTAGATAACTAATGTGAGACAAAAGATTTAGATTAGACAACTAACATGAGACTGAAGAATGAGATGGTCAAGCTCAATGAACTCTCTCCCTATTTAAGTGCAGTGCAGACACAACTAAGAGCCCATTATGAAATCTAGCCCCAAAACTCTGTACACCTATCCACCTACTGTGAATTTATGGCATACCCAAAAGACTTTGGAATGCTTTTGTTCTATCTAAAAATGATGTTGGATGAAATCCTCACAGAAACAGACCCGGAGAAGGGGGAAAATAGCTGCAAGGAGGACATGCTTTGGTGGTGGGTGTATTACTTGGAGTCGGCACAGATGGTGAATATTAATTTCCTTGGCTATTGTTTTTCCTGCTCCTTTAAGGTACTTGTCAAGCTCATGATGTAGGTTTCTTTTAGCAGGACATGATAGAGGTGCGAAGATGTATAGACCACAAAGACCAGGATGAAGAGGACCCCCAACAAAAGGAGGAGTTACTATGGGCATATAGTTTGGTAGAGTCAAGCAAGCAGAGTGTAATCCGAGTGTGTGGAGAGGTCTGCCATTGTGCAGTAGACTGGCTTCAAGAGCTGGGAGATGCTTGCTTTTAGAGAGGTTGATAAGATTGTTGGGAGTCTGGAATTTCCTTGAAAAAGCAAAATGTCGTGTTTTGAAATAATAAAAATCTTAGACATTTCTTGAACTCGTGGATATTCTCATGGTGCTCGTAATACCTGATTTTGTATCGACCTGCTTCCATGTTAGTACTTAAAATGTTTTAAGTAGCCCGATTGTTGAAATCTGACAATTAGCTATACCCAGTCTAAAGAGCACTAGCCTATGCAACAAATTTTAGGATAGCACGACAGTAGTGTAGGGATAGCATGGTAGTAGTGCAAGATTAGTGCAAGATAAGTTATCGCCAGCATGGTGGTTGGTTGCACTAGAATATGAATAGCCACCAGTGCAGTGATTTGCTTCTATTATTACAAGATGAATGGATTCGTTATGGGAAACCAGCGTGGTGGTTGTTGGGATATAGTAAAAGTAAGCATGGGATGAAATCTGATGGTTAACGAAACGATAAATAGTCTAAAGAGCACTATTCAAGTATAGCAATGTGCAACAAATTTTAGGATAGCACGGCAGTAGTGTAGGGATAGCAGGTAGTAGTGCAGGATAAGTTATCGCCAGTGCGGTGGTTGGTTTGAACTAGGATATGAATAGCCACCAGCACGGTGGTTTGCTTCTATTATTACAAGATGAATGGATTTGTAGGATGTGTGGATTCGTTATGGGAAACCAGCGCGGTGGTTGTTGGGATATACTAAAAACAAGCATGGGTTTTACCGTTTGGGATTTACAAAAACAATTTAATAAAACCAGCATAATGATTGTTTGGGATATACTAAAAAGAAGCAGTCTCAATACAAATTCCATTTTGTAGGACAAGTGGACAAATTGTTTCTTTGCAATGAGACTACATACATTTTCTTAGTACTATCTCAGTCGTCCTCGTCCACTGCTCCAAGACACCCCAAGATGTGCTCATGCATGTCTAAATCCAATTTGAAGACACTCTTGCCCTTCTTTCGTTGTGGCACAGGTTGCATCTGGAACTTAATAGCTCTTACTATAGATGAGAGTACACACATGTTTGTGGACTCTTATGTAGCAGTTCATAATTGCGGCCTCTTTTGGATGTTTTTTTGTACCAAAAGGCTCTGACTACTACATCCCTCTTCTCATAGGTTGTCCCCCAATTATCCTTAAATGTTTCCTCAACCTTGTACTTAGGTTTTGTGCACTGCAACAAAAAGTATGGGTCATCTTCCTCACCCTAGAATCTGAGACAACTGCAAAGTTATCCCCCTCTTCCAGACAGTCAATGAGGTCATTGAAACTCTCCCCAAACTGTGGCAAGTTGTTTGTCTCTCCATTGTTTGTGACTCCATCTGAATGTAGAGTAAAAACTTGAACTCGCTCCCATGTCTTCACAGTTGCAATGTTCTCACAATCGTCATGATCCCCTATGATGTATGTACTGTAGAAACAAGAAAGTTTTCTCGTTTCAATCAGTTGGTTGTTTGAAAAGCCCCATATGCTGTGTAGACCATGAACTCCTTTAATTTTCTCGCAATCGTGTGGCTTCTCCTTTGCACTTCATCCACTTTCACTTCATGAAACACTCTGTGTACTACAGTATTCTTAAGACTTTGTTTATTGTATGTTGAATGCACGCCTGTGGAGAGGTTGGCTGTAAGCCATGTTACAGCATCATGGGCATCATTGAGTTTTTCTTGAGGGCATGCTAATTGGTGCTTAAACAGAGCTTGCTTAATAACAACACCGCATCCATCA
Source organism: Dipteris shenzhenensis (assembly GCF_047967505.1). Taxonomy (NCBI): domain Eukaryota; kingdom Viridiplantae; phylum Streptophyta; class Polypodiopsida; order Gleicheniales; family Dipteridaceae; genus Dipteris; species Dipteris shenzhenensis. The sequence goes on from NC_141617.1 coordinate 53,537,979, forward strand.
TGTTCACCCTTGCCATGGCTAGACCCAAAGAAATTTCACATCATGTCTAGGTTGGTCAAGGATTTGAACCTTGAGACAAAGTAGAATCCACGTGCTGATTTAAATTGAGAGGCAGCACCATCTGACCACACCCAATGTTTGTTTTATATTTTCTACATGGGGATTTCCCTTTTTCAACCAGTCCCAATGCAATAGAAAAGCATGCTGTAGAAATAGGGTGTCATGTTCCCTATCATCTAAAATGTAGAAATGGTAAGTGTGTTGCACTGACCTGGACTCTTATGAGTTAGCAAGCAGATTGGCATCAGGCGTGGAAGAATCAATCAAATGACTGTATGGGATATGCACAAGAATTGTTATCTACTTGTTGTATGAGTGAGCACTTTGTATCTCATCTTGTTTTTGAAAAGAATAATTTTTTGCAAAATCTATGACAGATACAATAGTGTCACCAAGTGCTCTTATATGACAGTAGCCATCTCTTTTTATCAGATCCTTCAACATTGACATTTTCAAATCTCCTCCATTTTAGAGCAACGTGGTTGTCTTCCCTCATTTCATTTGGACAAACATTGAATGTCTTCTTCTTTAGCTTCAAACTACAATGCTTGCATGTGCCGCACATGCATTCAATCATGTGCCACTCACGGTCTCCCTTTGGACAAACCACTGGCTCCCACAGAGACCTTAGGCTACAAAACCTACCCTCCCTTGCAACACATGATGAGGATCCAGGTGGCCTATAGACTGTGCATTCATTGGGGAGGCATGGGCATCGATCCCCATGGAGCAATGCTCCAACATGACTAGATCTCAAGTCATTCATAACTTGCCAGGCCAGGTCAAAGTCTATGTGTGTTTTGCAACAACAAACATTCCTATCTTTGAGTTTCCTGATGTACCAGGGCTTACAATGCTCAAAGCTCCTCTCCCCAATTGAAATGTCCGGATTCTGATCCACAAACTTGAGATACAACTCCGTCTGCTGACCCAACATGCGAGAATAATAGAACAATGAGCCTCCTTTTTGCTACTACTAAAAGAATACAAAACACAGTCTACTTAAAGTATATAATGAAGCAAAACAATTTTTAACCATCGCGCTGGTTTAGGACAGTCACAATTTCAATCATTGGGCTGGTTTAGGATAGTCCACCACCGGGCTAGTTTAGGACATGTTTAAGACAGTCACAATTTCAACCATCGGACACTGTCACAGTTTCAACTGCTGGGATGGTTTAGCCTGACGGTCTCAACTTCACATATTAGACAATAACAAGTATATTGCTTTTCATTTCTGAATTTCACCATTAAAAAATAACAATATATTGCTTTTCATTTCTGAATTTCATAATTTAACAGTGCACTGTATATGACCTGAATAGCAAGAAATTAAATTTGACAAATTTAAGTACTAAGAAACATAATAATTTCAACCATCGGGCTGGTCAATAACTAATGTCTGTTCAACCACACTGGCTCAAGATAATCACATAGCTAGTGATTGAGTTGAAGCAGCCACAGTTGCATGATGTTCCAACCACCGGGCTAGTTTAGTAAAATAACAATATATTGCGAAATATATTGTTGTTAATTTCTGCTCAACCATGCCACCGGGCTGGACAACAACTAATGTCTGTTCAACCATGTTGGTTCAAGATAATCACATCACTGGCGATTGAGCTGAGCCAGCCTATGGTTGCATGATGTTCCAACCACTGGGCTGGTTGAGGACAATCACATTTAGTCAGCCTAGTTTAAGAAATGAAACTTGTAGAACTCAAAATTTAAGAACAACATATGCGTTTCATAACAAAACACGCGCAGGCAAAAATAGCCACATATAAAATACCTCGCACAAATGGAGGAAATTCGAGCAGGGACCAAAATGGTTAGATCCAACATATTCAGTGCAATAGGCTGACTATTCTTCTTCACCCCAACATTCCTTAGTATGAAATGACAAAAACTGATGGGTGGCTTTAAATCTTTCTGCAATCTTGATGTAATCGGAACACCTGTTGCTCCAAAATGTGAGCTGTTAAAAAAAAAGAAAAAATAAAATCGGTTATGTGAGAACAAAAGAGAAGCCATGATTAAATTTATGTGGGTTGGTTGGAAGGGAACCGGTTGTCATAAATCAATACCGTTATTAAGTCCTCCACATCCTTGCCATCACCAACAGTCAGTTTGTCCATCTGGCGGATTGAGCTCTCAAGCTTAATAACTATCACCGCAACTATTGCCAAGGGAAGATAATTCACTTGCCCTTTATAAGCTCCTTACATTCCTCCTTATACTTGTAAATACTTTTTGTTAGAACAAACATTGGATCGACCATAAATGGCTCACATCATTTAATCCTAGTGGAAGGATAAAAAAGTAAGGTGAAATCAACAATCCCCCCATCGTTATGAGTATTTCTATTGTATACAGAGAAGTTGGTTATTCTAATACAATCACCAACATTGAGGGTCTTGATGAAATCTGTGTAGTACACCTCACGTATTGCGAGAGTGATACAGCCACTCCCCTCTCTATCATTTAGATCTAGCTTCAAACTTTTCGGGTAGCCAACATTCTATAAGGGCCATGTGCCATACTTGTTAAGAACTCTCCCTTCAAATATTCCATTTTTTATGGATAAGTCGATTTCATCGATTGATAGGGACCTATCAATTGGAGAGTACTCACTCTCAGAACTTGCTTGGTCTCATGATTCTATGGATAATATGTTTGGAGATCTCTCATCCTTTGGGGCCTTAATTTAACCCTTTTATCATCTCTCTCATTGACATTTTGGGAATAGCACTTCACAGAACATTTGTCAATGGTTACCATAGCACAACTCGATGATTCTGCATCAATATCATCGAGGGCAGTGGCTTCACTTCGCATGTAGAAGTTTCTCGACTCTGTAAAAAACAAGCAAAATTTTCACCATGTGCTAGCTATTTAAAATTTAGCTTTTAAAGCATTCATTGTAGAACTGCTACTTTAAGATGCAATTTCATAATTTACATTTAAAGATACTTCTCACAACACCACATTTTAAAGATTAAACTTGAAAATGTAAAAAAGAATATTTTTAGCTCTTGAACTTAAAGATGCTTAGCACACAACATCATACTACAAGTTAAAACTATCACATACTAAGAGATTTGAAGCTTATTGTATTAACATCCCATCACGAGAAAGTTTGTCTTCCTTCCATTAGTTTTAGTGATGTGTGTGATAGTATGTTCAAAATATAAAAGTTTATCAAAAGTACTTACTTGAAAGTGTTACTCATACAAGTGCATGTGTGTACTCATAAACTCTAAAAAACCTAATGCCCTTGCAGTTTCGTAGTACCAAGGCTTTGTCGCAGTCTTGTTTTTGGTTTTCTTATGCTTCATAACCTTCTTCTTGAGTTCCTTCTTTCATAACTTTGATGGATTTGAAGTTGCAAGATCCATAAGGAGATGACATTTTTTGAGGCATTATCAAAAGCAACTACTACAAACTACAATTTGCTTTCAACACTTCACATTGAACTCCTAAGTTCTTAAGGCAATGTAGAGTCACTCAAGTAGTTTCTCACCACAGTCACAAAGCTTTAAGGAATGTAATTGCATGACAGTACACAACTATTGTTATGTGAGTGCTTTCACTATCAATGGTACAATGAGTCACTCATCAAATATCTAGCACAATCTAATTGAAGAAACCATTCTATGTGTACTTTGTTTGTTATATGAATTTCATGACTGCTAAGTATGATTTACCATGTAGGACAAGTATGGAGTAGCTACGTTCGATCAATTCAACTTTTCCATGAATGAAAATAGGCATGGGTGCATGCGCAACATAGGAACCAAAGATTGAAGGATCTGAAATACAAAACATTCGAGTTACGATCTACTATCATGAATGGATTGCTAATAAAAAACATGATGATAAATTATGTATGCCATGCCGAGCAACTGTCTCAGGTGAAAAAAGAGGGTACAAACATGTCCATCAACAGTTGCTTACTACCAATTCCACAAAAGAAAGCCAAAAAAAGCTAGTTGAAACACATAGTAGTAGCAATATAGAAGCATATAGTTTTAGTGCAAATCTAACTGAATCTATTGCAATGATTTGCAACTGACACTAGTGATACCACCACCTCAACCTAATAGTTTCACTAAAGCAAGCCATGTTGAAATATTGTGTAAGAATAAAAGTAAAGACAAAAGCAAAGCAAACGATATTGAAATATTGTGCAAAAAAATACTTCGAATCAATCATTTTTATGTCCTTCATTACCTTAAATTGACATTCAATCTTTTTCTAGCCCAAGTAAGATGTTCATAAATGGCAACCCTGCTCGTTTGAGCATAGAGTTTTAACCTTGTACTATTTTGTATTTCAACAGCTCAGCCAAGCTTGTTTGGGATGCATGACATTCGAACTCACCAAAATCAATTCAATTTTTGAAATAGTATAGAAATTGAAAGATATATTCAGCTAAACCAATTAGGAATGCTTGAGATGAGTACAAGCACAACATGCCTTCCAAGTCAAAAGATGCTGAATTTCAAGTCATCAAAGATGCCGTCAAGTGGACAATGCCTCCCCTTTGCCACCTACATTCTCCGCTGTTGTCCTCCAACACAATATCATTTTTTATGATGCAAGGTGTACGAAAGGTATCCCATGAGGACAACTGTACTCCACCAGGTGCAGAGTTACTAACAGCTGTATGGAAGGTATCCCATGAGGATGGAAATGAACATTTCATCCCTTACTATTTGAGCAACCTTTGTGACCTAAATTGATCCCCCTTTGTAATTCTAAATTAGCTGCCCAAATGACCACAAAAAGACGCTATGCAATTTCATCGAATACTCTGGCAAGGGCTTATCACCCTTTCTTCCAAAAACTTTGCGAGTTATAAGGCATTTCTCTACATATTCCATATCTTCAATTATAGTATCTCTGAGAAATTCAGATCTTCTTGATTCATCTTGTTGTGGCCAAAATAAATCATGCTCGGCAAATTTTCTTGTCCTTTTAGATATTCGATAAGAGCTTCATTTGAATTAATTATCTTGTGCCCAGGTTCGGATGGCCTCACCCCGTCTTTTTTCATTGCATTTTGGGATATGATTGGAGACTACATTACTTTAGGACTGCAGGCCATTTGGGACTCTGGCGAGATGCTTGGGTCATTTACAGAGGGTCTCATCCACCTTATCCCGAAAGGAGGTTGTAGAAATTTAGTGTCCGAGTGGAGGCCTATCACACTTCTGGGGACTTGTTACAAGATTCTGGCCAAGGCAATCATCCTTTGATTGCAGCCCCTTCTCCCTGATCTTATTCATGACACTCAAATGAGATTTGTGCATGGCAAAAGCATTTTTTATAACATTTTCTCTTTCTGGGAAGCTTCAGAGTAGGCCATGCAGAGTGGCCAGAATCTAGCCATTCTACTTTTGGATTTTGAGAAAGCTTATGACAGAGTAGATTGGGGTTTTTTAGAGGGCACCCTTCTATGCTTTGGCTTTACTGATGCTTGGATCAGAGGTGTTTCCTCTTTATACAGATCAGCCCACACCTAGGTACTTATTAGTGGGGTAAGGGGTGAGAGATTTCAGATTTCGAGATCAGTCCGTCAGGGATGCCCCCTTGCTCCTTTCCTTTTTTTGTTCGTGGCCAAAGCTATGAGTATCTATGTTAGATCTCAAGCTGACATCTTTGGGCTGAGACTTCCCATCAGAAGGGAAGAGGAGCTACTTGACAGTGAGTTGGCAGATGACACAGGAGTTTACTTGGATGCCACTCCATAGACGCTCACTTCTTTCAAGACAGCATTGGATTTATTTTGCTTGGTAGCAGGGGCGCAAATAAATTAGCATAAATCCAATGGCTTTTGGATCAGTGATGAGGACACTCCAGTTTGGGGGCTTGACATAGGATTCACTTGGGTTCAAAGGGGTGTGCCTATCAGGTATTTGGGCTGCCAGGTCGGCTTGGATATTTCTTCCACACAGCAGTTTGCTCCCATTTTGGAGAGCATCAAGAGGAAGCTTCTTTTTTGGAGCTCAGCCAAGTTGGATCTTGCCTCTAGAGTTGTGGTGGTCAACCAGGTCCTCTTGGCCACGGCCTGGTTTATTTGTTCATGCTGGTGCCATTCTAGGGACTGCATCATTCAGCTCAGAAGACTGATCAGAAATTTTCTTTGGAGTGGGCTTGATGGCACAGCAGATGCCTTAGCCAGGGTGGCTTGGGAGACCCTCATCCTCCCTACACAGGAAGGGGGTCTCAATATTATTGATCCAAATTTAAAGTGCAGAGCTTTACTTTGCAAGATGGTGGTGCGAGGACTTATGCTAGGGCAGGAACCGTGGAAGGACTTTCTTATTAGTAGCATACAGTGGTGCACACCTTCTTCAGGAGGAGACTGGATGAGCAGTGTTAGGTGGATATTCACTACATCACACCTCAGATCACCTTCGTCCCCTCTCATGGTTGCCATTCTGAAAGCTTGGGCCAGTTTCAGAAGGACTCTTTGGAGGATTCCTCCTGCCTCTCGTGAAGAGATTGATAGGCAACCCATCATGTGGAATGACAGTATTTTAGATGATCATGGCAAACCACTGGGTGCCTCACCCTACATGCAGTGGTCCAGGTGGGAGACGGGACCTACATCATCTATGGGGTCTTGGAAAGCTTTCCACAGGCTTCCAAAGGAGACCAAATCAAGGTTGACAGGACATCTCAAAGGGAGTGCAGGGAGGATCTTGCAAATTGAGGCAGCCCTTCCAAAGGTTTGGGTAGACACAAATGATATGCCACTCACTTCCTCCACTTGGGCAGGTACTTTTATGAGAGGTGGTGTTTTGCTTCAGGTTTTGGCCTTTCGAGATGCACAAGAGGATGCTTTAGTTTTTAGTGTCCAGGATGGTGGTAGATTGCTCAGGTCCACAGAGGACATCTTGCTTGAGTCTGCTTTTCAGCTTATCAGGGTTGTAGATTTTTTGGTGTAGGGATCAGATTCAAAGTGGTTCCTAGACCCGGACCCCCGGCTACTCTCCACCGGGTCTTGGAGGCTCTAGCTCTATGGGGGAGTTCCCATCAGGTATTTGCAGTGGGACCCCGGAGAGTGGGAGTGGATTGACGGAGGTCACCGAGAAAAGAGCATCCCCTTATTTCGTTACACGGTCAGTAATGCTAGGAGATTTCAACTCAGTAGTCCGCATAGCCGGTCGTGTAAGACCTCAAAGGCAGCATGGGATATTTTGGAGAGCATGTATGCAGCTCGGAATGATGCCAGGGTGTCTTTTTTGAAAAGAGAATTGTCTCATACACATATGGAATAGGGTGACTCCATGTCAGTGCACCTCACAGAGCTACAGGATTTACGAGAGCAATTGCTGAATATTGATGAGATCATTCCTGATTCAGAGATGATTACCACTACTCTGAATTCTCTTCCTGAGTCTTATCTCAGCTTTCATACCTCGCTGAATTTGTCGTTGAGGGGGGGTGCAAATCCTCTCAATTTTCACGTGTTGATAGGACTTTTGTTGCAGGAAGAGCAGACCAGGAAAAATATGGCTTCACGAGCAGGTGAACATGCCATGCTTTCAAAATTCAAGCCTAAAGTAAAGGGACAAGCAAAGACATCAGCAAATCAGCCTTCCAGTGGTTCAGGACAGCATTCAAAAGGCTAAGGGTGATGCAGGTAAGCCCAAGAAGAAGGGAATATGTCATTATTGCAAAAAGCCAAGTCACTACATTGGAGAATGCAAGAAAAGGCTTGCAAAAGAAAAGAAAAACAGCTCCGGTATGGCTGTTTCAGATTCAGCTCCTCATGCCTCTGACAATGAGCAAGCTACAGCCAACTTTGTGGAGCACGACTATGCCTTCTTGTCTTGCTCTTCAGACTCTCAGTTGGCTGCTCCGGATACTACAGGCACTTGTAATGATGACTCTTATGCTTTTTTGACATGCAGTTATGATTCTTCCAAGGATGCATCAGCTTTCAGTGTCAATGAGATACAAAATACATGGTATTTTGATAGCGGTGCCTCAAAGCATATCACTTCCAGGAAGTGTCTCTTTTCACATCTTTGCATCCACCTCCCATTGGTAAAAAGGTCACATGTGCCAACAACTCCTCCTATTCAGTTCGTGGTACAGGAGAAGTTGAACTTACAGCCATTGATGGCTCAACATTCAAAATTTCTGATGTCTTGTATGTGCCTGGTATCACAAAAAATCTACTTTCAGTGTCCACTCTTAACAGAGCTGGATTTCAGGTCATTTTTGAAGATGACAAGTGTGCAATCCATGACAGCCTTCCAGAGTTCCTCATTAGGAGACATTTGATATCACTGCGGATCTGCAGAGGTGCTTCTGGAGGAGACTCTAGAAATCCCACAGGAATAGAAAGATCACTATCTTCTTTTAGCTCTCTATCCATGGTGGGATTGCAGTGAACCTTTGGAGGTCCAGCCGACCCTACTTACCTTCGCTGCCTCTCTACTTCAGAGTCTATTCAGCATTGCTTATGGGATTGCAGATAGACGAGGATGATTTGGATGGGGGTAGCCAGGATTTTCAGTCACTTTGCCCACTCCCCATTCTTTATGACATGGGGCTACGTGGCTTGGCTTTCTCTTATAGGGCCTCAGGTATTCTATGAGAGATTTGACTCCTCTCGGGCCATTTCGGTTCGATGTCATCAGACTAAGTCCTGTTCGTTGGATGTGGTACCACACCTTCCTTTTAGAGCTGTACATGCCTCTGTTAATACTTCTTGGGAGATTCTAGCGAGCATAGCATCTTGGCATATCTAGAGAGCCAGATGCACAGAGGCTTTGGAGGGTACTCAGGTTCATCCCTCACACACATTGGCTAGTATTTGGACAGACACCGTACATACTTTGATGGCCGTATGGACGGGTATGCAGGGAGACTCTCGTGCAGCCTCAGCTAGGAGGGCTTCTTTCTTCAGGGAATGGAAGGATTCTCCTTTCTTCTCTGAGACTACTACAGGGTTGAGGTGGCACTTTCAGCCTCAGCCTTGGTTGTTTTCCACCTCACTCTGAGGGTGTTTTTTATTTATCCTCATGATTTCATGATGTATTCCGCTTTGAGCTTACTCTTGTGGGTTTTTTCTCTTACTTAATAGAAGTCTCTTTCTTGAAATTTTTTTTTTTAAAATTATCTCAGTATTTTTATTTGACTACTCTGGTATTGTTTCATAATACTTTTAGCATGAGAAATGAATGTCTGTAATCCTTTCATTTCATCTATGTTGAGTGCCTTATTTTTTGCAAGAAAAAATATATTCTCTTCCAACAGTGGTATCTTTTCCAATAAAGCATATGGTTGGCTCCATAAGTCATCTCCATCTACTGAGTAGTGATTCCATTACATCGTTGGAGTGTTGTTATGCATGTAAACCTAAAGTAATGTGGATTTATATGACCTATTAGTGCATCATCTCCTTTTTTCAAAATGTGGCTCAATGAATGTCCTCCAGTCTACCATCCTATATAAGATGGAAACTTTTGATTCCTCCTTTTGAGAGCCACCAATTTTTTTTCAAATTCAAGCTAGCATGCCCTCCCTAGTCAAAACATCCCTTGACTTCAACTTTCCAGATATAATACTAAAGATTTGGTCTATGTCTTCATGTGTGTGCCCAACAATGAGAAAACTCATCTCCACTTCTTCAAATATTTTCAAAGCAACCAACATGGAGCATAGCCCAAATATGTATCTATTCTTGTCTTCTCTTAACCAGCAATTATCAGCTTGTATTCACAAAATTCGAGGTAACCATCCGCGAGCATCCTTGATCTTTCGTATTGCCTTCATGATAGATGTTGCCACTTGAGTACTGTCGTGTTCATGCAAACTATTGCCTTAGTCTCATAATCAAAATTCAGCTTCTAAGCCTGAAGCTGCTGGCTGAAAATAATATTGAATTCATTCAAGTGAGAAGCAATGGAGACCCCTTCCTTCATTTGCAGCTCAAACACCCTCTTCATGAGGCAAACTTTATTAGAGGCAGTTTCCTTTTGATAATAAGTGGCACGTAAATTCTTCCACAAATCTTCTATACTCTGCTCATTTACTACTATGAAATAAAATGACTCTACAAGATGAAGTCTAATAGTGGACGTTGCTAAAGCATCCAACTCATTCCAATTAACTACACGGGAACCAGCTAACTCTACTTATAAGCCCCCCATATGAGGAGAAGGTAGTTGAGTAGCTCAGTTATCCAGTAGGTCCTGGTTTGGACACCAGATGGGGGCCATGTGTGGCCTGATGGCTAGACGGCTTCAGATACAGTTGGCACACTACCAACTAGACTACATGCAAGTGTGGGAAGGCATCCCATGATTGACCGCACAGAGGCTAGATGGAGCATTTCTCAGGGCAGCCCACTCTCGGAATGCGAGGCCCATTTGGAGCCCCAGATGATCCCAGATGGCTCTGGGCCGGTTCTATCATGTGGTCGGTGGCCTATTTCAGGACCGCCGACCCCTAGTCGACCATTTTGGGCGAATTGGGTCTAACCGACTATGACTGGTGGCTATATAAGAGCAAGCCCGTGAAGCACATTTTATCACTGGAGATAGCAACCCCGATTCCTTAGCATCTAGCCGCCGTCCTCTACTGTTTCCAGCACGCCATCAAAGCTTCTCTCACAGGAGCGCACGGTTGGGAGGTAGCACCATCTATTGTATCAGTTCTACAGTAATCAAAATTTTGATTCTCCATACTATATACTTTTCTCTCTTGCGTACGAGATCTTGTTATCTGTTGAGCACAGACGTTCTATTATTTTCTTACATGGTATCAGAGCCTGGACACCAGCAAGAAGATTTGGTAATGTGTTTCTGTTTGTGAGCAGATTGTGAGAGATGGCCCAGCCCGCAAGACTGCGAATCCCACCGTTTGCCGAAAGCGAAAAGTTGGACGGCACTATCCACTCCGGAAGTTCAAGATGAAGACCATCCTAAGTGCATACAAGCTTTGGGATGCTACTGGGGTGGACGTGAAGCCAGTTGCGAGACCGGATCCAGCCAATGCAGGACAACAAATAGTACCAACTGCGGATGAGATTCTCGCATGGACAAGAAGAAATGCAGATGCGCTGTGTTCTATTGTCTGCAGTGTAAGTGATTACATCATGGCGTTAATTCAACATGTCACCCCAGCGGAGGAGGCATGGATGGTCTTGAAAAATCAATACGAGACCATGAATCAGACGTGGATTCAAAATCTAGAGACAACTCGCGAACGAGAAACTATCTGAGTCTGAAGCGGCAGAGAAGTTCATCACCAGGGTGAAGAATTTGCACGATCAGATGACTGCGATTGGCATCACCATTACCAGTGAGAATCTAGCACGAAGGTGCATATGGATTCTCCCACCAAAGTACGATGGTCTTGTTACGGCACTGAATATGCAAAATAGAAATCTACCCCTCAACTTTGAGGATTTTAGCACAATGCTTCTGGAGGAGGAGATGCGTCAAAAGATGAGGACTGGAGAAGATTCGGCTTTCTATGCTGGATCAAAGAAAGGTAAGGGTAAGGACTCTAGTAACCCATCTTCTTTTGATGATAAAAAGAGAAAAAAGAAGATCAAGTGCTTCTATTGCAACAAGGCAGGGCACAAGCAGAATGAGTGCCCAAGGATCAGGACCTCAAAGTTCACTTCGATAAGTTGGATCTTCAAGGGAAGGTCGTTGGTAAAGGTACACGGCGCAACAACATCTACGAACTCTCAGCTTTCAGTGCTTGAGCTGATGTGAAGAACACTAAGCTGTGGCATGACAGGTTTGGTCATCTAAACCTTAGTTCTTTAAAGGAGATGCATAAAAGTGGAATGATTGCAGACCTATCAGAAATTATAGATCTGCTCGATGTATGTGAAGCTTGCATGATGGGCAAGCAGCATCACCAACCCTTTCCTAAAGAGGCCAGTAGGGCAAAGGCTCCTCTACAGCTCGTTCACACGGACCTCTGCAGAAAGATGGAGATGGAAGCTTTGGGTGGTTCCTACTACTTCATGACACTGATCTCGACGACTACAGTAGAAGGATATGGATATGCTTCCTGAAGACTAAAGATGAGGCTTTTAGTAAGTTCAAAGAATGGCAAATAATGGTCGAGAAAGAAACAGGGAGGAAGGTGAAGAAGTTGAGATCAGACAGAGATGGAGAGTTCACATCAAGTGAATTTGAAAGTTACTGCAAAAGTCACGAAATCAAGAGGTAGAAACCCCCGCCACATACATCACAGCAAAATGGAGTAGTAGAGCGCAAAATGCGCATCATTTGTGAAATGGGCAGGAGTATGATGAAAGGGAAAGATTTGCCAAAGACTTTCTGGGCTGAAGCATTTAACACGGCAGTTTACATTATGAATCGTAGCTACACGAAGGCTGTGAATGGGATGACTCCACTGCAAGCCTTTTCTGGTAAGAAACCTTTAGCTGCACATTTTAGAGTTTTTGGATGTAACTGTTTTGTGCATGTCCCTGATGCTAACAGGACCAAATGGGAACCGAAGAGCCGAAAGTGTATTTTCTTGGGCTACAGTGAAGAGGCGAAGTGTTATCGTCTCTATAACCCTGTTACCAAGAAGGTAATAGTAAGTCACAATGTGGTCTTCTCAGAACAGCCGCATCAATTGGAGGAGGATGCTTCCTTCCCAGACAACGAAGACCAGGATATCCATCCAGTACAACCACCAATAGCAGACCGAACTCCCCCAACAGTGCTTGGGAGGTTCAAGATAAAGAAGAGGAAGAAGAGCCTGCAAAACCACAATGGCAACGGCCATTCCCGAAGTGAGTAAAGTAGCCTTTGGATGGCAAAGAACCTCCAGCCATTGAGGAGGAACCATCCGAACAACGCCGATCCAAGAGATTAGAGGAGCAAAGAAGGGCACAAGAACACTTGGTGAACTACGCTTTGATGACAGAGGTGACATCATGAAGTTGTAACAAGGGAGCCACAACTATTTAGCTCCCTTGCTTAGTTAAATTGAGCTACCAGTAGAAGGAACCACACAAACAGCAAAAGACAAGTCAATGGCTCCAAACAAATTATAGAATTACATTAAAGTTCAAGGTCCTTCCTCTGCTCCACACTAGAAAGTCTTGAATAGCCAGCCATCCATGAATGTCCAATTTCAAGTTGAGGGTGGAGATGTATTTGTTCACTCCTTCCTCTTCCCATTTATTTTCACGACTATGTAGTGGGCTTCGTTGTGTTTTTGTGTACTATGTTGAGTCTTTTTGTCCTCATGCGGCCTCGATATTTCAACACTCTATTGTGTGTGAGCTCCATACGCCTTGTGGCCACTTGTTCGAGAGTAAAGATTGTTAATGTATCTTTTTGGAGAGTCCAAGGCTTATGCCTTGAGCTGTGAGCAGATCCTCCTCTTCCTTTGGAGCTCCCCTACATTCCTTGGGATTTGGGACTTCCTCAAACACCATGGCTTTGCCTCTTCTTTTGGTTCCTTCACAAGGGGATCCTGTAATGTTCTACATCTTTTGATGGTTCCCATGCAATCAATATCCCACCCTCTTCCACTTTCTTCATAAGTGTATTCCATTTCAAGAGAGAATAATCCTACAAGTGTGGGGAGTAAAAATACGTACCCATAACATTAGTTGGGTTATCTAAGTTCTATAAGCCAAGCATGGCCATTAAAGTTCCTCCATCTCCCCATGAATCTCCTTCATGGTCCCATCAATTTCAAATTTCCACTTGTCATGCTTACAAATTACTAGAAATAATGTATGTGAAACCACTATCCACTCGCTCCTGTCGTTGGTCAACCATTTAGGAGAAAAGCCATTTCAAATTTACCAAATCTCATTTTACACATACAGGGCCAAATTATTTCACAAAGTGAAGGCAGCTTTTTCTAAAGGGTCACCAAACTGTTGAACAAGTGCCAAGGGTCCCCCACAGGAAGTTTAAGTGATTGTCAATTCATAGATGCAACCTAAGAGTGCAAAGGTCCATGAGCGGAGGTCTGTGTGTGTGCATGCATGCATGTGTGCATGCACACACGGGCACATGCACGTGTGTGTGTGTGTGTAAGTGTAAGTAAGTGTATGTGTGTGCGTGTGTGTGTGTGTGTGTGCATGCACGTGTGCACACATGCATGTGCGCATGTGTGTGTGTGTAATATTAAATAATATATTCATAATATATTAAATAATGTATAATATATAACTCTCTCTCTCTCTCTCTCTCTCTCTCTCTCTCTCTCTCTCTCTCTCTCTCTCTCTCTCCCTCCCTCCCTCCCTCCCTCTCTCTCCCTCCCTCTCCCTCTCTCCCTCTCCCTCCCTCCCTCCCTCTCTCTCTCTCTCTCTCTCTCCCTCTCTCTGTGTCTCTCTCCCCCCCCTCCCCCCCCTCTCTCTCTCTCTCTCTCTCTCTCTCTCTCTCTCTCTCCAATGTTGGGCTCCCGCTCTACCATATCAGCTTCTTGCCACATGGTTGTTTTTGTGCATACGACACATGTCTTCATCGCGGGAGGCTTTACATGCTCGATGTGTCATTTGATCGTTGCGACTAACGTGCCAATCTGCTTTAGTGACTATGCTCACCGTTCACGACTGTTGTATGGTCAGCATGGTCATTAAGGCTTGGGCTAAAACTGTTAATGAAAGTGATAGTGGTTAGTGTTACGTGAGGGTGGTTGACAACACAAGGCACAACAACACGTCCGAGCAGCATTTTGCAATCACTATCATGATTTTCTAACCTACATGGTGACTTTAGGGTTGTTACAACTTGCCACATTGTGCTGCATTGCCCTTCTGGTCAACTACACCTTTTAGTCCACTACAACCCTTCTGAGCTATGCCATGTGCTACCACATGGCAGTAGTTTACGTGCACCCCTATGCACTTCTACAAAGTGACACGTGGGGCAATCTCCAAATCCTTCTACTCTATGCGAACCTCCTCCTCCTCTCCCCGAGCCTTTCTTCTCCTCTTTCCCAACCTCCAAATCTCTATCACATTGGCAAATATGGTAATGTTTGCCATGTGGTAGCCTCTTGTGCCTCCCACCATCCTTAATATATAGTAAAGGGGTAATGACACGGTGGGAAAAGTGTTTTCATTGGAAAAACAAAAAATTAACGTTGAATGTCATAATGATTAGTAAAATGTGAAATTTATTGTCATTTTTAGCCCTTAAATGCTTCACAAACTCTTTTTCCCACCAAAACATTGGGCTCAAGTGCTCCCTTGTTTTGTGGGGGGGAAATGGGAAGAAAAGGTAGGGGACCACTTGCCACCTTGGCATAGAATTTCCCCTCTTCCACAAAAGTACCAAAATGTCATAAGGGCCTTAAGAAGTAAGATAGAGAAGATTATGTGCCTAATGTTTTGATGTCTTCGGTGCCCGTGTAGTAGTAGATGGAATCAAAATAAATCTTGGTTTATGGGATACATTAGTTTGAGAAAATAAATAGATAAACTTTATGAAATTTATTACATTAACATGTTTATATGCATACAATTGTGTATGTGCATGCACAAACACACACCCATACCTCTATACATGTATATATATACAATTTATTTCACTGACCCTCTTTCACTATAAAAGGAAGGAGAGAGAGAGAGAGAGAGAGAGAGAGAGAGAGAGATGTGGAGAGGCTTATTAAAGTGAAGGTGCAATTTGAAAATACGGAAGCTAAGGAGAAAAAGAAAAAACCTAGGTGAAAAAACATTTGATAAAAATTTAATAAGGTGAGGTAAGAATAGATTTGCTAGTTAGGATTAGGATGAATAGGGTAAGTGAAAAAACAATTTGGAAAGGGGTTACTAATAAGTAAGAAAAAAGAAAGTAAAGAAATAGAGTAAGGAACTAATAAATGTGACTATAACAGGGAAGCATATAATATATAGAGAAGTGGAAAAAATATATAAAGAGAAGGGGGAGGGAATAAAGAGGGAAAGGGAGGGGGGGAAGGGCAAAAGGGGGAGAGGGGGAGGGGGGGGAGGAATTATTAAAAAAGGAAAAAGTTTTGGGGAGAAATAAATAAATAACCTTAGGGGGAGGGATTAGTGGAGGAACAATAATGAATGAAAAGAAAGGATTGGGGGGGGGGGTGTTTGAGGTTTTTTTAATTAATAAAGAAGAAGAAAGAGTAGGCATTATTAAATGGAAGGACCTATGAGTCCATCAAGGTCTTTGAATGAGGTGGTGACATAGATGAGGGATATTGCTCAGAGGAGGGAGCATGAGGCACGAGACGGAGGTCAATGCGAATGGGGATAGAGAAACTGGGGGAAACAACAGTCGTCATGCAGGGATTGGGTCAGATGAGAGGACGATCAGGGAATTGTAGCACATGCAGATAGCAACGATAAAATAGTAGATGTGGCGGGTTTTGGGAAACGAGAGCGGGGGAGCCGTAGCGACCGGGCATCACAAGTAGGGAAGTACATGGAGGCTACATAGGTACATATGAGAGGAGGTCAATGCGAATGGGGATAGAGAAACTGGGGAAAACAAAAATCGTCATGCAAGGATTGTTTCAAATGAGAGGACGATCATGGTTTGGGGGAAAAAGTGTTGCTTTATTGGATAAGTAAATGTGTTTTTAAAATTATTGGAGTGTTTAAAGGGAAGAAATGGGGAATAATAAAGGGAGATAATGAGAGGAAAATTAAATAAATAGGTAGGAGGGAGATAAAAAGGAAGGGGGATTTTTATAACAAAGAGGAGGGGGTAACAAAGAAAATATCAATAGATATGAGAATTCAAAGTGTAAATAATGAGATAGAAGGTTAAATAATGAGTTAAGAAGATAAAAAAGTAAGGAATAAAGCGAGGATTAAAGGGAGAAATAAAAAAGGTTAAAGATAGAAATAAAGAGGGAAAACTTAGGGTTGAAGTATTTTCATATAGAAAGAATTAAAACATTATAAAGGGGGGGCGGTAATAGACCTACGAGAGTGTAAAAGAAAAGGAAGGGGAGGGGAATTATAGAGCTAAGAGGGGGGGGGGGGGGGTTATAATAACCAATATGAAATAAATAACCTATGAATCATTGTTTTCGACTCTCGAGGAGTTATGAGGGTGGTGAAGTCCAGGTATGTCGATGCACACAAACCGCACCATCAAGCTTGGCACAGAAGGAGGCAGAGTGTGCGGGCAGGTATAACGAGGAGTAGAGGGCTATCAAACTTGGCGCAGAAGTCAAGATGGGGGGAGGTAAAGCATGCGGGTGGGTATAGCAAGCAGTAGAGGGTAGCAAGGCTGGCAGTGCAGTATTGCGGCTGTGAAGGAGGAAGAGTACACAGGTGAGGGGGAGTTGAAGCCTACATGGGTGGGTTGGATAGCCAGGGGTTATAATAACCAAAATGAAATAAATAACCTATGAATCATTGTTTTCGACTCCCGAGGAGTTATGAGGGTGGTGAAGTCCATGTATGTCAATGCACACAAACTGCACCATCAAGCTTGGCGCAGAAGTCAAGACGAGGGGAGGCAGAGTGTGCAGGCAAGTATAACGAGGAGTAGAGGGTTGTCAAACTTGGCGCAGAAGTCGACGGGGGGAGGCAAAGTGTGCGGGTGGGTATAGCGAGCAGTAGAGGGTAGCAAGGCTGGCAGTGTAGTACTGCAGCTCTGAAGGAGGAAGAGTACGCAGGTGAGGGGGAGTTGAAGCTAGCACAGGTGGCTTGGATAGCCAGGGTGCCATAGTTGAGGCGAATAGAGGGGACTCAGGGAACAAAGGCTGTCACAACGCATGCGTAGATAAGTAGTGGGTGGCAATAGCTACAAGAGGGCGCCATTAAATAGGCAGTGACATGTAGTCAGGGTTGGAGAATATGGTTTGGGGAGTGGGGAGATGAGCCGACTCGTGAGGAATTTGGGGAGAGCAATAGTCAAGGTTAGAACTTAGAGGAGTAAAAAGTGAATTAGTTAGGGGGGCAGGGTTGGTTGGGTTCGATGGGTTTGGTAGAGTTGGATAGGGAGAGTAAATAAAAGGGAATTAAAATGAGAAAAAAGGAGAAATTGGTTTTTTAAGACAACAAATTTTAAGGAATACGTTTTTAAAATTAAAAATAAGAGAAAAAGTAAGGAAATTTTGGAAAAAATAAATAACACAAAATCAAATTTAAAATAAGGCAAAATTAAGAGAAAAAATGTTAAGAGAAAATAGAAAAAATTAGAGAAAATATTTTAAAAAGATTTAAGAAAATAAAGAAGAAATTAAGGAAAATAAGGGAGACTTAGGGGGGGTTTAAGGAGCAAAATAAAAAAGTAAGGAACAATGAAAAAAAAAATAATAATAATAATAAGGAAGGTAAGAAAAGAAAAAAATAGGAGAAATAAGGAGAAATATAAGGGAAGTAAGAAAAAAAAAAGGGGGGGGAAGGGGAGGAACATAGAGGAAAAAATAAAAGGATAGGAAGATAAATAGGGAAAATAATGGAAATTAAGAGGGTTTTAATGAACAAAGGTTATAGGAAAAATCAAAAGTTAGAGAAAGAAAAATTAGGATTTTTTTAAATATTAAAAAAAAATTAGGGTGAAATTGGGAGAAGCTATCAGTAAAAGGGAAAATACATAAGGAAGATTGGGGAAAATTAAGGGAGGTAGGAGGGAATAGGGAAGGATGGGGGGGCGGGGGGGGGTGGAGGGAAATAGGGTAAAGTGAAAGAAAAAGGGGAACTTTGTGTGTGTGTGTGTGTGTGTACCCACCTTTGCCCAAGTAGGGTGCATTATACTAGGTGAGATAGTAGGTCATCACCTAGTGTGATGACCTACTATCTACCAAAAAGGGATAGAGATGTAAATAAATCAACTTTTAGTTAAGGAAAGGTATTGGAAGAGATGTAATCGTGGATATATTTTGTGATTCTATCAAGTTGGAATCCATTGTGCTTGCAAATGTCTATAAGAATGGATAGGTCAAGGAAAGCTTTGAAAGTGTCCAAACAAGAATAGAGGAAGGGAAGGACTAATTCATCTTCCTCCACTCCACAGTAGCTAGCTCCTTGTCTGCTGACTCTCCCTCCACTACCTAAAACTATACGTTCAGCTGTAGCTCTTGCTTGAACTTCACTAGCCTCAGCCCCATCGCTGCCAATGACTCGACCCTCCCCTTGCCTAGTTTTGGCAATGCCACCCCTTCATATTCTCATAGAAGCCTTCGCTCTACCCACTCCCACCTTACTCGCTATTGCTCTCAACAACGTGGCCCGTTGCACCCCCTGTGATATGCCAAAGTCCATTATATGCACCCTCCCATCGCCTCAATGCCGTGAGCTATGCGAACATGAAGTATGCATGTTGCATGAAAGTATCGGCAATGCAATGAATAAAATCACTACTCTCAAGACCACATGAAACTGAAACCATATCAACATAAGCACACAGATGCAAATTTTAGCTGATACAGACATATATTGTAGTTGTACAAAAATTAGAGTATCAGTCAAAAGCCATTGCAATGTCTATCAGATAATTTTTTTCCATCTTCGATGATGATCTAGTGAGCTCTCATGAACAAATACAGTGCGAGGGCCAATAGTCGCTCCTCAAAGACTCATCTCCCTCTACTAATGGCCCTTTCAGCCAGATATGCCTCCTCCAGAATCTAGGTCCTCCTCTTGGTGGTGGGAAGATGACGCCCATCACCATAGCTGAAAAAATGGCTAGAAACAACATTTAGAACCGAGTAGATGTTGCTGAAGGAGGGTTTCTCCATGAACTGCTTCTCACGCCAATATTTGGCAACCCACTTGTTGGAGGTTTGAAGAAGGGCTTTGACGGTATCACCTCCGAAAGGATCAGCCTTGTCGAGGCCATGGGTGTGGAGCGGACCTACACGATAACTTTCTAGGTCTCGTTCTTGTACTCGTCTTCAAAGTTGGTGAGGGCAGTGGGCTTGCAGCCATGCTTGTTCATTGAAGAGGTTTTTGTAGTCATGAGTTCCAAAGCCGATGAATTGTCATCTTCATCTGACAACTTCAGAAACTTAGACACTTCCTCTTCATTGATGGTGACCATTCACCCCTCACCTAAAAGGTTTTCATGGTGAAATCATAGTGTTAATAGCTTCAACAGCAATGTTCCAATCAGATGCCTCTTGCCATGGTACTCATAGGATTCCCTCAATCCAGTAAGGTCGAACCATTTTAGTATGGCATCGAGTGAGGTCAAAGTATGGGAGGGTGGTTGTCCGAAACTTGCGCTTCTCTAGCTTTGGCTCCTTAGTAAAGGTTTCTTATCCCTTCTGAGCTAGTCTCTTCTTTGGTTGGTAACTGTCATGGCATTCATTGACTTTGTGGTGGAGTTTGGGTGAGGAAGCATGGAGGCTATGGAGGTAGAGGAGGAAGAACTCTCTCTTTACTTGAAGATGTAAAATGAGCTCCTCTCCCTTGAGAGGAGGTTTATATAGATGGGTCCTAGGGTTTTCCCTCCCTCCCATGTTTTTGTTAGTTCATATCACCTTTAATGCCTCTCGTTATTATTATTAGGCCATGAACTTCAAGATCATGCCTCATTATGACTGTACTTCTAGGAATTTGTGCCCAATTTTGGCACTCTCCATAACCATGATTTCACATGATTGATCTTTTAATTGTGATTTGACATGTAACAGTTCTTGAGTTGATTGCTTCAATTTGTTCCTTTGGGATTTCCTCTGTGAGGTTTGTTTGAGTGAAAATGACTTGTGGCCAACACCTCTTGATCTGGATTCCATTGATTTGCTCTACCTCTATTTTGATTGCCACTTGCAGTGCATCGATCCTTGCAACTGGCACAATAGTGAGTGTCAACAGCTGGTCCCCTATGTTCGAGGCATAATCTTCTTCGACCTCCAAACACTGGGGCTTGCAATCCTTCTAGATCATGCTTGTGCCCATTAATATCCATACATCCTTGCCTTCTTTGGTTATTGTGAGGGTTTCCCCTCCGTAGATGGAGACTTTGGCACCCTTCAACCATGGTTATCCCAACTACATGGGATACCCTTCTTTGCTCTGCACCTTGACCACAATGAAGGTTAGAGTGAAGTAGGCTCCGTTGATTTTCATATAAACATCGCTTTATCATGCCCACACGCATGACCAACCTTTGATCCATCATTAGAATTTTGAATGGCGGAGGTTTTAAGCTCTTCAACTTTAGCCTCTTGTGGACTTTGTCTAAGATGATGTTGGCACCCAAGCCTCCATCGACTATCATGTGCTTCAACATATGGTTTCCAGCCTTCATGTTGATCATGGGGGTACATCTTTGTCCCATATCATCGTCTCCATGACTTTGATGGTGGATGTAAAGGGCGTGTTGTGGGTTGTTGTTCCACCATGAGATTTTGGAAGAATTTCAAGCAATGGGGATTGAGTTCCATCTGTTGACTAATAGAAATTGTCACATTTAGCTTGCATGGCGATATTGATCCATGTGTGCTCCATTGAATATTCGGTCATGTCTTTGGTTGGGGTTATGTTGCCCCATCTCATTCGTTTTTTTTGCACCATCACTTGCCCTCTCAATTGTCGATCCTATACTTCTCCCACTTCTGTGAGCGGTTCTTGCTTCTTCAATGCATGAATGATCTTCGTTATCGTTGTCTTCTCCTCCATCCCGTGAAACTCTTACTCTTTCAACTTCTTTGGTTCCATCTAGGCTAGCCCTCGTGATCAAGTGACTAACATCGAGTCCACCTCTATTATCACCACACGTGCTTGGGTTGCACGACTTTCTTGATCGCATGCTTTTTGCAACATGTTGAGTTGCTTTTTCCACAATTGGCATTTACTTTTTCAGTGTTTCCTTCGCATAGAAGAAACATGCAATGTTGGTGCTCTTAAGTTGTTCACCTTAGCAGGCTTTCTTCGGCTCTTGTTCCACTTTGTAGAAGTCCGTTGTTTTCTTTTGCTTGTTCTATTAGCGGTCTTCAATCGCGTGGCTCGAGTGGTTGCAAATGTCACACCATCTACCAAATTGACTTTCATGCACCGTATGACCATCGGTTTTGCATTTTTGGCACGAGGTCTCTCCATTTTATGGGTTCCCTTGAATGCCATCTCTTTCAAGATCTTCTTGAGCTTCTCCTTTTCTATTTTGATGTCCTTTTTTTGCCACTGTTTCTTCTTCTTTTTCTTCATCACTCTCTGCTTCTCATAAGGGTAGTAGCTTCTTCTTTGTGAGCTCTGCATTCCCCTTTTCTGGGTCGATTTGTTTACTCTCTAGCAAGCAAATTTATTGGTCAATTTTTTACTCTCCACTAGCTTCTCCAAAGTACAAAGTTGCATACTCCCTACTAGGATCACCGAACGTGTGTCGTAGAAACTAGTTCAGCTCTTTGTGTTGTGGCCCTTCCTTCATCTTGGTTTGAAGGACAATTCGCTTTTTCTAAGTAGACAATGAAGCATTAAGCAAATGCAAATCGATAAACATATGCACATTGTGAGGGCAAGGGGGAATGAACAACTCAGAGTGACATGGATAGTGAAAGAATAAGAGAAGGAAAGAGTGTCATCATTTGTACATGGAAAGCCTTTTTATTACTTAGCCATACAATTATGGCTATTGACATCTAGCTAATATGCCAGTATCTTATCCATTCACCAGACTTATTCTCGACGCTTATATTATTGGCGTTTATATTCTGGGCGCATAGGGAAGGGTCTATTTCCTCGGATTATAACTCTTTGGGGAAGGAAATGCACCGCCTCCCCACCCACACTATGTATGGTTATAATAATTATATATTATACATTATCATGCAAATATTTTCAATTACTTTTCCATTTGCAAGGAGTATCGAGTCCTAACAGACACTACGTCGTGTCTCATGCCCACATTTTTACACATTCACATTTTTCCTTTAAGAATTTGATAAAACGCTAGGATTCAAGCTCAATTTTGAGTTAATAGTTACGTGCTCCACCACGGAAGGGCTGCTTGCCTCAATCTAGTTTAAAAGCACTGGCTAAACCAACGACACTAGACCATTAGCCAAAAGGGCCGCCTGTCACACACACATGCCAAGCAATGAAAATGCACCTCGAGTCGACTACCCATCACACCTGCCATCCGCTCCATCTCGTCACATGGCACCCGCTCTCGATGGTGACGATCGCTGATTCTTAATTGGAAATCAATGAAACCGACATGCGACCTACTTGACAGTTGCCAACGTGAATGTTATTGTACCACATAGCGCCCGTTCTTGACACACTAGGAAACTGGTGAAACACCTATTAAGGAACAACTACCACGTAGCACGTACCCGCGACTGGGGGCTTGAGTTCTGAGTACTATAGGGAATGGGAACTACTCTTGAGTTTCGAGTTCCCATTCCCTACTATTGTTCCCAATAGGGGGGCTATGAGAGAAATTGTATTGGCCCATAGGGAGGGGTTGAAGGGCGATAATGGGGGGGCAAGAGAGATATCAAAATTTGAATGTTTGGCACGTGTCCTGCCTTCGTGAATTTTCCCAACTGCCCTGCTCCACATAAAGTGAGAGCCTAACCCTGCTTCGCGTCGCTACGCCAACCTGAGAAGCTCCGCATCTCCTTGAAGCCACACTCGCATGCTTTCAGACTTTTGAGGCCGAAGACCGTCTTCTCGATTGCTTGTATTTTTGCGGAAGACTGTTGAGGCCGAAGACTGTCTTCCAGGCTGCATCAAATCATCTGTTGTTGGATGGTCGACAAATTGTACAAATTGTTGTTGGGGGTCGCCGAGCGGGTCTTCACTTACGAGTTCATCTATGCAAATGGGGCTGCAAGGACCACACTTCCTTTCTTGCAATTGACAGATGACACGGAGAATGACAACTATTATCCATTTGTCCATCTCCTACCTAACGGAAACCTCTATATCTTTGCAAACATAGATTCAATCATTTACAACTACTAGACGATGAATGTGGTTCAAACTTTCCCCACCATCCTTGGTGAGCCTCGCAATTATCGATCTGCAGCGTCTTCGGTAATGTTGCCAATCCTCTGTGGAGATCCGCTGCAGAGACACACACGGAGATGGAAGAGGGAAGACGTGGTTGGAGCTGCACGGTGCAAGCGAGCGGGTCGATTCCTGAGCGGTGCATAGGGGTTGAGATGAGAGATGCGAGGGGGAGGGGAGGGAACATGGTGGGAGGCGACGTGAAGGATGCAGGGTGGGCTAAGCGGAGGGCACTGAGGAAGGACAATTAGATTAACTAGGGGGATTAATGCGATTAGAATTGGGGGCTACTTAGATCACCAAATAATTTTTTGGATGAATCTTTCAAATCTTTAAAACTTTGATAGCACTGCCAGGCAGTGCAGCGCTCTAGGTACACTTTTGTTAAAAGTGTCCCACACACTTTGTTGCCACATGGCCCCTTCTATTTTGGTTCTTTCTCTCTCTCACACACACACACTCACACACACTTCTTTTTTTAAGAACTCTCTCTCTCTCTCTCTCTCACTCACACACACACACACACACACACACACACACACACACTCTCAGGGTCTTTACAGATTGCCCAAGTCCCCGCCCGCCAAGCTTTATTGCAGGGGCATGCTGCCACATTTAAAAAGCTTATCGGATCCTTAAAAAAAGGAGGGTGGATAAAGTTGGGCAGCCAAGACCCCTCGCCCAAGAGCATGGGTGGGGGTTTACATTGTTGAAAGCATTTATTGCTTAGGGGTTGGTGGGGCTTGAACCTCCCATACCTTGCTACATCTTCATGGCAGTGTGTAATGAACCCCACCCGCCATGGAGGGAAAAATAGCAACTTGGTCGAGCGGGGGCTTGGTCTATAAAGACCCTCACTCACACACACACACACACACACACAGAGTAAAGACCCTCACTCACACACACACACACACACACACACGGAGTTTGCAAATCATTCGAACTTTCCTATACACAGGCTTCCATCACAGGTGTTGCAAATTAATCATTCATTCATCTTGACAATTGTTTTCCTTTGACAGAACCAATTTGAAGGGAGTGCTCACTTGTTAATGTAATGCATTTTATGAATGCAAACACTAATGAAACACAAAATTAAAAACCTATTGGAACAAATCCGGTGGAAATCGGATGCTTGAATGACACACACAGGAGACCCATTAGACAAAACACAAACCCATTAGACCCATTACTCGTCTGAAACCTTGTGTAGACGGAGTATGGCAAACACGAAAGAGAGAAGCGACCATGGCGATGGCGATGGCGAGATTGTGAAGAAATTCATCGCTTTGCTTGCAAATCAGCTCACCAGCGAGAACACGGATTCCAATCCGCTTCCTCTGGAATCCTCCAACTTGGAAGAGGTTTTACTCCAAGTTTCACATGATTTGCCTGCCGGCAACCTGCGCTCTGCTCTGCTTCGACAGGAGAATTTCTCCACTTTCGTTGCTGCTCTACGAGATGAGATCAAAGCAAACAAGAGCGTTTCGGAAGAGTCGGTTTCCGTCGAGAACTTGCCTGCTTCTTTCAACTCCTCAGGAGTGCTGCTCTTCGCAGAGGACTATTCGAGGCTTGTTCATGTGCTCTCAAACAGGATCGAGAGTTTGCATTCAAATGGTAAGCAGGTATCGGACTTCAGTCTCGAAGTTCGGCGTCGTCTCCTCACAGAGAAAGATCCGCCGCTCAATGTGCTCTGGACTATAGCAGCGCTTGAAGTTTCGCATAGAAGTTTACCCCGCCAAAACGAAAACGAGTCGTCTGCAGCCCTTTCCGCGGCAAAATCTTTGCTGCGGTGTCTCAAAGCATTGATTATTGGTCACAAGAGTGCTTGCACAGCTGTTGCTGCCTTAGCTCCGCTCGTACCTGTCCTGTTCCAAGCCATAAAAGACAACCTGCAGTTGGCGTTAGGGGAAAGCGCCCCACTCGACACAACTACATGGAAAAAGGCTAGAAAGGACATCAAGGCATTGCAAGCAACGATTCGTGAGATTTTGAGTTTCATAGTCGTCTGCCGCAGGAAGGAAAAGGATAGCTCAAAAGTTGAAGCTCTATGTTTCCCACCTTTATTGGACGCTTTCTCCTTACTGCTAGGCGCTCTGGAACTGGAACAGATGAGGGAGCAAAGCGACGTGGCTGCCGTTACTAAAAGACTCAAGCGTATGTTTCCTCTTGTTTCAAAAGTCATCCTCAAACGCGTGCAACGACCAGATTGCAAGATTGACTACGTCTCCGGCCTTGTTGTTATTGAGTTCGTACAATTACAGCTCATTCTAGAATTGATGCATTGGCGGAACGAAGTGAAGATGCAAGAAGTAACAAATGAAGCCAGTCGCCAGAGGTTCATGGCAGCGATGAGGGCGATTGCTGTTCACGGGGTTGCAGCAGTAGATCAGGGTGATAATCTCTTTAATAACTCGAGTTTTCGTAAGATTACCGGCATTAAATTTTGTATTGTCCTGAAATGGAATGCTTGAATAGCCTCTCTTTTGTACTCACTTGAAGTGCGACGAATAGTCATCGGTTTGTGTTTGTGAACGATTCAGATTCAACTCTGAATTTGGTGAGCGTTTGCCAAATGCCAGGAGAAGGCCCCTTCGTAACCTTTGAAAGAAGTCCCTTCAGCATGATACAAACCCTTCTGATGCATTCCCCTCCCTTCTTGTGATCCTTGGTCCAACTCCAACATCCGAGATTGTACATAGCTTCGTGTACACTTTCTCCCTTGTCTCAGCTCCACCTAATACCCTCACTAGCTTGCGTACGTACATCTGAACGGGTTGGATCCTGTTCGTCTCCTTACACATTCGTTGTCCTACATCTTTCATCAGCCTTTTTTCAATTATCTACTCTAACCTGGCTGGTTATTTGAGGGTCTAACTCAAGTTAGAAGGAGTATCCAATTGACAAGCTTTTGCACCTTCCAAAAGAAGATCTAGAATACCCATTTGAGAATGTGTGGGTGTGTGGATTTGTATGTGTGAGAGCATATTTTTATACTATGGTCTACACCCACTGTTGGGCTCTGATGACGTTAGTGGGGATGTCATAGTACTTAGTCCCTGCTATGCGTGATGAAGTTTATGGTTTTCAATCTTATGAGTGACTATCGTGAGATTGAAACTGCACTATGTTGTGTTTTAGAGGATGACTTTGGGAATGTTCCTGGATTTATCTAGGTATATACTTCTACCGTATTAGCGGACATGCAAATTTCACCTTATGAAGTTTTCGTCCAAGTTGCGGCCTGCTGGTATTGTGATAATTCTTTCTATCTTAATTGGTGCGTTGCCCTATCAGCTAGATTTAGATGCTCGTTTGGGAGAGACTAAAATGAAATCGTTTGGACTTGTAGCTTGAATGAAGAGATTTTGGACTACTTTTTGATTAGCCTTCTCCTTTAGTGCTAGCCTTCGTCATGGCTGAGTCTGCCCTTCACCTCTAGAGTGCCGACAGAAACTCAGTACGAAGACTTCGTATAAATGGATGCTCAAGTATGTGTGGGTATGTGGATTTGTATGTGTGAGAGCATATTTTTATACTATGGTCTACACCCACTGTTGGGCTCTGATGACGTCAGTGGGGATGTCATAGTAGCTAGTCCCTGCTATGCGTGATGAAGTTTATGGTTTCCAATCTTATGAGTGACTATCGTGACATTGAAACTGCACTATGTTGTGTTTTTAGAGGATGAGTTTGGGAATGTTCCTGGATTCATCTAGGTGTATACTTTTGCCGTATTAGCGGACATGCAAATTTCACCTTGTGATGTTTTTGTCCAAGTTGCGGCCTGCTGGTATTGCGATAATTCTTTCTATTTAATTGGTGCGTTGCCCTATCAGCTAGATTTAGATGCTCGTTTGGGAGAGACTAAAATGAAATCGTTTGGACTTGTAGCTTGAATGAAGAGGTTTTGGACTACTTTTTGATTAGCCTTCTCCTTTAGTGCTAGCCTTCGTCATGGCTGAGTTTGCCCTTCACCTCCGGAGTGCCGACAGAAACTCAATACGAAGACTTTGTATAAATGGATGCTCAAGTATGTGTGGGTGTGTGGATTTGTATGTGTGAGAGCATATTTTTATACTATGGTCTACACTCACTGTTGGGCGCTGATGACATCAGTGGGGATGTCATAGTAGCTAGTCCCTGCTATGCGTGATGAAGTTTATGGTTTTCAATCTTATGAGTGACTATCATGAGATTGAAACTGCACTATGTTGTGTTTTTAGAGGATGAGTTTGGGAATGTTCATGGATTCATCTAGGTGTATACTTTTGCCGTATTAGCAGACACGCAAATTTCACCTTGTGATGTTTTTGTCCAAGTTGCTGCCTGCTGGTATTGCGATAATTCTTTCTATCTTAATTGGTGTGTTGCCCTATCAGCTAGATTTAGATGCTCGTTTGGGAGAGACTAAAATGAAATCGTTTGGACTTGTAGCTTGAATGAAGAGATTTTGGACTACGTTTTGATTAGCCTTCTCGTTTAGTGCTAGCCTTCATCATGGCTGAGTCTGCCCTTCACCTCCGGAGTGCCGACAAAAGCTCAGTATGAAGACTTTGTATAAATGGATGCTCAAGTATGTGTGGATGTGTGAATTTGTATGTGTGAGAGCATATTTTTATACTATGGTCTACACCCACTGTTGGGCACTGATGACGTCAGTGGGGATGTCATAGTAGCTAGTCCCTGCTATGCGTGATGAAGTTTATGGTTTTCAATCTTATGAGTGACTATTGTGAGATTGAAACTGCACTATGTTGTGTTTTTAGAGGATGAGTTTGGGAATGTTCCTGGATTCATCTAGGTGTATACTTCTGCTGTATTAGCGGACATGCAAATTTCACCGATTCTTCATTTGTTGATGGAGTTGTTCCTTTAGCCAGATTTGCTTTGTTGTTGATGTAGTCCTTCTTCACAAAAAATGCTTCATTCTCTTTGGAGTTCTTCTTCTTCATGGAATAACACACTCCCTTTTCCAATTGTAGCCAAAGGAACTTAATAAGCAAGATATATTTGAAGCATTTCTCTTGTGCACCAAATACTGTGTGAAGATGATCCCAAGCTTCATGTGACGTTTCAAAGCCATCAATGTGGTGAATGTATGAGTCACTTAATCCCAAAGCAATGATAGCAAGAGCCTTCTTGTCTTTGATCAACCAATCAGCTTCTTCTTTTGTAGGCTTCTTTTCCTTTCCATTCACAACATTCCATATCCCCTTTTTCATAAGCACAAACTTAGCTTTTGTTTGCCAAGTATGGAAACTAGTTCCATCAAACTTCTCTACTTGCTCGGGCTTAGTCATGTTTACAATTCAAGTACTCATAAATCATGGTCAAAGAGAATTGCATAGTCATCATTCTAAATGCAAAGTATAAGGACACTCATGAGCTCCATGACTGAGTTCTACTACTCAAGTACAATCAAAACAATGAAAATTTGCAGGAAATAAAAGAAGCCCCAAACTTATGGTGATTGCTCAACACCCTTTGACCAAAATATGAAGAATTCTGCCAGTAGAGACCAAGGTAGATTGGAGGCCACAATTCGCACAGCTCGTAGCTCTATTCAAGGGGATTTTTATGCAGAAATAAAGGCCTTATACTAGAGAAGGTCCTCAACCAAGGAAGCGCGCAATGTTGCGCTAGGTCGCCATAGCCAAGCTTAGTAAGTTTGACTGGTTTTTCGTCTGTTTCTCCTCCAATACTTGACCAAATGGGCTCAAAATTCACCAGCAGCTTGCTTGTAGCGTCGCCCAACTCATGCTCATAGGAATTTGGAAATGAGTGACCATAGAGGCGAAATTACACGATACATCGGCGGACTATTTTCTTGTTGGCACAGGTGATGGAGGCACAATTTCGCGACAAGCTTCAAGCTGAAGGTGCGCCTTACAGAGATTGTTCTACAGGACAAAGGGCTTGGAGAATGGTGAAACGACGAGGGAGAACAAGCTCTCACAAATTTGGGGAAGAAATGGTGAAGATGGTAGAAGCTTGAAAAAATCTAAGAATTTCTACTAGGGAGCATCTAATGCTAGGCTAAGCTAGATCTAGAACCTAAAGCTTTGATACCAAATGTAGAAACAGGTGGGATAGAATAGATGCATCTTGGAAGAGGAGTGAGAGCACAAGATGTAACAAAAAATGTTGTTCACTCCATTGATTGTGAGAGAGGTGACTCTCTCTTATAGAAATGGGGAGAAGGTGGCCTAGATCAAAGGCACCTTCCCTACATCAGTGGTAATCAGCCCCTACATCAGGGGGACTGGTCTAAATCAAAGGAACCTCCCATGTGGGGGCCTTTGGCTTACATCATCACTTAGGTCACACACTAGACACATCATAGCACTAGATGTGCCTCTACAACACACACACACACGTGACTACCCTAGATGCACACATGCACCATAGAGCAAGCCCTTGACCATAATTATCCCAACAACTTTCACTCTCTCACTCACACAGTAACCTTGCATTCCGGTGGACAGGACAAGCCTCTCCCTTGCCTTGCAGAAGCGTCCTACATCGTCAGTGTGGACAGCATCAAGGTCTCGGTATTGGTCGGCGTTGCCTCTCAAGTCTTTGGTTCTGCTATACTTATGCACAGTGAGCAGCTCTTTAGAAGCGCGTTTCCGTTCTCTCTCGAAAAGTGTTCAGAGGAATTTGGAAATGAGTGACCATAGAGGCGGAATTACGCGATATATCGGCGGACTATTTTCTTGTTGGCACAGGCGATGGAGGCACAATTTCACGACAAGCTTCAAGCTGAAGGTGCGCCCTACAGAGATTGTTCTACAGCACAAAGGGCTTGGAGAATGGTGAAACGACGAGGGAGAACAAGCTCTCACAAATTTGGGGAAGAAATGGTGAAGATGGTAGAAGCTTGAAAAAATCTAAGAATTCCTACTAGGGAGCATCTAATGCTAGGCTAAGCTAGATCTAGAACCTAAAGCTTTGATACCAAATGTAGAAACACGTGGGATAGAATAGATGCATCTTGGAAGAGGAGTGAGAGCACAAGATGTAACAAAAAATGTTGTTCACTCCATTGATTGTGAGAGAGGTGACTCTCTCTTATAGAAATGGGGAGAAGGTGGCCTAGATCAAAGGCACCTTCCCTACATCAGTGGTAATAAGCTCCTACATCAGGGGGACTGGTCTAAATCAAAGGAACCTCCCATGTGGGGGCCTTTGGCTTACATCATCACTTAGGTCACACACTAGACACATCATAGCACTAGATGTGCCTCTACAACACACACACACACATGTGACTCCCCTAGATGCACACATGCACCATAGAGCAAGCCCTTGACCATAGTTATCCCAACAACTTTCACTCTCTCACTCACACAGTAACCTTGCATTCCGGTGGACAGGACAAGCCTCTCCCTTGCCTTGCAGAAGCGTCCTACATCGTTTGTGTGGACAGCATCAAGGTCTCGGTATTGGTCGGCGTTGCCTCTCAAGTCTTTGGGTCTGCTATACTTATGCACAGTGAGCAGCTCTTTAGAAGCGCGTTTCCGTGCTCTCTCGAAGAGTGTTCAGAGAAATTTGGAAATGAGTGACCATAGAGGCGGAATTACGCGATATATCGGCGGACTATTTTCTTGTTGGCACAGGCGATGGAGGCACAATTTCACGACAAGCTTCAAGCTGAAGGTGCGCCCTACAGAGATTGTTCTACAGCACAAAGGTCTTGGAGAATTGTGAAACGACGAGGGAGAACAAGCTCTCACAAATTTGGGGAAGAAATGGTGAAGATGGTAGAAGCTTGAAAAAATCTAAGAATTCCTACTAGGGAGCATCTAATGCTAGGCTAAGCTAGATCTAGAACCTAAAGCTTTGATACCAAATGTAGAAACACGTGGGATAGAATAGATGCATCTTGGAAGAGGAGTGAGAGCACAAGATGTAACAAAAAATGTTGTTCACTCCATTGATTGTGAGAGAGGTGACTCTCTCTTATAGAAATGGGGAGAAGGTGGCCTAGATCAAAGGCACCTTCCCTACATTAGTGGTAATCAGCCCCTACATCAGGTTGACTGGTCTAAATCAAAGGAACCTCCCATGTGGGGGCCTTTGGCTTACATCATCACTTTGGTCACACACTAGACACATCATAGCACTAGATGTGCCTCTACAACACACACACACACATGTGACTCCCCTAGATGCACACATGCACCATAGAGCAAGCCCTTGACCATAGTTATCCCAACAGCTTTCACTCTCTCACTCATACAGTAACCTTGCATTCCGGTGGACAGGACAAGCCTCTCCCTTGCCTTGCAGAAGCGTCCTACATCGTCAGTGTGGACAGCATCAAGGTCTCGGTATTGGGGTCTTGCTGAGAATTACACGATTAGATTACCGTTGCATGTTACACCCCTTCACCCTCCTACATGTTTTTAAAGGTGAATTCATGATTGTACGGCTGATTTTCATCCTTCTCATGGTGCAAGGACCTTGGATTTTGCTGCTGCCCACTTCCCAAGGTGATTGGAAGCTGTTTTTGCTGATTTCTGCTCAGATTTCGAAGCTGGAACAGCTGCCTAAGGCTGGCACGCATCCAGAGGCAGCATATATGCTGCAATTTGACCTGCTTTTGCTGCATTTCAGCCCGTTTTTGCTGCTGGCACGCATCCCAGGGCAGCTCTCTTGCACCAGAACTGTTGGCATGCAGTCCAAGATGTGATTTCCAGTTGGTACATCATGTTTTCTGGATTGAACGACCCATTCTGAAGCTGTACGGGTTGTTTTGCGCCTCCAGAGATCGTGTTGCAGATATTTTAGCCTTTCTCTCTTGTTTCTGGCTTCTACACCTGTGAGCCTTGCGGGCCAATTTCGTTGAGAGGGAGAAAGCTTCTTGCTTTCAAAGGCTGTTGGCCTTTCCTCTTGGAGGAGAACTGCTCCTACTGCAATGCCACTCGCATCGGTTTCAATGAAAAATGGTTTTTGGGGATGAACTATTTTTAACACCGGTCCTAAGACCACAGCTTGTTTTGTGGTGTTAAAACTTTCCTGTTGATTTTGTCTGCATACAGAAGATACTTTATCTGAGGTCAGATCAGTTAATGGCGATACTATCTTGGAATATCCTTTGATATGCCTTCGATAAAAGTGGACAGTTCCCAAGAATGATCGCAAAAAGCGGTCAAACTCTGAGGGATAGGTCAAGTTAGTATCGCAGCCACTTTCTTTGGATCCATTTCTACCCCATCCGGAGTAATAATGAATCCTAAATATTCAAGTCTTACCATACACAGTACAGTTTTTTTAAAATTTACATAAAGACTGGCTTTCCTCAAAGTATTGAACACTATCCTTAAATGTTCGTGATGTTCAATAATACTTTTGTTGAAAATAAGAATGTGTCAATAAAATGTACTACAAACTTCCTGATATACGGGCGTAGTAAATCGTTCATAAGCATGACGAATGTAGCCGGAGCATTGGTAAGTCCAAAACGGCATTACCAAAAACTCATAATGTCCAAACTTGCTTCTAAAAGCGGTTTTATGTACATCCTCGGCTCTAATACGGGTCTGATGGTAGCCACACTTAGAATCAATCTTGTTGAAAATTATGGCCCCATGTAATGCATCTAGCAAATCATCGATCCAAGCCATCGGATACCTATGCTTAATAGTGATATTATTCAATGCTCTGTGATCTATACAAAGGCAAAAAGTATCGTCTTTCTTTTTCTTCAATATCATTGGCGAAGCAAAAGGTGAGAAATTGGGCTGAATCTGTCCCAGCTTGAGGTATTCTTTCAGTTGTCTTCGCACCTCCGCTTCTTTGGTACTTCGCACCTCCGCTTCTTTGGTACTCGCACCTCCGCTTCTTTGGCAAAACTTAACGTATAGGGAGGTCTATTTATAGGTTCTGCCCCCGGGATTAGTTCAATCTTATGTTGAACATTCCACTCTGGAGGTAACCCATAAGGGAACTCATCCCTAAAGGTAACCCATAAGGTAACCCCATCTTGGGTAACATCAGTACTAGCGAAAGGACCATCAATCGGTTCTACCGGTGCACTACAAAGAAACAAAAACTTTTCGAACTTCCATTACGGAAACCAACGGTCCTTGAGGTATATCTTTTGCACCTCGTAAGACATACATCACATCATTCATCTTGAATTGATAAATGTGCTTTTTCCAATCTATGGCTGGATTCTTCCTAGAATGCCAAGCCTTACCCAGGGCTATATCTTCGTGAGCAAGTTTTGTCATTTCAAAATCAAGCTTCTCTGCATAGTCTTAAATTCGGAATTCTAGTTGGGTAACCCTTTGGTCCCATACTTCAGTTGAACTTCAATTTGCCATTTTGACTGTATATGCATAGTCAGATGGGCTAGTCCTTTAATTTCAGTCTCTTTACAAGCTTGGAGTTAATTACATCGTGCGTTGACGCTGAGTCAAATAACACAATGACATCATGATTGGCTACTTGCCCCTTCATCTTAATTAGCTCCGTATCGTTAAAGGCTGTATATCCTGTTGCTGCAGGCTTTGGTAGGATATTATTAGGTGCACTGTTTACTAGCTTAGCAACAGACACACATAACAAAACAGGTACACTAACCTTTGAGAAGATCCCGCTAGCTAAATCTGCATCAGTTCTGGTCTGGGACTTTCCTCCATTTCCACGTCGCATTCTGAGATCACCATCTCAGCCATCTGACGATCCTTGTTTCGTGGACAATCTTTCCACTGATTAGGTTGAAGGCATCAAAACACTAGCCTTCTCTCCTCTCTTTTTCTCTTTGCTCTGGGTTCAAAGAAGACTTCGACCAAGACTGAGCTGCCTTTGGTGTTACTTTTCTTTTCACATCAATAGTGGTACTTGGTTTAGGAGTCGTCTCAACTGGCTTCGCCTGCTTGGCTTGGCCACTAGGTTGTGAGGCGCTCCCTTTGCTAACCCACTTCTTCTTAAACCTAGTTTTCTTCGGGTACTCATATCGAGTCCCAACCTGCACAAACAACCCACTTGGTCTATTGCCTTTGGCATCCTCATAGTTCAAGGCTATGGCAATTGCTTCATCTAGTGTGTTCGCATACTTAGCCCGAACTTCCATCTTGCTCCGATCATTCAGTCCAAAGATAAAATCTTTTACCTCTGCACCGATTGAGGTAGGGGTTCATAAACTTTCATTACACTTTCTCTGAACTTATCAGTGTATTTAGCCACTGATAAATTTCTCTGACGAAGGTTTCGATACTGTTCATCTTGCTCCGATCATTCAGTCCAAAGATAAAATCTTTTACCTCTGCACCGACTGAGGTAGGGGTTCATAAACTTTCATTACACTTTCTTTGAACTTATCAGTGTATTTAGCCACTGATAAATTTCTCTGACGAAGGTTTCGATACTGAACCCAAGCTTGGGATGCTTCATCAGGAGGTAAAAAGTGTTTTCTAAATTCTTTTTTAAACCCCTCCTAAGTAGTGGATGCCACTCCATCTCTCTGTTGTTTTATCCACCATCTATCCGCTGCCTCATTAAACATGCGGGTGGCCTCGCGGATTTTCTTCATATCATTCCTGATTTCACAAATGGCGAAGGCCTCGTCCACTTGTGTAATCAGGTCTCTATGATATCGGAACTACGGTTAGACCTCCGACCAGAATACTTATTTGGCCTATAATTGGCAATATTAGGCACCTTAGTCCTCCTAGGCTCGACCGTATGAACATTGGTTTCAGGCTCCATTGGAGCTTTACCTTTCTCATCATGAGATGGCCTAGTAAACATACTATGCCCTACATTTGCTTGCAATTGTTGAGCTGAAATCTGTTGCAAGGCATCCGTCAATAATGCAATTTTACCAGACAGTGTATGGCTTGCTGGATGCGACACTTGCGGGGTCAGCTGAACTCTCGACTCTACGGGATCCACCCTAGAAGCTTCTTCTTCAAATTCCATTTAAGTCTATTGGGTTTTTTTTTCCCCCCCACCCACTATCCAAATGATACAAACTCAAAAATTGTATTTACAAGTGTATATAACAACTTTCCACAACCTCGCTTTACAAGCATATCTCCAAATACTCACAACTGAGACAAATATGCTTTCCCTATACTAGGGAAATATCTGCAATTTTAAATAATTGCACAGAAACTTGTATGGCAAACACCCGAAAACTTAAATATAAATCATCGGCATGAAAGAGAGAATAGAAAGCCCCCTGGTCAATCGTCTGGAGCTTGCAGAAGAATGTCGAAATTACTCTGCTTTTATATTTAGGTATGCGAGGATGGTAAAACCCCCATAAAACGCCTCTAAATTGGATCTCCGTCTAGTTCCGTCAAATTTTGGATGGAAAAAAACGGGATTTTGTCACTGATTGATGGAATTCTATAACCCCCGATTTGGCTTCACCAAACGTCATCTAGCCTTGCAAAGTTCACTAAAGCCCTTCTTCTAGTGAAAGCGATGTCTTTGTTTCAGAACCTCACTGTTGTAGCATTCAAATTCCTGCGAACTACTTCTCAAGAAGTGTCGCTACAGTTTCTCAGCGCATGTTCAAAATCTTCCTTGTAGTCGGCTCTCTTCCAGTAGGAAACAAGGAGATTATTGTCACAGTTTATGTACCACTTCTGCCATGGCTTTCAATCGCACTCAGGTCAGTTTGAGACACAACTAAATTGCGTTGTGTATTCTCATGCCATATGTGTCTTCGCTTGACGGATCAGTGGTGCTCTCAGATTCCTCCTGTGAAATCCGAATATATCTTTGAAGCTATGAAAGTAGGAGGTGACGTGAGTTTTTCACTAGACACGTCAGCGCTTGCACCATGTAGTCTAGGAGAGTTCATAACGTAGGCTTCTTATTCATTGTCAAAGAAGCACACATTTCCCAAATTGTCACCGGACTGCAAATTCCCCAACTTCGTCCCTTTTCTGATGCAGCTCTGATACCAAATGTTACGTTCCACTGACGTACAACCTATTCCAATCTCTTGAGTCTACTATCAATCACGGGGCAGGCACACGTTTTTCCTCCTAGCCAAATCTTAGTGTTAGCAAGCTCTCTCTCTCTCTCTCTAGATAAAAATTGTACGTGAAAGCTCCTGCTTGGAAAAAATCCACCAAGCCCCAATTCCCTAGATGGATCTAGTATGCCACATGTCTTTATTCTAGGGTAGCTCTTAAATGCACCATATACCCCTCTCTTGGGATACCATTATTCACTTGTCCCTAGGCACATTACACATTTAATGTATTTAAGACCCATAGCCTTAGACCTATCTAGTCAATGCTTGTCACCCTCATCAAAGACCTTGACGTTAATCCTGATGACCATTTACATGAAGCCCAAATAAATATCATACAAACATTGATCCTTTAAAGGAAAATGTCCACTGACCCTTCCGAGGCCATGTTACCTCAACTTGAGCGTAACAGAAAGCCCCCATTGCATCCCAGTTACATGCATAAAGCCAGCAAGCATGTCACACCGTGAGAGGTCATTGACTATCTCAGAGCAAGAAGAAGATAGCTTTGAGGAGGACAACACCAGTGAGGGTAAAGAAGAACAGAATGATCAGGGACATCATGTTCTTTCGGGGTATACCACTGAGGTATCCCAAGATGAAGCTGATGAAGCATAAGAACTATATGCAATATTGGATGCCCCTCACCAGAGCAAAAAGACAGCCAAGAAGAAGCATAGGAAGCAAAGGCCTATGCATAATGATGCACCTCCAAGTGGACAGCCACCCGTGACTCCACCTGTAATGCTCTCAGTTGCTCTTGGCACGGGGAATGCCCCACAGGGCAACAATTTTCAGTCGGTCAATTACGGACAACAACCCTTTTCCCTTCCAATGATGCACCACGGATATTTTGGAGGAGGGTCGGTCTTCCAAGCAATCGTGGGACAGCCCACAGAAGGGCTGAGTATCCTTCGCACATACTTTGGGAGTCTTCAACCAGGGATGCAAAATTTCCAGCAACAAATGATGGGGGGAGTGCCGGCTACAAATGCCAACATGATGTATGCAGACATAGGGATGCAGCCCTGAATGCGGATGGGGATGCCAGGAATGATGAGTGGTTCCATGAATATGTCACAGATGCAGGGAATAGGACCTGAAATGGTCAATCCAGCTATGGAAATTGGCAATGCACAGAATTTGGGCCAGATGATGCCACCTTCTTATTTGCAGCCACCTGTGTATGACAACATTGCACCCAAAGGCAAATTGAAAGACTACAAAGAGGGTGGGGCTGCTGTAAAATTTGAGACGTTCAATGGGACTTAGGACATGCTGAAAGCATTGACTTTTGTGCAAAAATTTGATGGTGCCTATGCCGGTGGGAACTTCATAGAGTCATCAAAGGTCAGGAAGGCAGCTACATTTCTCAAGGGCAATGCACTTCAATGGTGGACCAATTTGCTCTTGCAAGGTAAAGCCCCTAACATTTGGGTTCAATTCAAGCAAGTTTTCTCATCTGTTTGGCTCACCACCACTTTTGAAGTGGATATAATGACAGCATGGCATAAGCTGGATGCCATGAATTGTAAGAACCTCGAAGAGTATGATAAAAAGTTTTGGGAAGCCTTGCTGCCCCTAAGCTCTTACAGGCGTGCGGAGCTGTCTGAACAGAGTCCGAACAGATTGAGAAATATTGTTGTGGGCTGCCAAAGGAAATTCGGGACTACGGCACCAAAACCAAAGTTTCCAATATGTCCCAGCTGGTAGAAAATGTCGTGACAGCTTATGCCCTATTGTAGGGGAAAGCTTCGCGCTTCAAGGGCAGCCACCAGGAAGCACAAAAGTTTAGGGGCAGCAAGCATGGCGGCCATAAGCATTTCAGAAGATTTGAACAGCCCGTCAAGTCTAGATTTGTTGCAGGACAGAGGCGAGGATCGCCTTGAAAGAAGTTGTTAGAGGAAGAGAAGAAGGGCCTCTATGATGCCAACAAACGTTTCATATGTAAGGAAGAGGGCCACCGAGCACATGAATGCCCATATAGGAAGAGAAAGTTTCCCTCGTTGGATCAGAGGAGAAAAGAGGGATGACCAACAGGGTAAGAAGCCCAAACCTACTGCTGGTCTTATGCTAGATGTCACTGGCGCTATACAATATGTGGATGCCACGGAGTTATGTAGAGTGTGGGGTAAAATCCGTGACCAGACCGCTCTATTCTTTTTTGATCCAGGCGCAAGAGCCAATTTTATATTGCTAGAGCTGGCTGGAAAATTGGGCATAAGGGTAGAAGAGATGGGGCCACTATGTGACGTGGCCATGGACTTCATCTTCGATAATCCTCGTACACTATCAGCACATGATTTAATTTGGACCATAATTTGCAGATTCAGTAAGTAGGCCCACTTTATTCCAGTGCGGAAGAAAATTACAGCAGATCAGATGGCGAGATTATTTATGTCTCATATTTTCAAGCACCACGGGATGCCTCAATCCATTGTCAGTGATCGAGACCCCCGTATGACCAGCCTTTTCTGGAGAGGTTCGTTTGAGAACATGGGCACTACGCTGAATTTTTCATCTTCTTTCCACCCATAGTCAGATGGACAGTCAGAAGAGGCAAACTCTATTTCCCTCGATCTTTTCAAATGCTATGTTTCAGACCAACAAACAATATGGGAGCAGTTTTTGCCACTGGCTGAGTTTGCCTACAACAATACAGTGTTTTCTTCCACAGGGAAAACACCCTTCGAAATTGTGGAAGGTGAAAGAAAGGTGCCTCCCATCTTGCACACCAAAAAGAAGATCTTCGAAGCGGACAGATTTGTGGAAAGTGTAAATGCAGCCTATTAGAAGGTAAAAACAGCGCTCCAGAATAGCTAGGAGAAGCATAAAAGAGCAGCAGATAAGCACCGAAGTGACTTGGTCTTTAAAGACAATGATTGGGTGTTGCTGCGTTTTCAGAAAGCAAGACTTAGGCAGATGAAAGGCAAAGATAAGGTGTACACCAAACTGAAAATGCGGTACCATGGACCTTTCCAAGTCTTGCAAAATATAAATGATGTAGCTTACAAGCTGAAACTACCATGCCATTGGACAATTCACAATGCCTTTCATGTGAGTTTGTTGAAGCCCTTCCAGGGAGATGTGCTAGAAGACATGCTTGATGAAAACAGCCTGAAGTGGAGGAATTGGACGAGATTTTGGTTCCGGAACAGATTCTGGCACACCGTGAAAGGAAAGTTAGAGGTAGAGTTTCCAGAAGGTATTTGGTTAAGTTTCATAATTACTCAACACTGGATGCCAAGTGGATGGAGGAAGGTGAGCTGGCAGATCCTTGGAAGCATTTCAGCTCGAGCCCACTGCAGTACAGGCTCATTCAGGCTCAATAGAGAGTAGAGGTTTGGAGCATTGCTTGTTGCTCGAGAGGGGGGTAGCACCTCTGCTCCCTCATGATACAGACAGCTCACAGGATATCTAGAGGTTGCTTGGTGACACTGCAGGTCTCACCGAGGTAGAGGTTGCTGACAATATTTCTGCCGTGGAACCTCTATGATGAATGTACTAGTCACTCCACATAGGTGATGCATTGATGTATGGATGGAATCACACGTTCTCGTAGACCATATCA
The DNA here is from genome assembly GCF_047967505.1 of Dipteris shenzhenensis. Classification (NCBI taxonomy): domain Eukaryota; kingdom Viridiplantae; phylum Streptophyta; class Polypodiopsida; order Gleicheniales; family Dipteridaceae; genus Dipteris; species Dipteris shenzhenensis. Next base: position 53,578,524 of record NC_141617.1, read on the forward strand.
TCATTGTTGGTTGTATCATACAGATCATGTATTATCTGGTATGGGCTATTCATGCCTTTTCCATTGTTGTTTATTTGTTGCAGCAAACAAGATTGTTTGCTGTCTCAAGAGGCGGGTATGTCACGGGGACGTGAATTTCATGTGCATCTAAACTCGTGGCTACACCCGTGGATATTTTGACCGCGAGGGATTGGCCTAGAGGAAGTGTCTACTTCCTAGAATTCCCTACTGGCCGCAGGGACTGGCCTAGAAGAAGCGCCAACTTCCTAGAAGTCCCTAGTTTGATTTCTAGAGCACCCAAGTGCTGGGGCAAGGCAAGGCTAAGAGGGGTCCAAAAGTTGGGCCCAAGGAAAGCCAATATTTAATTGGTTAGGAGGGGTTACGACTTTAATGTGGGGCAAACCAACTGTTTCATTGGTTTAGAGCATTAATGAAGGGCCGTTTGGAAATCCCCCATGCATGCTTCTTCCCCCCTTCACCCTCCTCCATGTTTTTCAAGGTGAATTCATGATTGTACGGCTGATTTTCATTCTTCTCAAGGTGCAAGGACCTTGGATTTTGCTCCTGCCCACTTCCCAAGGTGATTGGAAGCTGTTTTTACTGATTTCTGCTCAGATTTCAAAGTTGGAACAGCCGCCCAAGGCCGGCACGCATCCCTAGGCAGCGTGGCTGCTGCAATTTGACCTGCTTTTGCTGCATTTCAGCCCGTTTTTGCTGCTGGCACGCATCCCAAGGCAGATCTCCTGCACCAGAACTGCTGGCATGCAGTCCAGGACGTGATTTCCAGTTGGTACAGGATGTTTTCTTGATTGAACGACCCATTCTGAAGCTGTATGGGTGGTTCTGCACCTTGAGAGATCCTGTTGCAGGTATTTTAGCCTCTCTCCTGTTTCTAGCTTCTACACCCGTGAGCCTTGCTCTTCCTTCTCTTTTCAGCTCTCAGAATCTTTATCCTTTTTCTCTCTTTTCCCCTTGATTGGAAGCCATTTCTACACCCCAGGATAGGTGCAAGACTGAGCTTACCCCTCTGCCATGGACAGTGGGTATGGATATTACACTCAAAAGTCAAGGGTTTGGTCCTCTGTCCCGTTGTCATTGTCCTAATGAAGCTTTTGAAACTCTGTGATAGTCTCCCCAGTACCATCAAGGCCAAATGGGACGAGTCCACCTTCTGACCAACCAATGCTAGTTGATCCCTCACCACCTTGACCTTCGTCAAGTGGTCATGTACCGAATCTCCTTCACTTATATCCAAGTTGTAGAGCTGCTGAAGAAGCAAGATTCGTGATGTGTTATCTGTCTCAGACAGATCCTTTTGAATGGCTCACGCTTCTACTGACGTGTCTGTCATCTGCATGTGAGGAAGTATAGAGTCCGCCGTAGTCTCTATGATCAATGTCAGGGCGTGGGCATCTCTATCTTCCCAAGCTTCGAGCTCCTCTCCATCTAATGGTATGGGTATCCTCCCATTGTTGTCCACCACATCCTCCGGCTTCTCCTCGACTCCCATTGTCAGTTTCCACAGTTTTCGAGCTACTAAATGACTCCGGATCTTCACTTTCCCGATAGGGTAATTTGTCCCATCTACTCTCCAAGACTCTCCAAAGTTAGGGATGGTGAAAGAAAGAAATCTGGGGGAGGAGGAAGGGAGAGAATGGGCTGAAGAGGCTTTTGAAATCGACATCTCTGTTGCTAAACCACACAGCGAAATCGAACAAACTCAACCTTATGTGCATCATATAGATGTGCACTCATCAATAGACAACGATCCAGCCAGATATAGGAGCTACCAAAAGAAAAAATATTTCCATCCAAAGCTATGGAGACAATATAAAAGAGAGAGAGATCCAAAGTCCTACTAAAGCGTGGTCCTTTGCTCTTACCACCACGTACCTCTACTACCTGCCGGATATCTCTAGACTAGAGCCCGCGTGCTCCACCTCGAGCGTATGTAGACTCTCCGTCCTTTGACCTCAGCTCCTTGCTGCCCTAGAAGACAGCCAAAGTCCCAGCCCTCTGTGAGCTCATCTTGATCTCCTCTCCTCCTGGATGTAGGTCTGAGGGAGTGTGTGCTGCTGCTCCTGCTGCTCTGAAGTGTGCTGTCTGCTGGATGTATGAATGAGGCCAAGTGCCTCTCTTTTATAGGGCCAAGGCCCCTCGAAATAACCAACTGGTCAGCCCCTTGCTGGCCGACCCAGTTTACCAAAGATCCGCCCCCACATGCCCTTTATCTTGTGCTGTGGGCAATTCCTGTGGGGCTGTGTGCCCTCTGCATTTATGTGGGGGCTTTATATGGGGCAAGGCTGCCCACAACACCACCGACCCAGTAGGGAAAAATTAAAATAGCCGACCCCTACTGGCCGACTTTCTCTCCCTCCTGGCCACCTGTGTGCAGGCCCTCCTGCCCAAAACCGACCCTCCTGGGTGCTTTAAAACCAGGGCACATGCCCTTCTTTCTTTGCAGGGACCAGCCCTCCTGGTCAGCCCATCTTCAGGCCTGGTTGGCTGGCTCCAACCAGCCCTACCAGCCTTTACAATGGTTGACCCACGTGCTGCTTCTGTTCTGCCTCCTGTTGCGCCTCCTTGCAGGTCTTGCTGCAGGTCATGTTCCTGCCTGCAAACACTGCCAAGCAGCTCGCCTTCTCTCTTGGGATGCCCCACCAATATTGCGCCATCTTCTCGCCCTGTTCTAGGCCTAATGCAGGCCATGTGCCTGCCCTCATATCTGTCCATTGCAAGGCTCCTTTGATCTCTCCGACTCCTGCCCCCATGGCAGCCATCTTGCTACCCATGTGGCCATCCATCAGATCCAAGGTCCACCTCCCCCATGCTCTCCTCATATGGGGGCTTACAGATGGGGAGGTGACCTTTCCAACAACTTGGGCGTGCGGCATTGGCTGTAATTATTCTCTCTCCTCTTGTTAGTAACACAAATTTTGTTTTTACCTTGGGTTGCATTGACTTCATGGCCAGGAGTTGCACAATAGACGAGCAGGATTTTCATGATTTCATAATTTTCCTCTCAACTAAAAGGAGGAGGTTGGCATAATTTATGGGAGATATCACTTGTTTTTAGAATCTACCCATATTTATAGGCACATGGATGTGTGTATCATTTTGAGGACTCCCTGGTTCTGTTTTGAAGGAGCCATTCCACTTAAAATTGAAGATGATGTGTTTCATTTGATTACCATCCCGCTGGATATTACTGAAATTTTTTCACTATTTCAAATAACAAAATTATGGTTTAATCTATACTGCCAGTGTGTGCCCCCGTAGTCATGTGTTCAAGCTAGGAATGGCCAATGTTAATATCTACCCCTTTGCTAAAATTGCTTTTGTGCTTTAGCAGGCGATGATGTGTTACTGGACGTATTATTATCTCGCTTATCCATGGGCAACGTGTTGGTAAATATCTTATATACACACAAATGAAAATATTTCTGACCCTTTTCTCTATAAGCTCTAAGCTCTTCTCTTTGGCACTCAGACATTCATGTGGACTGAATCTCAATTTTTGTGTTAGGATGACAAGGAGACGGCCCTTATGAATATATTCCTCTTTGAAGCTCTGCTTGTTGAAGATCGACATTTTGTCAACAAGCCCATGGTTGCAGCTTCAATAAGCAAAGGGAAGATTTGTAGTGCTTTTTTGAAGAGGATGGCAGTTTCAAGGAATGCCACCCACAGTTATCGGTGAGGTTGACTTTCCATGTAAAGCAAAAACTTAGAAAGCTATCTGCTGACTATTGTGGGGGGATTTAAGGTGTTTTATTCTAAGGTGTTAGATGTAACCTTATCTATGGCCTTGGGGAGAGTTCCCTAGAATCAATGTGCTTTCTTAATTTAAGGTAATTTGAAGGCTGTTGGAGTTTCTGGTTTGCAAAACTTAAAATGAAAATTCTGTCATCAAACGATTGGAGTGTCTGATAAGCTGAGTGTGAAGCCTTTTGTACATGTGATGTCAATCATAGATGATCCTCCACACCTTGGTTTGTTTAACATGCATTTTACTGAGATTCAATTTTTGAAAGAAGGTGTGAACTGCCTGTTGCTTGTTAAGTCCTTGCAATTGTGTGTAGAATTCATATCCCCCTTACTAATACTTTATAAAGTCACCTATGTATTGTAAATACATGATATTCTTATGCCTTGCAAGTGACATCAGTACGTTTCCGTAAATGGGTTCGTTTGGTTTTGTTTTCAGGTTAGCAGGTGAGCAAAGTTCATTTGATCAGTTGCTGCACGATTTGCACGTGCCTGTGGAGCTAGTTCAGTGGTTGAAAATGGCAAAACTAATGCAGAAAGTACCAGAAAAGGCCACGACGAGCCCTCAAATTCTGATTGGTTAGTTGATGATTTTTTCATGTGCATGTGTGTATTTTGCTACCATCATTACTCTTTTCTTCTTTCCATGCACCATATTCACATAAACAAAATTGTTACCTTCACATCTGGAAAATTCTCTAGAGACGGTGTCTACAATAAAATAAGTGGCAAAACACTATTCAGGAAAACAAGGACCGGAAGAAAGCATATTAAAACAGTCACTTTTCTTCCTGCTAAAGTTAGACTCACAGTCATAGGGATGACTAATGATTCAGAGGTGGAGAAAAGAGATACAAATCATGATGGCAACTCCAGCACTCTAGGAATGGTAGTCGCCAAACATCAAAAGTATGAAAGTGACTCTAGATGGCAGAGGATCACGGGAGATCAGCAGAATTTAAATTGGATAAACTTCATGACCCCTGGACTCATCCAGATGATTAATGCCCAATTAAACTTAGAACATTTAATTATAGCCCAAGCTTGCTAAGGCCCTAACTTGAGCTAGGCTTATCAAAATGTACCCAAATCGAAACCAACAGTTACGGCTTGTAGTGCACTATCTAATCTGCATGTGATTGATCAAGGTACAGATAACCTTACTCAAAGATTATTGGTTCCGGAGACCACATCATACTCAGAGGTTTAATCTTTGTAATCTCGTTGTGTCCTTGTAAGACTCAGCATTACTGCCTAGATGCATCAAGGCTCTCCCCCAGGGCCCGTATGAAAGCACTAGGAGTTGAAGGGTATAAAATCCCCTTTTTGAGTTGGGTATGGAAACCCAGTGGATGTGCTGTCTCGTGAGGCATGCTGGTAGGTGGAGAGTGATCCGGTAGATAACCATCAAGTACTTGGACAACCTTATGGGTAGTGAAACAACTCCATGTAGTGGAATCCACCCCATGCACTAGCTCCTATCATCCTATTACCGTAATGTGACTGGTTGTACACATAAATACATGTCAGTTGTGACCAAACCTTCTACAAAAAGGTGCCATTATCATGTTAAGATAGTAAAGTCTCATGATGTAAAAACCATGGATAAAGTGACATCACGGAACTAATGAAGACCAATGCATTAAGTGTCTATAAGAAAGAACTAACATAAAACACACACGTGTGATCAATAAGTATGTGCACAAGAAATACATAAGCATTAACTGAAAATAGAAAATGTAGTAACAATGTCTGTGGAAAAATGTGTAGGTATGTGACAGATGAAATGATGTAGGAGTATTGTGCTCCCCACCGTGATGAAGTGGAAAAAGACCACTCCTAAAGCAATGTCTAGAGAACATCTATAGTATCCTTTGTGTTCCCAGGCATATCCATGTGAGATCGGAGAGAGAGAGAGAGAGAGCAAGAGAGTGAGCTTGAGAGCTGAAAGCTTGATAGCTGAGTTGCAATAGAAGAGTGTGTTAGAGTACAACACAAAAGTGAGAGATAAGGTTTTGTCTAAGTGACAAAACCTTAGTAGTCACTAACCATAGTTAGTGAACTAACTGCAATTAGGGGGAAAAACCTCTTAAAGAGGGAAAAGTGCCCCTAACTAGCTTATTAAATTACATTGGTCACTGCTGAATTATATCTGTAATTCTAACACCCCCCTGCAGTGCCAATGTCATGTACAAGGCTGATCAATCACCAAACGGATATAAGTTTAGGGCACTACGAAATGCCTCAAACTTTTCACGTGGTAGTGCTTTGGTGAAAATATCTGCAACGTTGTCATGTGTGGACACAAAGATCATACTGATCTCTCCTGCATGCAACTTCTCTCTGACATAGTGATAGTGAACCTCAATGTGCTTCGTGTGAGCATGAAACACTGGATTCTTTGCCACTGCAATGGCACTCTTACTATCAGTGAGAATTGGAGAAGGACCCTCCAATGACAGATGAAGATCAGCAAATAGACGTCGCAGCCAGACACATTCAACTGTTGCTGTGAAAGCTGCCCTGTACTCAGCTTCACATGATGAGGTAGCCACTGTAGATTGTTTCTTGCTCAGCCAGGAAATGCAAGATTTACCCAAAAAGAAACAATTGCCACTAGTGGACTGCCTAGTGTTAAATCACCAGCCCAATCTGAATCACTGTAGGCATGCATCTGCAAGTCACCCCCCCTGGGAAATAGCAAGCCAAAAGACTTCGTGCCCTGCAAATAATGGAAGATGCGCTTAACTGCCTGCCAATGCATAGTTTTTGGGCTGTACATGTACCTGCTCACCTGAGATACTGCAAACTGAATATCAGGTCTAGTGTTGCAAAGACATATGAGGCATCCAACAGCCTGACTGTAAAGTGTGGCATCAACTAATTCTCCTGCATCATGCATTGTGAGTTTCAGCCCCGGCTCCATGGGAGTGGCTATGGGCTTACAATCATGCATGTTAAATCTGTCCAAGAGTTTCTGCACATACTTGGACTGAGACATAACAGTGCCACGTCTCTCATGAGAGAACTGGATCCCCAAATAAAAGTGAAGCAGCCCCAAATTTGACATGTCAAATTTGATCTGCAAATCAGCTTTGAAATCTGCAATTTTGTCTTCATTGGACTCTGTGAGCAGTAAGTCATCGACATAAAGAAGGATGACTAAAATTTCCCCCCCATCCATCTTGATGTAGAGGGTGTTCTCAGTAGGACTATTGTGCAGCCCCTTGCTGGTCAAAAAGGCATGAATCTTGGCATACCATGCACGGGGGGCCTGTTTCAGCCCATACAAAGCTTTGTTTAGCTTGCATACCTGAAGTGCATTTGCTGTAATTTCAAAGCCTGGAGGTTGTTTGACATATACCTCCTCCAACAAGTCTCCATTTAAGAAGGCTGCTTTTATGTCCAACTGATGAACATTCCACTCAAAATGTGCAGCCATTGCAATAACAGATCGGATGGTGGTCATCCGGGATGTAGGAGCAAAAGTCTCCTCATAATCTATGCCCTTTTTCTGAGCATAGCCTTTAGCAACCAGCCTTGCCTTATATCTGTCAATGGAGCCATCTGGCTTCCGTTTCACCTTGAAAACCCATCGTGTGCCAATGGCATGTTGACCTGGTGGCAAGTCTACAACATCCCAAGTCTGATTTTTCTTTATGGGCTGCAACTCATCGTGCATGGCATTCATCCAATGCACATTGTCCTTGGCTTCTTCGAATGTGTCAGGCTCCTCCTCATCTAGAAGAGTACCTGCATATGCTGATTCCACTGAATTAGCACCTTCCATGTGCCTTGCTGCACTGCGAGTCCTGCCAGGTAATGGAGCATCAATCTTACTCTCCCTGAGAGTCTGTAACAGCCAGTTTGGGACTGTTTTTGCTGCATATATGTCTGCAATTTCTTGCTGAACCACCTGTTTCACTGCCTGTGGAGGTGGCAAGACATCCTGTGGCTGAACTGGAGCATCGGGAGGTGGCTGTAAATTCTGATTTGCATCAGAAATATCAGCAGGGGAACCCAAGGCAATGGGTAGTAACCCCTCAAAAACATCCTCTGAAGAAGAAGGCATCTGAAATTCAGCTTGAGTGTGAGCTGAATTTTCTGCAAATATCACATCTCTACTGACAATGATCTTGCGTGTAGCAAGATTGTAGAGACGGTACCCCTTGCTTTCTGCACTATACCCAACAAATATGCACTTAATTGCCTTATCTGACAACTTATGCCGAAATTCCACTGGCACATGAGCATATGCAAGGCATCCAAAGACTCGGAAATGATCCACTGAAGGCTTTCTCCCATTCCAGACCTCATAGGAAGTCTTTGTTTTCAAAGCCTTAGTGGGAGCCCGATTTAAAATGTAGTCGGCACACATTAGACCTTCAAGCCAGAATTTGTGAGGCATGTGTTTGCTTTTCAGCATACATCTGTCCATCTCCATGAGAGTTCTATTTTTCCTCTCAGCTTTGCCATTTTGCTGAGGGGTCAGCCTCACTGTGAGCTGATGCACAATACCCTTGCCTTTCAGAAAAGCATCAAAATCTGCAGACAAGTATTCCCCACCTCTATCTGTGCGCAATGTCTGTATCTTGAGTCCGGTTTCATTTTCAACCATGGCTGAAAAGTGTTTAAACACCATGAATACTTCTAATTTGCGCTTCAGCCCATAGACCCAAGTGAAATTGGAGAAATCATCTATAAAAGTAACAAAGTAGAGATGACCACCCAATGATGGAGTCCTCATGGGACCACAGACATCATTGTGTATAAGCTGTAATTTGCGGACAGCTTTAACTGAACCATCCTTTTTGAAGGGGAATCTATGCATCTTGCCTAAAATGCACCCTTCACAGGTATGTGGAGGAGGTATCTCAAGGGGTGGCAATGCATCAACCATAGAGTGCTTCTGAAGTGTCATCAAGCTGTTGTAATGCATGTGGCCATATCGGGCATGCCATAATTCTGCATTCTGCATGGCAGCAGTAGGAGTAGCAACTGCAAGAGCATGGGCTGATCTTTTCTCAAAAAGGTCAAGCTGAAAAAGCCCACGCAGCAGAGTACCAGATAATCTCAAGGCATAATCATTTTCCCTGTCTCGGACAGCACATTTGTCATCCTCAAAGATGACCTGAAATCCATCTCTGTTAAGAGTGGACACTGAAAGAAGATTCTTGGTGATACCAGGCACATATAAGACATCTGAAAGTCTGAAAACTGAGCCATCAATGGCAGTGAGCTCAACTTGTCCTGTGCCACGTACTGAATATGACGAGTTGTTGGCACAAGTGACTTTCTTATCGACGGGAGGTGGATGCAAGGAAGTAAAGAGACACTTCCTAGAAGTGATATGCTTGGATGCACCGCTGTCAAAATACCGGGTATTCAGTGTTTCATTGACATTGAAAGCTGATGCATCCGTAGAGGAGTCATAACCGCAAGTCAGAAAGGCATATGTATCATCATTACAAGTGGCTGTACTATCTCGAGCATCTAGAGCAGCCAGCCTAGAATTCGAAATGCAAGATAAAAAGGCATAATCCTGTCCAACAAAGTTGGCTGCAGCATCCCCACTGTCAGATGCATGAGGAGCTGAATCTGAAATAGCCATACCGGAGCTGTTTTTCTTCTCTATTGCAAGCCTTTTTCTGCATTCTGCAATGTGATGACTTGGCTTTTTGCAGTAATGCCAAAAACCCTTCTTCTTGGGCTTACTTGCATCATTTTTAGCCTTCTGTGAAGGCTGTCCTGACCCACTGGAAGGCTGTCCTGACCCACTGGAAGGCTGATTTACTGATGTCTTAGCCTGTCCTTTTGTTTTTGACTTGAACTTTGAGAGCATAGCTTGTTCACCTGCACGTGAAGCCAAGTTTTTCCTGGTCTGCTCTTCCTGAAGCAGAAGTCCTATCAACTCATGAAAAGTGAGAGGATTTGCACCCCCCCTCAATGATAAGTTCAGCGAGGTATGGAACCTGAGATAAGACTCAGGAAGAGAATTCAGAGTGGTGGTTATCATCTCTGAATCAGGAATAATCTCATCTATGTTCAACAAATGCTCTCTGAGATCCTGTAGCTTTGTGAGGTGGACTGACATGGAGTCACCCTCTTCCATAGGTGTATTACTTAACTCTCTTTTCAAAAAAGATACCCTTGCATCATTCCGGGCTGCATACATGCTTTCTAAAATATCCCACGCTGCCTTCCAGGTCTTACACGACCGGATATGCGGAATGATAAATCTTTTCACTGAAAGAGAGATGCATGACAAAGCTAAGGCATCCCGTGAATCCCATCTCTTCTGCTCTGGAGTAGTGACTGTAGCTGCACCAACAACTTGTCCTGCAGCTGCACCCCGTGCACGACCTCTTCCACCTCCTTGCTGGGGAGGGGTAGTAGGTGCCATATCTGCTGGTCGGATCTCACCCCCATTGACATAATCCCATAAATTGCGAGAAATTAGAATATTGCATACCATAAAACTCCAGGGGGAGTAGTTGGTACCATCCAACTTGTCTTCCTGTGAAAGACCACCGAATTGGAAGTCATTCTGATTTTGATGGGCCATATCTGAGAAAGAGATTTAAGCAGATACAAAACTGAATTCCCTTACTGGGAATGAAATGCACAACTCCAAAAAAAACACAGCCAAGCACTGGCTGTAAATGCAACTCCAATTTCTGCACTTACACTGTCATAAATCTGTCCAAGCATCAAAAACTCTCCAGAACTTGCCAAAAGTGCTGCAAAACACTTCAAGAAAGGCAGTATGAATTGAAATCTCCAAAATTGCTCTCCCAACACAAAAACCCCAAAATAGGCCCGAAATTGCAACCGGAAAGGGGCAAACTGATCAAAAGCCCCAAATGTTGCAAGAATTGCCCTGTGTCTGCAAAAGCTCCAAATTTTACTACAAAATTGCAGTGTAATCACTAAATCCCCAAATTTCTTCAAGAAATTGTACTGCAAAACTGAAAGCCCCAAATTTCGAGCTTGAAATTGCAACCAGAAAGGGGCAATAGCACAGAAAGCCCCAAAATTTGCAATTTCAACAGAAAGCCCCAAATGTTTGGACTAAATCTGCAGATCTATCTGCAAGATTGCAAGCAGAACCAAAAAGCCCCAAATTTCTGAAGCAGATTCTGCAAATTGATTGCAATGTTTGCAACAAACAAGATGCCCCAAATGTACTCCCAAAAACTGAGCCAAACAATGGCTTTCTGCAAGATGTGCCTGCCAAAGATAAAAAATGCGAGATTCTCGTGCAAGAAAGAACTTGTGTGCAGGTACAACCAGTTGTACCGTGCATACTGCAGATGTACGGTAAACTGCATGGAATCAAGGCGACATTGTACGGCAATTGTACGGTAGCACGAGCTGTATGAACCTGTACGGAAGCAGAGATTGTACGGAGGCAATAATGACGACCTGTTGTACGGAAGCAGGACCAGTATGGAAGTACTGCCTGTACGGAAGCAGGAATGAAAACCTGCTGTACGGAATGTATGCACATGTACATCTGCTACGTACGGCGATGACGCAGGTTGTACGACAGGTACAGTGAACTAATTGCAGGTGTGCTGGTACGGGCAGCGCAGGTATGTACGGCCAACGTAGACTGTACGGTGATGATAACACAGAAGGTACAGCAGGTACAAACAGCAATGGCGCAGCAGGTATGGTACGTACGGCGTCAGCTCAGCGACGCAGGTTTTGGAGTAGCAGATCCGTACGGACCTGTACGGAACGTACGGCGCTGTACGGACAGCTTTGTATTACTTCGAGTTGTACGGACGGGTTGTTGAAGCAGGAGCGATAGCAGGAGCAAGAGCTACAGCAGGAGCAAGAGCTAATGGGTTGGGTGCAAGAGCTCAACTTGGCTCTGATACCAAATGTGAGATCGGAGAGAGAGAGAGTGAGCTTGAGAGCTGAAAGCTTAAAGAGGGAAAAGTGCCCCTAACTAGCTTATTAAATTACATTGGTCACTGCTGAATTATATCTATAATTCTAACAATCCACTCCTGAATTTCCCTCGACCTCCCTAGTATTAGTCTAGACAATCTGCTTCCTTTTTCTCTCTCTCCTCTTGGGAGGTGATACTATTTTCTCTTTACTCTTCCCCCTTGTCTTAGTTAGAGGAGTTGTACTCTCCTCAGTATCCATCTATAGAACAGTAACACAAACAACAATAAGAAATAAACAAATCTTCACAATACCATTGGAATGAGATAAGACTCCATGTGAGAGAATTAAGTCGTGGGCAATCGAAAAGGCAAAGTTGTCTTTGGACTTTCCCTAATCATATAAGCAATAAATTCCTCACAAGAATTGGCATTAGAAGCTAATTCCACTCAATAGGGTACCACCACATCCACATCCACAATCCCAAGATGGACATATAATATGTGCTCAGTGTGTCAATGATTGACGATTTGCCAATGGCCATTATTGCCAGCCAAACATGTTGTAAAGATATATCAGCAATGAGCAATGCCTGTGTGCCATGAAAGAGTCCCAAAAGCGTCGACTTTTTTGACCGACTTGGTCAATGGTCAACGTTGACCAGCCGACCAAGGTCAGCGGTTGTCGTTGACCAAGTCGGCCATGCTGACCTAACAGCCTATAAAAGGGCAGCCTTTGGCCCTCATTCTTCATCCCATAGTTAGGCATCACAGCCTTAGAATAGGAGTAGCAAGGCCTCAAAGTAGCAGACCAGCAGGTAGCCTCAACCTCTTCAGGGATCTAGTAAGGATTCACCTCCTCTAGGTAGTCTAGTCTTCTAGTTTTGCAGTGAGGATTTCAGCCCCTCGTACAGTTGTATTCAGCCTTTTGGGCATTCATTATTCAGTTGTATCTATTTCCTCTTCGGAGGTCCACTACATTCTCTCCCTTTGATTCTCTCACTCACATCCACAGCATCACTTTGTGTATTGAGTGCATCATCTTGCAGTTGCAGGCAATATTGAGCAGGAGAGAGAGAGAGAGTGAGGATAGTCTCTCTCCCGCTACAGGATACACATGGGAGGCAACATATCTGGATGAGACCTTGGATGCATGATCTTGCAGTTGCAGGCAGTATTGAGCAGGAGAGAGAGTGAGGATAGTCTCTCTCCCGCTACAGGATACACATGGGAGGCAACATATTTGGATGAGACCTTGGATGCAAGTGCAGTTCAAGGATTGGGAGGAGTGGCAGTACCGTATCGATCATCCCTTACCTAGATGATCTCCATTGAGAGATGAGATACACACGCCAGGTTCTTATGGGCTCGGATCCGGCAGCCCCCCCCCCCCCCCGAGAGGACCTCTTTATTGTAGTTGGCTATTTCTTGCTTGAGGCCTCACACTTTGCTAGGGAGGTACGTGAGGAGGTTGAGAACTCACTGTACGCAGCCCTCTACCTTGAAATCATGATTTTTCACGCCACGCGGAAGCTCTCCTTGTTGGGGACTTCAACGTGAGGACAGGTACCCCCAAGCAGCAATTCTAGATTTCCGTGGCGATTCTATCATATTACCAAATGTTGAGAAAGAAGAAGTTGGGATGTCTCGAGTCCCTGCAGACAGACGGGACTTGGTCACAGCCTATGGTTATGCTGGCCCTCCTCAGGCGGGTTCACTTGTTTCCCACAAGGGGGGGCTCTAGTGTAGTTGACTATCTAATGGAATCTCATGGGATTTCTTGCCTTTACTTCACGTATTATTGACTTCTCCATCTCACCACCACCCCCAGGAGCAGACCACATCTATTTGTTTTTTAGTATATCCACACCACCTCCTAGGTCACATACTATGACACCATCCACACACACTACTTACTATGACATACACTTTGATTTGTGTATGTCTCTCTGATTTACTCAGAGACATTGACTGCATACCACTCTTAGAGGATTCAGCTACCCTTATCATTTGCTCTCTCCATGAGGCCGCCTTACACACTTTCCAACACACCACTCGATTTACTCCCCCCACCACTCAGCTTAGTACCTTGCAATAGCTGGCACGATAACGAGTGTAAGGCATTACGCTGATAACTACGGCTTAAAATGAAGCATCATGTTTCGAGTGAGGTAGAGACCGTACACGAATTGTGGACCAGTGGGGAGAGACGACGCAATGCTATTGAGCGAGGGACGCAGAGACCACACACGCATGGGAGAGTGATAGGAGCAGAGGTCCAGTCTATGTCAAGAGTGGCGCCTCGTCTCTGGCGGTCTCCTCTGAGGAGAGCTGAGATGGCCCATTGGATAGAGAGATCGAGGAGACCACGTCCTCCGCCACAGTGAGAGACAGCTTGACAGATGTAGATACGGAATATCTTTGCAGCCCACCGGAGAGCTACCATAACACTGGGTTTGGATTTTGAGCTTTCAGTTTTTCAGTATTTCAGCTCTTTAGTTTTGATTTTTGAGTTAGCTTAGCATAGCACTCAGCAAGGGCCCTAGTGCGCCCTTGGCTTCAGCCCACATAGGCTTGTATGGGTTTCTTCTTTTGATGTACTTTGTCCCGTAGGCCCATGAGGTCTTTTGAGGACATTAATATATCTTTCTTTCTTTCTTTTCTCTCTCGCTCTCTCTCTCCCCTCCTCATTTCGAGTGCTTTCCTAGTTGAATCGTTGCTGCCCTTCAGTCGTAAAGTTTTCAGCATTTAGTATTAGTTTGGACGTGCTTGGAGTTGCTGTGACTGGATGAAGGTATGTGAGATTGCAAGTCGGTTGAGTTTCAGCATTGATCCATTGCAGTTATAGGAACCAAGAGACAATTGCAGGCTGATGGAATGATATTAAGCGAGAGAATCTCGCCACAAATGAAGGATTCACAAACCACCAAGTGATCCGCCAAACAACGTCGATGTCTTCTCAAATATGTGCCATGCAACACCATGCAAAGCATGCAATTGCCACATGCACTAATGGTTGCATTAACCCTTTATTGATCCTAACCAAATCAAATCGTACTAAGGTTTGCTTTTCTTTAACCGTCCCCCCTCAACCTGAGGTATCCAAAAAGCAGTGAAGGCTCGAAACCAAAAGGCCTCACCAATAGAATTAGGAATACCTGCCTGACAAAAGTGTGAGTTCTCAAACTGAGATTACTCTCACAAAACAAAGAGAGAGTATCTCGGACAAAGAGACTTCTAATTCCATAAACAACAGGATGATGTTTCCTCAAAAGCCAACCATAAATGGAACTAGAAATCCAAAAAGCAGTGAAGGCTCGAAACCAAAAGGCCTCACCAATAGAATTAGGAATACCTGCCTGACAAAAGTGTGAGTTCTCAAACTGAGATTACTCTCACAAAACAAAGAGAGAGTATCTCGGACAAAGAGACTTCTAATTCCATAAACAACAGGATGATGTTTCCTCAAAAGCCAACCATAAACGGAACTAGAAACCCAAACCTAAACCACTATGAGCATCAATAAGTTTAGAAGTTCACATGTGTCTAGTTCAACAACACACGGTCCTGCATATTCATTTGTCACCATATTTGTTGTAGCTGCGTCCTTCTTGTCAGTGTCATTTCTTTTCTTGAGGAGGCTGGCACCTTTGGATCCTTGAGCGCTTGGTATGCAGACGTGATATGGGAATAGAGGGTGTAATCCTAACCCACATATATGTATTTGGAGTGGATCGCACAGCCATTGAGTTGCTAAAGCTAGGCTTCCTTGAGCGGAGAGTGTGCTAGTGACCTTACAACTTTGTACTCCCCCTGTGTTGGTGCTAGTGTGCTTCTTAGATGATCGAGAAGGAGGGATCTCGTCCTCAATTTGTAGTTTGACTGTAGGGATGTCGAATGGCACCTTGATCGACCCTGAGGGCATGCTTTGGGATTTAGATGAGTCGGTGGGCAAGGGATTTTGACAAGTGCTGGATTTGGGGGGTGGAGACCGAGTTTCCTTTTGAATTTGAAGAATTCAATTTTTGGATGCATTGGAAAGAAAGTGGATAGGGTGAATGAATTTGTGTGTTAACATCCACAAAGTGCAGCTATGATTACTGAAATGTTCACCAAGAGAAGTATTCTCAAAACATTTTCAAGCCAAAGGATTCTTGCTTCAGTATTACTTTGGAATTCTTTAACCAGACCCGAACAATGTGTTGACTGCAATCCATAGTTTACTAGCAAGCATTGATAGATCGAGATGGTGGTTGTACTTTCTCCGGAGTGCTCTACCAAGTATTCCAAGGGCCTTCTCGTTCTTTGCTTCCCATTGTGTGGCCTTCTCTTCTGTCTTGTTCTTGCCTGGATTTTCTCTGATCTAGTGACCACTGATGACAAACCTTTCTCCATGAGATGCCACGTGGGCACAACTAATGGGGAAAGCTAGGCTGCCACATGGACAGCACATGGGCAGCCAGCTTACAAAGAACAAACAGGAAACAGGGCTGCCACAGGGGCAGCACAGAGGCTGACAGCACCCAAAGTTGTACCTGGCTACTTGGAGTGTACAGAATCTGTACTGAATGTGAGATGCGACCAGCTGGAGCTGTATGGAGCAATCTGGGACAGATTTGGAGCAGCAACAGTTCATGGAGATCTCCCAGGATGGGCCGTGATTCCACGTGGCATCATGTACTTGGTGCTCAGCAGTTGTACAGGCCTGGAAATGTTCTGGAACAGAGGATCTGAAGCAGGGACAGGTGGTCTGGAGGCTGGGCCAGGCAGAGGCTTGGAATGGACCTGAAAAAGGGCTGGGAGCAGGCCGGGATTAAGGAGCCTGGATCAGCAGCAGAACTGGGCAGGAACAGGAAAACAGCTCCAATTGGCTGGTTGGCTCGTGGTTGGCGGACTGACCAGGTGGGTTGGTTGGCTCCACCAGTCGGCTGTTTGGTTGGCTGGGGATCAGCCTATAAAAAGACCCCTTGGCTGGGGCATTTGTACATTCCAGTGACCTCAGGTCTTGGGCATTTGAGGCCACGTCAGGGAGCAGTACACCCCATAGGTGGATGTTCTAGAGAGAGGTGATTTGCAGCAAGAATTGATCTCAGGATTGCTGCAGGTTCCTGGAGCACATGAAGGAGCAGATCTACGCAGAGTGGAAGAGTTGGATCATGGTGCATAAGAGCAGCAAAATAAGACAACTTTGGAGGGTACTTGCGCCGTATGATTGGCTGTCTTCAGAGCAGCAAGCAGGCCAATGATGTTAGAATTATTAATATATTCTAGGCAGTGGCCAATGTAATGTAATAAGTGAGTTAGGGGCACTTTTCCCTTTTAGAGGTTTTTCCCGCATTTCTACTCCATCGCCAAGCTTCAGCTCCTGGACACCCGTACAGCTCAATCCAGTCCATACACTCCGTATAGTCTATACAACTGTACGGATTCTGTACTGTGCCTGCTTCCGTCCGTACAGTCCGTACGAATGCATGAATTTCCGTACCTGCGCGTCAGTTTGTCCGTACAGGCAGTACAGTTATGCATTTCGCCGCCCGCACAGATTTCGCCGTCCGCACTGTCCATACATTTCGTACCTCTGCTTCTGTACAGTCGTCCGTACATTGTATGGATTTTGTACAGCTCTGTACTTGCATATTTTTACAGGCTGAAGGTGTCCGGTGTCCGACTAGTGCATTCAGCCATTGTTTGACTTCGCTTTTGGGAGCACATTTGAAGCTTTAGCAGACATTGCAGTAGATCTGCAAGTTTTGGAGAATTTTTGGGGCTTTTGCAATCGCATTGCAATCTGGGAGTGAAATTTGGGGCTTTTGTAGGCATAGTGCAATTTGTGCAACATCTGGGGCTTTCAGATCATTTGCCCTCTTTTGTATGCAATTTCCCGCAAGAAATTGGGGCTTTTGCATTTGGGTTGCAATTTTGCAGGTAAAAGAGCATTTTGGAAGTTTGCAAGCAGTCCTGGACTCAGTACGAGTCAATTTGCAGACTTTTGCCACTTTTTGCAGATTCTATTTGCAGATTTTTGAAGGGCAGATGTGCAAAAGAGGAAGTACTGAAGTTGAGGGAGATAAGCCATCACGTCAACTAGATTAGAATAAAATGAAAAGTACATAGTACTTGAAGGTAGACCCTAGGACTAAGTGTCCTAGGTGTCACATAGGACTAAATGTCCTAGGTGGCATAAAAGGCACTAAAACACTAAGTGCCTATAACTATGCCTACAAGGCACTTACCATGGTCAATAGGGCATCACTAGAACCGAGAGAAGATGGCCTACAAACTCCCCTGCATGGTATGGGCTGAAGCCTGAAGTATTCTGGAAACGTCTCAGAATACGTAGTATTTTCTGGTCATGGTGGTACATGTTCATCCAAAAGGATATAGCCACTTATGAATGCACAAGGTATGTCAGATCATGTAACAAAGGGAACCAAGTGTAAAGCCTGCCTGAAGACTTCGAACTTTGGACGAGAAAGTGCCTTTGTAAACATATCTGCTATGTTGTCCTTTGTGGGAAGGTAGGACAACTCTATGTCTCCTGCTGACAACCGCTCTCGAACATAATGATAGTGAACTTCAATGTGCTTGGTACATGCATGAAACACTGGATTACGCGCAATGGCCAAAGCACTCTGGCTGTCAGTGTAGACCATAGTGGAGGATGTCTAGCGAATACCAAGATCTGTAAGTAACTGTCGAAGCCAGACACTCTCTACTGTAGCAGTGAAGGCTGCCTTGTACTGAGCCTTACAGCTAGATGTGGCAACTGTTGGTTGCTTCTTGCTGAGCTAAGAGATACATGAACTGCCAAGTAAAAAACAATTGCCGGTATGTGACACTCTGGTGTCGGTAATGCATATGGTAAGTGGACCCTGATCACCATAGAAGAGGGCTAAATCCTGAGTGCCTCTGAGATATTTGAAGACTCTCTTCACTGCCTGCCAATGCTGTGAACTGGGCATGTGCATGAACCTGCTGAGCTGAGATATTGCATACTGTAAGTCAGGTTTGGTGTGACATAAGTAAATGAGACATCCAACAGCCTGCTGGTAAAGGGTGATATCACATGGTGGGCTCCCATCATGAGCTGAAAATTTGAAGTCAGGGTCCACTGGAGTAGAGATTGGCTTGCCCAAGAGACTCCGTGGGTCTTTAGAAACCCAGTATAGCTGCTTATGCTTGGGCACTGATGACGACATAAGTGTTGCTTTGCTTGCTAAGTATGTCTTCCTTCTGTTTTTCATAAAAGTTTTTGTTTACCTGTTTTTTCTTCTCTTTCATTTTCTCTTTTATTTTCTTCGTAGATTTTTGATCTTTAGAACAACAAAAATTCTAAATTTATATGATTGGACTTATTCTAGTCTTACAAAGGTATATATAGAGATTGGCTTGCAATCCTCGAACTGAAAACGATCAAGGAGCTGTCCAATATACTTGGACTGTGACATCATGGTACCCCCCTCAACATGAGCAAACTGAATGCCCAAATAATAGTGTAGCTGTCCCATGTCTGACATTTCAAAAGATTGCTGCAAATCAGCCTTGAAAGCTGCAATATGCTGAGTATTCGGGCCCGTGATTAGCATATCATCCACATATAGAATCAGCACTAAAAAATCAGATCCACTCCCACGGACATAAAGAGTGGGTTTTGTGGGGTTATTCTGAAAACCAAGGGATAGTAAGTGTGCATGAATTTTGGCATACCATGCCTCGGGTGCCTGCTTCAAACCATAAAGGGCTTTTCTAAGCCGGCATACCTTGTTTTTAGAATTAACAACCTCAAAGCCAGGAGGTTGTGTCACATAAACTTCTTCCTGTAGATCCCCATGAAGAAAAGCAGTCTTGATGTCAAGCTGGTGCACTTGCCAATGGTGATGGGCTGCAATGGCAATGACACATCTAATAGTAGTAATCTTGGATGTGGGAGCAAAGGTCTCCTCAAAGTCAACGCCTTGTTGTTGGGCATACCATTTTGCAACAAGACGGGCTTTGTGTCGATCTATACATCCATCAGATTTCCTTTTTAATCTGTAGACCCACCGGGTACCAATGGCATGCTTGCCGGGAGGGAGATCTACTAATTCCCATGTGTCATTTTTGGCAATGGATTGTAACTCAGCTCTCATTGCATCCATCCACTCTTTGCTGTCAAAAGCATCTTTATGGCACAAAGGCTCTTCATTGCAACCTGTAGCAAGGAGTGCAAACTCAAGAAAGTGACCATGCATCTGTCTATTCCCTGTTCTTGTCCGGGCATCAAAAGGTTGATCTTGTTTACTGTCCCTCAATGTATCAAGAAGCCATCTGGGAACTTGCCTTTGCTGTCTATTGACAGCTCTTTCTTCAATCACTGCATCATGAATAGTGGGATCATTTTGTGTTGGAAGAGAAACCTGCAAATCAGCATGGGGTACTGGCTGATCATTGCTTGTTGGAGGGCTTGCAGGAGGCTCATGTTGTGGGTCAAAGTCCCCCAAGTCCCCCTCTGAGGAAGGCAGAGGTAACCAAGAGTCAAAGGCATCAAACATGTCCACTTCTGGCTTAGCTTTGCAGTCCACAAGAGGAGAAGCCGAACGTTCAGCAAAGATTACATCTCTACTGACAATAATCTTCCCAGTATTTGGTTGGTATAACCTATACCCTCTGCTCTCCTGGCTGTAACCAATAAATATGCATTTGATTGCCTTGTCATTAAGCTTATGTCTCAGCTGAGATGGTACATGAACATATGCAAGAGACCCAAAAACTCTCATGTGTGAAAGTGAAGGCTTTCTGCCTTTCCATGTTCATAAGGTGTAACAGTCTTCAATGCCCTTGTAGGTGATCTATTCAGCACATAGTTGGCACACATCACTGCATCAAGCCAAAATTTATTGGGCAAGGACTTGGCCTTAAGCATGCGTCTGGCCATCTCCATAGTGGACCTGTTCTTCCTTTCAGGATTATGCTGAGGAGTGTAAGGAGTAGTGCATGAGTGAACAATGCCCCGTGAAGAAAAAAATGCATCAAACTCCTTTGACATATACTCTCCCCCCCTATCTGTGTTGAGGGTGACAAGCTTGCATCCTGATTCATTCTCAACCATATTCAGCCACCTCTGAAAGCATGAGAACACTTCAGATTTGGCTTTTAAAGCATATACCCAGCAATATCTTGTTAAGTCATCAATGAGAGTCATGAAAATTTGTACTCCCTAATGGCATTTGTCCTCATTGGGCCACAGACATCATTGTGTACTAGCTGCAATTTCCTTTGTGAGAGTTTTGGACAATTCTTTTGAAAAGGAAACCGATGCATCTTACCCAAAAGACAACCCTCACACACATGTTTGGAAACTCTGTGAATTTGAGGTACATCATTTGCCATGTCGTGTGAATGTAACTTGGCAAGAGCTCTATAATTGAGATGACCCATTCTCTCATCCAAAGATGAGTTTCAGCAAGCTGTGAATCTGAAATAGCAAATGCTTCAATAGAGAGTGCAGCTGAGTGATCATCAAGGTGATAAAGCCCCTTTTTCAAAGTGCCAGTGAGAACTATGGCATTGTCATCACGAAGATCATATACTAGGCATTTGTATCCATCAAAAATCACTCTGAAACCTGAAGTGGCAATTGCTAAAATTGAAATCAAGTTGACTTCTATTCTAGGCACGAAAAGAACATTAGTCAGAGTGACAGGATGGCTTGAAATGGATGTGAGCTGCACATCTTCAATTCCTTTTACAGCATAGGAGGCATTGTTAGCACATGTGACAGTTCCCCCACGAGGTGCATTAGCTAAGGAATGAAACAATTGTCTGCAAGATGTGACGTGCTTGGAAGCACCACTATCAAAATACCAAGACTGAGCATCATTAACAGTAAACAATGCATCAACTTGGGAGGGATCAAAGGAGCAATGGACAACCCATGCCCAATCATCTTGGAGAGCATGTGCATGTGAGGCATTTGCTAGCTCGTGGGATTCAATTGCATGTGAGGCATTAACTGTCGATCTTGCTTTCTTTTTCTCCGAAGCGATGCGCTTCTTGCATTCTGAAATTTCATGCCCGGGCTTGCGACAATAGTTGCATCTTTTCTTCTTTGACTTGTCTGCTGTATTTTTAGATGCATTGGAGGAATTGCCATTGTCAGGCCCATATTTAGGCTTGCCCATAAGCTTGGAAGCCTTGCCTCTTCCTGTTTGCTGTGAAGCAAATGCATGATCAGGAATAATAGCTTGTCTATTAGCTCGACTTTGCTCTTCCTGCAAAAGCAAAGTGACTAGCTGATCAAAAGAGTAGTGGTTTGGATTACCCATGGCCACTAATCGAAGGGTTGTAGCAAGCCCTTGATATGTATCTGGCAGTCCATTCAATGTGGTACTGACAAGGTGAGAATTTGGCACCACCTCATCAATATTGGCAAGTTGTTCCATGAGGTCCTTGACCTTTGTCAGGTATGCATCCATAGAGTCACCTTCATTCATACTGACTTCCTGCAATTGCCTTCTTAAATATGCAACATGTGTCTCATTGCGAATCTGATAAAGAGAAGCCAATTTGTCCCAAGCATCCTTTGCTGTCCTGCAAGACCGGATGTGTGGAATAATGATTCTCTTGGATGATAAAGCAATATAGGAATGTGCATTTGCATCTCTTGAATCCCATCTTGATTGTTCCTGAGTTGGAGGAGCAGCAGCAGGGGTGGTAGAGGATAAGGCATCAGGAGGAGTACCCTTTGCAGAGGGACCAGCAGTAGGGGCAGCCACTGTAGCATTGGCTGGCCTCAGATCAATCCTAGAAACAATATTCCAAAAGTGCCTTGCAACAAGAATATGTTTCATGAGATAAGACCACATCGGATAGTTGGTGCCATCCAACTTATCATCTTCACAAAGAATGCCAAATAGATCATGATTGTTGCCAGCCATTGCAAATGGGATACCCTGAAAAGAAGAGACCCGAAAACACAAAAGCCTCAAGACTATCATTGCAAAGAGCTGGCTGTCCAAAAATGACAGCAAATGTCTGCAAGTAAATGTTCTGCAAATTTCCAGCCCAAATCAAAGGGCAAATGCAAATTTGACCCAAATGTGACTATGTCAGGCAATGTTTACTGCAAAAAACAGCAAATTTGGCAAAATCCCCAAATTGAATGAGGGCAAATAGGCCAAAAAGAGGGCAAATACAAAAGAGCCCCAAATTTTGCTGAGATTTTTGCAAATGTGACCCAATGTATGCAATCTGACCCAATGTCCTACAAATGTGACTCAATGTCCTGCAATCTGACCCAATGTATTGCAATCTAGACAAGAAATTGCAGACCAAATCCCAAAACTCTGATGTTCTTGCAAGAAATTTTCAACCAAAGGAGGTGAAAAGAACTGAAAGCCCCAAATTTTCCAATGTCCTGCAAAATCTCCCAAACTATATATAGCTTTGTACGTGCGAAACCTGTACGGAATTCCGAAAGCAAGTACGAGTTGTACAAACAGCTGATTTGTACGAACAGTACAGATACACTTGTACGGAGCAGGTACAACGTATCGAGCAGGTACGTAGCTGTACGGCAGCGCAGGTACGTAGCGCAGTGTACGAAGCATGTACGTGGTTGTACGGCGGCGTAGGTACGTGGCGCAGTGTACGGAGCAGGTACGTGACTGTAGGGACGTGCTATTTGCAGGTTGTAGGGATGTGCTATTTGCAGGTTGTTTGAGAGGGCGTCTGTACAGACGTACGAACTATATGGATGGAGGCGCAGGTAGATCTGAGATATGTATAGATTGGACGGATTGCTGGACTTGTTCCCTCGTCCCCGGACCCTGTATTGCTCTGATACCACTGAAGGGGCGATGTGCAAAAGAGCAAGTACTGAAGTCTAAAGACTTTGTCACGATAATGATTGCAGGGCAATGGTTGGCACTGGCAACTTTTGAGGAGCTAGTGCCTTCGCTTCTGCGGGAGGAAGCTCAGGAAAGGAAGTATGACGGATCCAGTGAAACGGCCTTTTAAAGACAAGGCAAAGGCAAGGACAAGCATGGAAACTATAAGCCCAATAACAAGAAGAAGGATGTCAAATTTGAGAATGATGGGGACAATTTTGATGGTGAGGATAAGAAAAGAGAAAACACCAAAAGAAGTGCTTCTATTGCGATCAGCCATGACGTTATGCAAAGGAGTGAAAGAAGAAGGCAGATCAGAAGTCGTCGTCCGATCAGGATGCAGAGGAGACAAAGTCTACGTTAGCACGTGTGGTAATCTCAGGAGCTTTTGTTGGCGACATCTCCATGTGTTATTGAGGCAAGGCATGCATACCATGGTGTTATAGTAAGAATGTCTGACATTGGGAGAGAGTTTGGAGAGGATTCAGAAGCCTTTGTGAAGGTGAATGATATCAATGAGTGCTTAGATTGCTCTTGGTGTTTGGTTTGGTATCACTAACATGAGGGAGGAGTCTTCAGAAGACCTATGGATTCAGGGTCAGATGGGAGTTGTGATATTGGAGGGGGGAATATAGGATTACACAAGGAAGCTGGTGTGCTTGCATGAGATGCATGGTTTGCTTTCAGAGCAAACAGACAAGCAGGTGGATCATGGGGTATGCACATTCCTTGTTTAGTCAAAGGGAGAGGACTTGGAGCTTCTCCAAAGCTTGGAAGCAGGGTGTTGGAAGGTGAATATGGTGGACCTGTTGAAGCCTCAGTGGTGAATATAGGGACATCTATAGGAGGACTGTGTGCTGAAGCCAGAGGAGTATTTGCTCAAGAGCTTATTGGGAGCTCATGGTCCAGGTATTCTGGGGCTATATTTTGGTTGGAAATATGTACCTAGATGGTTCTACTGTACGGGACTGGACCTAGGAGGAGCAGGAACCATTGGTTGAGAGGGGTTCTTCATGGGAGCTGATGGCATATCAGGTGGACCAGGTTAGGTTAACTCACATGTGGGCACTGTTTGAGCCTGCCACATGGGCATAACTAATGGGAAAGCTAGGCTGCCACATGGACAGCACATGGGATGCCACGCGGGCAGCAAGCATACAAAGAACAAACAGGAAACAGGGCTGTCGCATGGGCAGCACATAGGTTGCCATGTGGGCAACACCCAAAGTTGTACATGGCTGCTTGGAGTGTACGGAATTTGTACAGAACTGAGGTGTGACCAGAGGAGCTGTACGGAGCTCTGGGGACGTAGTGCAGCTGCATGCAGATATGCATATTGGCTGGTGGGAGGGGATCTGACTTCGTGCTAACAGTTGTTGGACTGATTCCTCAAGGGATGTGAATTACAATGATCATTTAACGAGGGATCCACCACATGCACTTTATGGAATCTATATAAAAAAGAAAAATACATGCAATGTGGGAAGGAGTTGATATGATCATAAAAAATTGGGTAGGATATATAAGGCATTTGAGTTAAGAAATGATATGCTATCACTATGCAAGCATAAACTGCATTGGACTTTGCAAAGGCTCGCTTTCTCTACATACCATGGATTATAGTTGTCCTCTTGCCCTGTAAAGTCTGCGTGGAAAGCTAATGGGCACCCTGGAAGGATTATCTTTGCTACACCTTGAGCCAGCCTGGCAATTTTGGTTCAAATGCTGGTTTCTGTCTCACTTCTACTGTTAAATGTTTATAATCTGTAAAATGCTCAGTTACAACAAATTGTGAACTTGCAGAGGCTTAGTTTAGTGAACAGGAGGCAATCTACCAGTGATTCACTCATTATTGAGATTGGTGCTTCATGTGAGTATTCTTTGCAAATGGGGCCACGGATTTATTGCCTACAGAGACATAACTTCTTTCCTGATTGAAATTCAACTAGATTTTTTGTATCTTGTTCTTGATAGGAGTAGAATGTAAAGAGAGGTGTATGGTTATTCGACGAGGGAAGTCTTGTACTACCCACGCTCTTAACACGGGCCATGCTACTTATCTTTATGGTGCATGGTTTAACTCTAAATCTCTAAAAGAGAAATTACAGCTCTGGATTTGTTGATGTGACTGTCTAATAATATAATGTTGTCTCTGCGTAAACAATTGCAAGGATGAATTACATGGATAGCTTGTTTTTCTTTCTACAAAGAATGTTGTAGAAGGACTAAGTGTGTTGTGTAATCACTTGGCGGTTGTCTAGGTTGGCTTCTCAACCTGCCGGACATGGATTTCAAGGAGATATTTGGCAAATCGTCCAACTATGCCTCTCATGCTACTCGAAATCAGGAAGAAAAGACCAAAGGAGTTGATGTCTTTGATGTTACAGAAGGTGCCCAAAACCATTCTTCAAGAGATGTTTCCTCACAGGTTGAACCTGCACATCTTTTCTTTGTGGACACAAAGGGAGAGGCAGAAGGGCCCGCTGCTGGGGACATGACTTTACCAACTGCCATCCCTGTGAAAGATAACAAGAAAACTAGAAAAAAGAAAGGTGAGATTCTCTTTGACAGGTATGCACATGTTACAGATGGAAATGCATCTGATAATGTGACCAATGAGTTGGTCGCAGCTGTAAATATGGTTGATATGAATAAGGGAGACCGGAAAGCAAAGAAAAGGCGCCGGAAAGGAGGGAACCCTGTATTGTGATCTTTTATTCAAAAATATTGTGACCTTGGAACTAAGCAAGCCAGTAAAAATAACAAAGGTATCAATAGGCCAGCCAACTTACGAGGCTGTCGGTGTTAATGCTCACACAATGTCACTTTTGTCTCGAGAGACCAACATTCGCCCTTAAGCTTTTCATTTGGGGTGCCTTCTTGTGGGCACTTTTCCTTGATGGGATCTTAATCTGCTATGTGCAGGGGAGTATTTTATATATATATATATATATATATATATATAGAGAGAGAGAGAGAGAGAGAGAGACGGCTATAAATCCTTATTTAGCTCATGGGTAGCATAAGCTGTATTAGCAGTGCTTGTATAGAGGAGTGCCACACAAGTAATGCTTTACCAAGAATTTGGAAGACGCTTAATGTGATTTTCACGTGCTTGTTTATTATGAAATCTTCAACTTTTGGACTCCTTGCTTCGACATTCAACACATGGCACCATGTAAATGATAATTGGAAAATGATCCAAATGATTCACAAAATCAAGGCAAAATTGGAACGAGTATGTCACCTCCTAGCTGAAAGTGATGATAGGGAAGCATGAGGATGCATGGGGAGAGGTGTGACCATCAAAAGGGGTGTGGGAGTTGAGTTTATGATAAGCATGCTTGCAGATTCTCTAGTGAGCTTACTGCACTCTTATATTTGTTGGAAGCAAGTAATCTGAAGAAATGCGACATCTTCTTGTTGTGAATTGTGCGAATGTCAAAAGCTCAGGAAGTCTCTAGCAAGCTTCTATTTCAAGATTTGGGGTATGAGGAGTGGAGGGGATTGCAATGACGATAAGCATGATTGCAAGTTTTTATGTGATCTTCGTGCAGAGATGGTCTATGGCATTGCTAGCTACGAAGCATGTTGCTTACATGCAAATTCATTGGCGTAGGCATGCATTTGGAGTGGCTACGCTTTGGGCTCCGTTAAGGAAATGTGCTTGTCTTCAAGTTGCATAATGAAATCTCATCACAACCCCTTGTGTAGAATGCTCATTCAATGTTAAGTGGTGTAGTGGATACATTGCTTTAAGACATTGAGGGGAATTTTCCATTGTGGACTATATCCATGTATTTTTATTATGCTTCATAAAATGAATCTCTTGAAGTTTGATATTATATTTTATGTTTGGCTAAAGCTCGCACACATAGTTGGATATCATATTTTCCTAATGTATTGCATTTTATCTCATGATGCTAGAATTTGTGTTTATATGGCTTTGTGGTTCCAATTATCAAAACATGTAGAACTACAAAAACCCTTCACAAATGACCACTCACCACTTTTCCAATCATTAGAACCTGAAGCATTGCTAGAACCCTTCACGAATGACCATTCATCCTTTTTATACTCTCTTCCAATGCTTGGCATGTACTAGACACCGGGCATTTGGCCTTTAATTGTCACTGAAGATTTCCCCTTGATGAGGCCCATTAGTAAATGTGAAATGAGATGCTAATACCTAAAGTTGATGGGTTATGTTATACCTAATGAAGAAGCCCATATGAAGTTATAAGTGATGGAGAAGCCCATCGTTGTTACATTCACCCTCGTGTACCTATGACTTTTCTCTACCATACTTCGTAATCGTTTGTTATAATGTAGATCAAGTAGCTTCCATCACCATGGGCATTTGTGTATTGAGTAGACATCACCTGGTATTTTGCAGATGGTGAAGCCATAGGTTGTAGTTGTAGTCTTCAAGTAATGACTACGACTTTGCACATGGTCCCATTGATGGACACCCAGCATGCAAGTGGAACTTGCAAAATTATTTATCTTGGGAATAGTGCGTGTGCTACTGCTATTCTTTTGTTGGTGCATGGAAGATTTTCCATCTTCAAATGATGAAGTTGCATAATCCCTAATATGCGCTGGCTTAAACCGTCATCCTTCTTTCATATTCTGGAACTATGGCACAACCTCAAGAGTCTCATAGTACAATGGAATTAAGGCCTATGTCTACTCTTATTCTTCTCAGAATCTTTTGGGTCTAACATTGCATGTTGCTTGTGCATCTTATAGGCACCCCAACTTTTTGTATTTATGATCCATTGCATGGGAAACATTATTTTATCTCACCAAGTGAGTTATGCATCATGCCTATCATGAGATCTATGGACTATTACCATGGGCATATGTTGCATTGTATGTACATTCCATGTTTTATCAAATTTCACTACTTGAGGCATTTATTGAAGCCCATGGCAAATTCCGATGGGCATCAGTGAATGGATTCAAGCATGACTCTATTGATGGAAGTATCCTTCAAACCATAAGTGGGAGCCCATCATAATTTGCCATGGCCTAGCATATGGTATGGAGTGAGAGTGAGGAGATTGAGCAAATGTTTGATGATTTAAGTGGGCCCCAAATGTATGATGAATTAAAAAATTCTTGGATGTATATTGATTTATGACATTTAGGATTATATGTCATTGTGGACTACATCCATGTATTTTTCTCATGCCTCATAAAGTGTGAATCTCTTGAAGTTTGGCATTATATTTTGTGCTTGGTTAAAGCTCATAGTGTAGTTGCAATTTCTTGATGATGATGTTTTATCTCATGATGATTTTTTTTTTTTGCGCAAAAAGTAGTGCTAGTTATATTGCTTGAAAACGAGAGTACAAGAGGGCCTAAAGACCAGCGGGCTGTAATCACAAAACGGATATAGCTCGTGGTAACAAAATACTAATTACAAGCCTCTCAGGGCATAATCATCGGAGTGTGGACAAACAGCCATGGTGGGGGGGAGTAATGCCATTGAAGACTCTGATCAGAGTGCTGGAAGAACAGCTCTCGATGGTCCCAGTCGCGAAGGAAGCGCCATCTCTTCTCCTTTCCTACCCGGGACTCCCCCTGAATCTGATCCCACTAACCCTTGAGCGTGTGAATGATCGTGCTCCAAATGTCCGCTAGGGTCTGGGTAGCAGAAGAAGCATGACCTCCTAAGGTCTGCGCGCATCTGGAAGTCTAGATATGCCAGCCTACAATACTCCCTATGATCTCCCAAACTGGGTGCCGAGTCATTGCTCCTGCATCTGTCTCTGTCAGATGCCAAGGGAAGTTGTCCATGTATGCCCAGGTGGCCTGCGTGATGAAGAAAACTGGATCCTACCTAGAGAACTCATAAAGCCAAGTGATGTCCCATCTCGGTGCTGCACCAGCAAACGGCTCCCCAAGTGACTAGTCCTAGCTCGGGTGCAGCCCTCGCTAAGATCCCCATGACTCCCTTCCACACTGTCTGAGCATGCGAGCAGCTCCAAAGGCAGTGCTTCAGGGACGACTCCTCCTGAAAACACATCTGGCAGTGCCCCTCCTGCCCCATCTGCCTCAGCCAGTTGCCAACTGGTAGCCCCTTGTGGGCCACCATCCAAAGAAAGTAAGAGATCTTCCTCGGCCGCCAGCTTGCCCAAAGAGTCTTCCAGAATGTGCGAAGAAAAACCAGAGATATCCCTTGGGCATACCAACTATATGCCTGTGTGGGTAGCCTACGCTAGAGAGCCCCAAGAGCATGCCTACCAGTACGCGCACTGTATGAGAAGAAGGGGGTAGGGTTCTTTGAGGTCTCCAGTGGTGGCCAGCGCCACTCCCCTGGGTCCCACTCCACCTCTGTCAAGGAGCGGCCCTCCCCAATCCAGAGTCTTCAGTCCTGGTCCTGCATAATCAGGGGGTCTATATGCCACGTTTTCCCTTGTAGCCCTATGATGCGAAGGCGCTACCAGGGAAGCTGGGGGGCCTCTCTGCTCTGGAGACGGCTACCATCAGCGACGGAGAAGAAGTGAATGGAGGAGTTTGAGAAAAGGCCTGCAACCACCAAAGGAATGCTACAGGGTGTGAACTACCCTAGCCACCTCTCATCTCCCGGGAGGAGCTGTCTGTTGATCATGGGAATCCTCCAACCTGCAGGAATGGTAGCATCGATCTCCGCTCGCCGAGCCTGGATCCCACATGCCGTACCTACTATTGCTGCCAGCTCCAGCTGGCTATAGACGTCCCTCCAAACCCGGAGCGAGTGCGCAGGCCCACACACCCAGAGCGCCCATGGGATATGGGATCTCTCTCCAAGCTGGCGACCTGTATCATCTGTCACCTGGCTGCTCCAGATCAGGGGCTGTCTGTCTATCTCCTCTCGGCAGCTGGGGGGAACCTGAGAGAGGTTGTGCTGCAACTTTCTCTAGACCGAGACGAGGCTACGGAGAAAGGGGGAACGGGGATGAGTCAGTGGGGCAGAAGTGAAAATCCACCGGATAGACGGCTTCCAATCACCCCCTCTCTAGGGAATACACGCGCTGAGACCATGCTGAAGCAAGAGCTTCCACGTCTGCCCTCCTGGGGTCAGACCGCGGATGACTAACTTGCCAAGTAATGCCTGACTCTGCAGTTCTGGATCTATGATGCTAAGACCGCCCTGTGTCTGGGGGAGAATGATTGTCTGCCAGGCGACCCGGGCTCTGGTGGTGCCAGAACCATCTGAGATAGACCAAAGAAAGTTTCGCACTAGTCTCCTCAGCTGGGCTACACACGATCTTGAGAAACACAAGCAAGATGCCACGTATCAAGCGGTGGCAAGAAGGACCTGGTTGACCACAAGGGCCTTGCTTGCCAAAATAGCCGAGCCGTGCTCCAAAAGGTTAGCTTCCGTCGTATGGAGACTAGGACTGGTAAGAACTATTGAGCCGACGTGATATCCAGGACCTACCTGGAATCCCAAGTAACGTGTCGTCTGTCCTCTAGGGATCCAGCGAAACCCCAGGAAAATACCGCACTGTGAGCTGGCTCCCGGATCCGTAAGAAAACCAACTGACTTATGGCAGTTGATTTTCGCCCCAACGGCTAGGCAAAAAACCTCTAAAGACAATCTCACTCGCTTCAGTGACTCGATATCATCCTGCACATATAGGGCCGTGTCATCTGCATACTCGGAGTCTAGAAGTTTTGCATCGTTCCGAATAGGGAGGCGCATCCCTTGAAGACCAGTGGTACGGGCTCGTAGGAAGTGAGTCATGGCCTCCACAAAAAATAGGAAGAGGTAGGGCGCAATCGGGCAGCCCTGACGCACCGAGCGCTCGAGGGTGAATCTCTTCCCCATCCTGCTGCTGATGATAACCCGGCTGGAGGCCGACCTGTAGAGACTAGCAATACCTCTGATCCACTCGTCCGGAAAACCAAACCGAGAGTGTACCTTCCAAGAAGGACCAGTCTACCCTGTCGTACGCCTTCTCAAAGTCAAGGAGGAGTATGGCAAGGTGCTGGCCACTGTGCTGCGCCCACTCCATCGCCTCTGAGAATGTGAAAATGTTGTCCAAAATGCTGCGATCTTGGACAAAAATAGTCTGGGTGTCATGGATCAAGTCATGTAGTAGGGGGTGGATGCGGCTACTGATCATCTTGGCGAGGATTTTGTAGGCAGTCGGGAGGAGGGTGATAGGGCGCCACTGTCTGATCTCCTGATGGTCCCCCCCTTTGGGGATGAGGCAAATCAAGCCTGTCACAAGGCTCTCTGGCATCTGTCCGCTGGAGAAGATATGTTGGAAGGCTGCGAGCAAGGGTTGGTGGATGTGCTCCCAGAAGGTGGTGAAGAAAGCTCTAGAGAGCCCATCCTCACCTAGGCATTTCTTCCCATCAATAGCGCTCACCGCATCCTGCATCTCTGCCACGGTGAAAGGGGCAAGAAGGGTTTCACTCATGCTAGGCTGCACAAGCGACGGTGTATACCTCCACACCTCCTCCCTGCAACGGCGGGCACGAGGGTCTAGGGGCTCCTGCTAGAACAGGGATCTATAGAAATCTGTCGCCAAGTCTCGAACCTCGTGTGGATCTGTCCTGACACTACCATCCTGCGCTCTAAGAGATCGGAGTTGTTCCCCTGCTGACCTCTGGCCATGAGTCCTGAAGAACTCTCTGCACATCTTGTCGCCTTTCCTAGCCCAAAAGGACTTGGAAGCATGAAACGAGAACTCTGAGCATCACTGGGTGATCTCCTCTAGTATGGCTCGAGCTCTAACCTCCTGTCGTCGTCTGAGCTCCTCAGAGCCTGGAGAAGACTGCCGCATCCGCTGTATCGAGGCAAGATCTCGTTTGAGACCCCTCTCCTTCGCCCACCATTGCTGCCTGACCTGAATCGCCTCCTGCTGATAGATGAGACTAGACTCTGCAAGAACCTGAGCTACCTGAGCTGCCATATCCCCCATGGGGTCCCAATCCTGCTCCCACAGGTCCACTATTCTGCTACGAACTACTGCTCTAGAGTAGATGGAGTCTGGGATCCGGCACGAGCATGGAGGTAAGGAGTGAGAGGCTGAGTCCAGGACTAGGATGACTGGGGCATGGTCAGAGAGGGTCATCCCTGGAACCACTCCTGACTCTCCACCTCTACCTAGCGCCCAATCGCTGACATAGAAATGGTCCAACCGCTCCAGAAGTCTGCCTCCCTCCCTCCTGTAACCCCAAGAGAAGTCCAGAGTCCCTGTCCATCTGCAAAAGGAAGGCTCCCTCCAGCTGTCCTGACCTCCCATAGCGAACAAGGAGTCCCAATCTGCCTGCTCCGCCTGAGCTATACCGAGGAACTCTGGGCCCCATCCTTGCTGATCCTCTAAAGTCTCAAGGTTATTGAAGTCCCCTCCTACAATCCAAGAATCCATCTCTGGTAATAAGTCTGTCAAAGAGCTCCAGAAAGCGGCTCTCCGTCTGAGGTTGGTCGGGGCATAGATATTGAGGATGCCGATGCGGGATCCCTCAATATTCAAGCCCACCTAAAGTGCTCGTCCTGGGATCAGGGTGCCAAAACCACACACATGCTGAACTAGAGAAGCGTCGATGGAGGTACAGACACCCTTGCTCCTCCCTTGCTCGCCAATCGAAAGTTCCCAGTAGGTGTGGGAGCGTCCTGTGAGGACCTTCCCACACTTACTGGTCTGAGAAGCCGAAAGCTTGTGTTCCTGCAATAGGAGCACATCTACCCTTCCCACCAAGGCTGGCTGGAGCTCCTGTCTAAGCACCATCTTCCTGGGGCCACGGGTTCCTGATGAGTGGAACCCGTTGACGTTCCAAGAGATAATGTGTATACTCATGAAGAGGGGAGATGGGCCACAAACAGCTGTCTGCTTGCGGTCGATGTCGAGGTGGTCGGAGGATGTCTAGTGTGCAGACGAAGGCGCTTCTATGAGGGTTCCGAAGGAGAGGCCGGATCATCGAACCCATCCTCTAAAACTTTCAACAGAGGGAAAAGGCCCTTCGTCCCATGGTGGTAAGATCTCTCTAACCAACTCGAAGCCTCTGCCAGGGAAATAATGTAAAAGCCCACTACCTCTGAGGTCCTCCAAGGGCAGAGCCCTTCCGCGTAGATCCACTCTAGAGGCGGTCGAATGATGACCAAAAGGCGGAATCGTTTGGCGCTGTGGTGCTATCTTAGACGAACGTCACCCTCCTTCCACTACTGCTGGAGAAGCTCCGTTGCTCTGCTACCGATCCAATCTTGCACTTGCTCCTGGGACTGATCTCGAATCGTCTCCCAAACATTTTCATTCGTCCATTGCTCATTCCCGTCACTGGTAATAGTGAAGGAATAGCTAGGACCATCATGGGGGGCAAGGACGGACACCTTACCCTCCGCCCCCTTTCAGAGGAAGAAGATGTTGATGTCTAGGCATGCAATACCCGCTGCATCCAAATAATCCCAAGGCCCTGCTCGCCAAAGGTAGAGCTCTAGGAGTTGCCCTTGGGTGTGGGGACGAGGATGAGGAGTCTGAACCAGAAAGAGGGGTGCTGGCTGTCGAACAAGATGGAGTGGTGCTGGCCATCTGCGGGGAAGGGCCTCTGCCCTCCACCGGGCCAGGCGGGATAGACGCGGAGGAGGTCTGTGTTGGCTTCGGGGCCACAGGCGGTGCATGCAGAAGGGGGGGTTCCCTCGGGATCATGCTCGAGGGAGAGAGGGGAGCTGAAACCAAAGGTGCTAGGGGGGATCCTGGAGGGGGGGGAGGTAGGGGGACCGAGAAGGAGGGGGGAGGGGGGGTGGGGTGAAGGATGAGGGGGAGGCTGGCTGATCTTCTCCTTCCCTTTCTCCTTCCCCTTACCGGGCTGCTGCTGATTGGTGACCACAAGGGTCTCTTGTTGTAGATGGGAAGGCTTTTTTGGTCCTATTTTGTTTCCTTTCCGTTTTCTTTTGACCTCAATCCAGCCTTCCCCTTCGGGAGGGGGTGTCGATGCTTGGCAGGGGGGATCCTGAGTTGCCTGTGGATGGGGGCCATCTGAGGTTCTGTTCTCGTGAAGCGAGGACAGGAGTGCGCTTGGTGCCCGAAGCCGTGGCATCTTAGACACTGATCTGGGCGACCAGTGACCATAATGCGCTGCATCACCACACCTGTGTCCGTCTCAATCTCGAACTCCGAGGGGATACTCTGCAGATCTAGGACTGCCACTTTGACATGTGGCACCCCTTGGGCTACCGCCGCATCAACGAAGGTGTCCTGCATGAGCCAGCCAAAGTGTGCCCCCAGGTCCTTGATGATCGGGCGAAGCTCTGTTGCGAGGCCTGGGAAAATGAGGGTAACTGGATGGTGAGGAATGCGAAAGCGGGCATCGAAGTCCGCTACACTGAAACCCCCATACCATGGGACCATAAGGATGATCTTCCCACCCACAGAAGTAGGGGACCGTCTGACCATATCGCTTGCAGCCTGTGCTGAGGAAAGCTTGAGCTAGAAGATACCACGTCCCATGAGTGCGACCTCCTCAATGTGGTTGTCCTCAAGGTAGAGGGTGGACTGCAGCCAGTCCCTGATGTTTGCTCGTGAAGGGGCGTAGCCAATGACTCTCCCATAAACGGACGTCTGAGAGAAGTCAATGGCGGCCTGCTTCACCAAGGAGACCTGATGCTCTGTTAGTGTTATGCGGTAGGCTGATGGAGTGGGGGGTCTGTTTGGGCCACCGGTTTCGGGCTTACGGTCGCCATACCGCACCGATAAACTGCGAAAGCTCCAAAAGGTGGGGGAAGGAAATGGCAGAGGCAAGGGAGGGGGGAGTGGGATGGAGGCAGGGGAGGAAAGAGGGAGGGATGGAGAAGTACGGGGAAGCGGGGGGAGGAGAGGTGGTGGAGAGGGAGCAAATGGCGAAGGGGGAAGGAAAGGAGGAGGGAGGGGGGGGGGCAGCACACCGTAGGGCAGGAAAGAGGAGGGAGGAGAGGGGGGGTGTGGCAGCGCAGCGTGAGAGGGGGCGGGGAAGAAAGGCGAGGATGGAGGGGAAGGGGGGTGGCAGCGTTGCGCAACAGCAGGGAGGGGAGGGGGGGGATGCGGGCAGAGAAGGAGGAGAGGGGGATGGAGGAGGCGTGGCGGGCGGCTATGAGTTGGGAGGCAGCGGAGAGAGAGGAGGGGGAGGGGAGAGGGGGCCGCGCAGTGCGAGGGGGGGTAGACGGGAGCAGGGGAGGGGTGGGAGCATTCGCAGGAGCGATGTAACAAAATTCTTATCACCTTATCTCATGATGATAATGTTTCATCTCATGATCTTAAAATTTGTATTTACATGATTTTGAGGTTCCAATTATTAGAATCCGTAGAACTAGTAGAAGCCTTCACAAATGAACATCCACCACCCTTCCAATTATTAGAACTTGTTGAACTACTGGAACCCATCTCAAATAACTAATCATTTTTTAAATACTCTCTCTTCCAATGCTTGGCATGAATTTGATGCTAGGCATTTGGCCTCTAACGAAGCCCAAGTGACGCTGAAGATTCCCCTTGATGGAGGCCCCCACTTGGGTTGCCTTTGCATTACAAAAATTTTGGACTCAAAAAGGGGCCCTTTAGAGAACTAATAAAATATTAGAGGTCTAGATAAGGGAATATGGAATCCATCAAGGAGATTATGCCATGTGGACTTCTCTGTAACAGAGGCTCCCCAATTCCAAGGGAAATTCCCTTCTTTTTTCTAAAATAACCCAAAAAATGTCATTGGTGCTTCATAATAAAGTATTGCCCATGGCTGGTTTGGCCTGACCATGTTAGACCTCCTTGTTTTCCTCCTATCCAAACTTGCCCTTAACTAGAACTATGCTCACGTTTTCCTTCTAGTTCAACCAACTTTGACTTCCAAACCAACTCTCTCACTCTTCTCTCTCTTCCAAAACGGTTCACCTCCTCCATGCACTCAAAAAAAGCATTCCCGCCATATTCTAACACTTTGTTTCAAACTCTCTCTATTCTACTCTTGATTAGTCATTTTTCCTCCTCTTTGTTCACGTTTTTCTTACACCTGCAAAAATCTCTTAGACAAAACTTTCATCCATTCACCCCTCTTGCTTCTCTACCATTTATCCATTACACATGATTTCCCTTAAATGTAGTCTTTCCTCTTCCTTTGTTGACTCTAATCAAAATCTCATCTGCATCTCTACCACTTTTCTTAATACACACATTGCCCTTTCTCCTCCTTTCCTAAGAGAATTCTTTACCACTTTTGTTTGGAAGAAAAAACTTCTCAAAGTTCTCACTGTCTCCCTCATCAGTCATCCTAGTAACCGACCTCTCTCCTCCTCGTACAAAGTCTACCTAACATTTGTCCTTCCCTTCCTCTATTCTTGTTTGGACACTTTCAAAGCTTTCCTTCACCTATCCATTCTTATAGACATTTGCAAGCACAATGGCTTCCAACCTGACAGAATTAGAAAAATTATCAACAATTACATCTCTTCCAGTACCTTTCCTCAACTAAAACTTGATATATTTCTTTTTTGTAGATAGTAAGTCATCACACTAGGTGATGACCTATTGTCTCACCTAGTGTGATGTACCCTACTGGGGCAAAAGTGAGTACACACACACACACACACACACACACACACATCCTATTCCTTCCCCCCTTTATATTTACTTTACCCTATCTCTCCCCCCCCCCCCCCCCCCCCCCCCCCCAGTTATCAACAATTACATCTCTTCCAATACCTTTCCTCAACTAAAACTTGATTTATTTCTTTTTTGTAGATAGTAAGTCATCACACTAGGTGATGACCTATTGTCTCACCTAGTGTGATGTACCCTACTGGGGCAAAAGTGAGTACACACACACACACACACACACACACACACACACATCCTATTCCTTCCCCCCTTTATATTTACTTTACCCTATCTCTCCCCCCCCCCATTTTCCCACTTAAATCTCCCCTCCCTTAATTGCCTTTTTTCTCCTTCAAATCCTCATTTAAATCCTCCCTTAACTATTTTAACCCTCCTTTAAATCTTTTTTTCTTTCTTCTTTATCCCTTCTTATTATTTTTTACTTTGTCACACAAACTTATCCTCCTTATCTCCTACATTGATTTTTAATTTATTTATTTCCACTCCCTTCCCACCTTATCCTCACTGCTTTCCTATTGTTTTCCTTAAATCTTACTAATTTTATCCAAATTTTCCTAAAACTTATTTTTTTCAAAATTTCCTCAATTTTCCCTTAATTTTTTTCTAAATTTCCTAATTTTTCTTAAATTTATCCTAATTTCTCTTGATCCCCCCCTTCCCCCACCTTTTCCCCTATTTTTCTTCCTTGTTTACTTATACCCCCCCCCCCCCCCCCAATTTCCCCCTATTCCTTCTAAATTCCTATCACTTTAATTTCCTACCCTTAAAAATTCTCCCCTCATGCGTGTTTTGTCGGCTTGCCTCTCTTTACTAACTGGTAGCCTTTTCGTATTCATGGCACGCCTCTCCGTATTCGCGCTCTTCCCAACCCTTAGACTCCCTAACTCTCTTTATTCCCTTCCCGACTCCCTCACTATTTAATAGGGACTCCCCCCTATCCTAGCGACCCGCAAACCCTTCGCCTCTACTTGCCTATGCTCTCTCTGCACGGTGCACAGACTTACTGTGCCTCGCCCGTGTGCTCTTCCTCAGTGCCTCAGGAGTCTACATCACTCATTATCAATGCGCTTGGTTGCCGCATGCCTTGGGCTTGGTGATTGGACCGTGGACAGTTCGCCAGCGTCGCTCGTCTTCACCTCTGCATTGTGCTACTGTCTGCCCGCCGTCTGCGTCCCAAGGTGACCTCGAAACTGGTCACGATCTGCAGATGTGCTGCTCGTAGTCTACTCCCGTCGGCGTGGCCGTGCCTCTGTGTAGGCATTACAGCTCCGCCGTCTTCCACGCTCCTTCACCCGCCATCTCCGCCGTCTTCCACACTCCTTCTTCGGACCTCGTGCCTCCCTTCAACTCAATCTCTCCCGCGACTCGCCCACGGTGTTCTTTGAAGCCCGTTTTCGAGTCACGTGCCCGTTGTCGATGACTTTGCTACTTGCAATGGACTGCCAGGTCCTTACTGACCCGCCGCCCCGTCCCTCCCTCCTTTTTAAATTCCCCCCTCTCTAAACCCTATGGGACCCTTTCTCCTATTAACCTTTTTCCCTATTTTCCTTTTCCCTCTCCCTTCTCTATATACATTATTTTCATTCTCTTAAATTTTTTTCCCCCTTCTCTATTTATTTTATTTTCCCTTCAAGAGTTAGATTTATTAAACCCTTGTTTTTATTTCTTTACTTTTCTTTAATTTATGTTCCTTTAATTTTCATTAATTCCTTTACTTTTCTTTAATCTATGGTCCTTTAAAAACTCATGGCACAAATTTCCCCCTTTAATCCATGGGCCTTTAATTTTCATTCACTTCTTCACACTACTCAAAGCCCCCACCTCCCCTTTATCTCTTGTCTTGTGGATTGGCATCCACATCAGAATCTCCTTATTTTTTTGGCTTACCTTTAGTTAGATTAATCCCCCCTTTTCTTTCTATTCATTTGTTTTAAAATTTCCCTCTCAAGTTGATTGGTTGTTTGATAACTATACCTTCTAGCATAACTTTTTCTCCTCCACACTTATTCCAAAAACCCCTCCCCTCCCGCTCCCCCTCCTCCACACTTATTCCAAAAACCCCTCCCCTCCCGCTCCCCTTCCACACACTTCTCACCTACCCCACGTCTACAAAGGTTCAATATTCCTCTCCCTATAATTGCTTAACTCATTCTTCTACTCAAACAATCTGGTTTTTTCATTAAAGCTTGATAAGTATATGGCAAAGTGTTAATTTTTATTGTGACTTCGATAACAAGGGAGGGGTGTTTATGACACCTGTCTTCCCAACTAAAGTTAAAACTAGTTCTTACTATTTTTCTTGTTGGATGGTGGCAGGTAGGCAAACGCCCCTCTTTAATAAAAATGATGCTGCCAACAGCTTATCAAAGTTGAACTGCTCACATTTCCTTTTTCTTAATAGAAAAAATTGTTCACCCTCTAGTGATGTTACTTCACTTTTAGTGGATGTTTATTTTAAAGTTTATCTATAAAACATTTTCTCATTCCTACTCTAAATTGTCTTCTCTTCACTATGGAAAGGGGTGTTGTAAATGTCTTACACACACACACACACACACACACACACACACACACACACACACACACACACACACACACACACACACGAATATAAATTTTTGCTCCACTGGCTCTTTTTGCTCACACACAAATTATACATTTTGTTCCACTTGCTCTTTTTGTACACACCATGTATTAATAAATATGGTAATCTTTTCAAACCCCCCTAAGTTTATTATCCCCCATTTAAAATAAAATAAAAGTTTTACTTTTATTATTTTTCCTTTCTCCATGTTTCTGAACCTTCTCTTCATAAAATTTATTAGTAATTTAATAATTTTACATTCCGCTCATTATTATTATTTCGATTTAATAAACATCCCCCCCCCTTGATCCTCATATGTTTATAATCACTCACTCACACACACACACATGTAAAGAATCCCTTGGCCCCCTTTCTAATTATTTAAACTATTCATAATATTAATTGTTAATTTATACTCTGTGTGCCTATACTCTTCTTTATTAACACTCTCTTATTATACTAACCCTCTTTATTTTCTTTCTCTCACATTCTTAACCTTATCTAACCCCCTAATTTATGCCCCCACAACCCAGTCTCTTAAAAACCCCTTTTACCCCAACCACATCCCAACCCGACCCCAAAACCTCCCTCATCATAGACTCCCTTAACTAATTTAACCCCCTACCTAAGTTCCCGTTAACCTATTCACGCAACCTCCCAACCCGTTTCTTACCCCAACCTAACCAACCACACCTTACCTAGCCACTCCTACCTAACCCACTTGCATCCTCCATTACCCCTACGTAATTACTATACCTTTCTTGCCTTGCAACTCAACCACCATCATCATTACAAATTATCACACATTAAGGTCTCACACTCACCGCCCTTGATTGCACGTTCGCCTGTTTTTATGGGCTCACTGCCTCTCTTCTTCCCTTATTCTTTTCACTGATCTACCATTGTGTTGTCTTGCTAGCTTCCTTCATGGTCTCTCTTTATGTACACAATTAGTCGCTTGGCATTCTTTCACACTAAGCTTCATGGTAGCCTTTTATGCTCAGGTCGCTGCTCTCTTGGAACTTGGTCGCATCTTCTCCACAAGCTTGGACATTCTTGGCTCCATGCTATCCCTTCTCTCCCTGTTTCTCTTTTGTGGCCGGTGCCCTCCTTGTCTAGTCTTTTATGGCTGTTCAAACTTCTTTCTAACTGCTGAGCTGCCCTTCATGACCACATTCTCAAGTGCTCTTCTTTGCCTTTTGCCTTTTGTCTTCTTTTGTGTCAACTCTTCCATTCCTCTACAAGCCTATAGCCTCCTTGCAATGGATGCCTTCTACTTTTTCATCTCTCTCATGATGCCTTATCCCTTCACACACACACACACACACACACACACACACACACTTCCTATTCATTTCCCCCTTTACATTTACCTTAACCCCTTTTTTCCCTTCCCCCCACCCCCCCCCCCTTTCCTCTTTTTTTAGTTTCTTCCCTTTTTATCTTTAATGTATCCCTTTAATGTCTCCCCTCAATTTCTTAAATTCACTATCCTTATCTCACCCCTCTTCCATTTTCCCTTTATTGGTTTCCTTTTTTATTCCCCTCATCTCCCTTTCCTTTTAAATTTTAAATAAACCTTTTTTCTTTTTTCTTCTAATTTTATTCAATTTTTTTCTCCCTAATTTTCCTTCTTTATCAATAAAACTCTCCCTTTTAAATAAACCTCATTGATACCATTGCTCTTAATGAGTATTACTCCATCATCCCCAGCCTCACCAATGACATAATCATCCTCAATTGTGCCTTCCCCCTCCACGTCCCTGCTGGCCTTGCCCCTCCCAACAACACCTTTCACTCCTTCATCAACCTTGACCTCCTCTCCGCTGAGGACACAGTCTCCTTTGAGACCCTCTCCTAGTCTCATTCCCAGTCTCCTCAACACATTAAAATGAAGGCCCCTTTACTTGACCACAAAATCTGGTGCCTCAATAATCTCAGCTTCCTTGCCCCTTTCACCAACCAGTCTCTTGCCTTCATTTGTAACCTCTCCTCCAAAGAGGTTGAGCAATGGCAAAATGATGCCTACCATGGTCATCAACATTTGAATTCCAATTATTTCCTCAACATTCCCTTCTTTCTTAAAACCGTTAATCATTCTAAGTGTGGTCTCACTAAGGAAATATTTTTTCGCTCCAAAGGATCCAACCGACAAGACTCTGGCTTCTCAAACAAAGATGACAATTACTATGTCAAAAACTGCTGGAACGTTTTTTGTCCTTACATCAAAT
The DNA here is from genome assembly GCF_047967505.1 of Dipteris shenzhenensis. Lineage (NCBI taxonomy): Eukaryota > Viridiplantae > Streptophyta > Polypodiopsida > Gleicheniales > Dipteridaceae > Dipteris > Dipteris shenzhenensis. Next base: position 53,620,458 of record NC_141617.1, read on the forward strand.
GTACTTGCCTTATCAAGAAGACCAATCTCTCCTACAAATCCTCCATTCTTTGGCTTAACCATGTCTTATGGTATATGCTAAATCACCTAGACATCTTTTTTCCTCTCGGCTCCCTTCAAGCTAAGTTCTTCGCCTTTCTCAATTGGACTTCTTAGTTACCAAAGTAAGTCATTTTCTCCCTTACCACCTTTTATCATTTCAGAGTCATACTTATTGAAACAGCCAAGTCTCCCGCACTCTCTATCGACTTTACCTTCCCCTCCTCCTTGCAAAACCTTCCCGAACCCTCTCTTTCTCTCAGCATTCTCTCCCTTCCCTCCTCTTCTAAAACCAACCTCTCTCTCAAATGCAGACAGAGTTCCCCTCACAAGTATACCCCCAAACTTTAGAAGACATCCCCTCTTGAGGTTAATCTTTCACAAGCTTCCCTAGTTAAAAATTCCCTACCGACGTCCTCCACTGCTTCAGTTCCCAAAGTAAAAGCACTTGATGATGATGATCTGCACTACTCCAACGACTAGGATAAACACTGATCTACTTCGGCTCTTTGATTTTGCAAATTGCCCCTTCTGATTTACCTGAGGTACGCACTACTACTCTTCTCAACAATGGTTTACTGCATTTACAATTGTCTCCTAATCAAAAGAATATGAAATACTTTCATGTTCTTTATGCTCACAAATTTTAACTAAAATCTCCCCCAAATCCCTTTACAGAAGTACTCTGCTTTTACATTACAATTCCCTTTTAGGCACTGTTCAAAATTTTGATACTTTTGCCTTTAGTTGGAAATATACACCTCCCCTTAGATCCCTTCTCTACAAGCCTAAACTTACCTTCTTAGCTGAAAACTTCACGTCTTCTTGTCTTTGCACGTCTCTCAAGAGATTTAAACCCTTTCTCAAATCCTTTGATAACAAACTTCATGTTTGTACCTCTGACCCCAACTTCTTTCATCATCCCTTCCTCTGCTCGCACATTCATTATGGCCTCAATCACATTCCTATCACACCCTTAGACCGACATCGCACTCTTCAAGGACTTATCCAAACCTTCCATGACGTCTGTCTCTCCCTAAACTTGGACCCTACTCCTCTATTAAAAAGCCTCTCCCATCTCTTTTGGAAAGAATTCCGTTCTTTTTTTCCCTCCTTAAAATCCAAAAGCTTCCTCTTGAAGACAAAACTCTTCTTGACGAAGTTAACTGGCTTCTTGGCCATGTTTTCATCACCGGTCTAGATAAAGCCTCCCAAACTCCCATCATTCTTTGTAATTTTTTAGTACATACCCTAACCCTTGAAAGATTAAACTCCCTTGAATTCCTACCCTCATCCAACCCCCCTTCCACTACTCTTTCATCCATTTCTATTACCCCTGACTCTCTCAATCTTCCTTTTATATTCAATTCTTTACCCTGTCTCATGTGTATCTATAAGGCACACAAACATAGCTTTCATTGGCTTACCAATGCCCATAACTGCATCTTCTCCTCATCTTCTCCTCATTTACTAATCTCTTAGCTTCAGGGCTCAAAGAGCTAAAAAATGTCATCGCCCTAGAGGGTGAAAAACAACATTCCACGTATAAAAATTTCCTCAATGTATCCACAAACATGCTTTGGGGCATCGATTCTAACTTACAGTTCCTCATCAATTTACCCCTTGAGATTCACTGCTTATATTCTACTGACATAGCAAACTGTTGTGAAGCTATTCCCACTTTGGCCCTTTCAACCTTATGGAATCCCTCACCTATATTTGTGAACTTCCTTCTAAAGTAGGTTACAAAGGCTTTTTTCTCAAATTTGGCAGTTTCCACCTCACAAAAAGGGATAATGTAAAATTTCTTTTTCACTGTGATACCTTTCTAAGCTACAACCACCTTCTTCTTGATTCATGTGTTATTCAGGCTGGCTCTGATTGCAGGACCCAATCTAAAGGTATCCCCATGGGCTTCTCTGGTTCACCTCTTTAGTGCCACGTTTATCTCACTTCCTTTGAATTCAAGTTCATAAAAAAATTCCACAGAATCAGAAAAATTAGTCACGACTACATTGCCTCGAACTCCTTTCCACGTCTTAAAATAAATTTACAAACACTTCTCTCCCTCGGGTAGACAGTAGGTCATCACACTCGGTGATGACCTACTGTCTCACCTTGTGTGATGTACTCTATTGGGGCAAATACGAGTACACGCACATGCACATAGGCACGCACGCATGCACACATGGACGTGTGCGTACACACACACACACACACACACTTCCCATTTGGGTCCCTTGTGATTTTTGAGTATGCATACTCATCCCCCTGGGGGACCTATGTAAAGTCTATGCGTGAGAACACTTTAGAGGAAGAATTTTGGGTACGTTCTTGGCATTGTCCCCCACAAAAAGAACTTGGACTTGTGATTGGGGGTTTAATCATGTTCAAAAACTTTTGGACCAGTACTTGGAGCTTAGGAGGTTTTCTATGTGTTAGCCTATGGGTCGGAAGCACCATACATCACCTTAGAGATCATGGTGTCCTTCGACTGATATTTGGGTGATGATGTGTATGCTTGAACATTGGATGCATTTATACTCAATGGGAGAATTTTGATTTTGGCAATGATCGGATATCTGCCATGAATTTGGATTATTGGCATGCACTTAGAAAAGGTTCTCTACATGTTTGACAACAAAAAGGGATTTTGCCTTGGAACAAAAATGGGTTGGATATATATGGTATATGCTTAGGCCCTATAGATTTATTATACCTTGGGGATCTTTATGGTTTCCTTGTATGGGGACTATGTATAAGACCTAATTGGTCTTTCTCTTGCCTCCTCTTTGGTATCGACCTCAAAAGATAAATAGTTTGAGACCACATCAACTATAGTTAATGAGATGGATGACCACACCTATATTGCTTGGACAATATATGGATGGCCACAGCTAGATAGTAATTGTCCTCATGGCTTGGAAAATATTTATTTTTCCACAATGAAAAGAAGGGTTTACTAACACTTGTACATTTTGATAAGTTGATGGTATATAAATAGAACACGGTACCCACCTTTTTTATAAAACACGGATAGTAGTGGGAAGTGTACTAAAGGGAGAAAAATTAATGACTAAAGATGGCTTAGGATCTTGTAAGATCTTTGGGGACTTTTTAGGGGAGAAAAGAAGAAGGGGTGGTATCCAAAGCACTCAAATTTTGTCAGCACAAGTGCAATCTTGGGACAACCATGAGAAATGTATAGAGGCACAATTTTGCCTCCAACTCCTCCTCCTATTCTCCTCCTTATTGGAATATATTATGGTATTAAAAGTACAATGAGCATGGGTTATATATCGGCCTTGGATACCATTGGACCACCACTTGGATCCAAGATATCCCTTGGACCACTGTTAGAGAGGACTAAGTACACCTGAATGTGGAGGGTGATAGAGTGGTACTTGGAGGTGGAAATAAAATAGCCACGTGACCACATATTGGGCTTAAGCAAAACATGATTGGAGTTAATTGCATTGAAAATTTTACTTATAGATGCATACTTCGAGGAGTTGTAGTTCAAGTACTCTGCTTGGAGAGTCCCTACACAGAGGTCAAGGGGGTGCGAAGTACTAAGAGCTGTGCACAGAGCTAGATAGGACATGGAGACCCAACAGTTCTCAAGCCGTGAAGGTCATTGGAATTTGGAGATAATTGTATTACAATTTCCTATGTCACGCACCAAGATTAGAGCATGGTGATCGTTTCCTTTGTCAAATCTCTCTTGTTGCTTTTCGGGATAATGTCCCTGTCTGTTGGCCAGCAATGATTGAGTAGCAGGATGGAGCAGGATAGCCCCATTCAAAAGCACTAATCAAAGAAGAGGCGTTCAACACAGGCGTCCACTCAAATGAATTCAGGTGTGTGTATGAAACAAGTTCAAGAAAAGTAGAGGCATATGCTTAGTAGGAGAATATGAACGTCATAATGCTCCAACCTATAGGTCTGGGGATTGTTTCACACACTATTTACTCGATAATGTTTGTCGCCTATGCTGGCTATACCTTCAGAAATGTATGGACCCTGGAGTCCTTGGGCTTGAAACAAACTCTCTGGAATGTAGTGACCTTGAGGAGGGAGTCCACTTTTTGGCTTTTTGTCTTCTTTGAGTGTCCCATGAGGACACAATGATGCCGATGACTGCAAATCTCTAGAACAATGGTGGGTTTACTGGCTTATGTTTCGCTCCACTATGCCTGGGTGAGGGATCCATAGTGCTATAACGTGTTAATGTTGGGAGCTTCTTCCAAGGTCATCCCAAGCTGCCCAAGCCTTCGTACTCAGAGTTTTCTTCACCCTTATATATGTTCTCCTAGTAGATCGACTAGAGCTTAAGATCCAATAGCTGCGAACAAGTTTGATGCGCAACTCTAGCTTGTTTTAGTTCTATGGAGGATCCACACCACACCACACCTAAGAGGGGTTTTGAAGCTCTTTACTGGTTTGAGAACTACAATGCAAACGCATCATTAGAGAATAATGCCGATACTCCTATAGATGAAGCATGCAATTCTAAAAGCGGTGCCACAAATCAACAATTAGAGTATCTTGCTATGAATAGAAAGCCCTCCAGCATCAAATTAGTGGTATACATTGTGCTTAGGGCTAGAAGCCAAATATTCGATGCTGCACAACATGTGCAAGAGTTTCCTTAAGTGTAGATATTCAGCTTGATACCCAGGAATCCTTGACCCGGCTCCTCTGTTCAACTCTTCATTCATGACTCCTCTGTTGCTTCAATCAGCTATGGCAATAAGACGAGGAAGTAATCCATCTCGATGTTGGCTTAGGAGCAAATAATCCATGGGCTGGTAACCAAGCTCATCTCGACATTGGCTCAGGAGCAAGTAATCCATGGGCTAGTAACACGAAAGTCCTTCTGTTTGGGCCGCTACATGAGGCATTCCCCGAGATGCGAACTCCTTCTGTTTGATCTAAGCCTATCTTCACTCTTTAAGTGAAGATTCTAGCCTCCCACCATTCCTGATTGTTTCATGTATTCTAAGTGCCGGAAAAGATAATCATTATGGCTGATCAAATTCTCTGCCATTTCCTCATATGATTGAGCTTATGCCTAGCATTTTCTAATACGATTGAGCTGTGCAAACAAAACATTGACTATGGCACATGAGTTGTTCGGTAGTTTGTGGTTTCCATTATGCTCATTAGCTGCTCATCGCTTATCTGTGATGGATTTTATTCAACCCCATAAGCCTTAGGGATGTCGAAAGTGAGATTTTATGTGGCAATATGTATTATTATATTCTTCAAAAGGGGCTGCAACCACTTAATCATGTAGAAGACATAGTTTGGACCCTTTCCACTAATACATAGTATACATTACCTATAAGTAGTTATGTAGATTAGTAGCTTATAATATAAGAGACCCATGTTATAGAAGTCAAACTCTGTGTTGTGACCATGTACTTTTGTTGGCTTTGGAAGATTGAACTTACTAGTTAGGAAAAAAACTTTCCATTGTCGGACTAACCTTTATTGTACCTTTGCGTAGATACTTTACAACCTTCTACTATACTATAAATGAAATTTGTAGGTTGTAGGGCTTAGGATGCAGTTAGAAGTTATCTGATACTTTAAATTTTACTAGGACTTTACTCTACTATTCATGGAAAAAGAGAAAAGAAAATGAGAGAATTTCCTTGAGAATAGTTATTGAATTTCTTATTAAGTGTGGATTATTTTAAGAACATTAAAGAAATATCTTCTGTTATTTATTAATGACCACATATAATGATGGACTGGGAGAGTAGATAGATCATATACGTGCAATTCTTGCATGGTGGAGTTCTTTACAATTCTAAGAATTATGGTGATACTTACAAGAGGCCTGATGAGAACCACTTGGGCAATATATTTAAACTATATTATATTGGAAATTTCTTCACATTCATGAGTATTATGTGGATAAACTACACAATCATTAATATGGACCTATGAGATGGCCTTGACTTAATAGATAGCCCTGACTTATTTGGTTTTCACCATATGGTGAGATTGTTTTAGCATTCTTTAATCTAAGGTGATAAACACTGTACCATTGGAACTTGGAATTTCTCTTTAAATTGAAACAAGGGAATTGCAAACATGAGGAGAAAGAGCAATGTCTTTGATGAATATTATTTGAGTATTTCTTTATGGTATTGTTTATAATAAATTTTCCTTTATGGTGAATGGATTAATGCTTTTATGTGCCACTTTTGCATTGGAAAGAGCATAAGTCAATGTACAAGTTCCAATGACCAGGCCCCGTCAATGGTTGTGTAGGCCAGTGGTGACTGTGGTGGCATTTGTTCTTTTTGGGTTTCCATGTCATGCACAAAATCCTCCTCAGATCTATTGCTCTAAACCACAAATGCATGTCCTCTATGCTATCCTCCTACCCATTGGCATCTTATCACAATATGTTATGCCTAGGATGCCATTGGTGTTTGAAGACATTTTCTGGCCCTATGTTCTAGATTATTCAAGTGAAAAATGGGATCATCTTGGATATATGTTGAGTCAAGATATATATTTTCTACCCTTTGATCTATATGCAGGTTTATATCCATCATTTTTTTGGGTTCTTGTGTGTAGGCCTAACATAATGCAACATCATGATTGGTTGAGATTTGGTCAAAAGACTTGGTTGGAATACCCAAATTTATGGTTTAATTGAGATTCCCACTTATTACTTGATTTCACTAACATTTTATATGCATTTCTTCATATCTTTAATTGCCCACCTCTGATTACTATTGAATAATAAAATGCCAAGATTTGATTATGCTAATCTAGATCGAGTGACATGGATAACAACTATGTGCTGGCATTGAAGCCTGTAGTCCCCCTCAATTTCTTAAATTCACTATCCTTATCTCACCCCTCTTCCATTTTCCCTTTATATTCCTTGGTTTCCTTTTTTATTTCCTTTTATTATTTCTTTTTTTAATTCCCCTCATCTCCCTTTCCTTTTAAAATTTTAAATAAACCTTTTTTCTTTTTTCATCTAATTTTCTTCAATTTTTTTCTCCCTAATTTTCCTTCTTTATTAATAAAACTCCCTTTTATTTCTTATTTAATTTTCCTTGGTTTTATCTACTCACTTTTTGATTTAATTTCCACCTAGTTAAAATCTCCTAAAGCTTTTCCTAAACAGCTTTAGTCTAAAATCCCTAAACTCAACTAAACTATCCATTAACTACCCCTCAAAAGACCTGACCTCTAGCGCTCCACTTCCCGAATCCTGACTCCCTATTTCCCAACACCTCCCTTCATTGACCTATGGAGTCCCTCCCCTATAAAAAACCTCCTCCTATCATCTAGCTCCTCCCACCTCATTCTCCATGCTTCCCTACTCCCTCACAATGTTGCTTACCTCCTCAGTCTCCGTGCTCCCCTACTCACTCATAACTATGCTTGCCTCTCACCTCCCATGCCCTTGATTGCCCCTGCTCCCTGCGTTGCACCAATTTGTACCCGGTCCCCGAGGGAACTCTGCACCTAAGCAGTCTGAGACTCCTCAAGGCTCACTCGTGGCCCACCATTTCACCATTTCACTCCAGGCTTCTAGAGTCCAGAGTCTCTAGAGTAGCGTGCCCTTTGCTATTCCACATGCTAGCCTTGACGGCTCACCTCGACTCCAGCACCCTTGACTGTAGTACCCCGCCCGTGGGCTCGCGGCTCACTGTGCACACTACTCTCTACTCACTCTCCCCTCTCTTTCTTTATGCAGTCCACAGACCTTTCTCCCTCACCATTTCTCCATTATCCCGCCCCCTTTCCCTTTCTCTTTTTCTTTTTCTTTTTAAATTCCCCCCTCCCCTTTTTTTATTATTTTCCCCGTCTTAATAACCCTTTCCCCCCCTTATTATTAACCCTTTTTATGTCCCTTCTTTAATTAAAAAAATGTTTCTCTTTAAAATTATAGTTTATACCTTTTAATTTCTTCTCCCCCCTTGTTGACCCCCCCCCCTTTTTTCCCCTTTTTTTTAAAAACTTTTTTTTATACTTTGTTTTACCTCTTCAAATTCTTTTGTATCTTGAACATTTGCATAAATCTCTTATTTCTTTTTATGCTTCTAACACTAATAGTAAATTTTATTTCTTCATAAAATTTATCACTTCCAATAACCTTATCACTTCTCTCCCTTCCCCCTCTTTTCCATTTTTTCATCTCCTAATTTTGCAAAACTTTTTAAATAAGTCATAACCTTCTTTACCCTCTTTATCCATATTACTTAATGTTCTTTAAAATGGTCTCTCCTAACTTTTTCTCTCTCCCTACCTTCTATTTCCTTATAATCCTTTAATTCTCTCCATTAAACTTAAATTCTCACCCCCTCTTTTTACAATACTTATGTCTATTTTTTCATTACCTCCCCACTTCATACCCCCATAATTCTCTTAACCTACTTCTACAACCTTGCACTCATACTTTTTTACAAACTAGCTTTGTAAGTCAGTGGTTAAGGGTTTATTTTTATTGTGACTTCGATAACAAGGGAGGGGTGTTTATGACACCTGTCTTCCCTAACTGGTTCTCACCATGTTTTTCTTGTTGGATGGTGGCAGGTAGGCAGACTCCCCCCTTCAATAAAAGTGATGTCGCCAACGACTTAACAAAGCTCTACTACTCACATTTCCTCTTTTAGAAAAAATTGTTCATCCTTTAGTGATGCTACTTCATTATTAAGTGGATGTTTTTTTCAAAGTTTATCTATTAAACATTTCTCATTCCTACTCTAAATTGTCTACTCTTCACTATGGAAAGGGGTGTTGTGAATGTCTTCTACAATCTCTCTCTCTCTCTCTCTCTCTCTCTCTCTCTCTCTCTCTCTACCCCTTCTTCCTTTTTTGTCTTCCTAACCCCAACCCCCTTTCCTCCTCCCCCCGTCCTCTATGTGATCTTCCACACTTCACTTAATTTTTCCCTTTTCTCTTATTTCCCTCACTTTTTATCTCCATTTCTCCTTATTTTTCTCGTAACTTTTCCCTTATTTTTTCTTTTCTTTTTCTTTTTCCTCTTTTCTAATTTTTATTTCCTCCATTAATCCTCTTCTACTTTTCAAAATTTCCCTCTTTTTCCCTTAATTCTTCAATCAAAAAAGTTTTCATTTTCTTTTGCCTCCTAAAATTCCTATGTACCTTCTTCTTTTCTTATTTCCTTTCTTAAATTTTTTCTTAGTTCCTTAATTTTCCTTGATTATTTTTTAATTTCCTTATTTTTTTAAAATAAGTTTTCCTTGTTTTCTAATTTTTCCTACTCTCTTTACTTTTCCCTATATTTTAATGTTCTTTACTTTTTATTTTCTTTAATTACTTCTTAATTTCCTTGTTTTTTCCTTTTTCCCTTCTTAAAAATTGTTCTTTACTAATTTTTCCTTTTAATTTTCTCTAATTTACTTCTTTATCTCCTTAAATTCTTTTCATGAATTTCTCTTTTATTTTCCTATTTCCCTTGATTATTCACTAATTTTTAGTACTCTCCCTAACCCATCCCTTATATCAAGTAAAGTTCTCTCCTCTTTTTACTATTTTCCCTATTTATTGTTCCATTTTTCCTATGTCTTTTTCTTTTTTTACCTTTAACTCCCCCCCCCCCCAACCCCAACTACCTCTCTCCCTCGTCCCTTAAACTCCTTTGACGGTTCGTCCTCGACTACTCCTCTTCCTCCCTGCTCCTCTATCCCCCTCAACTACCGGCCCTATTTAAGGCCTACCACATGCCTCTACAGACACCCTTCTGTTCCCACCTCCTCTCATATGTACCTACATAGCCTCCCTGTACTTCCCTACCTATGCTGGTCGAACGTTGCGGCTTCCCCGCTCGAGGTGCCCTCGATCCCCATTCCATCCTCTATTTGTTTACCGCAACCCACCACATCTGTTGTTTTCTCCTTGCTATTTGTGCTTGCTACAATTCCCCAGTCGTCCTCTCATATGGTCCAATCCCTTCGTGATGACTGTTGTTTCCCCTGATTTCTCTATCCCCATTCACATTGACCTCTGTCTTGTGCCTCATGCTCCCTCCTCTGAGTAATATCCCTCATCTATGTCACCACCTCATTCAAAGCCCTCGATGGACTCATAGGTTCCTTCCATTTAATAATGCCTATTCTTTCTTCTTCTTTATTAATTTAAAGAACCCCAACCCCCCCCTCCCCACACACACACACACACACACACACACACTCCCCCTCCCCCTGGCATTAGTAAAGAGCCTTTCAATAAAGGATTGATGGGTATATCAGTCTCGAGGGATAATTTAAAAGGCTCTATAGAGAAAGAAAAAACTAGAAAAAATAAGCATACGGATGAATCACCGTGCCGATGTTGACCTAGGTAGAGGAATGAGATATATTATAGGGCAACTAATTAAAAAAAAGGGGGTAACGAGAATAATATTAATATTGTTGTGGGATTATTGGTGATATCCCCCTAGAAAGTACGGCATGAAATATTGAGGCTTTTAATCCCCTAGGATAAAGGGTATGTAATCGCACTAGTGTAGAAGTAGGTTTACACAAGTATTATAGAGGGGCAGTTAACTCTTTTGATTCGACCACTATGGGACATAATAAGATGGGCATATATTAGGTTACGATATACAAATTGGAAAAAAGAGAGATGGATGTGGGGAAGAAGAATATGACGGATTAATATAAGAATTAATGAAGTATTGGGAAATACTTGGATATAATTGGACCCCAAAATCTCCACGTGGAATAAAGGAAGGAGACCCACTTGGTCTAGTGAGGGCACATGTATATATACACTTTTTAGTGATGGGAGGATAATATAGAAATTGGAGACCAAAAGTGGATGAACCATTCGAAACCCCTGGGGATATAGGGGACCATGGAAGACCCAGGGATATATATAGGGGATATCGTCCCAAACCTAACAGTTGAACCCATTACATAAACCATCCCCTTAATAAATGTTGGATAAAGGAGCCCCCTATCCATGTCCAATAAAATATAGCAGCCGTCACCGTACTGGGGGAGAGTGAAGTAATATTACAGTGCATTGCAATTTGCAAGGACATGGCGTGGGTGCGTGCGAAGTTGAATCCCTTAGAAGTACAGACCAGGTCTTAAGCCCAGAGCTAGGGAATACCCTAAGGAAATGTCCAAAGGGTTTTATTGTCCTGGGAGGGAGTGCATGTAAGCCTAATGGTTCTCACATTGGCTCGTCCCCCGGTGAGCCTTGGATCCACTTGAAGCTCTTCAAAGGAGTCGCTGACCGGTGAAAGGACTTGACAAAACTTGAACCACGGCGTGCCAGAAACAACGCTGAATACGAGTGTCCAGACCTCCTCAGGAGAGTAATCTGAAGCATCATGGATATGGAGACAGGCCAGGTAAGGAGACGACGTATAGGAACGAAGTGCCTCTACTTACCGACACTCTGATATAGCTACATTCCTCCTTCCTTCCACAATTATGCATGGAGAAGAGCCCACTGCACCGTTGTGACAGGGGGTTGCGGAACGTCTCTATGGCGCGACCCCAAGCACCCTGTGGATACCAGGACTGCGAAATTCCCTGTTAGTACATTGCATGCAATGTTTGCCCATCCCACACTCCATTGCCAGTGTCGTTACTACAGGGAGGAAACTCATGGAGCTACTATGCGAAGAACTCCCCACAGCCAGTAGAGTGCGCTTCGGGCATGGTGATGCTCATCTCGCCTTATACACTTAATAGTAGCAAACTTGCTTGTCTCTTTTTTTCTCTAATTTACGCGAGGCTACAGGAGAGTATCTTGCCACGATGACCCCGAGTCGGTAGTCGTTGGAAAAAATCGACGGACCCTGGAGCGGTCACCTAGCTATACCTTACCTGCACTAGATTACTGCCATTGCGCTGTCTGTATGAAGTCATACTAGGTTGAACATCACGAACGAGGAAGTGAGCCAGTTATAGTTCATGCGGATGAGCATTTCATTTACTTCCCACGGTACTCCACGGTGAACATAGCTCTTGGGAAAGGGTGTGATGAGTCTCCTCTGGTGCATTCCTCTCTCGGGTCATGGATGGACTGTATGATTTCAAGATATGGGAATGTAGTGATTCATGTTGGTGAACCAAATATTGATCCTTGCAAACACAGAGAGCTTCAATTTTGCTAGCCTCTGACTACTACGGCATTCCATTATAATAACCACTATTAGACAATGTTAAGCTCCTAGCTGCACATACACAATACCAATAGGTACCAAAGGACTTGCAAGGTCAAAATTTTGAACCTAGGAGATACCTGACGACATGGATTTGATACTATGCATGCACGGCCCCTAGTTTATATACACTACATAAAGTAAGGAAAGGGCACGTAAGAGTATAGGAAGGTGGGATCAATGGGCTCATAAGGGATGTCCTGAGCGATTGCATGAAAGTTGGGAGTGGTCACAACTAGTTAAGTTATGCCCCAAAAGGGCGAGTAAGGAATTGAGAGGTCCGGCGGGTCCTGGTCCAAGGGCGATCACAGTGGACGAGCATTGTGGTGACACCCCAAGTCAAGTAACATTCGTAGATAGGCCTTCATCATGCTGAGTACAGAGATAGTAGCTTGCTAATGAGTCATAGCGCGTGACTGAGAAAACAATACACTATTCTGGTTTGACCCTTATACATATAAAATAAGGAGAAACTCAGAAAGTTCGATGCTAGGATGGTTAGAGATGCATATTGGAAGGGATGTTTCTTTTGATTAGTTTATTGAAGGATGAGTAGGGGCTTGTATATTTCAATAATAGAAGGAGTCACCAAAGGTGGGGGCACTGCATTAACAAAAGGTTGGAACTAATGGAGGAATTTGCTTTACTACCCTAACCCATAGTTGTTGTTTAGAGTTTATGAGCAAGTTCACAGCTTGTTTTACCCATGTATGGCAAGTATAAAAGGTGGAATTGCTAACCTTGGAATTGGTAATACTTTAACCATTTTTGTATGCAGGGAAGCGGTGATTACATGATCCATGAGGCATGCAATATGTATGCCTTGGTTGGAATATGGTGTTAGTAAGCTAGTAGATAGGCTAATCTTTTAGCAGCATGGGGAAGCAATATTAATTACTTGGTACCTAAGAAACAAATTTACACTTTGTTCACATGACACACTAGAGATAAGAAATGTGCTAGTTTTTCTTATACTAAAATATATTGGTGGGATTACAACTTCCATTGTCTTTAATGTAGAATTATGGATATACTAAGTTAGAGGAATTATTAACAAAGAAAGCAGTGATGGAAGTTATATTCATTAGATAGTTCCTTTTACAGCACAAGATATGGTAGTTTTAATGAAATAAGGATTCTACAATGATTTTCCGCGTACCACGCTATGGACCATGCAAAGAGTTATAATGTGTGAAGCTTCATAAAGTTTTCGATACGACAAAGCGAAAAGGACAACGGTTGAGGTATCTATAGAGAGGTCGAAGCCTTGATCAAAATGCATGGCAACGTCATGAAAAATGAAGGTAGGAGGCACCCAACGTGTTGTTTACATCATTAAGTAGAGGAAGCAATGGTTGGAGGGGATCAACGGAGGTTCGCGACAAGGTACATAGAAGTCATGAGCCTTGTAAGTTGAATGAAGAAGGTAACAATGGCATAATCCTTGTGAGGCTCTAGCTATGTAGAAGTCGTGAGACAAGGCAGTAAGTAAGGGGAGAAGCCATCACACATTTAATTGTGCATAGCTAACTGCTACTTGTGAAAAGAGCAGGGACCAAAGGCTTGTTGGTCGATGAACAAAATAGCCATAAGTAAGAAAGAAAAGACGAGCCATTGGGCTAAGCGCAGCTCACAAAAGTTCAAAGCGACTAACGAATAACTAAGTGCAACAGTTAAAAGCACAGCTAACGGTCGAGAGAAGGGACAAAGCCAGAAAATAAAATGAAACTTCGAAGTACCAGCCTCCCGTGGAGACCAGTAAAAGTAGCGCCATGCAAGCAAATATGACTATGGTTCTTGAGTATAAGCAATCGGGAAATCAACAGAGCACAAAGGAGAGATAGTGCATCGGAAAAAGGCTCCATTGAAGAACTAGCAAGACGAAAATCAAAAGGAGGAGATGGCAAGAAGGAAACCTGAGAGAAGATTGGCTAATACAAAAGCTTTGTAAGGGCGTATTATGAAAAGGGTGTACTTTGGAGAAGAAGCCAAGTGACAAGCAGGACTTTGGAGAAAATCAGTAGTATAAGTAAGCTATGAGAGATGAGCAACCAACCTTTTAACATAGTCAGGGCAATGGAGAAGAGCCAGGCGTTACCCGAAGGAAGCTTGCTATGATAAGTAAGACATGGGCAGTGAAGCAAGGGGTGGAAATGGAGGTTTAGTAGTTTAGGTTAAGCATGCACTCCTCTTTGGTGAGGTGGAACCCTTGTCCATTCTTTCTATCTCTCCAAGTACATTGCTTTTTGTTTAGGTGTAAGCGAATGTATTTAGATTCCATTTTCTCAAAAGCCCAACCAATGCTTTCTGTCATAACTGCCTTTAGTCCCCATCCCCCCTCCAAGGGGATATTCTCATAGCACTTCCCGATATCTGCTCGTGAATAAAGAATGGATTTTTCTTGGGAGGTTTAGTTTAACTTCATATGTGGAATTCACAATCCAAAACGCACTTAGTGCAATCCCCATACTATTCCATAATTCATTTTGGAGATCCTTTGCCATTCTCATTAACAGGGTCTAGGCAACCTTGTAGCATCAATGTCATTGTTTCTACTATCTCCAAAAATACACATGAGTGGGCATTCGTAATCCATCGAAATGATTAGTTGTGGGCCTTGTATGTGGCCATCAAGTATGGGAGTGATAGTGAATGTAGTGAGAAGTGTAGGTCAAAGTGGTTGATCTCATCGACCAATCGGTCGAGGATCGATGGGTTCGTAATCTTTATAAAATCTTTACTTCGCAACCTTTCCATTGATTTTTCATAAATAAATGCTTTGCAAATAAAGGCTAGTGTGTTGGTCGATTTGTTCATACACATTATTAGCAAACAACTTGTCAGGTGCTCAATTTCTAATCTCATCTCTGTCAACTCCATACAGGAAGGTGTCTTTTTGAATCAGGTTATTCTTTTTTTTGTAATATTCCATAACTTGTCCCAACAAAACTCCAAAAAGAATGGTTCCATTATATGAAATTGTATGCCTATGTCAATCCCTAATGTTTCTATTCTTTGCCATGCATCATGTAGAGACCGCATGGACCCATTAATGCTATAATTTTCTTTTACTATATGTCCTAATACTTTTTGGATTTCTGTTTTCAGCATTTCATTTTTTACAATGCTCATATCTAGGGTTACCACATGGCTCCATTCCTCATGTATAAACATGGCAAGTTCTTTGTTTCTACACTTGCAAATATTATCCATACAGTCCCTAAACGTTTTTTTAGGTCTACAAAGGATGGCTGATAATGGTTTCTTGAAGGACCATCCAAAAGATACTTCATCAATTAATTTACATCCTAGAACACAATTCCATTCTTCAAAAAATTCCTTGAGGAATGCTTTTATGGAAAAAAACTCCATCATGGGGTTATCAAATAAGACATGAATGAATGTATTATGAGTACTCTTATTGCATTCCAATGTCATTCTTCCATGCGGCATCAAAGGTACAAATCTCTATGATCAAGCACATACCTATCAGTACTTATTCCTTCTCACTATATAATAAATGCCGAATTGGAAAATTATGACATGTCGTACTCATGCAAGAGACTGTTTTACTCCCTCTCAGAGCTTTATATTTTGTACGTGTGATTCTGGACTATCAAGATGGACCGAGCATTTTATGGATGGATGCCAATCGATAAACCTGCTGCCTTCCTAGCCTCTTTGTGGGTAAGGGGTGTTACGGATGTGTCCTCTAGTCATGCTTGTACATCCAGCAAACCTTGCTTTTTGGGTTGAGCTTCCCATGATCTGAGCATCGATTCTCCATATGAAACAATGCCAAGGGATGGTTGTGGTAATAGTGGGGCTTGTGGATTCTTCTCCAAGTTTTTGACTGCTCTCAAGACCAATTCCCTCATATAATAAAAACTGAGTGATGCTTTGCAAAACAAGCTAAAATTGGGGCCAGTTATTTCCTATTTCACAAGCTTTTTTCGAGATATAGTAGAAAAGGTTCCTTCATTTATTCATATGTTTCTCTCAGCCACTTACATTCAAGGCTAATGCCATGATGCTATATTGACTCTTGCAACTATTCCAAAAAGGTTTTCATTTTTCAAACAGTCTAATAACTCCATACAAAAATTGTTAACATTAACCCATCCATTTCCAAATTCTAGGGGTTAACCTAGCAGTGTTTGGATTCCTGCATTTAACATTCCATCAACCATCCAAGCTTTCCACGTGGCTTTGAATGTAGTTCTTGAGTCACCTCAGATCTTTCACTAGTCAAAAAATTGTCAAGCAAGTGCTTCTATAATAGGCTTAAAATGTTACTATTCCATCATGGTAAACTTAACCAAACTTCCATTAAGATGGTTTATAGTATTAGTAAATCAAAAAGGGTAATGTAGTTTTCCCATCAGAATATTCTAGCTATGGGTTCTGCCTTCTTCCTCCATATTTTGACATCTGAGCTCCTTCATAGGTGTCTTCTAAAAACTGTGCAGAGAACTATAGGGACTCACCTGCCATCATCCAAACAAACATAGTTAGCTTAATTTGGGAAGGCAAGCTTCAATGCCCCTATACAGTTGTTATCCATGTCACTCCACACTAGTAATCAAATATCAACACTGATGAGCTCTCATTTTAACAAATATAATATGCTAATGAAATTCCAAACTTATTAACTATTAGAATGGGCAATAAGCTCCCAATAACCAATAAGGGGTTGGTGCCCATTCGTATAATTGTCTATGTTAACTAGTCTTGATTCTTCTTTTTCATTGAAGTCATGTGTTGAAGTGTGGTTTTACTTGTTGTAGACACGTGTCCTTTTATAAAACCATTATCTTTAAGGTTTAAGTTCTCTTCCCTTTTAATGTTCTTTTGTGTAGTCAACTGTAGGTTTGATGGTATTTTTTGCTTATTTTCCTACTTTTAAAGCATTAAAGTCCCTTAGTAGTTGGAAAATTTTTCCATGTTTTCATTATTGTAGCAATTTTTAATGTGGGGATAGCTAGGGGTGGCCTTGGACTTTACCCCTTGGCATTGTGTTTTCCTTTTCACCTTCATTGTTTACTTGTGGTTAGTTAACCTCTATATTGTTTAATTTCCCTCTCCTTCTTAAAGTTTTAGACACAGTCATTTTTTCTTAAATTTAATTCTACTAGTGCTTTTTCTATAGTTGTTCCCTTCATTTAAACACACACACACACACACACACATACACACACACTTTTTCAGTACTTTACAAACAAACACTCACATCGGTCCCCACACCCCTGCCCTCACTCCCTACTTATGAATTACACAAAATGAACCCCCCACCTGAAAGCTTCTTTTTAATACATTAACCTTTAAAAATCTCTTAGATTGTTTTTGATAAGTAACCCCCCCTTCCTTTTTACACTTTCTTTGCTACCCTCCCTAACTTGGTTCTTCCCCCTTTTAAACTCTGCCCTAACCAATCCCTAGTCATGACATAATTCTTTATTAAGCATTGATTTGTCATTTTTAATTTAACATCTTTAAAAAAGAATTCTTCTTCTTAATAACCCTTGTTATGTCTTCCCCCCTCCCACCTAGCTACACCCTCTAATTTTAATATAATTATTAGCAGGATATATATATATATATATATATACATACTTATAACATGAGACAAGCATCCCTTTGATGTCCCCCTCCCTATTTATAATGCTACCTTAACCCACACCTCAATCCTAAACCCCCTACTCCCACTAACTAGTCCCTAACCTTGACTGCCTTCGAACCACGCCCTAAACCCCTAATTATGCTAATCCACTATTCACTTATTCACTCCCTTTCTAGTACTAGACCCTTATTTTCTCCCTACCCTTATTAGAACTTTCTTCCTGTGGGCTTCTTCCCTCGTGACCTCTCAACAAGCTCAAGTACTCATGGGTATCATGACTCTTTTACTTTGGATCCTTCATGCTCCAAGCTTTCATAAAAAGCCCATACCTTGCTCTTCATTAGCAAGTATTGCTCCTACTATTTGGTTGGCTAACTTGATTGCAAAGCACTTACGAGTACCAGTTCCACAACTACATCGACTTACAAACTTGGGCTCGCTTCTCACTTGGTCTTACCCATGTTTGGCCACTCTTCCTATTGTGCAATTTCTCTTCTACCCCCCATTTATTAGCTTCCCTTATAAAATTCTTTTTAATTTTATGTTTTGCACTTAGAAATTCCCTAAGCCTACTAACATAAACTAGTAAATCCCTTAAACCTCTTTTGCTTAACCTAAACTACTAAACCTCCATTTTCACTCCTTGCTTCACCGCCCACGTCTTCCTTATTATGGCAAGCTTCCTTCGAGTAATGCCTAGCTCCTGTTCGTTGCCTTGACTACATTAAAAGGTTGGTTGCTTGTCTCTCATAGCTTACTTATACTACTGCTTTTCTCCAAAGTCCCGCTTGATGCTTGGCTTCTTCTCCAAAGTATGCCCGTTTGATAACATGCCCTTGCAAAGCTTTTGTATTAGCCGATCTTCTCTCAAGTTTCCTTCTTGCCATCTCCTTTTGCTTTTCGTCTTGCCAGCTCTTCAGTGGAGCCTTTTTTCCACCCATTATCTCTCCATAGTGCCTTGTTGATTTCCTGATTGCTTATAGTCAAGAACCGTAGTCATATTTTCCTGCATGGCACTACTTTTACTGGTCTCCACTGGAGGCTGGTACTTCGAAGTTTCATTTATTTTCTGGCTTTATCCCTTTTGGAAATAGGGACTTTACACGAATGTGATAGATAGTAGCTACCCATATTGAGCTCCACCCTGGGACTTGAGCCTCCTTTGTCATTCTGGTGTCTCTGAGAAGTGCCTACCTCTAGGAATGAAAGAGGAATACATCTAGCAACAAGAAGGATGAAAAGGATGCTCTGTTGGATACATTGTTGGTCAGATAAGAATCTTGTCTAGGATGTTTTAAAGTTTGTTTTGCTCTAGCCTATCTGTTGTCAAAAGGTTGTATCTTTTTCTTTCTCTGAGTTTGTTGTCCTTGCAAAAAAACATTTACCATCCTTGCAAAAAAAACATTTACTGTCCTTGCAAAAAAACAAACATGGACACTATGCCTAACCTTCTAGGGTTCATATCGGAGGAGAACAAACATGTATTTCCAAGAGCGATGGGAATGTTTATGGATGGAGGTACCTATTTTAAGTTTTGTGTCCTTAATGCGTTGCCTGATTTGATCATGAGCTCACTGTCATTACATTGTATGATTTGGAACATAAGAAAATTCAAGCAACCTTGCTCTATGGGAGAATGACCTTCAATCACATGCCATCATTAGGTAGTATGAGGCCCAAAAAAAAGAGAGAACAATGAGAACAAAAGAAACGCATGAGAGAGGATAATTTGATAGAGATAGAGGAATTTATAAAGCAACAAATTGTCCTTGAAATGGTTAAGTTTTTCAATGAAAAATCCCAAAGCATGGAGAAACAACCGAAGTATGAAATCTTCAATTGAATTCAACAACACCCTGCAATGATAGGATTATGAGATTGAATAGCTAGAGAGGAGGTAGATGTGCAAGTAGCACTAATTGCCAATTTGTGCAACACACTGGCTATCTTAAAGTAGCTTGCAAACAAAGAAGAGTTGTTCCTAAAGAAATGTACATTGACCATGCTAATGAAATCTACTAAAGATGTGCCCATTGCTAAGGTCGCAAAAGGGTTTTGCAAGTTTCCAAGCGTTCCTTGTACAAGGCAAGATTTCATGTGGAAGCCCAAATGGATGATGGTAGTCACTCTCATTGGCGGATTATTGGAAGCATCAACATAGCGATACAATAAAGGATGACATGACAGGACTTATTTACTATTCTTGGGAATCTGAGCCATGTGTTTCCCTCAATAAGAAGAATGTTTGTAGAAAGAGATTGGGGAATAAAAGTTACATCAAGCACCCAGCCCATCTACTTGATGAGAGGTAGTTATGTTGTCTAAGCACTAGTTCAAGGTGCTATCTACTATATGAAATCATTTGGTTACCTAGGAACACATATTACCTAATGTTAGTATGCTAATTAGCACTTGTTCTATCATTGTTAGTAGTCACTTTTAATGATAGTTAGCATTTAGTTTTAATGATGATAGTAAGCACGTGACCCCACTTTAAAGGCTAAATTGGGCCCCATTTAGGTAGCTACTACTAATCCTACTGTATCCTAATGTTACCATGTGAAAGCCAGTAAATAGACAGTGCTCTAAGAAAGATATCTACAATGGTATATTTTCATCCAAAACTAGACACAATACAAAAGAGATGCAGATTCCCACCAAACTGAGGTCCTTTGATCTTACCAAAAGCTCTCCTACTATATGCTTGGCACCTATAGATCCTTGACCTCACATGCTCCTCCTGGGCTTATGTAGACTCTTCGTCCAATGATCTCTCCACCTTACTGCCCGAGTAGTCAACCTAGGTGGGTAGCACTTCCAAGCTTAGTTTGCCAACAGCTCCTCTGTCCCTCCTCCACCTCCTAGATGTAGGCCCAAGAAAGTCTTTTGCTACTCCTATCTTCTCACTGAAGGTTGTTCTAGATGATGCTAATGGAGGCCCCAAAGGCCCCCTTTTATAGGGCTCCAAGCCCCTCCAAGAAAACTAACCAGTCTACCCCAAATGGGTCGATTGGACTGAGCTACTAGCTGACTGGGGGCCCTTCCCTTGCTGGTCTATAAACACCCTGTGGAGGCACACATTTTGAGGGCTGGCTAGCCCAGCCTAGCCACATGATAGGTTGCCACTGGCCTAGGCCTATCCAACTTAGACCACCCTTCTCTAAGGCCATTTCCAGCACCATAACATGCCCAAAACTGTTGTGATTCTTCCTCTTGCTTGCTGTTGTAGGTCCGCACTCTATCATGCCTCTTGTAGGCCCTAGAACCCGGCCTTGGATCCCCTTTAGATACGTCCATAGAGCCTGCTGTACATGCCTATACACTTGCTGATATTAGTGCTGATGCAACCCTTTGTGCCTCTATACCCTGTGTAGTTTTGCTGCCTCAGATCTGGCCTTGTGCTAGCCACATGAAAACCTATTTGCTATCCATGTGGCAGCCCCCAAACCATTTTTTTTTCTCTATGGTCCAACCCCCCTCCCTCAATTTGGGGCTCACAAATGGGGAGGTGACCTCTACAATCCCAACACTTCCTCTCACTAACACATCTTGGCATCATGCCATTCTGTCGATGTTTGCCTTTTCCAGGCTTACCCTCACCCTTGCCTTGCTCTTGTCCTAAGCTATTAGGGCTGTATCATCTGTTCCATCTCATATTTCTTTTCTAGAGCTTCTTCTTGTGGCAGCAACAATGGGACTAGCTCTTTGAACGTCAATGGCATTGCCCTCTACCATGCAATCATTGTTTCATCAAAACACATATCTAGGTGTTTTTTTCATTAAGTTTACACATTTATATGACAAGTCCTCAAAACAAACGTATCCCCATTGCACTTTACCATCACCCCTTTTGTAATTTCCATTTCTTAATTACTTACCATGGTTTTTTATCTACCACCCCTTTGTGGAACTTAAAAAATGTCAATGTGGTTGGAGATCATGTATTTACCACTCCTTTTGGAACATTGTTTCGAACACCAAAATCCTCTTTGGATGTAAGTTGATTACATAATTTCCAAAGTTGAAACAGGTGTATGTTGAAAGTTGAAGAGGAAAAACCTACATAGCATGCCCTTGTAGTTTAGTTGGATCCATTTGACCTATTGTGTTCAAAACATGAGGCGGCCCCTTGTTCCACCTTTTACTAGAAGAACTTATGGTTATATTGGTCATCATTTAAGTGAAAAGACAAGTGCACACCTTGGAGTTGCTTGTGATTGAGCATGAGTCCATTGTATTTTGTTAAGGCTACCTTGAGTAGCCAAGCTATCTCCATATTCTAGATGCTAGAGAAGATGCCCATGGGTTGCTTGTTGGGTTAGGGAAGGTTGTTGGCCTCGTTGTCAGTAGAAAGATGCTACACAGTTAAGAAATGTTTTATTATCAAAGTAGGTAGGTAGTAGACACACAAATTTTCCAATTGCTTGAGGTCCGAGATTGTTCAGGTTTTGATTCACGATCCCCCACATGCTTGGTAATCTTTATGTGCTTACTTTTTTTATAAAAAAATATTCATAAGTTGCCTTTTTTCATTTGCATAGTCGTGAGTCTATTAAGACAAGCTTTTAGTTGCTCATACATATGAATGACCCAGGCAAGAGAAATTACAGTATTACAATTGATGAAGACCTCTTGTAGTTTCTTTCATTAATTAGTTTTGTCGATGATGGGACATTGGACATGATGCCAGCCGTCCTAATATTAGGGGGCCATAAGGTTGTTATGATGCATAAAGGTGGGTTGTTGCATTGTAAGAAAAACAATTCCAGAATTAATATGAATTAGTGGTAAAATAATGTGGTGTTTGGTAGCACACACTTTTTGGAAATCATAACACAAAGTAGAGAGAGATGGAGAGGGAGATTGAAGCTATCTAGGGAGTTTGGAACGGTTAAAAGTATTCGTGGGAAAAAAATGGTGGGTTTTGCAATATGAAAATTGTGCTTTGTCATGTTAGAGCTATATTGGCTACACATACACACACACACAAGTAGAGAGAGAGAGAGAGAGAGAGAGAGAGAGAGATTAACGTCTTCACGAGACCTTGCGAGCCTATGAGAGAAGGTACAATAAAAAAGGTTAACTCATGTAGGCCGAAGAAAAGGGCTCGCTAAGGCCCTCGCTGAATGCGATGCTAATAATCTCCAAAAAACTCAAACACTCAAAACTAGTGCTCAAAACACATGTCCAATTATCATGGTGGCTCTCCTATGAGCAATGAAGATATCTTGTATCTGTATTTTCTAAGAGACATCTCACTATGGTGTGGGGGTGTGGTGTCCATGATCTTTGCATCTAATGGGCCATGTCGAGAGCAACACTAAGCTCCGACGATCCCCTTTGAGGAGGGTTGAGATAGGGTGAACTTCCATCATGCATGCTCTGGTCACCCTCTATGTTGTGCATGGTCTATGTGCTGCTCCATGCCATCTCTTCTTGCTATTCATGATAATCCACTCTGTCCTCATGTCAGCTACCTCCTTCTCAAATGTGTAGAAGTCCATGACATCTTGCTGTGGGCTGTCTATCCCAATCCCACAGGAAGTCCGTGACATCTCACTGTGGTCTGTCTATCCTAGTCTCTTGTAGTGCTAACATCTCTTGCTACTGCGGTGCTAACATCTCGAGGCATTGGCTTTTTGCTTTATTTGACTGCTCTATCAAAATTGATTGCTTAAATGACGGAGTGTTCCTAGTAGTACAACCAACAAACATCTGACTACTTTGTTATTGCTTTGACCTTGTGATTCTGCTTTGCATCTGGTTTGTGTCTTCTTTGCATGTGGTTTGGGGTTGCATTGCATGTGCTTTGGGACTGCTTTGCATGTGCTTAGGAATAGCTTCACATGTGCATTGTGACTACATTGTTCATCAATGGTTGCTTTGACTACTTTATTACTACCTTTTACCTTAGGTAAAGACCAATGTAGACCTTATCATGAAAGTTGATCAGCCAGGAGAGTTGTCTAAAGCTGAACCCTATTGAAAGACAGAGTGGTAATGCCTCAAGACTCATAATAGACTTGGGGATACACATGAAATGCTCCTCTATCTCCAACTCCTCCAGTGTGCATAATCTACAAATCTGTTTTTCTCTAGGTGTGGTTGCAGCTCTCCTTGCCTCGATATTTAGTTGATGGGATGAGACCTGCATTTGTCCAATGGCAATACTTAATGCATGTGAAACTCCTTTTTCCTCTAGGTATTGGCATCTAATGTTCACTCCATCCTCTAATACTCTCAAAAAATGGTCGCGGTACAACTGGATCTTGGTGGGGAGCTCTTGGTCTTTCCCCCAAGTTCAATTTAATCATATGATATGGTAAATCTCATCTTCTAGGATCAGTGGGTCTGGTGCATCTAAGCTATACTAAAAGGGGGGAGCATGTCCATCCAAATATTATGATTATCAAATGTTCTGGGTACCTGTGTATACCATGCCATGCTAAACCCACTATCTGCTAGTCTCTTGGATGACTCTAGTGCCAAACTTGGTAATCTCCACCTAGTCAAAGTCTGAACCCTATGAAGAAATGTCTCAGTGTGGAAGATAGCATCAATCTAAAGTGGCATGATAGTGAACCCTACTGCACAATCTGATGAGGACCTGAATCTTACTCTGAATCTTCGAGATCCCATAGTCACATGTAATCTCTCTCAAATCTCCTCCATGCTGAGAGATCACTCTCCCTAAAGGGGGTTGCATACTATGGATGTGGGACTCACTAGTGTATCAAAGAGATATCCCTTCGTGAAAAGATCTTGAAAGTGTGCCTAGAAGCTCTAACAATATCTATATCATCAAGACAACTAGCATTGATTTCTCATTGCCCAAGCTGTCAATGAAGACCGTGATCTCATCAAAGCCCAATGAGGGTTGGTGAGAGGGGGTATCCTTGCTTCATTCCAATTGTGCTCTCTATCAAGTCTGACAAACCTCCTAGGGTGCTTAGACATTTGTTGTCCTTTATCTTGTTTTATGTAGTCTTGTCAAATCATTTTAATGTAGAAATTTCTCCCCTTGTCAATGCTTGTTAAATGGTTACATGCTAATGATGACAATGCCACCATTTTGGAGTGTTCATTTTATTCTCCCATAGCATAGGATAAAGTGTTCCGCCTAGTTCTCTAATCAGTAGTGTTGTGATAATGATCCTATGAGATGGGACTCTACAAAGCGCAATTGTGGGCATGATTCTGGCACTGGGGTTAGGAGGACTTTTTTTGCAAGTGAGAGATATTTTCCTTTGCAAGGAACTTCCTTAAATGGGCTTCAAAGAGCTTCTAGAGTTTTGAGCTTTGGTGACAATAGCCACGGTCCTCTAGGTCAAAAGCAAGGCTATCCTTGAGATGCTTAAGAGCTCATTACAATGCATGGAATTACCACTCCTTGGTAGTTATCAAACCTAGGGAGCTTTGTGCATGGCACATGAGGTCACCAAAGAGGAACATAGCCCATATGAGATGATACATGATGATATCATGGAGTTCCCTAGACAAAGGGAGACCCTCCTTCTTTGCGACTTCAATGAATGTACCAGGGACAAAAAGTTGGCCTACTGACTTTAGATCAAACACCAAAGATGGACCCTATAGAGCTTGGGATAGTGAGGCACTCAGAGGGTACACCACATGTGACAGGCTATGGATGACACTTATTAGAAATGGGAGCAGTGCATACTCGTGATCATCTATTAACGATCTCTAGAGATGGCCAGTACCTAGAGGGATTACTTGTTTCCCCCACATGGTGGGGGGACAAGCACAAGGGACTACCTAATGGGCTCCCCAATCTTTGTATCACGTGTACATGATCTCACCACCCTCAATGTTTTGATTGTCATGCCAGCTACTACAAGACAAGACTCTCATGCCCCCAACCTTGTCCCCTACCTAACCTTTAGCGTTTTGATTGGCAGTGACCACTCCTACCTAACCTTCAGTGATTTGATTGTCATGCCAACTGTAGGACAAGACTCTCCTACCCCCAATATTGTCCAAACACATTTTGACCAACTCTGGAAGCAACATATTTAAGCCCCTTGTCTCATGGGCTATCGACCTCCCTTAGAGATGATGCATATGTTACCCATGTCTCAAACACTCTTGTGTCTTAGTGGTTCAGAATGCCACTGCGAGATCATTCCCTATGACCCCATCCCCAATCCCCCATCCTGAAAAGATGCCCAAGAACCCATGATTTGATAATGAGTGCCAAGAGATAAGACCTCACCTCTTCCATGGGCAAGCTCTAGGGCTCCTGACAGCACTCAAAGGCACAATGGATCTCGCATCGCTTGACACGTCTCATCCCCATGGGCTTCTCTTGTTCACCTCTTTGGTGCCACCTTTATCTCACTTCCTTCAAATTCAAATTTATTAAGAAATTAGCACGTCTTGGCCTTTCCCACTTTCTCCCTATCTTTCTCCTTACCTTTAGGTATGTCGGCGACATCCTCTTCATCAACAACCCCCTCATTACTAATTTCCTCGACCCCGCCAAACCTCTCAATGAGGATGACCCCCTTACCATCTACCCACTTCACATCATCTCCCTTAAATGTAGCCTAACCTCCTCCTTTACCAACACTAACCAAAATCTCATAGGACTCTCCTGCACCTCTTTAAACACTCAAATCTCTCCTTTACCCCCTTTTCTAGGAGATTTTTCTTCTACTTTTGTCTAGAAGAAAAAACTCCTCAATTTTCCCACCATCTCCCTTATTTGCTGCAATAGCAACTGACCTTTTTCCTCCTCATACAAAGTTTTCCTAACCTTCATTTTCCCTATCCTTTACTCATGTTCTGGTGAATTTGATGCCTTTTTTCATATCTCATTACTTATTGACATTTGTAAAGACGACGACTTTCTCCCCCATAGAATCAGTAAAATCATTCATAACTACATTGCCTCAAACTCCTTTCCACATCTTAAACTAAACTTACACACACTTCTTTCCCTTTTCGGGTAGATAGTAGGCCATCACACTCAGTGATGACCTACTGTCTCACCTTGTGTGATGTACTCTACTAGGGCAAAGGCGGGGTACACACACAGACACACACTTCCTATTCATTCCCCCCTTCACATTTTCTGTACATTTTTTCCTTCCCCCCCCCTCTTTTACATTCAAGTTCTTTCTCCCTTCACATTCATTCTTCCCACCTTTTTTTCCCCTTTGATATTAAATTTCCTTCCTTTTAATATCCTCATTTAAAATTCCTTTCAAATTCCCCCCTTATTTTCTCCAATTTAACCTTTTATTTCTTCCTTTTATTTCCTATCCTTAATTCCTTTTAGTTTCTCTATTAAATTTCATCTACTTTTTCTTTTCTAAAAACTTCATGTTCTTTTCAAAATTCTCTTTAAACTTTATAATCTTTATTTTTAATTTAAAAAATTCTACCTAACTCAACCCTTACTCTACGACAGATTAGGTCTAGTTAGAAGCTATACTAATGCTTTTTCCTAATCAAAATTAGCCTAAATACACTCTTCTAAACTACCCTTTAATTCCCACGTGCGCTACGGTGGTAGCTCCTAGTTTCTAGCTTCACTCACCTTCTTTCTACCATCTCTCTCTTTCTACTTCATTTTTTTCTAGAAACTCACCTTGTAATTCGCCCCTTCTCTGTCTATATTTATTTGTCCCCCCCCCCCTTTTTTTTGTATTTATATCCATTTATTCATTGTTCCCTCCCCCTTCTCTCTATATATGTACTTCCTTTTTTCCTTTTTCCCCCTCTCCACTTTCCTTCAAACTCACCTTCGAATTTGACCCTTCTCGATATATATGAATGTTCTTTCCTTCCCCTTCTCTTTAGAATTATCTCCCCTTACCTTTTTTTAAATTATAAAATTCTCTCTTAAATTTTTTAAATTACCCTCCTTCCTTTAAAATTTCCATGTTCAAAATAGTTCTCTTCATAACCTTTTTATACACATCTATGTGCTTATTATCTCTCTTACTAATCTTAGTGTGATTAAATGCTCACATTAGTCTCCTTTCTTTATTATTTCCCATTTTCCCTCCTAATAATTACTTTAATCAACTTTACACTCGCAAGTTCTCACAGCTTGATTAGTCAGAGGTTAAGTGTTAATTTTATTGTGATCCCGATAACAAGGGAGGGGTGTTTATAACACCTATCTTCCCAACTTAAGTTAAAGTTGGTTCTTACCATTTTTCTTATTGGATGGTGGTAGGTAGGCAGACTCCCCTCGTTAATAAAAGTGATGCTGCCAACGACTTATCAAAGCTCTACTACTCACATTTCCTCTTTTAGAAAATATTGTTCATCCTTTAATGATGCTACTTCATTTTTTGTGGATGTTTATTTCAAATTTTATCTATTAAACATTTCTCTTTCCTACTCCAAATTTGTCTACTTTTCACTATGGAAAGGGGTGTTGTGAATGTCTACTAAACACACACATACATATACCCATACACACAAATTCCCTTTCTTTGGTAGAATATGTACCCTTATATTAATTGTCCCCACACCCCTACCTTCACTCCTCACTTATATGGGTTACACAAAAATAATCCCCCCCATGTGAAAGCTTCTTATTAATACAAATAACCCTTAAAAATTTCTTAGACTGTTCATATTTTTGTTTATAATTATAAACATTTTATAATTATGTTTCTTAGACTATTTATAATTTTGAAATCCACACACAGGAAATTTTCCCCTTCCTCTTGTTGCATATGAGGGAATGGCTCTAATAGAAATATTTTTAATGATGATATTATTCCGCTATTCACTGCATTTTTTTTGCTCATGATATGTATATGTAATCATGGCAAGATTTTTTGTTTGATTTTTTCTCTATTCAATTTTTATGGTATATATTTTCCTTATTTCTTTTTAATATAATGATTAATTTTTGTTTAGGACTAAGCCTTGGATTATATATGTGTATATATATATAGAACCTTAATAATAAGACATGTTTATGGTTCTTATTTACACTCACACGCACATTTAAACATAGGAACTATACACACCCACACACACAACAGTGTCACAAACACACATGCTTTTCTCACCTAACACCTCACCTTCTAATATAGCCCCCTCTTTTTTTGTGGTTTATAGTCTTTATTAGAATCTTTTTATTTGTAATTCCCCCCTAGACTAATGAACCCCTATCCCAAGTTTGTTCACACACACACACACACACACACTTCCTATTCACTTTTTACCTTACAGTTACTTTACCTTTTTTCCCTCCCCCCCCTTATTTCTAATTTTTTTCTCTTACGTTTCATACTCCAATTTTTTCCTTTTCACTCCACTCCCTCACTACACCCCTCTAATTTTTTTCTAATTATTTCTCCCTAATTTTTGACTATATGTCCTTAAATAATATTTCCTAAAAAGTCTCCTAATTTTTTCTTTCCCCTAATTCTTTTTATTTTCCTAATTCGCTTTATTTTCCTAATTCTCCTATTTTTCCTCCAAAATTTTTTAGTTTGCTTAATTATTCTATTTCTCTCTATCCTAACCCTCCTAATTCCACCTAACCTTACATGCCCCCCCCTCTCTTAATTTCCCCTATTTTCTACCCTCACTTCTCTAATTACCTAATTTTCCCCTTACTTCTCTAATTAATCTAATTCTCCCTTAATTTCCCCTATTTCCTCCCCTTACTTCTCTATTCACCTGATTTCCCCCTTATTATTTGTTTTCCTAACTATCCCCTAATTTTCCTATTTACTTATTTCCCCCTTATTATGCTCTCTAAAGCCCTTCTAATTATCTCCCACCCGTGCACTCACCTTTAGGACAATAACTACATTCCATTCATTACCCACAACCCTCCTCGACCTTCATGTCCCTTGACTACCCACCTTTCCACAACTAGCTAAACTCCTACCCACCCGCTTTCACTTCCGCGGTCTCTTCACCTCCTCGACTCGCCAGACCCCGACTCCCCCAGCCCCGACTAGTAGCCCACCTATATATTACCCATTCCATGCTTACACTACTTACTCCATGCCAAACTCCCCTGCCCATACCTCCTTACGTACTGCCTCACTGCTATGGGCATTGCTCCCCACAGCGATTGTCGCGACTTGTGCCTATTGAGCCACTGACCCGCTGCCAAGAGCCTCTCTGCTACGTTAATTCTCTGCCTCTTCTGCCCACCACTTACACCGAGCTCTAAGCTCTCCCGATTTTCCCGCTGCTTCTACTCATTGCGCGATAGCCCCCAACTCCTCTGTCTCTACTTCTTTGCTCCGTCGAATCCACCCCTCCTGGTGTGGCCGACGACTACAACTGCTTCAAAATGCCGTCTCAGGGCCCTGTTGTACCTGTTTGACCAGAAGTACATATGTCGATCCGTGCAACACTCATCCTTCTTGACTCTCCTTGCTTGGACCTCACCTTACCTCAATGGACTCACAGGTCCTTTTCACTCTTAATTGCTCTCTCTTTTCCCTTTTTACGTGTTCTTTTCCTTAATTCTATATGTAACAACCCCCCTCTCCCCCCTCTCCTTTCTTTAAAAGTCTCTCATAGTTAATTAAACACAAAGAAATCCCCCTCAGTTTCTACTTTGTATATTCTCTTTTGTTTAATTAAAAACCCCCCTTGCTCTCTCTCTCCTTTCCCCTCCCCTCCTCTTTATTTCCTTATATAACTATGTATATTCCACTATGACATCTAAAGTTCCCCCTTTTTAAAATTTCCCCCTTCTAAATATTTGTATCTAAATTCCCCCTTTTATATACTGGTTTTAATGCTTTCTATTTATTTACTTGTAGCTATCCCTCCTTTCATTTTTTTAATCCCCCCTTCTATATAATCACACCTAGCTCTCCCTTCTTTCTTAATACCTTTCAAACCACCCCTATATCATTAAATTCCTGTTATGTAAACACTTTCTCTCTCTCCCCATCACTTACTTCAAATAAAAACTTTTTTACAAAGGACCATTATCTTTGCTACTTATGCTTGATTAGTGTATGGCAAAAGCATCTATTTTTATTGTGACTCCAATAATAAGGGAGGGGTGTTGATGACACCTGTCTTCCCAATCAAAGTCAAAATTGGTTCTCACTATTTTTGCTTGTTGGATAGTTGCAGGTAGGCAGATTCCCCTCTTCAATAAAAGTGTTTCTGCCAACAACTTTTCAAAGCATTACTACTCGCTTTATCTCCTTTGGAAATAAAAAATTGTTCTTCCTTTAATGATGTCTTTTTTTTTTTGTGGATATTTATTGCAAAGTACTTCTACTAAAACATATCTCTTTTTTC
Organism: Dipteris shenzhenensis; assembly: GCF_047967505.1. Lineage (NCBI taxonomy): Eukaryota > Viridiplantae > Streptophyta > Polypodiopsida > Gleicheniales > Dipteridaceae > Dipteris > Dipteris shenzhenensis. The sequence continues at coordinate 53,651,572 of NC_141617.1, forward strand.
ACTCTCCATTTGTCTACTTTTCATTATGAAAGGGGTGTTGTTAATGTCTACTACTACTACTACACACACACAAATTGCATGATGTTCCAACCACCGGGCTGGTTTAGGACAATCACATTTAGTCCAAGCCTAGTTTAAGAAATGAAACAAGTACACTATCCTAAGTTCAATCACAAACAACCACCGAGCTGGTTTAGGCACTAGTGACCTGCATTGTATCTAGCATGTGTATGATGTGCTCCTCAAACACCTTGCATCCCGTCTGCTTCTTACAGATGTCCTTTATATTTGGAGAAACTCTCATATTTTCATGCCAAAACGTCGTTACTGTAGCAATGACTTTTGCACTTAGGCTGTCTCTCCTTTTCTTGCATTCTGTTGTTAAAGCACCCACGGACTTCTTGGATCGGGATGATCGTGCATTGCTTCTGCTCTGTGTTCAACCATTGGAGCCATGTTGGTCCTTCTAATTGATAACATCTTCGACATTGTGCGTCCAAGCCATTTCTCCTTTGTTTCAAGGGACACCAACATAGCTAATGTTGCCCTCTTTGTAGCTAGTTGATCTAAGTTGTGCACCCCTTTCACTTTTTGTAGGCCATTTCTTAGGTTAGAGAGCATCGCCTCTTGGGCGTGCATCTCCCGAGGTGTTAGTAGGGTTGTTACTCTATGAACTTTAGGGTGCAGGCTAAAGCTCGTGAAGACTCAAGACTAGTAATCACCTGAATGGCCTAATGTTACTGCCTCGAATGCTCCCACCAATCATGACACCACAACTCATGTTCTTTGCTCCAATGGCAATGATCGAATGCATGCATTTGCAACCACTTCTTACTGCTGCTCTGCAAGCGGTCTTCTTTCTTCTCATTGTTTCTCCCTTCACAGATGTTGCAAAAGTGTCTTTCATTGCCGACCCGCACTTTGTTCCTTGTGCCTTGACCTTGCTTTTTAGCTTTCTTGTCTCACAGCCTCTGTCTACTTCTCTTGCAAGCCATGGCAAGTTGCATGTTGCCATTGACGCCATGGCCATGATCAGAGAACCTAGCTGGTGAGGCAAGCAAAGAATAGAAGACAACTTACCCAAAAGAAGACAATGGAAAACCAAAGTCTGTGCAAGGTCACGTCGAGGTGCATGTGGGTTACAGGGCATTTGTAGCGGGGGCAGGTTGCAGGTACTTAATCTTCCAAGATTTGATGGGCGAGAAGTGTGAAAATTTAAAATTCGTGGGAGTAGCAAAATTTGAGCTGTCGATTTTTTCCCCTCCAACGATACACATCAGCAGAATTGGATATTCCAAATAAGTGCAATGTGGCCTAAAATGCTTCAAAACACAAATAGGCCAAAGGTTACACTATTGGGTTTGATGCTATGTACTATTAAATGCAATGACCTTTGGCATGCTTATGAGCCATATAGCAAGCAAGTGCATGGAAAAAGAAATAATTCAAAATTGTAAATAGTATTGGATTTATTAAAATATATTTTTACATGCACACATTGCACCTTTTCAACTTCTTCCATTTTAGGGTGAATCTAGATACCAATACCAACAACTATCAATGTTTTAAGACCACCATGCACTAGTCCCACTAGTTGGATTCCAAAATTTCAATTCGTTTTGGTTTTCAACAATTAAAAAAAAAGTTATGGAGCATGCCCTCAAATGGGTATGCAACATCACTTTAGCACAACATTGGAGGCCCATTAACCTATGCCTAATGTTATCATTTAGGTGTGTCCTTGGGTTGAGGAGAAGCTCACATAGTGTACTTTTGAATGATTACTTGGTTGCATGTATGTATAGAACAAAATTTTGATGATTTTGAATAAATTGTTATATCCTATAGTCCTTAGGATGCATGCTTCACATGCAATATAGCACTTGTAATGCTTTAACGGTCTCGTTCCAAAACCTTATTCCATATTTTTTGGGTCTCATGTTCAAGTTTGGAATGGTACTACAACTTGAAGACAAAGTTTGCCAAATTCCATTGAGAAATGCATGAGTTACGTGTCATGCAAGGTAGCTATATACAAAAAAGTCCCTGAACCTCACCAAAAATGGCTACACCCAAGCAAACAATGATCCCTATGTCATGAATTGTATAAGATTTTGAGAAGTTTTTGGGTTCCAACCATAAGGTTTCATTACAGCTCCAAATGGTACAAGACAAGATCTCGATATGCTGTCTCATAGACCTCGCCTCCCTATGTGGGAGGAGGGGCAGATGCCCTATTGGGATCCATCTCAAACTACTGCCCACTTTCCATCCTTGTGGGCCTAGTCCCGTTGTTGTATTAGAGTGCGCCTCTCCTCAACCTACAAAGGGGTGAGATCCTCATCCATGGATATCGATGGGCTAGTCTCGTAAGACTGATCTATGCCATAGAGCTGAGAGTCATGCATGAGTATCATGGAATCATATGATAAGGGTATGCTCTTGATTGGGATCCCTCCCCACCCGCCATGCCCTCTCAATCCTATGCTCAGCTACCGCAAGTGTAGTGGCCACAAATGTAGTTGCATCGCTCATCGGTGTAGCCTTAGTGTGTGGAATACCACTAACTCTGATGTTGAGAGCCTTATTGGCTATCTGCTACATCTCCATGAGAGTTGTCAAAATGGTTGCCTTCGTAGGTTCCTATTTGGCCATGTCTACCCATCTAGATGTCTCCTCAAGTATAGATTACATGCTTGCAATTTGTGCCCCGACCACTGGGGTACTCCTTGGGACTACATGGATGGTTGCTACCTCCTGTCGAAGTTACAAGATGTCCTATTTGAGCCCCTAGATCAGGCCCACCTGCTCTTGAATGACTCGAGCCTCTAGTCCTTGATGAAGTGGGTTTAATCCTGTGCGAGGTGAGTCAACTCCATCTCATGTACATGAATGCTGTGTACCTCCATGAGCAGAGACTCCCAAGCATTTGCTGATGGCCCAACTAGTCCTCGCCCAAAGCTGAAACTGAAAGGGCTATGGTACAAAGCTAGGCGAGTGTGGAAAAATGTGGAATGTGACTACGCTACCTAGGTGAGATAAGGGGATGTCTGAGGTATGGGTGGAATGATACTAGGTTGGTGTGGGAGAGATGGCTGGCTGAGAGGGAGAGGAGAAAGAAAGGCGGAGGAGTAGTGTGGGACAATGTATGACACCTCCGATGTAGGTGACATAGGTAATGAAGTGGATGGGGAGATTGTAACTGTAGTGGGGGAAGGAGAGAGGGAGGAGATTGCTGTCGACCCCTCCATCACGGGAGAAGAGGAGGAAGTCAATGTCGCACCTACTATTAGGGGTATGTCTGTAGATGAAGAAGTGGCTGGAAAGGGTTTGATTGTAGATGTGGCTATGACTGTGGTTGGAGCTGAATCTGAAGCTGAGGTAGAGGTAGATCTAGTCTTATAAATTGCTTTTCTATCCACTCCGAGTCCACTCCGATTGAAGTGCTTATTCACATCCTCGAGCTTTAATTGTATCCGTTGGTTTTTGTCTTCTTTCTTGATTTTGTCTTTGTCTTTCTCCCCTTTTTCCATTTTGAAATCTAACTCTGGTTATCCTACTGTAATGAGCAACTAAGAATCACAGAAAATGTTGATGGAGAAGCTTGGGACGAAGGTCATCAAAGAGGCTTCAAAACGGCGCCCAAATAAGCACCCAAATGAGCCCAAATGGGGCTATGGAAGGCCTTCATCAAAAGGGGGTGTTAAAAGCTTTTTTTATTTCTTTTCGAGGGGGGGGGTTGGGTCCCTAGGTCACCTAGGACAGCTAGTCCATAGGATAGTTAGGACAGGTAGTTAATATCTAACCTAACCTTGTTGAGATATCGAGCTCCATGCCAGGGTGGCCGTTGTGCATTTATGTCACCAACTTGTTAGCTGCAGATGTGGTTGGTACACCACCCATGAATAATAGCTGGATGACAGCTATCCTTATGTACTCTAGTTCATGGCTTAGTTAGTATGCCACCTTAGTTAGCTGAGTTTGGTTTGAGACCCACATATAGGGTTCTTCTATTTCTTTGTACAAGAGTTCTTTTGGCTTTCACAACTAAGAAGAGGAAAACTGTTTTCAGCCTCCACCTTTGTGTGTATTCCCCCATTGTGTATGTGAGAAAGCCGTAAGTGACACTCCTTCTCTCCCACTATCTTCACATGGTATCAGAGCCTGGTTCGTGGTAAGGAGCTCAAGAAAGCAAACCAAGTTCGCGGTGTCCTGGTAAGAGGACCAGTGTTGCTTTCCTTTTTCAAGTTTGGGAGCAAATCTTTGCAGGTAGCACAGTCGGAAAGTGCAAGAGTCCATTGTCTCAGATTGAGATGCCCTTCGCAGTGTGGCGAGAGGGCAATATATGCTACGGGACATGACGAAGCCGTTGGTGACTTTATTTTTCTGATTCGAGGCCATTTCGGGGCCCGTTTTGGAGGCGGAAGTTCTTCGCAAGCACTGAGAAAAAGGACCTATTTTTGCTGTGCGATCACTGCTCTGTAGGTTAGTGAAAAGTTGCCATAGAAATTGCATCATATGCCTATGTGCAAAGATATTGGGAGTTGCAAAATCATCCTTATTGCCTGTTGATGCAAAATCATCACTAGGAAGTGATTGTGTGGTCAAATACCACTTTCATCAGTTTTGCAGATTTGCCCTTATGAGGCAGAAGCTGTGTTTTTTGCAATGACAGAATATTTTGCAATGTTCTGTAATGGCGTCTAATTCTCTTTCACAGATTGTCACTGAAAAGCTTGACAAGAACAACTTCCAAGCATGGAAGTTTAGAATGTCGAATTTCCTTATGGGAAAAGGCTATTAGGAGTTCATTACAGGAAATGAAGAAGAACCAGTTCTTCCTAATGTCCCAATCAATAGGAAATACAGGCATTTAAAATTTGGCATGAGAGAGCCAGAAAAGTTTTGTACTGGCTGTCTATCAGTATTTCTAATTCTATGATTGTGCATATTCAGGATGCAAGTATGCCAAAGGAGGCATGGGATACTTTGGCAAAAATGTACAGCACAAATACGCAGAAGTTGCACAATGTGCAGAGAGAAAATATGAGCATCAATGACTACCACATGAAGGTGAAGAAAATTGCAGATGCACTTGCTTCTGTTGGGTCGCCAGTGGAAGATGATGATCTAGTTTCTGTGACCTTGAATGGTCTAGGAAAGGATTATGCATAGTTTCGGACATCCATTGCCATCCGTGAAAAATTTCCTATTTTTGAGGAGTTGTTTTCTCTTCTAATTTCTGAAGAGCAAAGAAATGGTGGTGCATCTTCTTCAGGGGAACTTCAAAAGAAACTATCTTCTACTCAAATGCTGGAAGAGGTAGAGGCAGAGGTAGAGGAGTCCGATCTGGAGTCCATGGTAGAAATCAAAATATGCAGCAAACTCAAGAAAACCAGTCCTATGGAGAAGGACGTGGTAACTCTAGTGACAGGGGGAGCCAAAGAGGTCATGGTGGATGGCAGAGAGGCCAAAATGCAAACAGCAATGTTGAATGCTACTATTGTGGTAAAATGGGTCATATGGCTAAAGACTGCTATAAAAAGCAGAATGACATCATGAATGGAAAATTGCAGCAAGGGAATTATGCATCTTCTAGTAGACAGGGTGATGACAGAAATGAGCATCTGTTTATGGTGCAGCACATACCAATTCTGTGACAAGTGCAGAAGAAAGCAATGATGTGTGGTATGTTGACTCAGGGGCATCAAACCACATGATAGGTTATGCAGAATGGATGCAGGATGCAAGGAAAATGGAAAGACCAGGATTTGTGGAGACTGGTGATGATACTGCACATCCTATTGTGGTAAAATTCCTTTGTCTATGCAGGATGGGAAAAAGAAATACCTGTCTGATGTATTTCATGTCCCGAATATCACCAAGAACTTGGTTTCTGTTGGTTAAATGGTTGAGCAGGGCTTGCAGGTCAGATTTAATCCTCATGGATGCTTTGTTGAGGATATGAAAAATAACGGTCGCTTGATAGCAAAAGGAAAGAAGAAGGGCAGGATGTTTACGTTGGTTGCCAACATGCCTGAATTGAGTGTAGCAATGTTTGCACATGGGATCGGTGTAGTTGCAAATATTGATATCTGGCATAAACGCATTGGTCATGTTAATGTACAGTGACTTAAATCAATGCAGGCCCAAAATATTGTTGCAGGATTGCCTAAATTCAAGGTTGCAGAAATGCATAAGCTATGTGAAGCTTGTCAGTTTGGAAAACAGGTAAGGAAACCATTTCCTAGACATGTTCAAGAGAGTAAGAAGCCATTGGAATTAATCCACTCTGATGTGTGGACTACTAAAGCTGCATCTATTGGAGGCTGTCATTATTTTGTCACTTTTATTGATGACTACAGCAGAAAAGTTTGAGTGTATTTTATGAAAAAGAAAAGTGAAGTGTTTGGGAATTTCAAAGCTTTTAAAGCTATGGTTGAAAAAGAAACAGGCCTGCAAATAAAATGCCTAAGGTCAGATGGAGGGGGAGAGCACCTCTCAAATGAGTTTGCAAGGTTCCTATAGGAGCATGGCATAAAGCAGCAATATTCATGCAGTCATACCCCATAGCAAAATGGGCTTGCAGAAAGGAAAAATAGTCATATTGGAGAGGTATCTCGGGCCATGCTAAATGAAAAAGACCTACTAGATTATTATTGGGCTGAAGCAGTTGCTACAGTAGTTTACATAATCAACAGGACTCCCACTACAGCAATACATGGCATGATGCCAGAGGAGATGTATACTGGTAGGAAACCAGATATTTCTCATTTGAAAATTTTTGGTTGCATTGCCTATGTTCATGTGCCAGATGAGTTGAGGTCCAAGTTGTATCCAAAAGCTGAGAAGTGCATCTTTATTGGTTATTCTTTGCAACAGAAAGGGTATAGATGCTATAACCCTTCTACTCGTAAGTTTACAATGAGCAGAGATGTTGTCTTTGATGAGATGAGCAGCTGGTATAAACCAGTAAATGTGATTGATGATGTAGATGCACAAAATGGTAATGCTGCACAGAATTCACAGCAACAATCACAAAATATTAGTGGACCTGCAGTGTCCTCTAGCAGTGGTTCACATACTTCGCCATGGACAGGTAGATTGAGATCAGGAGAATCTCCTCAAAGCAATGCAGATAATGGTATGCAGGTATCACGAAAAGGAAAAGAGAAGGTAGATCAACCCATGTTTGATGTGAATGCAGGTCACTCTTATGTGGATGGTGAATCCAGTGGCTTAGAACAGAGCATTGATGAAGAGTTGGGTATTCCTTCTATTGTTACACCTGGAGTAAGGAAGACCAGGTATGTTTTGAGAGCACTTGGAAGTGAGCCTATTTTGCGTAGGTCTACCAGAGCTAGATATCCTATGGATAGGCTGAAATATGATGGATTTATAGCCATTCACTATGTTTATATGGTCAAAGTGATACAGGAACCAAAACCCACTTCTTTTGAGCAAGCCATGGGAAAAGAAAAATGGGAGAAAGCCATGGATGAAGAAATGGATGTCTTGGAAGCAAATGCTACATGGGAATTGGTGCCTTTGCCTAAAGACAAGAATGTAATTGGCTGTAAGTGGGTTTATAAGGTGAAGCACAATGCAGATGGTTCTGTGAACAGATACAAGGCAAGATTAGTTGTCAAGGGGTATGCACAGACATATGGCATTGATTATGAAGAAACATTCAGTCCGGTTGCAAGGATGGCAACCGTAAGAGCAGTCATTGCTATGGCTTCATCAAAGGGATGGTCTTTACATCAGATGGATGTAAAGAATGCCTTCTTGCATGGTGATTTGCAAGAAGAGGTCTTTATGGAACAGCCACCAGGTTATGTTCATGCTATTCATCCTGAGTTTGTTTGCAGGTTGAAGAAAGCCTTGTATGGCTTGAAGCAAGCACCTAGAGCATGGTCTAACAAGATAGGACAATATCTTGTCACTAATGGCTTTCAGATTTCCAAGGCAGATTTCTCACTTTATGTGAGGAAAACAGAGAAAGGTATTATGCTGCTTGTCATTTATATTGATGATTTGATCATCACAGGTGATAGTGATGAAGATATCCTTCATGTGAAAATGCTATTGAAGCAGAAGTTTGAGATGAAGGATTTGGGGGAGCTGCATTATTTCTTGGGCATTGAGGTGATTAGATCACCAAGTGGGATACGAGTCTTGCAGAGGCAGTATGGATTGGGGACATGCTGTCCAAATATGGGATGATAGGCTGTAAGCCTATTTCAGTTCCTTTGGAGCAGAATGTGAAGCTGACCGCAGATGCAGGTGAGCTTCTGGAAGACCCCACTAGGAAGTTTGATTTATATGACTATTACCAGGCCAGATTTGAGCTATGCTATTGGATTGGTAAGTCAGTTTATGCACGCTCCAAGGAAACCGCATTTGGATGTGGCTAGATGCATACTCAGGTATGTGAAGTCCACATTGCAGTATGGACTATTTTATGAGGCTGGGGTTCAGATACAGTTGCATGGATACATTGATACTGATTGGGCTGGTAGTATTTTAGATAGACGATCTACCAGTGGATATGTGTTTTCTTTTGGGAGCAGCAAGAAATAGCCTACAGTTGCCTTGTCAAGCACAGAGGCTGAGTATACGGGTGCAGCAATGGCTGCATGTGAGGTAGCTTGGTTGCATAAGCTACTTTATGATATGCATCAGTCTACAGATGGGCCAATTGTCATTTATTGTGACAACATGGGCAGTATACAATTGGCAAATAACCCAGTCTATCATGCTAGAACAAAGCACATTGAGGTACATTATCACTATGTGCGGGAGAAGGTTTTACTAGGTCTTATTGATCTAGTTTATGTCAGCACATAGGATCAGGTAGCTAACATATTCACGAAGGCATTGGGTGTAGAGAAGCTGCGCAAGTTCAGAGACCTGCTTAGTGTGCAGGAATTGGGATTGAGCTCGAGGGGGAGTGTTGAGATATCGAGCTCCACTCGTGATATGCCAGGGTGACCGTTGTGCATTTATGTCACCGACTTGTTAGCTGTAGATGCAGTTGGTACACCGCCCATGAATAATAGCTGGATGACAGCTATCCTTATGCACTCTAGTTTGTGGCTCAGCTAGTATGCCACCTTAGTTAGCTAAGTTTGGTTTGAGACCCACATATAGGGTTCTTCTATTTCTTTGTACAAGAGTTCTTTTGGCTTTCACAACTAAGAAGAGGAAAACTGTTTTTAGCCTCCACCTTTGTGTGTATTCCCCCATTGTGTATGTGAGAAAGCTGCAAGTGAGACTCCTTCCTTCTCTCCCACTATCTTCACAAACCTAACCATGAATTAGCCTAACCCTAGTTAGATTAACCTAACCTAACCTAACCTACCCTAATCCTAACTAACTACCTTGACCCAAGGTGACGGGAGCAGTAGTAACAATAGGTGAGGTGACATGAATGACGGGACGTGAGCAGAGGGGGCATGAATGACAAAAGAAGAGGTGGGTCGAGGCTCCTAGTCATTGAAGAGTCTCAGGGCCTCGTAGAGCATGGTAGCCATTGAGCTTGTTGAATCGATGGAGTGAATGCCAGTCACATGCATTGAAGCTATTTTCAGGTCACTATAGCACTGAGAGTCAATGGATGCTGAGTGTTGTATGTAATGCATTTGTAGCATGGAGGCATCCTCAATCGTCGTGTCTATTGGGAGAAGGCTCCATCTCACTCGATCTTTGGGCATTGGGACACGGGACTACTGTGGAAGCTAATGTAGGGCTACTTTCTACGCTCTCCACTTTATTGTAGGTCACCCCGACTGTGTGCTACTCGAATGGTTGTACTTTTCTTGAAGTTGGCTAGAGGACCATTGAGGTGTCGTACTGCGTGCCTTGTTGAGATGCTATCATCAAGCAGTGATGCATGCGATGGAAAGAGCGTGGGCATCACGTAGCTCAAGAAAAAGAAAGCCTTGACGTGAAGAACTAAAAACACATAGTAGAGAGAGAGAGAGAAAGAGAGAGAGAGAGAGAGAGAGAGAGAGAGAGAGAGAGAGATGTATATATATGTGCATGCATGCATGTGCGTGTGCACGTGCACACACACACAATATTTTGTGTTTCCCTCTTCACAATGGCCTCTTCCACTATGTAATACACATACTAGTCCTGTCTCTCCCTCATCACACTTACCCTAGCTTGGCCTCTTCTCATGGTCAATCCTCTTCTCCATTCCCTAATTTTCCCATTCCACTCCCATTCTCTCTCTTATTATCCATATGAGCCTTCGAATTTTCATCCCTTACTGACCTCATCTCTTGTGGCCTTAAAGAACTTAAAACTATGATTATCCTTAATGGCAAAGAAGTAACCCATCTTTTTTCACTTAATTTTTTACATCGTGTTGGCTAAGTTTATGGCTAAGCTTCTAATTTATTGTGACCCCAATAACAAGGGAGGAGTGTTTATGACACCTGTCTTCCCAACTTAAGTTAACCTAGTTCTTATCATGTTTTCTTGTTGGATGGTGGCAGGTTTGCAGATTCTCCTCTCTTCAGTAAATGAGATGCTTGTCAAGACTTCATCGGCAGTACTTTTGTTTGCAAATAGTTTTTTGCTTAGCATTATTGGCATTCCTTGCCAAATAAACTCTTACATTCTCATAAGTGGACCTTGACCCCGGAGCTTGGACTACCTAAAGGATTCAACATCTTTGTACCAACTTTTGTTTTATGAACAACCATGTAATAAATAATTTTTTATCCACACTTATCTGAGCTTCATGTGCCGTGTTGTTCAAAGGTTTTTTATTTTAACCAAACACACACACACACACATTGTCTACATGTTAATTTGCCATGTATCATGCTTGGTTGCCATGTGGTATCTTTGCAAAGTGATCCATAGCCACATCATTTCTTTGAGTTGCTTCAACCTTACATAATCTACCATATATAAACTAAATACAAAATGTAAAACTAAATAAATATCTTATACCTAATATAGCTCTCTCTCTCTCTCTCTCTCTCTCTCTCTCTCTCTCTCTCTCTATCTATCTATCTATCTCTCTCTCTCTCTCTCTCTCTATATATATATATATATATATATATATATATATATATATTGGTTTATATAAATAAATAAATTCTCTCTCTTTCTCTCTCTCTCTCTCTCTCTATATATATATATATATATATATATATATACATATATATATGTTTATATATATGTATATAAATATATATATTCCCTCCCTCCCTCCCCCCCCCCCTCTCTCTCTCTCTCTCTCTCTCTCTCTCTCTCTCTCTATGTGTGTGTGTGTGTGTGTGTAGTTATTTATTATTTATTTATATATTTGTGTATATAAACTTTTTTAAAATATAAAAAATATATGTGTGTAATTTATATATATATATGTGTGTGTGTGTGTGCGTAAATGTAAAACTAAATATAAAAAATATAAATATATATGTATCTATATATTTGTTTATATGTATATATTTTTTATAGTTATATATATATATATACATATATTATTATATAAATATATTAATTTAAATAGAAATATATAAATATATATAAAGATATATGTATATATATAGATTTTTATATATATGTGTGTGTGTGTGTGTGTATACATATAGTTGCTTGTATAAATAAATAAAAATAGAAATATATACAAATAAATCGATACATATATATATATATACTATTTATTTATATTTGTATATTTTTAATTAATTAATTTAAATAAGTATTCTCTCTCTCTCTCTCTCTCTCTCTCTCTCTCTCTATGTGTGTGTGTGTGTGTGTGTGTAGGTGTGTGTGTGCATATATTTGCTTTTATAAAGAAATATAAATATAAATATATATATATATATATAATTTATTTATTTACATAAATATTCTCTCTCTCTCTCTCTGTCTCCCTCTCTCTCTGGTTCTCTCTCTATTGGCCCCCCTCTGAGCCCTCATTGCACAGTGCGTATGCTGCACTATGATGCATTGCCATGTGCTACCATGCCATGTGTCACTATCGTGGCTCTCTAAGGCCCTGTTTGATGTGATGACTACATGAGTATCGTGAGGCACTGTCCCTCTGCCACATGGCCATTTTGGTCCCATGTTGAGTGCTGCCCTTCCTGCTCTATCCCACACCACCACATGGCATCCTCGCATGCCGCAACCCAGCCCTCCATGAGCTTTTCCCTCTCCGGGACTCAGTGAGATTGCCACATGTGTTGCCCCACAGTCCATGCCACATGTCAGCCTCTCACAATCTGCGCTTCAGGCTACCTTCATGGCCCATTGCACCGCGGCCCTAGTGGCATCACCAAGTGTTCTCTGAGGACTACCACGTGGGCACTAACCCTACTAGTCACGTGCTGTGTGGCCACGTGCCTGATTCTAGCGTTGCTCATCAAGTTCTGCCATCGCCTCTGCCACTTGTGACCTCACATGCTTGTGTCTCTCTGCCACAATCTGACATGTGCCACATGGCATGTGCGGATGCGTCGCCCTACCCCTCCCTCATTTATTCCTATTGGATGCGTGTCGCGCACCACACGTGATTCCCTGATCCTCTTCCTGACTGCACCATGTGGCGCTCATGTGCTCCTCGAATGTGCTTCTGTGCCCTCCCCCTTTGCCATGTCGCCTCTCTGACCCATGCATTTGGCCCTCGCCCTCTGCCATCTCGCAGTCTGCTCCAACTCCTCTTCTCTCCCGAAACCTCCCTCCTTCTCCCTCGAACCTCCAAATGCATGCCATGTTAATAGGTTTGGTAATAGCCTCCGTTAAGAATAGAATAGAAGATCAAAGTTTTGGGCTCTAGGGGATACCCTAAGTAGCCTTTTTCCTAAAGCTTGTGGTGGCTAGCTGAAGGTTTCTGGAAGTTTTTTGGTTGTACTTGGGCAAGGGGTTTTTTGGCCAGCTTCTTATCTAGTCCTCTTCCCACTTTTTCCTTTCTCTTGGCAGTTCACGTTTGTGTTGTCTTCTAGAGATTCACTTCTTGGCAGTGACCACTTGGTCTCACCAGAGAAGCTCTCAACATCCTTGACTCCCAAAGCTATTAAGATTCAACTCTCCCCATCAGACAAGCAGCAGGTTCAGAATGTAGTTTATTACAAGATAGTGCTTTGGTAGGACAAATAGTCGGCATGACTCCCTCGAGGCGGTAGATTTTAGAATGGCTTCAAGCTAGTTTAGCACTAGAGGGTGATCACATTCAAGAGATCACCATCTACGGAAGGGGGGTATTTCTTCTCTAGCTGAGCTCTTCGACCACTACTTAGGCCCTCATGGAGCAGAGTCCAATTTTAATGGGTCCACACTTGGTATATCTCACTCCCTGGTATCATGGCTTTACGATGAAGGACATGAACATGACACACCATGTGCCCTGGTTTTCACTAACACTCTGCTTTTCAAAGCTCCCAAGGGAGTACTGATCCATTCGTCCCTCGATTGGGCATGTACTTGGTTCAAGTCCCCAGTGGCCATAGCAGCTTCAGTAGTAGCAGGTGACGGTGTTCCTCAGCTCAAGCTATAGTGGTGGAGAGTCCGGAGGCCCTCCCATAGGTGATTCTCCTAGAGACCCTCGAGGGTGGATATTTCGTTAGTGGATGGAGGTTTCTATGCTCCTTGGGTAGTGCCTCTGATGTAGACAGTGAGAGTGCTCTCAACAAAAGCGGAATGGAAGAGGGAGAGAGAGAGGGAGAGCCAAAAGAGAGCCACACAAGTTTTGTAGGGTGCACAACACCCTAATCTTCTATGTCATCCATATATATATATGTGTGTGTGTGTGTGTGGGTGTGTTTGAATATTGTACATAACTGCCTTTAACTCCCACAACCCTTTAGATTGGGTCCAACAATGAGAGCCAGCTTGGATAACACATGAATCAAGAAGAAGGTGGTTGTAGCTTAGAAAGGTATCAAAGCTAAAAAGGGTTTTTACATTATCCCTTTTTGTGAGGTGGAAACTACCAAATTTGAGAAAAAAGCCTTTGTAGCCTACTTTAGAAGCAAGTTCGCAGAAATAGGTGAGGGATTCCATAAGGCTTAAAGGAACAAAGTGGGGAATGGCTATAGAGCAGTTTGCTATGTCAGCAGAATATAAGGAGTGAATCTCAAGGGGTAAATTGATGAGGAACTATAAGTTAGAATCAATGCCCCAAAGCATGTTTGTGGATACATTGAGAAAAATTTTATAAGTGGAATGTCATTTTTCTCCCTCTAGGGAGATGAGATTTTTTAGCTCTTTGAGCCATGAGGCTAAGAGATCAGTAAGTGAGGAGAAGATGCAGTTATGGGCATTAGTAAGCCAACGAAAGCTATGTTTGTGTGCCTTATAGGTACACATGAGATAGGGTAAAGAATTGAAAGTAAAAGGAATATTGAGGGAGTCAAGGGTAAAAGCGAGGGATGAAAGACTAGTGGAAGGGGGGTTGGATGAGGGTAGGAATTTAGGGGAGTTCAACCTTTCAAGGGTCAAGGTGTGTATTAAAAACTTACAAAGAATGATGGGAGTTTGGGAGGCCTTATCTAGACCGGTGATGAACACATGGCCAAGAAGCCAATTAACTTCGTCAAGAAGAGTTTTATCTTCAAGAGGAGACATTTGGAGTTTAAGGAGGGGAAACAAGGAACATAATTCTTTCCAAAAAAGATGGGAGAGGCTTTTTAATGGAGGGGTAGGGTCCAAGTTTAGGGAGAGACAGACGTCATGGAAGGTTTGGATGAGTGCTTGAAGAGTGAGATGTGGATCTAAGCGTGTGATAGGAATGTGATTGAGGCCATAATGAAAGTGGGAGTGGAGAAAGGGATGATGAAAGAAACTGGGGCTAGAGGTACAAACATGAAGTTTGTTATCAAAGGATTTGAGGAAGATTGAGAGACGTGCAAAGACAAGATGAGATGAAGTTTTCCGCTAAAAAGGTAAGTTTAGGTTTGTAGACAAGGGATCTAAAGGGAGGTGTATATTTCCAACTAAAAGCAAAAGTGTCAAAGGTTTGAAAAGTGTCTGAAAGGGAATTGAAATGTAAAAGTAGGGTATTTCTATAAAGGGATTTGGGAGGGATTTTAGTTAGAATTTTGTTAGGGTAAAGAACATGAAAATATTTCAGATTCTTTTGAATACGAGACAACTGTAAATGCAGTAAACCATTGTTGAGAAGAGTAGTAGTGCATACCTCGGGTGAACCAGAAGGGGCAATCTGAAAATCGAAGAGCCAAAGTAGATCAGTGTTTGGGAATTGAAGCAGTGGAGGAGGTCGGCAGAGAGTTTTTAATCAGGGAGGCTTGTGAACGATTAATCTCAGGAGCAAGAGGGGATGTCTTCTGAAGTTTGGGGGTATACTTGGGAGGGGAACTGTGTCTGCATTTGAGGGAGAGGTTGGTTTTAGAAGAGGAGGATGCAAGGGACTTGGTTGTTTCAATAAGTATGATTCTGAAATGATAAAAGGTGATAAGGGAGAAAATGACTTCCTTCGGTAACTGAGAAGTCCAATTGAGAAAGGCAAAGAACTTAGCTTGAAGGGAACTGAGAGGAAAGAAGATGTCTAGGTGATTTAGCATATACTATAAGACATGGTCAAGCCACATAATGAAGGATTTACAGGAGAGATTGGTCTTCTTGTGATAAGGCAGGTACATTTAATGTAAGGATGAAACACGTTCCAACAATTTTTGACATTGTAATTGTCATCTTTGTTTCAGAAGCCAGAGTCTTGTCGGTTGGAGACTTTGGATCTCCTTAGTGAGACCACACTTGGAGTGATCAACAGTTTAAAGAAAGAAGGGAATGTTGAGGAAGCAATTGGAATTCAAATGCTGACGACCATGGTAGGCATCATTTTTGCATTGCTCAACCTCTTTCGAAGAGAGGTTACAAATGAAGGTGAGAGACTGGATGGTGAAAGGGGTAAGGAAGTTGAGATTGTCGAGGCACCAGATTTTGTGGTCAAGCAAAGGGGCCATGTGTCTAGAGGGGAGTAGTGGTACACATGAAGTGAAGTTCTTCAGTTCCTTTCCTTCAAGGGGTTGAGGAGGCTGGGAGTGAGACTGGGAGAGGGTCTCAAAAGAAGCTTTGTCCTCAGGGGAGAGGAGGTCAAGGTTGATGAAGTAATGAAAGGTGCTATTGGGAGGAGCAAGGCCAGCAGGGATGTGGAGGGGGAAGGCACCATTGAGATGAATATGTCATTGGCAAGGCTGAGGATGGTGGAGTGATACTCATTAAGAGCAGTAGTATCATTGAGGTCAATTCTGGAAAGATTATCAGTAACTTTTTGAAGTCTTGCTAGAGCATTGTCAATTTCAGAGCAGGAGAATTTCAAAAGTTTAACCCAATCATTGAAGGAGAGGGTTTTGATAAGTAAAGGACAGTTTTTTACCAAAGCGTTGAGATCGTGAGTCCTAATAAGAGAAAAGAACTCAAAAACCTGGAAGCAGGAGAGTATTGCCTGAGAAGCAGGAGAGGGAGTAGGAAGTGGGTTGTTGAGGGTCTTTAGCTGGAGCGAAACATCCCAAGAATGTTTCTGAAAAGGAGGGGAGAAAAGAGGAAAACCAAGTTAGATTAGGGAGTCAAAAAGCCAAATAACGGCCTTGATGACTTAAAGGTCCTATGTGCAACCATCCAAAGTTGCAAGGGAAAGCATGTATGTGTAGTAGACATTTACAACACCTCTTTCCATAGTGAAAAGTAGACAAATTTGGAGTAGGAAAGAGAAATGTTTAATAAATAAACATCCACAAAAAATGAAGTAGCATCATTGAAGGATGAACAATATTTTTTAAAAGAGGAAATGTGAGCAGTAGAGCTTTGATAAGTCATTGGCAACATAACTTTTATTGAAGCGGGGAGTCTACCTACTTGCCACCATCCAACAAGAAAAACGGTAAGAACCAACTTTAACTTAAGTTGGGAAGTCAGGTGTCATAAACACCCCTCCCTTGTTATTGGGATCACAATAAAATTAACAGTTAGTAATCAAGCTTAGTGAGAACTTGCGAGTGTAAAGTTAATTAAAGTAACCATTAGGGGAAAAGATGGGAAATAATAAAGAAAGGAGACTAATGTGAGCATTTAATCACACTAAGATTAGTAAGAGAGATAATAAGCACATAGATGTGTATAAAAAGGTTATGAAGAGAACTATTTTGAACATAGAAATTTTAAAGGAAGGAGGATAATTAAAAAATTTTAAGAGAGAAATTTATAATAATAAAAAAGGTAAAGGGAGATAAATCCAAAGAGAAGGGGAAGGAAAGAGCATTCATATATATCGAGAAGGGTCAAATTCGAAGGTGAGTTTTGAAGGAAAGTGGAGAGGGGAAAGAAGGAAAAAAGGAAGTACATATATAGAGAGAACGGGGAGGAAAAAAGGAATAAATGGATATAAATACAAAAAAAGCGGGGGGGGGGACAAATAAATATAGACAGAGAAGGGTGAATTATAAGGTGAGTTTCTAGAAAAAAAATGAAGTAGAAAGAGAGAGATGGTGGGGGGAGGGGGGGAGAAGAAAAAAAATCTCCAAAAAAAGGGGGGAAGGAGATATAAGGGTAAAGTATAAAGGGAAAGAGAAAAAAAGGGTTTGTCTTAAAGGAAAGAAAGGGGAATAATAAAATAAAAAGAAGGGGGAGGGGAAAAGGAGGTAGGGAAAATGAAATAAATATATAGAGAAGGAGGGGGGGTGGGGGGAATAAAGTTAGAGTCAATTTTGCGAGACAAACTAAACATTATGAAATTATATAGTACAAAGGGAAGGGGTGAAAGGAAGGGACAAGGGTGTATTATTTTAAATTATAAAATTAGAGCTAAGAGGGGGGTGGGAGAGGGGGTTAAATAAGTGAATGTGAGAGAAAAGAAAGGGAAGAGGATGGGGAAAGAAGGGGGGGGGGGGGGGGGGGGTTATAATCTAGTAAGGATGTTTAAAGAAAAGATTAAACCTAAGAATCCATGGTTTAGAAGAAGCATGTGGGGAGTGAAATCGTATCGACAATTTCTAACAATGTGGCGGTGCCCAGAGACAACTTCGTAGCATTTAGGCTCTGAGGAGTGGAAAGGAGTAAAGGCCAAAGTGCTGAGTAAGATGGGCACGAGGCGGTGTGTGTTGAATAGCATAGAACGTGGGAGCCGGCACAGAACATAAGTGGAGGCAAAGCATGCATAGCAGTGAGAGGTGAGTAGCTAATGTGGCATGAGTAGAGGGCTAGAGACTGGCAACAGAGAGGAGGTAGCATCCAACAAGCAGAGGTAGTGCACAGGGGTGGAGGGCAAAGATGCAATGATGAGGTAGAGAGCCTAGCTACGGGGGCGCTAAGAGAGAAGCAGTGCACGGGGCAGAGCGCCAATGTACAAAAGAGGGGCAGTGAGGAATCGAGAGCGTACGGAGGCTTGAGAGGCTTGTGAGTAGAGGTTGTGGGTAGTGGGTAGAGGATTACGAATAGGAGGGTCTTAAATAGGCCAGTCTTAGTAGTTAGTCAGGTAGTGGGAGAGTCGAGGATGGGAGCTAGAAACGAGGAGCCGCCATTGTGGGAATTTAGAAGAGTGTATTTAGGCTAATTTTGATTAGGAAAAAAGCATTAGTATAGCTTCTAACTAGACCTAATCTACCATATGGTAAAGGTTAACTTAGGTAGAGTTTTTTAAATTAAGAATAAAGATTATAAAGTTTAAAGATAATTTTGAAAAGAACAGGAAGTTTTTAGAAAAGAAAAAGTAGATTAAATTTAATAGAGAAACTAAAAGGAATTAAGGATAGGAAATAAAGGGAAGAAATAAAAGGTTAAATTGGAGAAAATAAGGGGGGAATTTGAAAGGAATTTTTAAATGAGGATATTAAAAGGCAAGAAATTTAAATTGGAAGGGGAAAAAAAGGGGGGAAGAATGAATGTGAAGGGGGAAAGAAGTTAAATGTAAAAGAGGGGGGGGCAGGAAAAAATATACAGTAAATGTGAAAGGGGGGAATGAATAGGAAGTGTGTGTGTGTGTGCGCACCCGCCCTAACCCGGGTCTGCACACTTGAAAAAATATTGGAGTGGGCCCCTACCTTTCCAGGAGTGGGGCCCACTTCTCAAGAGTGAACAATAAAATGTAGTAGTAGTGGCAACCCAATCGAGTTCTTCTCCAAATGGAGGTAATCTTATATCATTTCCCACCAAGGAGAGCCCCCCTCTGGGACTTCATAAAGAAAGAAAGTAGTGTATGATTGTGACATCAATGGTTGTCAATGAAATAAACACCAATATATCAATGTATGCGACAGTACCTCGTGTATGATATTTATCCTACAAAAGCAAGAAAGCAATGAGATTAGTGATGATAGGAGAAAGCAACGTTATGTGGGAAACTATTGAAAATGGTGGATAAAACTAACACTAGGTAGAACACACCATCCGTTTTCCTAATGAAAATGGAAACGGGAATAAGTGTGTGTAATAGGCCTATAGGAATCCGCGCTGGGAACAGGTAGTGGTTCCAATCCTAGTATTACTGATGAAAATAATTATTGAAATTCTCGATATTAAAATTAGCATGAAACATGCCAAATACAATAAGGCAAAAACATTTTAGAAATTACAACCCCTAATTTGGGGTGATGACGAGAAAGTAGGGATGATGAAGAATTGATCTCATTAGCGGCTACATCGAGGCATATTCCAGTGTCGGGGATTGTCACCTGCATCCATTTAACTGAAGGTCATGTTAGAATACATACATCTTTTAGCTTGGGACTGTAGGTGTCATAGACCCCAACTGCTTGTTATTGCCATTTGGAATATGACCCATTAGTCCACCAAGAGACCTAGCTACATTATAATTAGCTTGAAAAGAGAATTATTGCTAAAGGTCCGAAGCTAGAGGGAGTTGCCAAG
This sequence comes from Dipteris shenzhenensis, assembly GCF_047967505.1. Classification (NCBI taxonomy): domain Eukaryota; kingdom Viridiplantae; phylum Streptophyta; class Polypodiopsida; order Gleicheniales; family Dipteridaceae; genus Dipteris; species Dipteris shenzhenensis. The sequence continues at coordinate 53,671,420 of NC_141617.1, forward strand.
CACACAAGGAAATTCCATGAACTAGAGATTGGATTGCCTAGTATAAAGGGAGCCATTAAGATAAGGTACAAGAAAAAAGAAAAAGTAGAGGACTAAGATCATAGTTGACTAATACCATATAAGGGAAACTTTCTATTAATAATTTAAGAAAAGGGGATAAAAAGGGAGAGGTTTTAAGGAGAAATTAGGTTCAAGAGGAGGAAGAAGGGTAGAGAGAGAGCGTGGGGGAAATTTTGAGAGAGGGAGAGGGGAAAGGTAGTTTTAAATGGGTTATCAAAGGATTTTTTAAGGGAAAAAAGTACTCTACAAGGTCGAAAGAATAAAAAGGGAAATGTGTGTGTGTGTGTGTGTGTGTGTGTGTGAGAGAGAGAGAGAGAGAGAGAGAGAGAGAGAGAGAGAGAGTACGCATATATACATATACATGCATATATATTTACATATACATAATACTTAAATGATGGGTTCTGCGTTCAAGTATGCAACTATTTTAGTTTCATGTTTGGGATTATGAAGTCACCTATTTGGTGTTTAGAGAGTCATGTTTTGGGTCAAGTAAATGAGTTGTCTCATATAAATTACGGATAAGAAGTAGGACAAATGTGCCAAAGTTGTTATAGGGCCATCAAAGGTATAATCAACCATTGTGCATGTGCATTAGATATAGAGGTTATTGAGGTGACAACCTTGAAATGGGAGAGGTCTCTAGAAGCTACAAGAGATTGCTATAAGAAAAAAAGAAGAAATGGGGTAGGTTTTTCATACTATAGGAGAGTAAACCTCCACATAAGCATGACTCAATTGCTCACTCAGGCCACTATTAGTATTGCAAGCTTTCTTCTTTCACTAATGCTATCTTGTATATTCCATTTGTGTGTATGGAGCTTCTAACAATGTGCACATGAAGCGATAATACCTTTTGTTGAGCTTATGAAACTATTTCAGTCCTATATGCTTTTAGATAAGCCTTGGACTTGCGATTGAATCTTCATGAGATGGTAAATCCTTGAGTTGATTGACTAGAAGGATTCAATCAATCGATTGTCAATCCCTTTGCCCTGTTTACTTGAAGATCATTATTAAAACAATGAAGGGATTGTAAACATGCTAGATTGCATTAAGATAAATGGAAGGATGATGTAGGGACTTCTAGCATCGAATTCAAAAAAAAATCTTTGATTGATGGGATACTGTAACATAAGGTATATTAACTAAAAATCCCTCGAAGAAAAAATAGATCGATATTATTTTATATTTCCTTCACCAATATGATGGTAGTTAAGTTGACTAAATGCATAACTTGATAGTAGTCAAATAAATAATTGGATTAAAGGAAGATATTTAGAAAGGAGATGATTGCTAATTGTTGTAATCAATCAGTGTGATGGTCATCAAAGAGTACTGATGGAAAGGAATTGCTCAGAGTGATTTATGATTTATAGTTTTCTTCATCTGCAACTTTGTTTACTATCTTCGGTTTATGGCACTTGTTATATTCATTTCAGCTTGTGTAGCTTTGTTCAAATTTTCCAAGAGTTATCAAGATCCTTATGAAATCTTGAAAATGTTGATGAAATGGATAATAGTGATGCACTAAAGCCTACCTTCCCTAAAAATAGTGTTTTGCAAAAACTAGTATGATGGCTGGATTTTAGGGTTTAAGATCTAGGGTTTGATGTATAGCTTTCAAATTCTAAGGGACGAAGAGGGGAGAGAGAGTTGAGGCGAGGGGAAGAGGAGGGAGAGGGGTAAAAGAAATGGTATCTTGAAAAATTGAAAAGCCCATTACGCTCACAGAGCAGTTCCCGCCCATGACATCGATTAGTTCCCTTCCTGAAATGCAATGGAGCGAGTCTGCGCTGCGGGATTTGGCTGGAGAAGGTCGGGCTTGGCCTGGAATGCATTGAAGAAACCAGCAGAGGCTGGAGATGGAGGGCTGGACATCCCCTCAAATCCCAGAGTTGCAAAGATGGAACTGCGCGCTGCTTCCTCAGGGGGTCTATCCTCACAGTCTTGGGTATGCACAGGGGCCCTTGCTCATCAGCAGCCGAGCGATGGCGCTTCCCAAGCGGTTAGATCTGGTCCTTCCACATTTTTTGTTGAGGGAGAGAGCTTTTTGCCCTGTGTTTTGCTCTCCATCCCCATCCATTTGTCCGTCCCCTGCGCTTCCTTCCCTCCCTCCTTCCCTCGCCTCTACTCTTTTTGTAGCTGCTTCCTGCACCGCATATGCTCTTGGTCCATCCCGATCGGCATCAGTCCCTTCGTCCTTTGAGTGGCACACGGTCGAAAAAATTTGGGCTGCGGCGGCTTCTTCACTCCTACGACCGCAAGCCCACGGGACATGCACTATTTCAGCTGCTGGGGGAAATGGCAGGAATCAAATGCAAGAAAAACTGTGCTTCAGATGAGAGGAGGCCAGCACCATCATGCTCATCCCTTTCTGATTGCAGCGACAGCGCCGTCAACAGTCTGCCTTGGCCCTTCCTTCATATCTGCAAGTTTTTATCATAAGGACGATGCCTCTGTTGTGTTGACAACGTATGTCACTTCAATTTACCTCAAATCTGTAACCAAATATGCTTAGGACGATGAGAAGGGACGAAGAGGGGAGAGTTGAGGCGAGGGGAAGAGGATGGAGAAGAGAGGGGAAGGGAGAGAAGTGGCTGAGAAGGGGCTAGGGAGGAGAAGGGAGGTCAGGTTTAGGGTTAGGGTTTCTCAGTTTAAAATGTGAATTCTTTGCTGTGTTTATCCTACACATTTCTATCTCGGGCATCAATGATGATACCCGTTATCCTTGCGCTTTGACTGGGTTTTGTGAACCCTCTGAAGAAAACCTTAGCAGCGCTAATCCTGTCTCTGAGATGCCCCGTTATTCGTCCTGTTTTGTGTCCTGCAATCGGGTCTCCGCCTTTTGTTCACGCATGTTTTTTTTGCGCCTTTGATCTCTTTCTGCAAAAGAAATTTCTGTCATGTTTGTATTCTATTCTGTTGTAGCGTTCAGTCACTATCCGACCGAATCTATGATGGATAAATGCGTTATCTTTCTCGACGGCGCAGCCGATGTAGATGATTTATAACTGAGATTCGGTGTTCTCTCCGTCGGAAGGCCTATTTGTTTCGAGTTTTCTGATACGACGATGGTAGAAGGTTCATGCAAGAGAAATTCCAACTCTGTATTCTATTGTGGTCAACATTTACGTCGATGCCAGGGAGTTTGATTGTTAGTCCTAGAGCAGCTAATCCTCGACATTAGGGCCAAGTTAAGATCAATAGACGAAAGTAAGGATAAGTCTTGTATCCGAATGGTTAGAGAAATGTGTTTTAAATTCTGGACCCTAAATAAACTTGCTAGTGTAATTATTGTCGTGGTATTTTGCTTGGTGTATATATCACACGAGTAACCTGACCTGTCTACTATGGGCTAGAGACCTGTTCCGCTGGGTCTCATCTATTGCCTTTAAATAAATTTAAGGCTTCATTAATAAATATCAAACTTTGACGAATTTAATTTTTTTTGCAAAAAACATATACATACATACCAACATGCTAGAGCACTCAAACAAAACACTAAATCTCAAAATATAATTAAATACCTTATAAACACTCTCTCTCTCTCTATATATATTTATATGGTGGGGTAGTTGTCCTATAATATATATATATATATAATAAATAAATAAAAATACAAGTATATCTACTTAGTTATATTTATATTTATGTACTTATAAATATAAATATTATAATAATATATATTAGATTTTTTACAATAGATATATAATTATTGGGCAACACCTTGCCACATGTATATAATATATTATTAATTTAATATTAAATATATACATAAATATATTCTCTCTCTACTCTCTCTCTAGCTCACACAAACTCTCTATCTCTCCTTTCTGTTTGACTCTCTACTCCCTCCCTTCCTCCCCCCTCCTCTCTCTCTCTCTCTCTCTATATCCCTAGTCTTTGTGTGTGTGTGTCTCTCTCTCTCCCTCCCTCTCTCCCCTCCTTTCTCTCTCTACTTTTTGGTACTTATCTCTCATTCTGTACTTCTCTACACCTCTCTGTCTCTCTTTATCTATGTGAGTGTGTGTTACTACTTGTGTGTCCGTGTATTGATGCAGTCTTTTTAGTTATACATTACATATTATATAAAATCCCCTCCTCTCTCTCTCTCTCTCTCAAGTGAGCCTACTTGGGCTCAACACTTGGATCGCAAGATATGCTCGTGAGGCATCTTGGGATTGTTCCTACCACGTAAAAATAATTCTTCTTCTTCTTCTTCTCTCTCTCTCTCTCTCTCTCTCTCTCTCTCTCTCTCTCTCAAGCTTCTAGAAAGAATATATATGTATATATAATCTCTAACCCTTTCTCTCTACTTGTCACTCTCTCTACTCTCCTTTCTTTCTCAAGCTTCAAAAAGAAAAGATATATATATGTATAATTTTATATAAAATAAAATCTGTCTTTCTCACTATTGGGCCATCCACCACTTGGCCTTGCACGTTGCCAAGCCATTAGGTGGTTGTTTTGCTCTTGCTCGTGCCATGTGGCACTTGTGTGCTTGTGTGCTTCCACTGTTGCTCGCATCATGTGGCCTCTGTCTTTTGTGCAGCGGTTTGCTCGTTGACACGCGACTCTTGCGTGGCTCTGTGCTTCTTTTGCCATATGATTGTCTCGTGCAGTTTGCCCGGTTGTGTCTCGTTGTGAGTGTGCTACATGTCTCGTTTGCCATAGCTCTAGGGTTCCATCATAACTCCACATGTGGCGTGACTCGCGGCATATGCGACGTGGTACTTTCACCTCTTTCTTATAGGTTGTGCACAGTGTTTTGTCCTTCGAAGTTTGCACTTAAGTTCGTAGTGTTGTGCCACATGGGCTGGTCAAAGCAACCAGCCTAGAAGGCTCGTGCCATGTTGGTCCCTTCGTTGTGGCCCGTGTTGTCACGTTGCAAGTTACAATTCATTGCCATTTTTGACGCGCCATTGCTCCCATTTGCCTCTTTGCCTCTTGCCATGTGGTTGCCGCCTCTCCCTCATCTCTCCTATCCTTGAGCCTCACCGCAATTGCTCCTCTCCCCTAGCCTCTGCGTCGAATCTACGGGATCTCTTACTCCAACTGTGCAGACGATGTAGATGCCTCTAGTCCTCTCCACAACCTTCGAACCTTGAGAATGCCTCCACCGAACCTCTAGGATCCTCCCTTCTCTCACGTACGGGACTAGTCTCAGTAAGGAATATAAGAGATGTGATGTTCTAATTGTATATTTTACTCGATACTATCACTTATGAAAGATTAGATTCTTGTTAGTCTTGATGAATATATTCTTTTCATGTGAAAATGTTTTCCATAGCATTGAATTTACTTCATGGCATAAAGTAGAAAGATGTTTTAAATTTTTAACACCTTTAAGACTTGAGAAGAAAGGTGTTTTAAAGGTAAAACTCAATGAGAGTGTTTTAAAGCATTGAGTTTATTTAGGGTTCAAAATTTGAAACACCTTTCTACTTAAAGACATAATAATTTGCTAAGACTTCAATGTTATGGAAAACATATTCACTAGAAAATATGTTTTCCATAGCATTGAGTAGCTATGAAGGAAAGTAGATGCTATTGAAGTCTTAATAGATTATACTTCAATATTTTTTTAAAATGTGCATTTTACAAAATAGTAGCTATGAACTAAAGTTAATGATGAATATATGTTTCATCTTGGTTTTTCAACCAAGATAATAGTAGCACAAATACCACAAATTCTAGTATATTGATGTCCTATGAAAAAGATACTCTTAAGAACTCACCAATACACATGCCATTTTAGAACTATGGTACTAGGTTGTTCAAATTATCTATGCTTTTTTTTACAAAACTAAGTTGAAGATCAATATTAGTTGTACAAAAGCTACATTCCATAGAGTCCAATACAAACAAAGATTGTATGTTAAAACCTACGCATGCAAATTGCATGGTTCATAAATTCCTCTAAAAGAATGCCTCTTATTACTCAAACAAGTGCTTTTGATAATGAGGTGCATCTAGGGTGCTTGTCTTTGCGGCAAGAATAGATTTGTGAAGAAGATTATAAGATGCACGGAAAGAAATATCATGCAATTGAAAAGGGCATGGTGATTTGCATTAACGAGTTTTATGATTTGGATAGATGATCTAAGTCTATGAATTAGACCACCATGATTGGTCATGGACATGACTTATCAATTAATGGAAGAAAGATGAAGAAGACTCTTGTAAATCTTTTCACTCTACTACCATCACTAGGTAAGACCTACATTGTAAAGTGGACATACATTGTCATTACTACAACTAGATAAGACCTCCAATGTAGCACTTTTGGAACACAATACACTACTTTTAGCTTCTCTAGAAAATCTAGAACAAGATGGAAGGACTCCTCTATCTTCTTCATGTGTAAAAATAAAGTGCATGCCATTTGTGAACATAAGAATAAGTTGCAGTCAAGAAAATTGGTATAAATCATTTGCTCTCTTGCAGTATAGCATGCTTGCACTTTAAAAAATAAATTAATTAAAAACTCTTCCATGCTCATTTGCTCTTCTCAATTCCTTTTTCATTTTATTCTACGGTGACTCCTTATTCCTTGTCCTACAAGTTTCTTCAATGGTATCAAATTCATCAAACTTTTTGCAAAGTGAGCAAATTTGAAGTACATGCACCATCCTGCATATTAGGCGAGAGTGTTTAAGATTTATGATTTTAGAGTTTAAGATCTAGGGTTTGATGTATAGCTTTTGAATTCTAAGCTTTAGGTGAATTGTAGTAGGGGTTTATAGGGTGGTAAAGCGCAGTGAGTATGTGGTCATCTCCCATGCAAATTGTTTAGAGGTAGGCATGGAAAACTCACATTTTAGAGGTTGCCTTTCTTAGGTCGGATCATGTTCATACTTGCTCCCATGAGAGTCTCAAGCAATGCTTGGCATATTGTCATAGCAAGATTACTACGTTAGGAATAATTGATTCATGCCATTGAAGGTGGGTGACTCTTCCTATGGCATTTACATGTGTGGTGATGGCTTGCTAGCTCTACTGATTGTCCTAGGAGCTATTGTAGAGTCCTTTTGTTATAATATTTGTGTGATAGTATGTCATTGTCAAGGCAACCTATGTGGTGTCTCCTTGCTTCAGCTTGTGATGCCTTTGTGGCTTCATATTTTGTTCTTTGTAGACCTTCACAATAAGTCTAGCGATGTGTTGAGTTCTTTGCAATAAAAACGTGTTTTGGTTGCACTCCATCTACGATCTTTTAGTGTGATTATGTCCTTCAATTGCAAGTTGAAGTAGTATTCATGTCTTGAATACCAATCAAAGTAGTATTGTGTGAATCTGTAAAGTTTGCAGGCTTTGTCAGAGGTTGTTATATCCATTAGCATTCGGTCCTCTGCAAGTCCTTAGTTGATCTTTGAAGATTGTGTGGTCTCTAAAATATGATGCCTTTGTCGCTTCATATTTTGTTCTTTGTAGACCTTCACAATAAGCCTCGCGATGTGTTGAGTTCTTTGCAATAAAGATGTGTTTTGGTTGCACTCCATCTTAGATCTTTTAGTGTGATTATCTCCTTCAATTGCAAGTTGAAGTAGTATTCATATCTTGAATACCAATCAGAGTAGTATTGTGTGAATCTGCAAAGTTTGTAGGCTTTGTCAAAGGTCGTTATTTCTAGAGCGAGGGCTAAGAAGTCCATTAGCATTCGGTCCTCTGCAAGTCCTTAGTTGATCTTTGAAGAGTATGGTCTCTCAAATGGATAGTTGGTCTAAAGTCTCTTCCATTAAGTCCGCTCTACTAGAGACTTTGGATGTAGTGTCTTGTGGATCTGTAGAGTTTGCAGGCTTTATCAAAGAATCTTTGGTCGTGATTTCTAAGTTGAGGGCTAAGAAGTCTATTAGCAATTGGTCCTCTGCAAGTCCTCAATCAATTCTTTGAAGAGTGTTCGTTCTTTACAATGGATAGTTTGTCTAAAGTCTCTTCCATTAAGTCGGGTCCTACAAGAGATTTCAGTTGTAAAGAGATTTCGTTAGCTCTTTGTTCGTCTCTTTTCATGGAAAAGAGTTTGTCGAGGGCTATATCTGATACAAAAGCGTAACTAGGGAATAATCAAGGATTGGAGAAGATGTAGGCATGGGACTTAAAGAATGAGAAGGTGAGCACTAAAGGCACATGAGAGCATACATACACGCTCAAGGGCAAAAGGAAAACTTAGGATAATAGAAAGCCATGCTACTTTGATGATTGTGATCGATATGGTCATGAAGAAAAGTATTGTTATAAGAAGGCTTTTGACAACAAGAGTAAATATGGAAAGGATGTTGCCATTAGTTCTAAGGCTTGCTTGATTGGTGCAAAACAAGATGATCATTTTGTAGGATTGGTTCAACATAAACCACCTCCTCCAATCATTGATGTTGATGCAAATTTTGCTTTCCAAATTCTTGGAATTTTGTCGCTTTTTTTGTTTGTTTTGGAATTTCAATAAAGTTTTTGTTTGATTTCTTTGGTGTTGTTTTTTTCCTTCCTTACCTAGTTCAAGAGGGGACGTTAGAGTTAATAGGGGCCACTTCCTATGCAAACCATTGTGGTTTAGAGGTTGGCACTGAAAGCTCTTTGACATTTTGGAGGTCAACTTGCTCCGATAGGTTCGTGATCATTCGTGCCCTAAGGCAGTGCTTTGAGAAGGTGAGATATCATCACAAGATTGCAACATTAATAGCAGCTCATTCATGTCTCTTGGAGCTCATTGAAGATAGGCATGCTTATCTATATTCTTCCTTAGGAGAGTACTGCATATTCTCTTATTATTGATTTTGTTGATTTGAGAAATAAAGGGGTTAATGACTTCAAAAAAACTTTAATTAAAACTTGGTTTTTTTAAAAGTCAAAACCCTAAACTATTTTCTCTCTCTCTCTCTCTCTCACACACACACACACACACACACACACACACACACACACACACACACACGCACATGCACATGAACGCATTCTTCCCCTATATTGTTCCATGTGACTAACACTTTGCCTTGTATGATATGATTACTATGGTTGATACAGGATGTGCATAGAATCTCTACAGATATCATGGAATTGCACGAACCCAATGTCGACAACTTGTGGTGCCAACTGACTATCATGGTGGTGGTAATATAGTAGGTAGAGGTATTGTTTGCATGAAGCTTCATGATTATGTTCCCTTCTCTTTGGTGGGAAGAAAATGATCATCGATTTTCTAACCTCGAGACTCACTTATTTTATATAATGATTGGTGTTTTTCACATGGAGCATCATGCTTATATTCCCATCTCTTTTGGGGAAAGAATATTTATTGAAACTCCACACTCACTTGGACATAAATTTTGCTATCAAGTTTTTATGCCAATAGTTTCCATTTCATCTTCCTAGTACACAACAACCTCTCAGTCTCCTTGCGCATCATCTCCATTTTCTTAGTTATTTTGTCCTCCCATCTTTTAAGCCCAGGGTGTTCAAGCTCCAAATGCATCTCTAATACTGGAGCTTCAGAAAACTCTATATTCATGATACCACCAACATGAAGGAAACATTACATATGCGTTGAGGATTGGAAGACTACAATACAAGTGGTCTCATTTGATGAAATAAGAATGCATTATTGGCTACCTTGCTATAGTGATTCCCCTACTACCTTCACTTCTTTCAACATAAAGTTTCCTTGCCAATAAAAGAGGGATCCAATCCTTCTAAGGAAAGTCCCTAGTATTGTAGCATTTAATGTAAACAAAAAATTATGCTAGGTGGAAAAAACACCTTGTCATCAACTACAAAATTTTGAATCGATGTTCAATATCTCTTGTCCTAACTCAAATAGATGATAATGATTAATGATTCTTAAATCATCTCCAAGTTTGATTTGAAAAGTGTTTACTGCTAATTTAGCATCATAGAGCTTCATCATCATAAGGTAGGCTTTGTGGTACCCTAAGGAATTTATGAATGAAAGATCATGCCCTTTGGAATGAAGAATTCTATATGGGGCCACATCTTTGGTAAATCCAAGATTTTTCTTTGGTGTATGATATTTTGGTGTAAAAAAGTTTGCACAAGGACTTTTGCAACGTCTTCAAGTTTTTCATCAATTGCTAAAGGATAAGGTTTTGGCTATCTAAATCAAGAAAACGGTCTTAGCTCAAGAGCAAATTGAGTTTCTTGGTGTGTATATTTCTCAGGGCAAGATGTAGACTTAAGACTGTGTATTTAATAAAATCTTTCCTTGCATTTTTTGTTGAATAAGGAAGTAGATGAAGTTGTAGCGATTTCTAGTTTGTGTAACTTATTTACATTCTTTTTACGAGGACTTGTTCTATGATTGATATTCCCAATAGCTCTTCCTTCAAAAAAACAGTGTTCCATGGAGAATAACTTGTCTATACATCAAATCCTATGTACAAAAAGTGCATTATTATGAATTAATTGAATGCCTTTCTAGTTGGTTGGATAGATAATCAAATGACTATTATAGTGTTGTGCTTCTAGTGTTCAAGGTACCTATCTTCAAGATGGGAAGAAATTTGTGTTTTTTGCTTAGATATGTCCAAGGTATTGAATGGGATTGTCATTTGGTTAAAAATCCAATTTAAAAATAGACCTTGGTGGTCGAGTGAGCCATGCTAAAACTTGAGATGTGCATCTTGGACAAGGAATTTGTTCTAAGAAAGTCGACTGATAGTATGGTCATGAACATCTTACAAAAAGATTGAACTTTATTTGTCGAATGGAAGATAGGTGAAGATAAATGTATTCTAGATCACTTGACCTGGTGCACGCATGCGCGCAAGGGGGGGGGGAGGGCAAGGTGTGGGAAGGATAGTTTTGGATTGATAAAAACATGGGAGTCTTCAACAAGGGGTAGCCTCCTTGGTTGATGTGATCTTGTATATGCTTGTCAAATACAAGTTGCATAGACACTGTCATCTCTAAGCAATGATAAGCCCTCCATTACCTCTAAAAATAATTTTTTTTGTGAAGCGGATAGGCATTACCTCACTAGGTAAGATCTTCATCATAGCACTTTCTTTGTGGCACTTTTGGCACATGATGCACTTTATTCCCCCCCTCTTTAACACAATGAGTTGTAGCCAAGCAAACTTGCTATAAATATTCCTCCTCTCTTGCAATATAGCATCCTTTTATTTTCTAGCTTCTATGTGCCCATCCTCTTTTTTTGTTTTTATCTTGATCATCTCCATTTTGGTTACACTCTATTTGTTCCATTATCCATCGCTCAGTCCCATTGTGGTCTTTCTTGTTTTTCATGCTTCTCCTAGCTCGACACTATTTATATATGCCTATTTGAGAGTAAAGTGTGCAACTGGTGATGATTCTAGGTGTTACATATGAGAGAGAGAGAGAGAGAGAGAGAGAGAGAGAGAGAGAGAGATTGATTAACGTCTGCGGGAGTTGAGACAAAGTACAAACCAAACGCGTTACTCATACAAGTTGCTACAAGCTAAAGCAAAGGGCTTGCTAAGGCCCTTGTTGAGTGCTAAAGTGCTAAGAAAGGGCTTGCTAAGTCCTTGTTGAGTGCTAAAGTGCTAAGCAATTGATCAAAATAGTATCAGGTGCCCAAATCTAATGCTTCGAGTACACACACAAGCTCCATGTATCCAGGCACCATGGTGGCTCTTTGATGACATGTAAAGAGCTCTCATATCTTTGTCTATTGAGCTCTCTTAGGGTGGTGGAGGGCATTGTCTCCTCGATTTTCGTATCTGATAAGCTATGTCAAGGGTGACGCCTCATCTCTAGACCCGCCGACCTCGATCGTGTATGCTCTGGTCACTTTCTGTGCTGCATGTGGTATGTGCGCCTCTCATCTAGCAGTATCATGGCGATGGTTGTCACTGCTAATCTATGATGCCCTCATCTCATATAGCTCCTCCTCCTCATCTTCCCCTGGAGCTGCTGGCTCAAATGCATACTAAAGTCTGTGGCACGTGTGTGCTCGGTTGATCCCAGTGACCTATGGTATCAACACCTGCTGCTCTCTAGTTCGTTGCATCAATATATCTTTGTGTCATTGCATCTCAATCAAATAGAGCCCAACATAAAAGTGGTTGGGAAAATGGATTAACCATGTAAGAGAGAGATTGGGGTGTCATTGGGTCCCTTGCTCTGAACAAATCCCAACTAGTTGGCTATTTCAAGATAAGGGGGAGAGAAGGATCATTCACCCTTCATTCGGTCTTTAAACTAACAATCCCTCATTGCTCATGCCCTAACCTCATCTTCTCATTGCTCACCACATAACCCCATAGCTTCCTTGTCTCTTCATTGCCTCCTATCAACATGAGTGACCTTCCATCGATTTTGAGTATTCTCTCCACTCCCCGGCTTTGCACTAGTCTTCCAAGCCTCTAGCCTAGGCTAGAGGTTGCAAGAGCCTAGTGGGATTGTTCCCTCCTCACTGCTCTTTCAAAAGCTTGAGCCTATGCTATAGATTGTAGCTTCTAGCTACAACTAGAGTTTAAAAGGGATAGTAAACTTTAAACCTCTAGCCTAGGTTGGAGGCTAGAATATCTAGGCTAGGTTGGAGGTGGAAAGGCGGGGTGAGGTTTCATGCCAACTCTACGCTATCCATGGGGATGATGATGTGACATGCCCCCACATGAACTTCAATTGAGGTGATGATTTAGTACACAAGCCATCTAGAGTGACATTGAACTGACATTCCAAATCTCTCGTAGTAATCATGGAAACTTTCCACTAATCCAACCGTGGGCAAGCACATGTCCTTTTCCATTTAGACATATTGCACCCATACAAGCCCTTTCTTCCCGAGCTTGAACTTCAAGATATGGCCCTTCCACTCATGTGTAACATCCCCTCTCTTACTCTTGGGTAGCTTATGTGGCCTCTTACAAGATCCTCTCTTAACTATCATCATTCAATTTGTAGGTAAAAGGGAGCAATTCAGCCAATGGAGTTTTGGTGTACAACTACATGGTTATGTGGAGATATTCCTCACAATGCTTGCATAGAAATGAATAAGCATAAGGGATGGATAAAGGTGTTTGCTATTAGAGAGTGGCCAATGGCGTAGTGCAACTAGGTGGGAGAGGAAATACTAGAAATCAGGCTACCAAACAGGAGGAGAGAGTCCAAAACAAGAGGAATGAAACTCTAGCACCTAAAGTTCCTAAAACTCCAGCACCTAAAGGAGGCAGATAAAGAGTGAGAGGGTAGCACAAGAAAGGAGAGAAGGAGAGAGGGGGTCATAGAGTGAGAAGTGGGGCAGATCAAGAGTGTGCTCTGGAAGGAGACGGTAGTTACAAAAGAGGCGTAACAATGCAAATCACATTGCTATACATGTTCAAACCAAAAAATAGAGGGAGGAAAGAGGAGGGGGTAGAGTGAGCAACAAGCCAAATCAAGTGTAAACTACAAATAATCTTTCCCATAGGGCCCACACGACATGGTAGCGGATTTAGGGTAGGTGCAACTAGCACATGGGTTGGAGAGGGTGAAGCGTGGAAATCAGTTGGATGTCCCCCATGTAAGAGGAGGAGCCAATGGGATCTGTCCTCATGAATGGCTATGTACCACTACAACATGGCACTTCCTCACTCCCATTTATCTATCTCAAATCCCTCTCTAATACCTAAAGATTAGGAAACACTAATTGGGTCCCTTTTGAGAACCCAAATCTCCCCTAATGCACTTTTTCATAAACTTCTAGCATTGTCTTAGAGTATTGTCTTGGAAGTAAGCATAAATCTAAATTGGCAAGATGGTACTCTCAAAGTTGTCTAGTATTGGTGACTAGTTCAATAGAAGTCGAGATCGAAAAGGAGATCATCACTCATAGATATGGACTGCCTCCCCAAGTTGCTAGTACTAGATTCCAAATCATGAGAGCCATTCCAAAGGGTTTGAGAGATGCCTTTATTAATACTCATTATCTCAAACTGAGTTCAAATTGTCCAAGGGTTTCAGCGAGTAGGGCACATGCTTAGGAGAGAGGAGAACTAGCACCTTTCTCATACTTTACCTTAGATACCTCTCACAAACTCACACTTGCTCAGCCATTGGATTAGGAGGTTTTATTTTAGTAGAGGATTAGAGTTATATGATGCTTGGGGGGTCTTCAAACCATCCATGCTAAAGTTGTAATTGAGCCCATGTGGAGGTTGTGGATATTTCTAGGGAGACCTTTTGCTAAGTTGCAACCGACTGGTCATGGCCAATTTCCATGCTCCAAATTCTCTTCTTGCATTCGTTCAAAATTTCATGAGGATTGGATGAAGTATAAAAAAAAGAGCCACCCATCAATTGTTTAGTAGTATTGGCACACACAAAGGATTTTAGAGCATTATTTGTCCAATTTTTAATCTCTTTTTTGGGGGATGAGTATAGCCATGAAAATCTAAATGGCTCTTAGCTTCAGCAAATGGCTAGTCCCTCCTTATGCATGAGATTCCAACTTGTAGAGGAATCTAGCAAACATTGTTGCTGGAGTTGTAGTATTCACATTATTCTCACACATCACCTCTAAATCTCACTCTACCATGGCTTTGAATTCTTGAAATCTGAAAAAGACTTCCGATTTCTCTTTCAGAAAGTAGACCCCAATATCTGCTGTAGTCGTCGATGAAAGTCAAGTAGTAAAGTGAACCATTGATGCTGCAGATCTGGGCATAACCCCATACATCTGTGTAAATCAAATCAAGAATACCTCTTGCTCGAGAGATGCTTCTGCCGAAGTTGGTTCGCTTTTGTTTGCTGAAGCAGCATGCTTCGCAAACTTTTCTAAGAAACTGAAGTTTTCGAATACCAATTGCCATATTCTGATTTTTGAGCTCTATCAAGCTTTTGAAATTGACATGTCCATATCTCTTGTGCCATTTTGCGGAAAGTGGCATCTGTTGCGGTGCGATTGAGCTGACATGGCATACAAATCTGGTACTATGGCTAGCATTCTCAACAAGCGTCCTTCCTTGACTGCTTTTCCTACTAGCTGATATCCTCTAGATTTGTCTATTATAGTGCATTCATATCCATCAAAGATGACTCGGTAGTTGTGTTCGTCATTTGACCTATTGGCAAAAGCTTCTTGCTGAGCTTCGGAACATAGAGTACATCTTTCACCAATCCTTTCGTACCAATGAAATTGCTCATAGGGATAATGCCTTTCCCTTGAACAAGATTCGGTGTGTTATTTGCTGCCATGTAGATGACATTCTTCTATCCTTCCAATGGTTTCATCTTTGTAAAAAAATCGTGATGTTTTGTCATGTGACATGATGCACCGCTGTTGATGTACCAAGGATCTTGATCTGCTTGGTCAACTTGATAATTGAAATACTCTTTTGAATTGTAATCGGTGTCAAAATACACTGTTTTAGCCTTCTGCATATCCTCACTTGCAAGGAACATATTCTCAAGTTCAATTGCATAATGACTATGACTAGAATGTCCATTACGATGATTTTCGCTTCCATGGACTGCTTGATCTGCTTGGTCAACTTGATAATTGAAATACTCTTTTGAATTGTAATCAATGTCAAAATACACTGTTTTAGTCTTCTGCATATCCTCACTTGCAAGGAACATATTCTCAAGTTCAATTGCATAATGACTATGACTAGAATGTCCACCACGATGATTTTCTCTTCCATGGAAATTCCCTTGATTGATGCTAGATTGGCTGCCTTGGTCATATTGCTTCTTGCGGCAATCTCTTTCATAGTGTCCAAACTTATGATAGTAGTTGCACTGAATGTTTACCACATTGGTGGATGCATTCCCTTGTGCTTGGAATCTTTCTTGATTGGAATGATTTCCTCTTTGCTGATGCTGATGTTGTTGAGGATGATGTTGATGCTAAAGTGGTTGATGACTTTGTTGTTGCTGATGATGACCACTTTGCTGGAACGATCTACCTCTGCCTCTGCTTCTATCTAAAGCTGTGAATGTTTGATCACTGGAATGACCTTTGCGTGCGGGAATGGCTTGCGTCTTGAGTTCTTCACGAAGTAAAAATAATCAAAGTTCTTCCAATGTCAGAATTCACCATTGAATGGAAACACTTTGGACTAGATTCTCATATCCCTCTCCTAGTCCAAATCCTGAATCGTTTCTACTGGGTTCATGGTCTCTCTTGCTACCTGCGAGTTGATTGTTGTAATCTTTTATCCTGAGTATGTAAGCATGACCAGTTTCACTGCTGTTGCAAAAACTCTGGTTTATATGGTTTCTCAGTATGAGAATCCTGGAAGTCCTCTTGGACTCATAGAGAGCTACGAACATATCCCATGCTTCTTTTGATGTCTTGACTGTGTTGAGCTGTCCTAGCATGACATCTTGCACATTCTACTTGAACACATGATATGCATGCATACTTGTCTTTCTTGTCCCATTCTTCCTGTGCTCACACAATGGTAGGATCTACTACAGGTGCAGAAACTGTTGGTATAGCTGGAGATCTCGCTATAGATCTCGCTGTTGCTGGTGTTGTGACAACAGGTGGAGTAGAGCTACTACTAGCTAGATTGTCCAATGGTCTAGGTGTAGATCCATAAACATACTCCCATTTGCCCTGAAGTACAATAATGGTCTCCATTCAGTATTTCCATGTGCCGTAATTAGAGTTGTCTTACTTAGCAGATGCATCCAAATTGAGGTTGCTAGTCGTAGACATGGTGCAAGAAATGTATTCAAAGTGTCTGTGAAATCACTGTCTGAATCAACTACAAAGCATTGTTTGTATCAACTGAAATCTCAACTATTAGTGAAGATATAACTGCAGCATATAATCCAATCTTTAACAAGGCTTGTGGCAAATGATTCCGAGAATAGCCAAGAGGCTTTACAAGGCTTGAAATGATGTGCACAATGCCGAAAGATAGCCAAATAGGGTTTACAAGGATGGCATGTGTGTGTGAAATCAAATCATGTGCTATCTGCCCATTGATCAGTCGATCAATACCTCTAAACATTGTGAAGTGTGCTCACTAAAGTGTGGAACATAAGGTTTCACGTATTGTGATGATACCGCATGTGAGCTCTAGGACTTACTCCGAGTAGGGACTATTTAGGAATTTTTTGGCATGGCTTTGATTGGTTGCTTTGGAGTTCTCTCTGCTATGGATGATCTAATCTACTCTTAACTAGATCTAGACCAACCGTCGGGCGAAAAAAAATAGAAAATAATTCCTTTTCTTTGTTCATTTTAGGTGTTGGGTTAGATGTGTTGATGTAGATGTTGATGTGCATATAGGAAGTGGATTTGTCGTCGCCAGTCGCTGAGGCTCAAAAGTGTCTGATACTTGTGCCAAAATGTGTATGTGATGAGACGAGAGCGTCGAGCACTAAAAATTGAGCATTTTTCCCTTTTGGAGCACCCTCAAATTCTTTGTGCATCAAGAGATACGACTTGATCTAGGTGGAGGGGCAAAAAGGGTGCAAAGTGCTCAATGATGATGTGGCACTCAAGGGGCCACATGCAGTGACTGTGCCTAGAAGGGGTGTGCCTGTGAATCCCTGTGTTGAGGTGGCAGGTGGGTTCACATGCAGTGTGAATAGTGTGCCTGGAGAGGGGACAATGCCACACGGTAGTGATGATGTGGCACAGCTAACTGGGCACTGAAGAGGTGTCACTTCATTGACCTAACCCAGGGTCAATTTGACCTAATAACCAAGGTCAAGTTGAATAATCTAGGGTCAAGTTTAATTAACGTGCTTACAGGTCAATCCTGATGATGTGGCCATGCTGACTTAGATGATGATATGGTAGTGTAAATCTCACCCTGGTGACGTGGTAGGCTAACGTGGCCTATTGATAGCTTTTGCCTCGTAGGAAGCAAGTAGTCTCTGTATCTCTCTCTCTCAGAAATAAAAAACTTTCTCTCAATGAACTCATAAGCAATTTCTCTCTCTCTCTCTCATGAAGAAAGTCTCATAGAACGGAAATCTTCAACTCTCATGGACGGAATTCTCTCACCAATGGATGGAAATTCTCTCAACAGAAGTGAACGAAAAGAACTCACGATCACTCAAGAGAACTCTCACTCCTCAAGAAGGATGGCACCTCAACGGGCTGAACTATGCTCTGATACCATGACAAAATATAAAGAGGGGAGAGGAGAAGAGTGGAGATGAGGAGAGAGGGCACAGCTAGAGAGCACACCACAAATGACTAACAGTACACTAGATTTAGTGTTGAGAATGTAGAATATATACAAACCCTTTTAGGGTTAGGGTTAGGGCATCTAACCCTTTCCTTTATAGCACTCTATACGTGTTAGTGCTATGCACATATGATCACATGATGTTGAGCATGGTTTCTCAACAGAACCGTCCAGATGAGCAATGGGGGCTCCATAGTCCCTCCCACCAAGAGTCTGGGATCGCCTCCTCAATCTCCTGCATCCTGATACCTACTCCTCGGAGGTAGGAGAGGGCCTGGATGTGGGCCTATGTCTCTCTAGGAAGTCATCTCCATGTCTCAAAGGATCTGGCCAGTCCCCTATCCCACTGTGCCCATCCAATATGAGTCTGCTACCCCAACATGTGTCCCTCCAAGTCTCTGCACCTCTGCACCTTGACCATAATGAAGGTTAGAGTGAAGTAGGCTCCGTTGATTTTCATATAAACATCGCTTTATCATGCCCACACGCATGACCAACCTTTGATCCATCATTAGAATTTTGAATGGCGGAGGTTTTAAGCTCTTCAGCTTTAGCCTCTTGTGGACTTTGTCTAAGATGATGTTGGCACCCAAGCCTCCATCGACTATCATGTGCTTCAACATATGGTTTCTAGCCTTCATGTTGATCATGGGGGTACATCTTTGTCCCATATCATCGTCTCCATGACTTTGATGGTGGATGTAAAGGGCGTGTTGTGGGTGGTTGTTCCACCATGAGATTTTGGAAGAATTTCAAGCAATGGGGATTGAGTTCCATCTGTTGACCAATAGAAATTGTCACATTTAGCTTGCATGGCCATATTGATCCATGTGTGCTCCATTGAATATTCGGTCATGTCTTTGGTTGGGGCTCTGTTGCCCCATCTCATTCGTTTTTTTTGCCCCATCACTTGCCCTCTCAATTGTCGATCCTATACTTCTCCCACTTCTACGAGCGGTTCTTGCTTCTTCAATGCATGAATGATCTTCGTTATCGTTGTCTTCTCCTCCTTCCCGTGAAACTCTTACTCTTTCAACTTCTTTGGTTCCATCTAAGCTAGCCCTCGTGATCAAATGATGTTCCTGCGCTTTAGGAAATAGTACTTCCGCGATCTAGCCGGATGGCCCTCGAGCGTGTTGTAACCTAATGGACCTACTGTGTTGTGGCTCCTTATGTAGTACTGCTCTAAAGTTCGTGCTTTGTCTACAGTGTCTGTTGTTTCCAAAACTTTGATTTCGAAATTTTCTTTGAAGGGCTCGTAATGCTACAAGTCCTCTTTCATTTTCACTGGTGGTTTTTTATTGTGCTGTTTGATCCTCCGCGGTAGGTCCGTCCTGCTCCCTATGTATTTTCTGTTGTTGGGTTTGCACGTGATGCAGTAGACGACGAGGCTCGCACGATTCCCTTGCGCGGGCGCTTCAGTGGAGGCTCCTCCTTCATCTCGAGGCTCGCGTCTTTCAATGTCGTACCTGCGTCAACATTGACAATTACGTTAGTCATCGAGGTTTTCGGTCCTTTTTTTTTCGTTTGAGGTCCATAATAGAATGCATTTATTTACTTGCCCTGGTTTTTCTCTGTTGGCGTTAAAGGATCGTTTCCAATACCGAAGCGCTCCTCGTATAAGTCCCTGTCGAAAATATACGTAAGCTTCTCCATTGTCGTCGCCGGGTGCGTCGCGTCGTGCGTCCCTCCAAATTGTTCCATGAATTGTTCGAGTATAGCCGTTCCTTGATCGCATGTCGTGTCCCTCAGCAACTCCAAGGATACGTTGTACCCGTAATGCAGCAGTTCGCATGCATACGCTGTGATCCCTTTCGTCTTCGTGTCTAGTAGGTTCTGCCCTTCCAAATTTTCCATCATCCTATCGGTCTCATCGAACTCAATGTCAAGCTCGACAAGGATCTCTTTGAGGAGTCCTGCAGGAGAAGTGCAATCCATGATGAGTTTGTTGTTCTTGCAACTCGTTAATTCTTTTTCTCAATTGTTGCGGTTTTTTTTAATTTTCGAAAGCATTATGTACCATTTGCGAATCTCAAGCCTCCCGGCTCTCTTTTAGCTGGCAAACGCCTATTGCAATTGTCAATGAAGTCGCGTAGTTCTGCATACGTGTTGAAGCCGTTGATGTAAGCTCCCGGACGTTCTCCTGCATTGTTTGCTAGCGGGAATTGCTTTGTGGTTAGGAAGAACCTCCTCTTTGCTGGTGGAGGTTTTGTTGCCTTCGCGTTGCTTTTGTATAGCTCAAATAGCTTCTTGCAGGCACGACTTATTACACCGTCTTTTCAAATGAGCCGTCTTTTTAAATCTTCAAGAAAAAAAGATTCTTTCATGCTGGTGGAATTTACCTTGTCTGCGTCCATGTCTTATGCTGCAATGTCCCGAGCTTTCTGATTCTCTGCACCTGTTCTCGACAACAGACAAGATATTAAAACCATTTTCCTTGCACGCATGTTTGACGTAACATATTCATGACTTGTCTCTGCCTTTTTCAATCTCTGGTAGTGAATACCTTTATGCGCGTGGTTGTGTTGTCGGCTGTGAGAACTCTCGTGGAATTGGTCTGAATATGTCTGGATGTGGGCAATGTAGTATGCGCAGCCTCGTTCTCTCAGTCACTCTGGACAACATCACGTATGCTAGGCCAGGGGCAAACACTCCTCGAAATATGAGCAGCGCTTTGTTGGATATGGTTGCGCCTTGGGATTTGTGTCCCGTGATAGTGTATGCTAGGGTTAGTGGAAATGTGGACTTGTGGAACCATTTTCCATTTATTGCCTTTCGCTGATGCTTCGAGCATCGTAATGTGAGCACGGCCGCTGTTGTGTCCACGATGACAGTGATACCGTTGATTTCTCCCCTGCTAGTTGCATTGATGCTCTTGATTTTGCACATTGCTCCATTTGCGGCACCTATTGCGAGGTCGATGTTTTCCGTTATCATTGCCTTCGCCCCCACACAAATTTTTCCTATCTCGTTGAAGCTTTTGTCCTCCAACCATTCTTTGAGTGCTGGTTCGCTCGCGGTGTTACTGTGTATTTGAACATGCACAATCATCTCGGGAGTGTTGAATTTCTCCACAAGCTCATCGTTGAAGGTAGCGACATCAACTCTGTGCGTGCAAATGATGGTTGTTTCGGCATCGATGAAGTGGCATGCACCTTCCTTGTTGACAATGCACTGCCCCAAACAGTCGGAAATCTCGTCAGTTGTGGGCGTCCTGAGTCTTATGGTATGCAAGAATGCCAGGAACGGCATGTCTCGTGCATGTCGCACCGAGAATTGCATGTGGTACATTTTCACTTGAGCCCAGTGCGCGGAGGACGTGATGTGGCACGGCTCGCAGAGATCCTCGCGGTGTTTGCAGACTGGCGGTAATTGCGCCAGGTCACCAAAAAATATGAGCATTTTGTGTCTGAATGGCTCATGCAATGTGCCATTAGTCACATTGACGATTTGTCTTACCACGAGATCGAAAGTCATCCTTGTTAGCATGGACATCTCGTCAATGATGATCGCGTTGGCTTCCTTGATTGCGAGGTGTCGCTCATCCGTCTCATGGATGTTCAGTGGGTATTGACTACTGCGCACAGGGATCTTGAATTGGTAGTGTACAGTGGTTGCAATCCCGCTCAGCCGCGTCGCAGCCGCCCCTGTTGATGCACAGAGTATTTCCGTTTTGGTTTGCGCTACTAGATGCGAAACATAGTACCGTATCAAGAAGCTTTTGCCGCTACCTGGTGTTCCACAGACAACGTGCAGCCCCAAGCTTGTTGAAGCTAGGCTTTCGAAGACTCTTTGTTGTTCTACTGTCAATGCGGCATTGGCGACGGTGCGAAACTCAGCCATTTTTTCCAACATCCTCGCGCGAGTTGGCCCTTCGACGGTTTGTTGGTCGATGTTAGGCGCTTCCATCGGGCAGTCTCCGATGATCGCAACCTTTTGCAATATCATATTGATCAACTGGTCCGTGTGGTCAGTATCATGTTTCCGAGTGTGGCGCTGTGGCTCGAGATGCCTATGTCTTGCGAAGAAACGATCCTTTGGTTTGCAGACAGTAGCGTGGTTATGCCACAGACACTGCAGATTTGAATGCTAGAGAAAATAGCCACGCAATTACTAACCCATTGCTTGTATCTATCTGCGATGGTCAACCACGATGACGTAGCTGGCCTCAAGGACATCTTTCTTGATGTTATATCAAGTTGAATAGCTCGACCTCTGGCTGCTCTGAGCGTTGACGAATGGTCATGTTCGAAGGAGTTTCCGGTGGTTATTTCTACATCGTGACATGAATCGATGTCTTGTGTTTGAGTTTAAACACCTACAGGGATTAATAATAAAAACCATCCGAAACTTTGCTACAATTTCACTCACGTGGTTTTGTCTAAATGCAACAGGAAAAACAAAATGAACTGAACCTCTATCTTTAGAAGGTGAAAGAATTGATAAAATAACTTGAATCAAGCAAATACATTTTGTTGTGCGTACCTTTAGGAGAAGACACTCGTTTGGAGGCTGCAAACATCTCGAAAACAGAAGTGTTGCAGACATGATTAGTATGTTGGTCGAACCAAGCAAATGTAATGTTCCCTTGCGGAAACAGAATGTGCGAAGAAGTGTGCGTGCTCAAGATGAGGTGTTAAAAAAAAAAAACCATACGTAATGTATGGTGGAGAGCCGGCACACGTCTCTCCAAAAATTATATATCATAGGGGAACGTGCCATCCCCCCGTTTCGAATAGTCACCTCCAGTGTTGGAGGTGTAGCGCATTAATGCGGACCAGAGCAACAGACGGTGCAGAAACATTTCAAAATTGAAATGACCGTACATTCTACTTACGTGGAGTATCCTTTGTGACGTCCACAGCTCGACGAGAAGTCGCCTATTTCTTTGCTGGAATGTTGGAATCTGAAAAACAATCATGATTAGTCAATATGCATTCCTCATGTTCTGCATGTTTGGATATGTTGGTTAGCATATGTGCAATTTCCTAAAGATGATAAATTCAAGCACAAAAGCTATACACAATCCAACGATCAAAGATGTAGACTATGGTCGTGTATGATGCCGACTATGTAGACACAGTACCTATGCATAGTAGAGAATGCATGCGCAACTCGAATTAAGGAATGAAAGCACTGCAATTCACTGCACTTCATCATCAGCTAGACGGGGTGCCTATGCACAAAAGAGACTAATGCCTAAATCCTCGCGGTCGACTACGATTTAGTGTAGAGCACCAGAAACGACATCACAAATTAAACACATGGAGTCCTTAGGTCTCCATGAAGTACTTCCACAACTACTGACACACTCTTCTAGAGTTACATGATTTACATGCTCTCTTCTAGAGTAGGAAAGAGAAAGCATGTAAACTAGGTAAGAAAGCCAAAATACTAACCATGAGTTCCCAAAATTTTGAAAATGTACTTTTCACAAGTGGGCATAAATAGCCATGAGCTCCCAAATTTGAAAATGTACTTTTCACAAGTGGATATATCAAACTATTTACATGTTGCTATAAGATTGTGGCTAGGGGTAAAAGAGTGGTGACCAAAGGTGGTTTTGCTCTTGTCCTATGTGGAGGAGAAGTATTTGCATGATTGTCTCGTTCGAGTAGTGCTTTTCATTATCTCTAGTAAGGGATGCTCAATGGTGAGGTATATATATAATAACACAAAAGAGAGAAGGAAGAGCGAGCAACACTAAGGTTGAGGAGCTAACTTTTGTGAAAAGAAAGCAAAGAGAGAGAGAGAGAGAGAAAAGTATGGGGAGGGATCCCTTCTTCTTCTTCTTCTTCTTCTTTTGTTTCTCCTTGTTCTTGAATGACATTGTAGAAGTGAGTGTGGCTATGGCGAGGGAGCTCGAGGCGACACCTTCTTGCTCGTCCCCTGGCCTTCCTTCTCCCCCTCTTGCTTCCTCGCTCATCTCCTTGCTTCAACAAATCCAATCCTCCGCCCTCTCCCTCAACTCCTCCTTGGATCCCAAGACTTACGTCGACCTTCCCCTCCGTTTCTCCCTCCCTCACACCTCCGCTGCTTTCCACCTCCTCCCTCGCACCCCCAACGGCTCCTTCTCTCCAGGTCTCCTCTCTCTCTCTCTGTCCGAGCTCATGATCAGCAATTGTTTCTCATCTTTGGAGCTTCTTGCCATTGGATCAATCTTAATCATCTTGTCTCTCTCGCGCAAGTAGCTGAGAAGACAGGAATAACTTGGAAGATTTGTGTTGTGCATTGCTTGCGTCGTAGTTGTTTACTCACAGTTTTTGTCTAATACTAGTACTTTCAACCCCTTTCGTGCATTCTCGTTTCGATTGTGTCGCAGCCGCCCGACGGTTTTCGACCCATATATTGATGTTTTCTGGTGGCTGCGTTCTCATGCAGAGAAATCTACGCAACTCCACGTGCAAATGCATTGTTTGCACTTCTTCCGCTGCTAATGTTCTAATGCCTCCTACGTGATCGATGTCTGATGCAGAAACATTTCAAAAATTCATTAACGATTACTTCTACGAAGCCGGAGCTGATCTTGAGGCATACACGCCACTTGATTTTAAGGCGGAGCCTCCAAAGTTTCTACCGAACGTGAAGGAGCTGAAAGTTCGCGAGTGGGCTTTGAAGGTGCACTCTTTGTGGTTGCAACTCGCCAGACAAGTTGCACCAAACGTGAAAGAAGAGCCGGAGCAGCACACTCTACTGCCTCTGCCAAAGCCCGTGATAGTTCCCGGGGCACGTTTCAGAGAGGTTTACTATTGGGACAGTTACTCGGTGATCAGGTTAGCGAGCAAGAATTTAAGGAGTTTTAAATATGATTCGAACATACGTGCACTTGGCGTATATGAATTGAAGCTTCAGTATAAGCAGGAGCAAACCTGATGGTGATGGTACGTGAACATCCGAAAGCCAATACGTGAGGGTCTCTTCACAAACCAATAGCCTTCATAAAGCAATCTACGTTGTTTTTGGCTTACGTTCGTCCGTTTCACCTATATTTAAAGGTTTTGCCTTAGCTTTTTACGCAGTTGGCTTTTTACGCAGCTTTTCAAAAGCTTTCAAAGCTTTTGGGCTTTCAGAATTTAAAAAATCTAAGGGTGAATATTGTGCCATGTGGAAGCACAGGATTTCAGAATTTGAAAAAACGTCCTAGTGCTGGCCAAGTAATCAGGTGCTGTAATAAGCAATAGCCGTTTGAAGAGCCTGCGCAATTGCCCATCTGGTCAAAAAGTCTGGTAAGACTATGATGTACTTATTGCCTTAGTAGGAAACTTGGCAAGGCCTTGTCCATAATATCGTAAGCCACGAGTCCAAAGGTCCGGGTGACTAATATAGATTGAAGATTATCAGACGGCTTGGTGGTGAAGGTAGACATGGAGGTAACGTTGTAGTTTGGGCTAGAAAAACTGGGTTTGAAGTTTAGTGAGAACTTTCAAGAATAAAAGGTGTTCGTGATAGGAAAGCCACCAAGAAATCGGCCCAGCCACGAAGTAGATCAACCCCGAAGCTCTTCCACAAGCAAGCTCCCGAGCTTGAAGAGAAAAGTGAACTGTACAAGGGACCAAGCCGGCCCCTAGACCATGAGCTGCCTACACGAGCGGGATGGTGCCTCCCTTGGTCGATGAAGATGTGGCTTGGAGTCAAAGTGCACCAAAGGGAGGCCGGGATGACCTACAAAGGCGGGCTGTGGGTGTGCTGCCTGCTCAAGATCAGCTTCAAGTCGACCTGAATGGTGAAGGCAAAGCGTGCTGAACACGGGGGGTTGGGCTGGAGAAAATTCGCAATGCAGCAGCCTTGCTGCAAACGATAGCAGCAGGCTCGATGAAGATCCTTGTTTGGAATAGTGTACGCTGAAGGCCCTGGCTGAACCACGACGGGCTGGTAGAGCCTTGATGCTCGAGAGCCATGCCTAGCTACGAGCAAGAAATCATGGTTGGAGCGGGCTAGAGCCTTGAACCGAGGGCTAGAGCTGGAGCTGGCTACCGCTGGATCGAGCAGCAGACGGCTGATCGCAACTTAGCATGGCTTGAGCAGGCACCACACCCTTACGGTGGGTTGAGGCAACTACAAACGACGAGGAGGAGATTGGGCAGCATGCGGCCTTTGCGCCTGCAGGTAGGCAGAGACGAGGAGATCGGGGAGACGGGGGAGTGCAGCTCGCAAGTAAAGGCAGCGTCAATTCAAAACGTGCAGTCCTGGTACTTTTACATCTCCACTGCACTGTTTTGGCCTATCCTGACCTGACTGTTAGCTCCCACGTGTGCCTAACTACAACACTTGATCATTAGTCACTTATCCCGTTACTAAAGAAAACACATCCACCTAGGCGCTTAATGAGATGAATCTTGGCATTGCAAGATTATACATTTGATCTAAAGTACACTCCAGGCAAAGAAAATGGATTTGCAGACGCTTGGTCACGAGGTACACTAATTCAACAGAGTTAGTCGGTCTAAGACTAGCCCCTCCATCAATCGAACCAAATCTGCCTTTCGCTACAGTTCAACTTGTCGATATGTCAACATTCCCCATTTTACAACAAAGAGACCAAGATGTAATCCGAATAATGTCTCATCTTAGGCAATCCCACCCTCACCAAGACCAAAATTGATTCCAATTGAAAGGCAAATTGTTCTTTTTCATTGCTACAAACCACGAACCCCACCTTTCAAATTTACCCACCGCTCTTCGTTCTCATTTTACAAGCTATTTTCATGCCCACCCATTGTTTGGACATTTGGGAATATATAGAGTCCTGGAAGCCCTTAGAACCTATTACTACTGGGCAAAAATGAGACCTTTTATTATTGCATATTTACGAGCTTGTCAAGTTGGTCAAACCCCAAAACAACCAACTTCCAAGCCGCCTGGTCTTCTTCAGAGCATACATGTAACAAAGCCTTTTGAGTTAGTTGCTTGGGATGCTATTGGTCCATTTCCGCAATCTTTGCAAGGAAACAAGTATATTACAATTCCCACAAAATATTTAACCAAGTAGTGTGAAGCGCTTGCAGTTCCAGAGATTTCAACTAACATTGTGGCGAATATTCTATTAGATAATGTGATTTCGAGTCTTTCGGATCAAGACACATTTCACGTCGCAAGTGATGGCGGTTTTGAGCAAATGCTTATGAGAGGATCTCACCTTCTCGAGCGCACATCATCATCAAATGGTTGGCCTCGCTGAAAGATTGCACAAGACTCTTAAGCAAATGATCAAGGTCTACATTAACCCAAATCATGATAACTGGAACCAAATTTTGCCTTACGTTCTTCATGCCGACCGTACCACCGTTCAAGCATCAAAACACATCAGCATTTGAACACTATATGGGCTTGACCCTCAGTTCCCTCCCCAACTGCCACACCTACAAGTTCAGCCCCAGGTTCAAGGATGCAATCGACTAGTATCACCAACTTCAATAAGTTCAACTAGTTTCTGAGATCCGCAATGTTAAACAATCTCTAGATAGCCCAATCGAGACAACATCATCATTACAATGCAACCATCAAGACGTGCGTATAATGATGGTTATCTGATCTCACTCTATTATCTAGTGCACAAGAAGGGCCTTCCGAAAGTTTTATGCACAATTGGCTTGGACCTTATAAGGTGTTGCAAAGAATATAAAAAATACACCTACAAAGTCCAACATCTTCAAAATAATCGATTTGACATTCGCTCATGTTTGTCGCATGAAACCCTTCATGGGTTCTAACTAAGGGGGGAGATGTGGTGTGTCGGTTAGTCATTAGTGTAACAGTCTGGTCCTACATGTCCTACATGCCTTTGAGCACGGTTGTAACCATCCAATGCAAGGAGCCATACAAAGTGATGCATGGCTGAGGCGAAGGGGCCGATTACCAATTATGCAACTCTAGCTTTTCACAATATTGTAGATAGAGTACTCACTCCCACCTCTAGTATAATTTGTTTTGAATGGAACAAATCAGGGCTTTTATTTTAGAAATAAGTAAGCAAGTTAGAACTTCGCAATCTAAGAGCGGATGTTCAACATTGTAGCAAATTTACAATTACTAAAAAAGAATATACAAATGCCTTAATATAGTTCAAAAATTGAATAGATCTACGAGTAAATGACAAAACATATAAAGTAGTTTGCACTTGATTTGATCTAAACAAAGCAAATAGAAAGGTTTAATATTAGAATCAACGAGGAAAGTACTTGATTTTTCTATCATAACTTAAGAGAGGCAAGAGCAAAGTTCATTCCAAAAAAAGAGTAATTTTGATGCATCTCCAAGGACCTTTCTAACTCGACCAGCAAAAATGTAGCTTATCATGATGCTAGACACAAACTAGGACATGTACATGGAATTAGCAATGATCCCAGCTCAAATTCTTTGGAACACCACTCTAGAGGAAAAAGTTAAATTAATATAAGTGGAACAAAAATAGGGAACACCTTGTTCTTCCCTATTGCACAACGCCTAAAAGCATTCCATGAGCTCACTTGCCTATTTGATCTAAAACTATGACATAAAACATCAATCAATGTTTAAATATCAATACTTGTGTTGATCTCTTGTGTAGTTGGGCTAGCATGATAATTGTATAACATGCATGACACTTGGATACAAATTTACGCACCTCATTTTCGCAGTTTTTGTCACTAGCCTTTAAAAACCATAAAGTGAAGGGTTGTCCAATCATGATAAGCCTAGTTCTCAAAGTGGAGAATAAGTGAAGGGGTATATCAAGTTCTCTTCATTAACCTTAAATTGTATATGAAGATATACATATTTTGTCTCACTTAAAAAGAAAAAGAAGTATTAGGAGGCATGTCCATATTTCACATACAACAATCACATAAGATGGCAATGACAAATCCATCGCCCAAATTCAATCTATAAAAGTAAACAAGAAGTTCCTTAAACCTCATGATAATCACCGACGCTCCAGTAACTACGACTTTTTTTCTTCCATTGACTTACATAAAAAAGCACGTCTACTTGGTTCATGAATTCAATATGAAAGCTAAGAAACTAGATTAAGAGTGAACTCTTGAAGGCTCATGCAAGACAAACTCAAATTTCTTTTATTTGTCTACATGGGAGTCATATATATGATAAACGCAGCAGAACATAGGTTCCCAAATCTGAAATGATTCTGGCTTGAAAGATAAGCATCATGAAACGACACAAACACATACTCTACAGGTAGAAACCACAAGAAATAGAGGCATTCAGAAAACAAAGGAGTTTGATACAAGTATACATAATGTCTTTTCATACAAAATAGTTCATTTGTACTTACTGGCCTGTCTAAACTGCTTGCCACCCACGTGGCAGACTTTCATAATACTTCTTAACTTCTTTTTTGGGAGATGGTAAGGGAGTGCTCTCTCACTATCAGAATGCTATCCAAAGAGTGTGCAGATGGACTGCTTTATAGTGACCTCAGTGTATGCCCCAACAGGTACTTTCTCAATACAAGTTTAAGGACTACATTTAAGCACCAACTTGCCGCTTCCATGAATCTTCTACAATCAACTCGTCGACACCCCAATCCTCATAACTGACACATTATCAAATATCAAAAGGAGTGTACATAAGCTACAAAAATAAATTTATGGCATCATCAATCTCATATGGGCTACAAAACATACTCACAGAATCGACAGGGTTACGAATGAGTGACAAGATCTAAAGGCCATATATTAACAATCTCATTACCTTCCATCTGGTAGATATCGCCGGATTGTGAAAGGAATCTTGCGTGCTCGCAGCTCTTTCATTGCAATCTACAAAGATTTGTGCAAAATTTGCTCAGGGACTCACTTTTCTTGTGTTCAAAACTATTGCTGATATAGCTTCACAGGGAAAAAAATTTGCTTCTATGACTTCAATACCTAACAAATTACCTCGAGGGGATCTGTCTCTCCTTCCAGCTCAACCATCACAGGAGCATTCATGCTACACATACCCATAGGAATAGACCATCAGAACCAAACTTTTGAGGAAAACTCCTTTTTGTGCATGTGAATAACTTGCAAACATAAATACTTGTCTACAACTCTTGACGACTATCAACAGAAAATTCAGTAAGATTTTGACAAACCAAATGAAAAAATTGATTAAAATTTCACGACAACCTGTAATCTGTCCATTTATTTTTAAAATCTTCTATAAAGAGATATATCTAGATGAATCCAAGAACATGCCCAACATCATCCTCTAAAAACAAAACAAACAGAGCAGTTTTAACTTCATGACAGACACCCACAAGGTCAAAGATCATGATTCCATCACACAAGGTCAAAACCCTAAACCCTAAACCAGTTTGGAGGATATGTATGTATGCAGTCACGCAAACATACATACCTAAATGAGCATCCATTTTTTCAAAGGTCTTCACATTGATTTTTAATCAACACTCCAAAGATGAAAAGCTGACTAGCAATGTATAAAAACCGTTTCTCTAAAAGGTCCACATAATGTGCCAATATCTCCTATCTACTCTTTGATGCGAGGAGACAAAGCACAGGAGTGACAGTGGCACTTTTCAAATGAGGAGCTTTCTCTCAGAGGCTACAGAGGAGGGAGGGACCCAGGCAATCTGGACACGTTGTTGTAAATAATAGTACTTCTAGTAGGATGGCCTAATGTTGCCACGTGGCATCCTAGGAAAGCCATCCCATAAGCAAAGAGGTCTTTTGTCCAGGCCTATACCTATAAATGGGGGCCCTATTGAATACCAAGTAATGAACAGTCATTACAGCTGAGCCCTGTTTTGCTCAAAGCTGAACTAGGATCTCCACTCCTAGACTGGGAATCTATATCCTAGCCTGTTGCTTGTGCAGCCCCTCACAAGCCATGGGTTCCCTCAAGGTTTCAAGGTACTTTTTCCAATTAATATTCATATGGATTCTTATAATTACATGCTGTTCTGTCCTGTCGCTACTAACTGCTATGGGCTAGTTTAGCTAGAGATTAGGGCTTAAATAGCTAGGCTCAGCTACAAAATTGTTGCATGGCAAACAGAGAAGACAAACCTGTACAATGCCACAACTACATAGATCGGACATCTACAAGCCCATGTCGGTACTGCATTCCTTGCAACTCCTGCAGCCCCAGCAGCAGATGCAGGACAGCTACAGCCTGTATGGAAGTGTCCGGAGCGCAGGTGACAGGTGCAGCAACACCCGACTGCTCAAGCTCCAGTTGGCTGTCAGCAGCATCCAAACCTATATAAAGGATTCCTCCCCCCTCATTCAAGGATCAGTCCCAAGAGTTCACTCAGTCAGCAGTTCAGCCCAGCATGTCGTCACCCTGGACAGCAGCATTCCACCTAAGGGCCACACTGTTGCAACCCAATCCCACCTCATTCTCTCACACACAACAAAGCACGTGTTTGAGATAATAGAGAGAGTTAGACATGTCACCTATTACATTGGTATCAGAGCTTCAGATTTTTCCCTGAGATTGAGGTTCAGTTAGCAAAGGAGATGAAATGAGGTAGGAACGTCTACATCAACACAGCCGTAGAACCATTATCCCCTGACCCACATGAAGAGGCCTAATTACAGGAATACCAAGAACTCCATCCTTACGCCAATTCAGCCAGAGGATCGTAGGTGATAGGAGCAAGCTTCCCTTGGAGAATCACTACTTGGCAAGCACCCCTACCAGCTCAGTAAGGCCATGGAGCAAGAGCTTGAGAGCAGTTGAAGGCATTTCTATGGAATGGCTTCATCAGACTGATCAATTCTCTACCCATAGTTCATTATCTTTGCCAAAAGGATGACAGCCCTTTTGGTTGTGCATGTATTATGCGCTCGACAAACTCACAATCAAGAGTCAGTTCCCCAAGCCTTAGATGAATTATATCTTGAAACACCTGAATCGGGTCAAGATGTTTTCAAAGATTGATCTAATGAGTGGGATACCATCAGATTCAGATTCACATATTGGGCATTCCCATGTCAGCCTTCTGCATAGAAAAGGCTCAATACCAATTCGTGGTCACACCCTTTGGATTCATTGAAGCACCACTAGAAGGGGATGTCATGGGCATTTACAAGCCCATGTCATGGCTGCCTTGCTGGCGGCAGCCCCAGCAGCAGACACAGGATAGCAGGCAAACATACAGCCTGTACAGACCACTGCCATCAGCCACAGATACAGGAATATACTGCTGAGGCCTGACATTATCTTGCAGCAGGCTGTTGATATGATCTGCAGTAGCAGATGCTAGAACAAGTCAGCAGACACGTTGGCAAAACCAGTCCAGGCCTGTCACATGTCCGTACAGCAGGTGGAGTAACACCCAACTCTCACATAGCAAGCAGGGCAGTTCAGCCCAGCACGTCCTCAGCGCGAGGAGGAGGAGGTGGCCTCCTAACAGAATATTTACTGTTTCTTAATGAGCCAAAAGGCTGATTAGAACTGTGGCCTGTAGGCGGAATACCAATGTCTGAAGGAAGCCCTCCTGTGAGGATGGAGAATGGAGAGATGCAGGCTGCTCCTCCGCTTTTGGAGGGGGAGGGGGGCACGGGTTGCAACCAATCGCACATCCTTCTCAAAGACTCACAGCATAGCACACATGTTTACGTATCTCTCTCTCTTTACAGTTCATGCATTCCAGTCAATAAAAGATCAAAGGCTACAGAGAGAGTCAGTGAGACATCTCGCATATTACGCAGAATCAGGTAAAACCTTTAGGGTAGAGGGATGATCGACTTGGGTACATCTGCTGCTGCAATGCAACAAGATAATAGGAGAGGATGGAATTCCACCATTAAGGGCACTTCAAATATGTGCCTGGCTTGCTCTAATGACAGGGAACAGTATGATCTATCCTGGCAGAGCCTACTCAGCTAGCCAATTCCTCACTGAAGTTATTGGACTCTGAGGTGACGACAGGGTTAGCATTCTTTATCATTTTCATAAGCGACTTAAATCACATGTTTTTTCAGATATTCTCACGATTTTGGACAAGGGACTAACGACACACCGACGGGGGGGAGACTGCATAGCAGAGGCATTCGATGCCTTGTACAAGAAGGCTGTGGTGTACAGTAGCATGCTATCAATGACAGTTGTTCAAAGAGGCCACCCGAAAGGTTCCCACGTACAGGAGACTGAAAATTCATGTGTAGACCCAATTCAAGAAACCACCAACAGAGGAGGATGCTAAGAAGACTCTAGAGGGAGGAAGATGCTTAGACAGGCCTTGAGAGCTTAGTATCAAGAGCTGCACTTCATTGGGTTCCAGCCTGCTCCTACTTTTAAAAAAGGACATGCGGATGGTCATGGGTCCATCGCAGAGAACCATGCCCCCCTGGCTCAACAAGAGGCATCTAACGATTTGGTGCAGTGTTCCACTGCGTGCTGGCCTATTCTCACAGCATCCGAGACGGTAAGCATATTAAGGTTATAGTCATTAAAAAAACTAGCTGCACTCAATCGTGCCATGAGTTCCCCGTCAAGCATATGTGAATCTCATGTTGCAGTTTGCTATGCTAAAGGGGCGTCGATATGTAATGCTGGATAGATGGTTGCCAGCAACCCTTGACCCATACATGCAAAGCTGTTCAATGATAAAATTTTCGATGGGACTGCTGCTGCACGCCCTTAAGCCGTATTTTCTTATAAAAGGTGGTGTCACTTGATAAACTATCCCCCGCAGATAGACAGGAGCTATTTACAGTCATGCAAGCATCCTTCAGGCCTTGTCTTTGCACGCCGACACCAACGAATGACATAGCTCGTCCATCTACACACCAACGCGTGACCTAGCTCATCCATCTACACACGTGCAGGTTCGAGTCGAGAACCTTATTTGCAAAGCCCTCGTGCCGAGGACTCGAGCACGCTCGTATTTCGTCATGTATCTTGTAGTTTTCCGAGGCTTCTCAGAGGACTGCTCCGCTCCTTTCATCTCCACGTCCTCCCCTGCGAGAGGGTCAACAGGTGCAGCCTGATCTTCATCGTCCTCTACTTCTTCCTGCAAGTTGAATTAATTTAAAATTGTCACAAAAATATTGTTCATCGCCTGGCTTATCCTATATGCAATAGCAAGCGACCCTGAATTGACGGGCGGTGCGTACCTCGACTTCCGGTTCGACAGGCTCGTCGTCGTAACTGCCAGAATGCCAATGTGAGATGATCTTCGAAGTGAGGTATTCCCAAGCATAAATAATGATACAGAAAGCAAAGAGAGCGATGGGGAAAGAAGGAAAGACCCGGCATCGCCGCCATCGAAGTCATTGTAGTCTTCGTCCGCCATCAAGAGGACTTGGTGGTGTAGGAGGGCTGTCGAGGAGCTTCAAGAGCTTGAGAGAATGAACGGCTTTCAAAAATCTATCTAAGTTTTATGCCTGCGGGTTTTATGAGAAAACTCTCTCTCTTTCTTTTTGGGTTTTATGTAGATAATTTGTGTTGCCCCAAATAGGGCCCCAATCGGCATTAATTAATTAGTAGCCTGTCCCCGCCCTCCGATTAACCTAAGATAAGGCAATTAATAGATTCGAATTAAAGCCGTGGTGATTAACATATTCGGTCAGAGTGATACTTGCACCGAAATATGCATGTGATGTGACGAGCGTGTAGAGCGTAAAAAATCAAGCATTTTTCCTTTTCGGAGTGCCCTCAGATTCTTCTTGGATCAAGAGATACGACTTGATCTAGGTGGAGGGGAAAAAAAAGGGTACAAAGTGCTCAATGATGATGTGGTAGGGTGTCACATGCAATGATGATGTGGCAGTTGTACTTAGCAAGGGGTGTTCTTGTGGAGCCATGTGCTGAGGTGGCAGGGGTGGTCACATGCAATGTGTGCACAGTGTTCTTGGCAGGAGGTAGGTGTACCTAGCTGGCACTGCTTATTGGGCAGTTTAGGTGGCAAGTGATTGGGCCTACTGAGGTGGTAGGTGATTGGACAGGGTGACATGGTAGTTGACTGGTCAACCCTGATGACATGGTAGATGATGTGAATGTGCTGATGTGGATGATGACATGGCACTGCCACATGTTTGGTGATGTGGCAAGCTAGCGATGCTGATGTAGCCCTTTAGATAAGGGTGCCACGTGGTGCCCTGAGGACAAGAGGTCTTGGAAAGATAGAATCTTCTGATGCCGATGGAATCTTATAGATTCCGTCAACAAAAATTTGTAGGTGGAGATGTTTGTTGAGCAATCGTTCGTGGCCGTTGTCTTTTGAAAAGGGCTGTGGTGGAGCCCTTGTCACTGCACACTAATTCCAAAGCTGATGGATCCTTTGCCATGCCCATGATGGAAACTCACCATGTACGAAAGGTTACATATTTTGCCAAGTTTAATGATGAGTTCATATAGATAGGTGAAAGAATTGCTAGTGGGGCATGTGGTACCACCTTTAGGTGAGGAAAATTAAAGGGGTTCTAGACTTGCATGAGCATTTGTGGTTTGTGGGCAAGGAGGGGATGCAAAAAGAGAGCGAGAAATGCTCCAAGAGCAAGCAGCTACAGTTAAGCACCTAGTTTTTATGTGTGTTGTGGTGGCTTAAATAACAAAGAAACCCTATTGGGACATTACACCATTTTTAAATGGTGTACATTAGATGGCTTTTTGAAGTATCTTTCTGTAGAAATTGGGAAATATTCATAATAAATGGACAAGCATTTTGGAGGACAAAAGCACAAGAGTGCCATAATGGTAGGTGCAAATGAAATCGAGCCAATAAAGGTATGCTCACTAAATTTAAATCTTTTACCAACACTGTTGTTGGCATGGCTCATGCGTTGGTTTTGGGACTTGCAACACTACATGAGCATGGACAGATTCAATGTGACTTGCATGCTTCCAATATCATTTTGGATTTGCCAAGAGCATGTACATCAGAGGTAGCTGAGTATGGAGAAGGCAGCACTGGGGTGAGCCAACTGTAAGGACCAAAATTAACCTTATCTTTTCCAACACGATCTTTGAAAAGGCATTATGATGTTGTGGCAAATCCTACTAAACAAAAAATAGCTTCTAACATAGCCAAACACTACCCATGGTAGAGATGGAGTTGAACATAAAATAGCACTACCCATGGTAGAGATGGAGTTGGTAGAGATGGAGTTGAACAAAAAATAGCTTTTAACATAGCCAAACACTACCCATGGTAGAGATGGTGTTGAACATGTTCTCCTAAGAATTTAACTATGATCCAACTCTTCTACCCAATATTTATTCTAGATACATGGATTGCATTGTTTCCTCACTTAGCACTCACATATCCATTGAACATTGAATATATGTTTTCTTTGTACATGTTGGCTGGATATGGAATGTATTTTAAGTAGACATTTGGAATTTGTTTTTATATGTACATGCATGGTTGAACATTCAAAATGAGTTAGGAGGGATACATTTAGAAAGATTTAAAAGGGAAATATGTGCCCATGGACGATGGCTTGAATATATTATGAAAATGGTCGTCTTCTTTTTTCAAAGAAAAAATATATTTTTTCTTATTGTAATGGAAAATGGAAAATATTAATGAAACGGCCATCTTTATTTTATTTTGTAGGCTATATCATATATTATTGTGTGAGCAAATATTCATCTTTTATGCAACCAAAGCATCCTTAAACGCCTACCAATGTTAGCGACAAGCATATCAAGAAGGGTTTGAGTATAGTGGAGGGCTTGAAGGGGGTGAATAGGCAAGAAGGGCAAGGAAGCACCCTTTAAGCAAAGAAAACATTTATGAGGAGGATTCCAAATTCACATGGGCATGTAGGACATACAAAACTTTGTTAAAAATTTGCCCTTGGACTCTACAGGAGCTCCATGCCAAAGCAGTGGAAGCTATAAAGCATAGTAGTAGGTGGGCAGAGCCAACAGACTTGAGTGGAAAGATGTGGCCAAAGATGTGAGCAAGGCTAATGTGCAATGTTTGTTTACCTATCATGATATGAGGCATGGAGTGTGGAAGACCCAATTCTACACCAATGAGGATATGCAACATCATGTAGAAATCTTTTTTTTAGAGATGAAATGATCTTCCTCGGTTCTTTTGCCAGTAATAGTATATGTAGTTTGTGATGGGACGAACAATGGATTTCTTTTCACATAGGCCAAATATAAAGGGAGACAAAGAGGAGCAAGGCCATATTCCTTGAGTCTTTATCACCTAGGAGAGATTATCAAAGGCTTTAGTAGGTGCTCAATTAGTAGCAAGGTATACAAAGATTGATCTACAAGAACAAATGTGTGCACAACCATAGGAGTTGAACAAGGTCCATGAAGATAGAGATGTTGCAAATGCATTGCTTAGTGGGTATCTGATGAACCAAGATCACAACTATGCACTGTTAGTTGGGGTGGATGCCTTGAAAGTAGCTCTTCTAATGCAACCATAATTGAACTCTGGATTGGCAAGGGATGCAGATGATAGGCAACAAATGTTGTCAGCAAAGTGACATCAGACACAAAGAATATTATTGTTGGGTGGGCAAGATTAATTTCTTTTCACCTTTATAATGTTGCATTAGGTGGTAAGTGTCCAGTTTGTGCCATGCCTCTCGATGCCTCTACAAGAGCTTGCATGACACCGCATGGTCATCACTTTCATTTGGTGTGTCTTACCTAGAGCTTTTGCCATAAATATCCAAGTGATACATTTAGAAGTTCAGACACTAGGGAGCTGAATGTAGCTTTTGATGTAAATATTGATAATATTCTTGGATCAATAATTGGTACCATAGGGTGATATTCTATTCTAGATAATGATCCCCTAATTCATTGATCTTGTTAAAGATGCTGATATCTTTTTCACTTTATATGTATTGAGACAGTCACAAACAATTTTGTAATGATATGTGGCTTTAAGTCATATTTACTTGTCATAAGAGGATTTTTCATTCTCTTTTATTCAATGTTTTGATTTGTACATTAAAGTATCTTGTATGTCTCATTTTTATTAGTATATGTTTTATTTCTATTGATGCTTATTTCATTTCTATTAAAATATGTTTCACTTCTATTGATGTATCTTTCATCTATATTACTGTGTGAATGTCAAATGGTGTTGATACACATAAGAGGGGATTGGAAAATCACAAAGTTTGGACATGCATAAGGGCCTGGGGACTGGATATACATAAGAGGGTTAGGACATGAGTATGCTCATCTTGTAAAACACGTTATCATTTTCCAGTTGTTTATACAAAAAAACCATTTTTGTAATTATATAGAGGCAGTCAATAAACCTTTCAGTGAGGAGCCAATGAAGCAAGCAAATGTCCAACTACTCTTTATGTAGCTCTTAGTAGTTCTATCAAATCATCTTTTTTGCTAATTGCAAGCATGAAGTATAGCGAGTGAGAAAGGGAACCAGGCTATGTTTGGTTTTTTAATCTTGTGAGAAAGAATACTAGCATCGCCTGTGTTCAACACATGTCGGGATTTCTTGATCAAATGTCAATGAGGTGGAAGAAACATGACATATGCTAGATGAATTACAAACCAAACATAGCCTAGTTGCCTTTCTCACCCACTTTAGCTCATGCTTGCAGTCAACAAGAAAGCCTCACTAGCCCGATTGCACCTACAAGAAAAGACTATAAAATGTTATCCCAATAAATCATATTTTATTAGAGCAATACTTACATATGAAGCATAAGTTATTCCTATTATAAATTACCCAATAGAGGGTACGCATAGTGAAAGACAGACAGTAATGCCCAGGAGCTCACAATGTGGGTGTGGAATCACAAACTTCTTATGTGCATAGATGTGCAAGCCAGTACATAGACAATGCTCAAGATAAATACAGAAGCAACTCTTTATATTTCCGTCCATCCACAAAGTAGGACAGGATACAATAACAAAAGTCCTCCTACTAGATGCCAAGCAATTCTAGATCTCTGAGCCCACGTGCTTCACCTTTAGCATATGTAGACTCTTTGTTTAGATCCCTTCCACCTTGTTGTCCAAAAGCCAGCCTAGGTGGGCAAAACCTATAGCTTAGTATGTTGCTAGTTCAAGGTCACCTTCACCTCTTGAATGTAGGCCCAAGGTAGGTCCTTTTGCTTCTATGTGCTAGTTGAGAGCTGCTCTGAGTGATGATGATCTCAACAACCTTTTGCCCTAGAAGACAGTCTAGGTTCAGCCTCTCCCTAGAGCTAAGTCTACAGTAACACCTCTCTCCTTCACTTCATGTGTAGAGGCCCAAGGATGGTGGATGTGCTGCTCCTTTTTGCTCCTCCCAAAGCTTCTTGGTTGGATACCAAATGAGGCCTAAGGCCTCTCCTTTTA
This sequence comes from Dipteris shenzhenensis, assembly GCF_047967505.1. Lineage (NCBI taxonomy): Eukaryota > Viridiplantae > Streptophyta > Polypodiopsida > Gleicheniales > Dipteridaceae > Dipteris > Dipteris shenzhenensis. The sequence goes on from NC_141617.1 coordinate 53,710,851, forward strand.
TAGGCCCTCAAGGGTCCCTTGTAGAGACTGAACACTAATAGCCTCAATCTGGCCGACCCAAACAGGCTGACTTGGCTGTTGCAAAACTGCCCTAAAAGGGCTCTCATAACCAGGGCCCTTGGCCCACAAAACTAGGGCTTTTGGTCCTCACTTCAAGGGATGATGCCCCCTATATATGCAAGGTCTAGCCCCCTTCTACCCTACCATTTTCTAGGCATGGTAGGCTGGCTAGAACCAGCCCTATACCTGGCCGACCAGGTTGCTAGTAATCCCCACCATGTTGCGCATCTAGCAGGCCCTTCTCCAGCACCATACAGCTCCATACACCCTGCTGATGTCATTAGGGCCCTGTTGCAATTTGTATGCCTACTCTGTAATTCCGTCTTGCCATGTCAGATCCAGAGCTTCATGCCCCTACTGTCTCTCTTGCACAAGGTCTCTTGTGCTCTCCAAAGGATAGCTCATGTGCTACCCATGTGGCAGCCCCATTATCTCCAGGTCTACCTCCCCCATGCTCTCCCCATATGGGGGCTTACAGATGGGGAGTCCAACATCCCCTCCTACCGACACATCTAGGCCCAATGCCAACACATTGATGAAGATGCTCTAGTAACTCCCTAGTCCTAGTCCTCTCGAACTTTTCGATGTTGAAATCTTTTCCTGGCTTTTCATCCAGTGGCTTCTACTCCGCCTGGTCTGGTTCCACTTTCGCACACCATCCTAGTACACAAGTCCATCTTTGGTAGCACCTCCTGGCACCACCATCTTTAATTACATTTTTGCCTTCAAACTCAAGCAATCTAGCCGTCACGATCTTCCAGTTGTCCCCCTCATAATGGGTGAACAACTTGGAGTCTTCCAGGCACCATGCTTTGAGGGTATGTTTCAACCCGTCCTTCCTTTGGCAAGGTCTGCAACAAATGGACATCTCTAGATAAGCTAGAACAAGAACTTTAAATGCACCTAACTGAACCTGAGTTACCCTCCTTCTCGCAAGGGCACTGTCCTCCAGTCATGGAAGTTGATACCCAAGAGCTTTTGAATCAGGGTCGTCCTTTAGCAAGGTCCCTGCCTTCACGCTCCCACACTTGTGAGCCTCCTACTTGGGCTCTGATACCATGTTAGAAATTACACAACAGAGGGTATGCATAGTGGAAGACTGATAGTATTGCCGAGAAGCTCACACAATGCACATGTGGGGTGTGGAATTACAAACTTCTTAACTTATGTGCATAGATGTGCAAGCCAGTAAATAGACAATGCTTAGAGACAAATATAGAAGCAACTCTCTATATTTTCGTCTATCCACAAAGTAGGACAAGATACAATACCAAAAGGTTCTCCTACTAGATTCCAAGCACTTCTAGATCTCTGAGCCTGCATGCTCCACCTCGAGCATATGTAGACTCTCTGTCTAGATCTCTTCCACCTTGCTGTCTGGAAGCCAACCTAGCTGGGCAGCACCTCTAGCTTAGTCTGTAGCTTGTTTTGGGTCACCTTCATGTCTTCAATGTAGGCCCAAGGTAGGTCCTTCTTTTGCTCCTATTTGCTGATTGAGGGCTGCTCCAAGTGATGATGATCTCAACAACCTTCTTCCCTAGAAGACAGTCTAGGTTCAACCTCTCCCTCAAGCTAAGCCTGCAGCAACACTGTCTCCTTCACTTCCTGTGTAGAGGCCCAAGGATGGTGGATGTGCTGCTCCTTGCTGCTCCTCCCAAAGCTGCTTGGCTAGATACCAAGTGAAGCATGAATCCTCTCCTTTTATAAGCTCTCAAGGGCCCTTGTAGAAACCCACTAGTAGCCTCAATCTAGCGACCCAAACAGGCCGACTAGGCTGCTGCAAAACCACCCTAAAAGGGCTCTCATAACCAAGGCCCCTGGCCCACAAAACTAGGACTTTTGGCCCTCATTTCAAGGGCTGATGCTCTCTTATATATGCAGGGTCCAGCCCTCATCCATGCCCCTTCTGCCCTACCATTTTCTAGGAATGGTAGGATGGTTGGAACCAGCCCTACCGGCCCTACACCTAGCCGACTAGGTTGCTGGTAACCCTCGCCATGTTGCACCTCTACTAGGCCCTTCTCCAACACCATAAAGTTTCGTACACCCTACTGATGTCATCGTGTCCTTCATAGGCCCTACTGTGATTGCATGAATCTTGTGTTGCATGCTTGGCTAATTCATTTTGGCACTATTTTTGTGTGGTGGCTTCTTCTTTGGAGGACTTGTAATGGTATTTTTCACACTACTTATTGTGAATTACCCTTAGGAATTGAGGCCTTTGAAGGACTTCATTTTTCCATTTATTCTTCCAATTTTTTTTCCATCCTTTGAATCTATTGCCTTGACATTGATGCACGGCTGGCCACATGTTACATACACAATTCATGTGTTGTGAAGTTTGCTCGCTATTGCACCAATTGTTCTAGCTTGCTTCATTGCTATTAATTTGAAGTCTTCTTAATCTGCTGACATGTGGCTTGTCTGGTCCACATCCCATGTCAACGCTTCATTAGACCATTCTACCACTGTTGTGCATTAGAATATTGCTAGAGTCTGTTCTACATCAGGTCACTTCTACAATAGAACTACTACAACTAAAGTAGTAGCACATACTAGAGGATGTGAGAATATTGGTAGATCAATGCACAATCAAACCAAGAAGTCATGCTATGATGACATGTGGTAGCACAGAAGCAAGCTACCAAAACAATCAGGCATGCCACATGGCAACCCCAAGGGCATCCTTTTAAAAAAATGAGCACATGGCAAAAGATGGTAGGCTGAACATATGGCCTAAATTCAAGGATGGACAAATCACGGAAGTCCTAACTTCCTAAGGGTGAAAATTTATAGGAAAAATGAAATGTGGAAAAAATATTAAAGAGTCCTCCAAGAAGCTAATGCCCACATGAGGAGTACCGAATGAATTAACCAAACATGCAATGGGAGAGATTAGCACATGAAAATTGACTCATGATTGAGGGGGGCTATTGGAAGGTGCAACCATGAGTGCTCCTGGCATCATTGCCACAAGCCTTGTAACACAGATCAGATTTTATATACTGTAGGAGGGAGAGGGCAACTAGGACCTCACCCAACTGTGAAGAGAGTGGGAGAGAAGGAAGGAGTCTCACTTGTGGCTTTCTCACATACACAATGGGGGAATATACATAAAGGTGGAGGTTGAAAATAGTTTTCCTCTTCTTAGTTGTGAAAGCCAAAAGAACTCTAAGTACAAAAGAATAGGTGAACCCTATATGTGGGCCTCAAACCAAACTCAGCTAGCTAAGGTGGCATACTAACTGAGCCACTAACTAGAGTACATAAAGATAGCTGTCATCCAGCTATTATTCATGGGCGGTGTACCAACCACATCTGCAGCTGACAAGGTGACATAAATGCACAACGGTCACCCTGTCATATCACTAGTGGAGCTCAATATCTCAACACTCCCCCTCGAGCTCAATCTCAATTCCTGCATACCAAGCATGTCTCTAAACTTGCGTAGCTTCTCTGTGCCCAATGCCTTCATGAATATGCCAGCTACCTGATCCTCTGTGCTGACATAAACTAGATCAATAAAATCTACTAGAACCTTCTCGTGCACATAGTGATAATGCACCTCAATGTGCTTTGTTCTAGCATGATAGACTGGGTTATTTGCCAAGTGTATATTGCTCATGTTGTCACAATAAATGACAACTGGCCCATCTGTAGATTGATGCATATCATAAATTGGCTCTTGGGGGTTGCAGGTCTAGAGCTGCGAAGCAGCAGTAGTACATCACTCAAGCAAGGTCTTGGGGTTGCTCTAAGTAGAGTACCTACAGTAGGCTAGCTAGGCAGAAGTAGATAAAGCATGTAAAGGTAAGTCTGCAGCACGTCGAGCAAGAGTAGCAATGGGACTAAAGGACTACGTGGAGGTATAGCTTACTAGAGCCTCCATTATATAGGCCTTGCGTGTAGTCGGTTAGTCGGGAGATGTAGCTAGAATCAGGTAGAAATATTTTTTTTTGGAGCAGGTAGGCTAGGTGGCTTTGGGAAAAAAATGTGTGCCAGTCTAGAAACCCAAGCTGGGTATGAAAGGTGGGCTATTTAGAAAGTGCGGGTAAGGGGCTCTCTACTATAGGTAGGATAGTCCACCTTAATAAATAAAAATGGGGAAAAAAATAGTTGAGTAATTTAGGAGAAAATTAGTATCAACCACCTGTAACTGAGAGCCCATACATAACTTGTCAAGAATAAAGAAATTTTAAAGCAAAATTTTAAAAGCAAAACCACACATTATTTAGTGGTAAAAAAACGGGGGGATAAATTAGATTAGTGAAAATAAAAAAAGGGAGGGTTAATAAGAAAAATAAACCAAGTTCTTTAAGGAAAAATCCCATAAAAATAGAGAAAAGTGGGGAATTTTTTTCCAAAGCGCAATATAGGTGAATAGATCTTTGTTTAAAGTCATGAAAATCATTATGGGGAAAAATAACAAACTCGAGATTTAACTAGAGGTTAGGGTGATTTCTGGAAGTCTGTGTGTAGGGGGAAGAACAAGAGAGACGGGGGGGGGGGGGGGGGGGGGAGAGGTGGGTATTTTTTGGGGGGGTGTGTGGGTGTGTGTTGATGAAAAAGTGTTTTTTTAATAAATGGAGCAAAGACATGGGGTAAAATTTTAAAGGAAAATTTAGAGTAAATACTTCCAAGGATTAAATAGTTTAAAAAGTAAATGATTAAATAATTTAAAAAGTAGAGGATTAAACAACAACAAACATTCTCGGAAGAGCGAGGTAGATTAAGTAAAGAATTTTGATTATTAATTTATTTATTTTTACAAATGGAGAGTTTTAAAATTAAGAAAATTTAAAGGGGGGGGTAAGGGCTTGAAAAAAGGGATTAAAAAAAAGAAAAAGACCCTTGGAGTATAATTTCAAATTTAAATATTTGAATAATAGGAAGGAATTAAGTGGAACTAAAAGAAAAAAATTAAAGGAGAGTAAGTGTAAATACTTACAAGAATTAGAAAATAGAAAAAAGGATAGAGGGTGGTGAAAAAAGAAAAATGGGAATTTAAAGGAGGTTAAAGAAAAAAATTAGGGGGGGGGGAGGAACATGGGGATAATGGAATAACTACATGTCAGTAACTACATGAATGTGAGTAAGAGTGTATATAATGTGTGTGTGTGTGTGTGTGTGTGCCCACCCTCACCCGAGGGGACACAACATGATGGGGGTAGGACACCCATCAAGTGGTGTCCTACCCCGCACCAGAAAGGTCCAAAGAGGAAGCCTGTTTGTAAGTGTTTGCAAAATCATACTTGTTTCCAAGTGGATATTTCTTTTATGATCTTCACGTTGTCGTTTTCAAGTTGTTCAATGGAATAGGACACATCGTGAAATTTTCATAACTATCTGAAGATAATCACGCACTAGGCACAACGATTGCGTAGCTATGAAAATTCCAACAAAAAGTAAAACGTGGAAGTGATAAGTCATTTCCAAAGCAGAGTCGTACAAGGACCTCATTCCTGCACAACCCGATAAGAGTTTAACAAGCAATGTGGCACATGGCATGTGCCATGTGGCTAACTCAACCAAAGATTAGCAACATGACCCATGGTTAACCCGGCCAAAGGTTAACAAGGTTTGGGTGTGTGTGTGTTTAAAAAAATAAAACCTTTCAATAACACGGCACACGATGCTCAAATAAGGGTGGATAATAAATTTCTCATCTTATGGGTGTACATAAAATATGTATACACTTGGTACAAAAGTGTCGAATCCGTTAGGTAGTCTAGGCTCCAAGGTTAGGGTCCAGTTACCTGCCACCATCCAAGAAAAACTAGGTGTTAGAACATCATAGTTTCAATTGGGTAGACAGGTAATGCCTGTATTCCTTGGCGTATTATTGCTTTACCTAGGAACAGAGACACCCCTCTTGGCTACATTCCAGTGAGATTATTTTGGATTTGCCATGAACTATGCAAGTAAACTTACTGCATGATAGATATATGGTCGTGTGATAGTCAGATATATAAGAGATCCGATAAGCTACCGATAGTACCTGTCATTGACTGTAGGCTTGTTTGAATATTTTGTAAGTTTCAAACTCCATTCCATAGGATTGGCTACAATCTTGCAATCTGCCATATGAAAATTCTTCAGGGGACTATCAACATACTTTAGCTTACTCATGAAGGTGCTGTCTGAATCTCATGAAAATGTATAAATCTCTCCAAAACTCAATTCCCAGACAATAATGCATAACTTAATAGTGCATAAGTCCAAGATCTTTCATGTCAACCTCTGTAAATAAGTCTTATTTCGACTTCTTGATGAAGCTATTATTGCTTCCAATCACAATCAGATCATCTACATACAAAAGTGCAATAGCAATGTCTTCTCTTGAACTTTGTAGCAGAGAGTATGATCTACATTAGATTTCATGTATCCCATATTAGCAAAATACTTATCGATTCTACTGTACCAACTTCTGGGTGCTTTCTTTAAGCCATAGAGACTTTTCTTGAGATAGCAAACCTGATTCTCTTTCCCTCATTCAACATAACCTACTGGTTGTTGCATGTAGACTTCCTCGTCTAAGTAATTATTGAGAAAAGCATCCTTGACATTGAGTTGGTCGGAATTCCATCTGCTGAGTGTCACTAGTGATATCAAGGACCGTATGGAATCCATTTTTACTACTGGATCATAGGTCTCATCATAGTCCTGATGATATTGCTATGCAAATACTTTTACAACTAGTCAGGCTTTATATCTTTCAATGCTTCCATCTGGATTGTATTTCACTTTGTAAACCCATTTGTTTGCTATGGCCTTCTTTCTTAGTGGAAGGTCACATAATTCCCAAGTATTATTCTTGTACAAAGCTTCCATTTCTTCATTCATAGTAGTTTGCCATTTTGGCTTGTCAATTGTACATTGGCTCTTCTGTAACCATGATGGTAATCGTAAGAGCATAATTGGTGGTTTCAACTTGAATTGCTTTTCCTTTCTGAGCATATGTCAATCTGGTTGGTGGTCTACTTACCTTAGTAGATTGTCTGAGTTGCTATTGCTCTTCTCAGGGTGTCTCTGGCAATTCTTGCTCTTCTTCATCAACCTTTTATTTAGGTGACTGAGTAATCGGTGTGTCTATTTCTTGTGTATTTGAGGCTATCCATTCTGATTCCTCATCATAGATTACATCTCGAGATAATGACCTTTCGGTTGATGGGATCATACAACTTATATGCTTTGCTTTCTTCACTGTAGCCAACCATGATGCATTTACATCACTTTGCATCCAAATTTATGCAATGATCATCATGTACGTGGGCATATGCTATGCAACCAAATATGCAGAGATGCCCAATGCATGGCTTGTGTCTAGTGAATGCTTCATAAGGTGTCATACCCTGAATTAGTTCGGTCAAAAGCCGATTAAGCAAGTAGTTCACAGTGGCAGTTGCTTCTACCCAATACTGATTCAAAATATGCTTCTCATTAAGCATTGCTCTAGCACTATCTACTAAAGTACCATTCTTCCTTTTAGCTCTTACATTCTGCTCAGGAGTATCTGCACAAGTGAATTATCTTCGAATGCCATTACTTCTACAAAAGTTCATGAATGCTAAAGAGACGTATTCATCTCCTCTATCTGATCTCATGACCTTGATCTTTCTGCCTATTTAGTTTTCAACCATGGCTTTGAATTCTTGAAATGTGGAAAAGACTTCAGATTTCTCTTTTAGAAATTAGACCCAACAATATCTGATGTAGTCATCGATGAAAGTCAAGTAGTAAAGTGGACCATTGATGATGCGGTTTGGCATAACCCCATACATCTCTGTGTATCAAATCAAGAATACCTCTTACTCGAGACATACTTCTACCAAAGTTAGTTTGCTTTTGTTTACCGAAGTAGCATGCTTCGCAAACTTTTCCAAGAAACGGAATTCCAATTGCCATATTCTGATTTTTTAGCTCTATCAAGCTTTTGAAATTGACATGTCCATATCTCTTGTGCCATTTTGCAGAAAGTGGCATCTGTTACGGTTGAGTTGACATGGCATGCAAATTTGCTAGTGAAGCTATCATTGTAAACAAGCATCCTTCCTTCACTGCTTTTCCTACTAGCTGATATCCTCTGGATTTGTCTCCAGTTGTGTATTCATCTCCATCAAAGATTACTTGGTAGTTGTGTTCCATCGTTTGACCAACTAACAAGAGGTTCTTGCTACGTTTCAGAACATAGAGTACATCTTTCACCAATCCTCGTACCACTGAAATTGTTCATAGGGACAATGCCTTTCCCTTGAACTAGATTCAGTGTATTATTTTCTGTGTAGATGACATTCTTCTGTCCTTCTAATGGTTTTATCTCTGTGAACCATTCCTGATGTTTTGTTACATGAAATGATGTGCCGTTGTCGATGTACCAAGGATCTTGATCTACTTGGTCGACTTGATAGTTGCATTCCCCTTTTGAATTGCAATCGATGTCAAGATACACTGTTTCAATGTTCTACGTATCCTTGCTTGCAAGAAATATATTCTCGGTTTCATTGGCATAATGACTGTGACTTGAATGTCCACCGCGATGATTTCGTCTTCCTTGAAAATTTTATCGATTGTTGCTAGATTGATAGCTTTGGTCGTACTGCTTCTTGCGGCAATTCTGTCATAGTGTCCAAACTTATGACAGTAGTTGCACTGAATGTTTGACGCATTGGTGGATGCATTCCCTCATCCTTGGAATCTTCCTTTGTTGGAATGATTTCATCTTTGCTGATGCTGATGTTGCTGAGGATGATGTTGATGCTGATTTTGTTGTTTATGATGACCCTTTCGCTGAAATGATCTACCTATACCTCTACCTCTACCTCTCCCTCTACTTCTATCTAAAGTTGTGAATGCTTGATCATTGGAATGACGTTTGCGTGTGTGAATGGCATGCGTCTTGAGTTCTTCACCAAGTAAAACTGACTAGAGCTCTTCTAGTGTCAAAATTTTCCATTGGATGGCAATACTCTGAACTAGATTCTTGTATCCCTCTCCTTGTCCATTCATGATGACTTGAACCATTTCTACTGGATTCATAGTCTCTCCTGCTACTGCAAGTTGATTGTTGTAATCCTTGATTCTGATTACGTAAGCATAACCTATTTCACTGCTGTTGCAGAAATTCTCGTTTACCTGGTTTCTCAGTGTGAGAATTGTGGAAGTGTTCTTAGACTCTAAAGAGGTGCGAACATATCCCATGATTCTTTTGTTGTCTTGACTGTGTTGAGCTATCCTAGCGTGACATCTTGCACATTCTGCTTGATCAAATGATATGCATATTTGTCTTTCTTGTCCCAATGAATCTAAAAGGTTCTTTTTCTTCCATGCGTTCTCCGAGTAACAAGCATGTGAATACCTCCAAGGATGCTAAAGGCTTGCATTGATAGAAACTTTTTTATTATGGCAAACAATATATCCCTCCTTCAAGTTCACTTATTTTGTCATCTTGTTGAAGTTGACGAGAACCTAGATTGGCCATCTGAAGCTAAAGGGGACTATGTCTCATGATTTCAAGATTGGAAGAAATCTAGATGGGACTATATCTCATGAATTTAATATGGGTGGGGCCGAATGGCAAGCCAAAAGGATCCATTGGGGAGGAGGGATGGATGGCGAGCCAGAGGGATCCATAAGAGAGAAGTGGTTAGATGGCGAGTTTTGGAAGTCGCTATGCTTGATCCAATGTGAGAGGTGATAGAAGTTGTAGGAGGGGATGGAAGTTGCAAGATGGCTAAGTGCAAGGGACTATAACTGCAAGGAAGTGTGCTAGGGAGTAAGATGGATGAGTGTAAGGGATATTGCAAGGATGGTGTCAATTTAATTGAAATGCAGCATCGGACTTGCATGTAAAGTAAGTAGCAAGCTAGCATGCATTGGATGTAAGTATGTGGATTGAACTTTGATAAACAGTGTCACAGCCACAATGACAACTATCTGGCTAATTACCAAGCTCGTGCAGTAAGTAGCTTGCATGCATTGGATGCCAGTGCGAGTGTCCAAGGGTGGCATCGATTTAAGAATGTAACGAGTCACAACTTAAGAATGTAATCGAATTGAAGTTACAATGACAACCAGCAGGATTGCACGCACCACCGGGCTTGTATTTAGAGTAAGTAGCGTGAGCAACTATGACAACCACCAAGCTTGCCTGCAAGCACACCGGTTTTGCATGCAAAGTAAGCACAATGAGCTATTACCAGTCACAATGACAACCACCAGGCTTGCATGGATGCACCACCATGCTTGCATGCAAAGCCATTACCAGTCCACGATGACAATCGCCAAGCTTGCATGCAAGCACCATTGGGCTTGCATGCAAAGTAACTAGAATGAGAGATTACCAGTCACGAATGACAACCACCGGGCTTGCATGTAGAGTAAGTAGAGTGATCCAATACCACTCACACAATGACAACCATCAGGCTTGCATGTAGAGTAAGTAGAGTGAGCTATCGCTCTAGCTTGCATGTAGAGTAATTAGAGTGAGTTGCTAATTACTAGTCACTGAGGCTTAATTTGGTGCTCAGCTATCGGGAATGGAGCCACTTGGCTTACATGCATTAGATGCAACTATACAGCTTGAATTCAGTTTGTGCAAGGGTGGCATCAATTTAAGAATGTAATGAGGATTCAAACTATAGCCACAATCAAAACCACCAGGCTTGCATGCACCACCGAGCTTGTGTGTAAAGAAGAGTGAGTAGTTAATTACTAGTCAGCAAGACTAACTTTGGCATTATTGAATGAATCCGCCTAGCTAGCATGCATTGGCTACATGATTGATTAAAGGCAACTCATGATTAATGGAACATGCCACCAGGTTGGCATGCGCTTATTTTGAAGGCCACTTTTATTGTTTTAAGGCCACTAATGATTTTTTGGACATGCCATATTCTTAGAAGTAGGCATAAAAGAGCACGCTCATCTTCATGCATCTAAAGATAGCATCTAATGCTATTTCCCCATTGCTCATTGGCTCCCTTATTTGTTCTCTATGCACCATCTAAAACCCTATCTCTCCACTAACGCTATTTCTCTGTCACTATTTGCCACTTCTCATTAGCTCCTGGTCACCATCTCCTGGTCACCATATAGACTTCTATTTCTCCACTGTTCATCGCTTATTTCGCTAGTGCTCCCCTATTTGCCATGTCTTTTCTTGCGTTAACGCCTAATGTTACCAAAATTCCTTATACCACATCATCCATGTTTTATCTTCTCCCTCCTTCAAGGCGGTTGCATTGTATTCCATAAATATTTTAATGCCATGTGTTTTGTTTGGGCTTTGTGTTCAACGGCAGTTCTTAATTGGTCTCACGATTGAGGAGTTGAGATAGATGAATGCAAAGGGCCTTCATGTAGTTCTTTTCTATATACCCCATTCAGTCATCGATGAAGCAGTTCGCATTTTTTTGGAAGAGTTTGCCCATTTTGCCCCTTATGCTCATTGGTGTCGTTTTATTTATGTTCAACCTACTTCAAAGGCTTGCATGGCAAGGAAGTACTTATTCCATTTGAAGTGGAGCTCCACTATCGGCCCTATTTATGTCAGACCTCCTTCAAATGCTTGCAAGGCAAGGAAATATTGCTTTCAAACTAGAGGTTTCCTATTACTACCTAATGATGGCAAAAAACCAAAATTTTGTACATAGGGCTCAAGGCTGCACCTCAAGATGTAGTGAGGGATGCAAAAAATCAAAATTTTGTACATAGGGCTCAAGGCTGCACCTCAAGATGCAAACCTATTGCACATAGGACCCAAGGCTATCAAATTTTGTAATAATAAATTTCTCATATTCTCTCAACACATGCCAAATGGCGAATCTGCTTACACAGTTTTAATAAAAAATGTATAGTGTATTAGACACAAGGCTGCCAAATTTTTGTAATATTTACAAAGTTTGTAATAATACAAACACGTTTCTCTTTTCTCAGATTCTCTCAATGCATGCCAAATGGTGAATCTTCTTAGACTGCTATAATAAAAAATGTATAGTAGACTAGGCCCAATGCTATCAAAATTTTGTAATATTTCTATTGAAATTGAACAAATATGTCTCTTTTATCATAAAACCTATGCATCACATGGGTTGAATAAATCATGGTTGGTCGAGTTACTAACCATCGAACCATATGTAGGTCAATCTAACTTGCAACATATCCCTACAACAAGAGAATCAACCATGATCCAATGGTTGAACCAAGATAGGCTAATGGCTTTTATTAGTGAGTAGTTAACAAAAATCTTGTAGACTCATAATAGAGTATGGACTCATCAAAACGAGCTCTTTAACTTAGTTACATTTATTTAGGCTTGTTGCTAGAAAAATCCCTAGCCTCTTACTAAACTCAAATTAGGCTCGCATAAGTTCACGCTATTACGAATAGTGTAAAAGGCATAACCCTAACCCTAATCCTAGGGGCTAACACTGTATATTTTCTTCATCATGTTCATAATATATACAGTATATGTTGGCATTCTAGCATCAAGAGTGCACAATAGAAGCTTAAAAGCATGAAAATAAGGAAGCTGAAAGATCGAGATAAATCAAAAAGCTACATGTAAGAGGGAGGGAGAAGATATAAACAATAGGACATATGATAGACTTTGCTATACAAAGATCAAGGTCCTTGTATTTCATTCATTTTAATAAGACTCTGTTACGCCTTTTAATAGAGGCCAAGTGTTCCACCCTTTTGGATTAGGAGCCACACACTTGTTTACATCTACATCCACACAAAGTACAATAGCTATAAGCCCTTCCATTAGACTCATGTGCCTTCCTGACCCATGTGCTTCTTTACAAGAGAACCATGTGCCTTCACTCATCCTTAACCATATTAGGAAGTGTTCTAATAACTATCATTTTTAACACCCCCACTCAATGTGACAATAGAAGAGGTTTACGTTGGCTACACATAGAATCATGGTAATGTAGTTACAAAGGATGATGCCTTTATATCATAGGCATGTACAAGGTAGGATTTTTACAAGCATGATTGTGCGATGGCTTAGAGAAGATCATCACTTGATGGTACATTACTTCCCTCTTTCTTATGACCACATTCATGGGATAGGTGACCCACTTATCCACACTCAAGGAAACAATTATTGTCGTTATTTTCTAATTAGTTAGCTCTTTATTTGTTTATTATAAAATAAAAATAATAAATAATAATAAAATAAAGACGGGGAGGACAATATACATACATACATGCATTATATATATGTACGTACACACACCCACACACCGCACGCGCATCTATGTTTATGTATATGTATATAGTGAAAGAAGCACAACTTTTCTCATTAAGCAATAACCTTGGCTTTTAATCAAAAGCTTTCATAGAGTAAGAAGTGGCTTTCTAATCAAAAGCTTTCATAGAGTAAGAAGTGCAACATTCTCTCAATCTCATACCTTCAAAGATGAATTTCTAAATCTTAGACACAATGTATGATTGAATTAGAAACAATGCAACCATCAATATCCAAAACACAAAAAATAACAAACATATGATCATATACTACACAACCATTATTCACCCAAAGGACTTGCCAAGATCCCGTATCCAAGTATCTATACAATATTAATTCCCTCCAAGGTCTTTTATTTTATCAATTATTTACCATATTAGCCTTTCATTTTCATTTAGATTGTGTCATTCAAAATAAATAGCTAGGACATTCCATTGTAAACTACCAACTTTCCTTTGGAGGAAGACGGCGGTCTATCACAAAATAATCAGTACCATTTGCCCATAAACGTACAAAAGATTGTTTTGTTTCCATATAACATTTGATAAGATTACACTTCTTTGAGGATTAAGCTGCTCGTGCAAATTATGACCTTGCTTACCTAAGGTCATTGAAAATTCAGCATTTGAAAGACAATTGTTAACCAATGAAATTCTTAGAATCCCCGCATATTGAATGTTCATAATTTGTATCAAGGTGAATTCTTAGTCTCCATATGTTTTATCATGCGATTGATATACATTTTGGAATCTCATTGTGTTAAAGCTTTCGAAACTGCATGTGATAAAGAATGACGCAACTTCCTAGACTAAACAAAGGAGGACACCTTGGAAGCCATTCCATGGTTAAGACATGACAAAAAAGCACATAGAAAATTTGCTTTCTTATGGAGGTCACTATGAGTACAATATACCAAATGAACATATCAAAGATGCACAGCAAAAGCATGCCACTTGGACAAATATCGGTCTTGCATAAATATAACTCAAGAACACTTGACTCGATGTGAAAGAGGTGATCCCCTCCCTTGATTGTTGATGTTATTCTAATAGCAATGAGCTGGAAGTTTGGGGCTACAGCATCAGCTTTCTTGGGACAAATAGAAGCTAATGAACACACAGTATGAGATTGAATATGGTGCAGAAAATCCTTCCAGAAGATAATCGCTAGTAGTGAGTGGTCTCTTCCATTCAAAGGCACTTAGCAGCTACGACTTCCATGTATACCACATTTTTGAACTATCAAATGGATATATTCATAGCAAAAAAATTGGTTACATTAGATCATACTTTCTTGCCTAAAACAAAAAAACAGCTGCACGTACGAAAATTGAGGAGTGTGTGATATAATCCCTCAGTGATAGTGTGTGCTATCATCCTTCAGTGACAGTGAGCATTCAGTACAATTCCAAGCTCAATTCAATCAAGCATTTCCAAACCCATTTTTTCATCGAGTAATCATAGAGCTGATATCGTCTCAGTCCATTTCCTTACTGATTGACCATTTCAAAGCAAGCACTACACCAAAGAAAAACCTAATTCCCTTCAGCTAAATGGCGCCACCATATCAGTTGAGAACATGGTTTAAAATAATGGCCTGTTGACATAAGAGCATGATTTAACCTCTGAATCAAGAGATGATCCCTCCATCAAGACCTAATGGCTTATACTTTTAGTGCATCTGCTTCCATCCAGCTGATGGAAGATCTAGATACATTGCACTAAGAAGTACAAAATCATTTGGCTTTTCTGTTTTTCTCAACTCCCTAATTTCCAACCTCAGTTTGAATGAGTCAAAAACCACTGAGCAATCACTCATCCATTTCCTCACCTTACCTATATCCCGAAATTTTTTATGCAAGCGACCATCAGTTTTTGAATTCTTTATATAGAAAATTTGAGGCAGAAGAAACTTAACAAATTTCACAAGATGCTTTGCAAGGCATGAAGCACATTTCCTTCCAACAACCTTAAAAGGAGGTCAGGCTTCGAATTACAATGTAGCCTGACTCTATATACCCAGCACTGTCCTCCAGATACATAGATGTGCAAATAATGTAGGCAATGATCATTGAAGTCAAAACTCGACTGCTTGCCTGTTAACAAAGTGAAGCCAATCGTATTCAGTGATTCTCGATATCTTCTGAGGCAGTACCTTGTAATAATCGGTAATACAACAGCATCATTGTGGCCATGCATGACCTGTCCAAACAACCAAAAAACACCTTTACATCCACGAGAATTGTTGCTAGATATATATTGCAAACATTCAAAACAGCCCAGAGAGGAAGCTGAGAAAAAGCCTATAAAAACCCTTAAATAGATTTTTACTGCTGAAAGTAATGAGTCCCTCTTGAACATCCTAGCTGTGTTGCTCCTCCATTACCATGCAACAATAATTACAACATGACCCTCCATTACAGTGCTTAGAACTACAATTGCAGACACACTATTGAACAATGATAACTGCCTATGTCAAGCATTGGCATAGACGTGATCTCATTACAGAAGTAATGGAAGTAACGTGTTGCATGTTCACACTTTGTGACTGCTCCATACAACATACAATGATGCAGTAAAAATTTAAACCAAATTCAATGGGATGAGAACTCAAAAGGAGACATATCCATGTGCATCACGAACACATGTCGAAGCTGGTCTTATTCATGATGCTCATTACGTGAGAAGTTACAAAGAAAAATAATAATCAGCTCGAGGAAAGGGACCAAAAATCATCTCAAATTGCACTAGAAGAAAAGGGACCAAAAATCATCTCAAATGCACTTAGGAGAGAAGGGACAGAAATTTGGCTATTGTGGAGTCCAATTGGCAATGACCAGTGAATATCCTGGTGAGAAGACTTGCCCATGATGGAATGACAAGAATGACAATTGGAGCAAGTTGCACAACCTTCCCTGCTGTCTCAGAAAAAAGGCAGGGTGGCAAGCTGTTGTAGATGTCTTTAGAGAGAGTGTCCTTTCCATGCAAGAGGCCCTATCCTTATAATAATGCTTCATCCAAGGTATAAGAAAGTATTGCAATGCCCATCACACCTAGCATTTTGGAGTCATGGAAGTGCAAAAGATCCTTTTTGATTATTGTTATGCCACTCCTTAAAAAAGTAGATAGGTATATCCAAGAGCCCACCCTCCATCACGTCTGAAAACTTCATATCATTCAAGAGTTTACTCCATTTACTAAAGATAGAAAATGTGAGCAATCATTTTCGTCTAGGTCGTACCGAATTTTAGTAAGGTCCATCATCTTTAAATGTGCATCTAGTGGTGCCTCTAGAACTTTAAATTGTTCCATCATTACTCACTTCACTATAAGTTAAAGAAGCTTTATTTTCTATCCCACAAGGTTATCAATAGCAAGTGAACACTATACCAAGCAGAATGTCCTTGGCACAAATGTGGTCACTGAATTGATCTTTCCTCAAGATTACCTTAAAAGTAAGGGGGATGTACACTTTGATCGTCCACTCCTCCATATGCTTGGATTTTGATATCACCATGCAAGCTATAACAATTCATATAGACTCCTAAAACCATTTTTTGAATTATCATAGGATTTTATTTTTGCATTACCTTGGTAGGGTGAGCAATGCACGATACACGTTCAAATTGGCACAAATACAGAGAGTTGAGGACCTAATGATGGGGAAGTATCCAAATGGATCATGTTTTGAACTTTTCCCCATCATTCTATAAATGGAGGGGGGGGGGGGGGGCTGGGGGCACTGATGAGTAGGTATAACTAACTTGGTTCCAAGGAAGAAGAGGGATCTGAGCTTACAAAGCATCTGAAGCACAGGCCTTAGAAGCTATTGGAGCGACATGGAAACTTATATCCTTGGATTTCCTAGTATTCTGCATCAGTTTTAGTCCTCTTTGATCACTTTGATTTTTTAAACAAAGGAATGGCATACTCAAAGCTACAGAACATTAGGTGTGAGCATAAGACTGTACTCAGAACTGATTCAAAATCTGCAGAACAAAACCTCAAATTGTGACGACCTCAAAATTTACATGAGAATCCCCCTGCAGCAAGCTTTGTATTGCTTTCAAACTGTGAGTAGGATCAGGAAATGCCCTGTATATGCTCATGATTTGATGTTTGCAGGAAAAGCATGGTTGGGGTGATCACAACTGCCAAACCCTGACAGCTCCAAGTCTTGAGATATCCCAAGACGGCACAAACCACATTGATAAGAGACAGAAAGGTCCCAAGTTTCTCAAACCAGCAAAGGTGACATCACTCCCAAGGATGACCAGCTTTGGAAGGGGAAGAGGTGACGGTTTAGGAGAGAGGGTTTTACAAACTTTCTCTGTAATCCTCTCAATCTTATAGCAGAGATTCTCTGCAAATTTTATATCTATTTTGCTCATCTCTGTACCCTGAAACAAGCTGTCCAACCCTGACAGCTCAAAGTTTGAGATATCTCAAGGTGGCATAAACCCATGTTGATCAGAGGCAAAAAGGTCGCAAGATTCAACCCAAAAGTGACATATTACTCCCAAGGATGACCAGATTTGGAAGGGAAAGAGGGGATGGTTGTAGGAGACAGAAATTCAGAAACTTTCCTCGGCAGTTCACTCAATGTGGGATTCTTCGTAAACTTAAAATCTATATTGCTCATCTCTGTTTAAATAAAGAGCTGGCGAGGCCACTTTATAAAAAGTCAGCTGTAGTACATCAAAATTTCCAGCTGATTTCCATTGGCTCAACAAAATACTGAAGTGCCCATTCTTAAGATTGCCCGTCCTTGTTGCAAATGGAAAAGTTGCTTGCAAAGTAGGCAAAAGTGATTCCTCAGATCTTACATGGTTAAAGAAGATTCAATTCTGCATGCTAAAACAACACAGCACTCATATAGATCAGAGTATAGATGATAATCTCAGATAGTAAAAATCGTGATAATCATTAAGAGAGTGAAGCTTTTATGTCAAAACAAAACTATTATTATCTATTTCTGCTCGGACTATATGCATAGATATGAAATCAAATGAACAGCTTAAAGTTCTCTATCGATCCAATACTAAGTTGCTTCTGCAATACAATTGCTGTTGCAAATGGAGTTAGCCAAGCTGATTTCTAATATCTCACCCATGTCACTTGTAGTTCTCCATGATATAGCACTTACATGTTATAGATGATAATCTCAGATAATAGAGAGTGTAATTATTACTTAATACAATTCATCACATAATTGCTAACGTTTATATGATAGCTTGTGGAAAGAAAGCTACTATGGGAGAGCCTCCTCCAGCTAGGCCTTGAGCAGAATTGCATTCATGTATAGTAACAGTAAAGCAAAAACTGCAAGTTCGACTTCAGGTCAGCACAAACTGATTGATGAAGTGAAGACTGACCTAAAGACCATTTAGCATGCACTTAAGCATGTCAAGGGAGAAAACTTGGCATTCCAGACCACAACTGAAGTATAACTGTACAGTTTTACGAAATGGATGTCAAGCAGCTCACTCTCCTACAGTGTGATGTAGCAAACTCTATGGCTATCTAGACTGAATTCTGATCCACATTGTGAATTATATCAGGCATCATAGAACGGACTTTATTTCCATTTTGATTTTATGGTGTATTGAGACAGGTCACACCAGCATCCAAGTCTGTGTCACAAAGTACTGCATTCTTGTACAAAACCAATACCCGAGACCCATCGACTCTGTGTGGATCGACATTCTAAGGCCACCCCATCTCTGAAAGGCTACATCGGCTCCTACCATTATTCTTAAACCAGCAAGAGCATTTGCCAAAATGCATGTTCCGCTCAACCCCACTGTCTATAGATTACTGGAAAACACAAATTTTCCTACAAGGCTTCACCATACTTTCTTTAAGAGAACTCTATTTGCAAGACATGACTTCAAAACCTCAGCATGTATTTATGCAGACATGCTAGAGAACCCAATAAGAAACTTAAACCATAGCTATGCACAGCTGAGTGAAGCAATAAAGCCAAGGGCCACTAAAAAAAAGCTGTGACCGAGACATTACCAGCATGCACATAGAAGACATGCATGAAAATCATTACAATATTTACACTCAGTGAAATTAGAAATACCAGTCAAGAATGAAAGACAACACTTTCCTGCTCTTTTCATGTACATAGCTTCCTAGACAAATCTACTAACAAATCAAGAAAAGGTAATGTACGAACATGATTGCAAAGACGAGTAGGATCTTCCTTATGTTGACTGCAGATGACCGGGGCCGCCTACGAGGGCGTCCTTCAATAAGGTCTTCTGCATTTGAAGACGCATGATCATCCTTCCGTGATGGTGCTGTAATAGGAAGAGTAGGCAAAGCATTCGACCAGAATGGAAGTAGATATTTGAAAGCCTGCTTATGTAGTGGACCTTCCAGGACACAAAGTTATTAAAAATACATAAGAGGTCAGGTAAACATCCAAACAATTGCTTATTGAAAATGAGGTTAAGAATAAATGCTATTAGAAGTGCACAGAAGAGAAATGGCAATCAGATGTGTAAGATACATCAAAATTTCTGCCTTTGACTTCAGTAAAGAAAGTGGACGTAAACCTACAAATTTCACATTTGCAAGACAGGTGTGCAGATTGTGAGAGATCAGTTAGCAACCTTACCACGCCGATTGTATTTCCTTCTTCCACCATCATCATCTTCACTGTCAAATTCTGTATATGCTCCCATCTTCTCACTGCGCAAGGAGTTCTTCCTTGTCATGGCTCCAGGCTGTAACTGCAAAAATGCAAGTGTAGTCATGCTTCACATTCCAAGGTAGTGAAGGATGGGAGCAATAACATATTACAGAATAGGAAACTATGCTAAATGGCACTCATCCCCTGGTTGCTCTCTTAATAGGGCCAACTAACTCCACGTTCTTCAATGCCATTTTGTTTATATGAATTTGAATCTTTAAGGAAGACCTTTCTCTCTCTCCATATGCATAAGAAAAAATTATAGTGCTTTGAACATTATCTTCGTACACCTTATACTGTGCATCACTAAATATGAATAGTTTTTAAACTTGTGTAAATTTTTGCGCTTTAGAACCAGTTTTTGTCTATACGAGTGTTTAGTTTTCTTCAACTGCAGAAGGTGCAGTTGAACCATCTACCAAGGTCATTGAAAATAGTACATATATTCACATGTACCATTGTACGTGATGATCACCAGTAGGGTCTATTACTAGTATTTTTCTCCTCTCTGAAGAAAAACATATGAGGAATCTATTTTTAGTGGCAGTTATTGATTATGCTGGACCCCTTTTTCTTTGATTCCTCTAAAATATCAGATCCATCACTATCCTAGAGATGGAAATTTGTCTTCCAGCAACTTATTTAAGGAATCAATAATAAATGTATATTTCAAACGAACAATCCTCTTTTTTTTTTTTAGCTCATTGGACTAGACAGAAAAAGGAGAAATGTTTGGATAGCTCAGTTGAGAGCTGTTGGATTAGCGTTGGTCACCTTCCCACCTGTGAGCCCCCAAATAAGGAGCGCAACAGGGGAGTAGACCATAGGATGCTAGATTGGCATGGGGCTGTCATGTGGGCAGCAGAGAAACAGGGCAAGTACCTGGCGAAGGAGATCCACCATGGAGGGCAGATCTGGCAGAAAAGGATCCAGAGGCTGTCCATGCTTGGAGAGGACAGGACCGCACAGGAAAACCAGAAAAAGAGGACTGCGTTGACAAGCAGGATGATGTCAGCGTGCATACAGACCAGTACGGAGGTGACGTGTGGCTGTACGGACCTGAACAGAAGCGGAATCTGCAGGAAGGAAAGGAGCAGCAGTTCATGGTGTTTAAAAGGCCTATGGGCAAGTTTGGGGCATAGAAACAAGGCTGGAACTGCCTAGGCGATGCCACGCGGCCAGGCAGGCCTGCAAAAGGAGCCCCAAAAGGGCATTTATAGCCCTCGCCCTCCAGTTGGCTGGTAGGGAGGAGTTGAGTCGGCTGGTAGGGGCAGCCAGTCGGCTATTTTTGGTGGGGGATCAGCCCCTATAAAAGGGGGCCATTTGGGCCTCCTTTGGCATCACTTGGAGAAGCCAACCAAGAGCAGATAGGAGCAGCAGTTAGGGCTTATTTCTAACAAGTGCTTCTTGCTGGCTCTTACTTACTCTATATAAAAGTCTGTTTGATGGAAGCCTTCTTGGAATCAAATGGACAATAGCCTCTCCGAGGCTCTTAAATTAGAGTTGCTTAATAGTAGGAAAAAAATCCAAAACATTCTTCTTTCTAAGTCTATGAAAAGATCCTTGGGTCTACTACTAGGTATTTTTCTCCTCTCTGAAAAAAAAATATGAGGAATCTATTTTTAGTGGCAGTTATTGATTAACTTGGATCCCTCTTTCTTTGATTCTTCTAAAATATCAGATACATCACTATCCTACAGATAGAAATTTGTCTTCCAGCAACTTATTATCAAATAATAAATGTATATTTCAAACAATCCTCTTTTTTAAAAAGTTCATTGGACTAGGCAAAAAAAGGAAAAATGTTTGGATAGCTCGGTTGAGAGCTTCTTCTTGCTGGCTCTTACTTACTCTATACGGAAGTCTGTTTGATGGAAGTCTTCTTGGAATCAAATCGACAATAAGCTCTCAGAGTCTCTTAAAATAGAGTTGCGTATTTCAAACAATCCTCTTTTTTTAAAAGCCCATTGGACTAGGCAAAAAAAGGAAAAATGTTTGGATAGCTCGGTTGAGAGCTTCTTCTTGCTGGCTCTTGCTTACTCTATACAGAAGTCTGTTTGATGGAAGTCTTCTTGGAATCAAATCGACAATAGGCTCTCAGAGTCTCTTAAAATAGAGTTGCGTAATAGTAAGAAAATGATCCAAAACATTCTTCTTTCTAGGTCTATGAAAAGATCCTTAGAGACTGCGGTGCATCATCTCAACAAAACCCAAAGAAAAACAAAGCCCCTTCTTTACTACATTAGTCAGTTGAATATGACTGATCATTAGAATAGAGCTCCAAATGACACAAGCTACATTGTTCATTCTGCTTGAAAAATATTCCTATGCTACGTCTACAAAGTCTGTGTGAGGATTCAAGTGTTGATGCCATGGCATATCCCAAACAACGTTAATTCCTTGTATAGGACCACTAAAAAGACGCACAGGCTCGAGGTAGATGTGAGATATTTTGTTCCTTCAATTTCAAAGTCGTAGGAAAGCACTCGTGAAATATAGCTGTAAGAAGCTGCAAAATCTTTCCACATAGTTGCCAGATTGCTTATATGAAGCACCAAACAAAAAAAGGCCTGACGACAGTTTTATGTCCTACAACTAAGCAAATACAGATATATTATCAACTGAATCACAGGAATGTCTTTTGAATTTTCCTCTTTTGCATCACCACCATAACGTGCTTTGAGAAAAACTCTATAGTTTTTCACAAAGCACCATGATGCCCAACTCAACAAAAACGTTTAAGCTCAAACTTTGGACCTGGCTGTAGTTACGAAACTACCGGAGGAAGAACGATGCCGAAGGTTGACCGTTCCTGCTCTGCCTTCCCCGGGGACGGAGGTCCAGGTGCCACAAAGAGGATAACAAGCCAAATGGCCAAAAATAGACATTTCACCCAGATTGCTGCAAATATTGCAACGGTTTGATTCAAAGGTGTGAACCAACGCCCTAATATGGTTTGATTCAGAGATAGTGATGGTGAATGTAATTTGTAATGTCCCCCTAGATAGTGATGGTGACTGTAATTTGTAAAGTTCCACACTCCCTTTGCCAACATCTATTCAGGATAATGCAACCATCATGTATGATTTTTTTAAATACCTTCATAAGACTAGAATATATCCAATCTGACCAATTGAATTTTTTATAAAACAAACAAAAGAGAAAAGAAAAGAAGGGAGTTTGTAAGTGACTTTAAACTATGTGTAAATGATAAAGATGTGAAAAATAACTTAGTAGCTACGCTTATGTTCTCATCAGTACCCGAGCATATGTTGCCATCTGGGTTTTGAAAGATTCCAGAAGCTTTCCCCATTTCAATAGTAAATACTTTTCCAAAGGATCGTTTTATAACCTATAGCAATATCAAACTGCTCAAAAAACACGGGAGGCCTTCACAACGAAGGACCTAGCCCATCATTCAAACATGGGCGGAGTGCAAAAAGTAGCACAAGGAAGCCCCGGTGAATGGTGAATGCTTCAGTACCCTGACTCTCCATGTCAATCGGGCTGGCTGCCACTACTCTAAACGACTGACGACATCGAACGTTCAACACCTGATCCTCCTTAACGAGAGACCTAGCTCGGATTTACAAAAGCCAAGCGTTGATTGCTCACTTGAGCACGATGACACATATACTCTAGAATACTGGTTGTCTGCAAGGCATACACGAAGCTCTGGCAAATAGCATCCACGTGCTCATACAAGAAACTTCATGCATGATTAATTGGTATGCCATGTGTACAACAATTTATGCCAGGGTAATATTTGCCATAGCTAAGGGTAAAACCTTGTGTTAGTAGGTGATGATGAAAGTGGTGAAGCCCTATGCCTGTGTGTGGTGCGCACTAATATATGTGTATCAGGGTTGCATAAATACGCATTCCGAATGAGCTGAGTAGTACAAACATTCTTTATGTAGAAAACGTGTACAGTAAAGATACATTATACAATCTTGATTTTATTTCTTGTGCAAACCCCCTAAAAACGTCTCTTCATGCTCTTCTGACTTTGACAAAGAGTTAGATGTGATGGATTGATCATTTGAGATTGACTCTTCAGACATTAGGCTTCAGGACTATTTTATTATTTTGTGTATTTCATACATTAACGTTAGTGACCAGTCTAGAGTCTAGACTTGTCACTCTACAGTTCTGTATCTACTATCATGTGTGGCATTGTTAATTTATTTAGGCCTATGATATGTCTCCACTTTCAATCTCAAGTTTGAAATTTGTGTAAATGATGCTTTATGATGATGGACCATGCTAGCTATTTCTGAATCTTGAGCTTTTTAATTATGAGGACTGAGACTTATGAATCTGAAGACTAATACCAGGTAACATGTTGGCGCTTGTAGCTTCTAGCTAGCAGCTTCTATGACATATGTGTATGCTGCCATTATGCAAGATGCAGCATGCTTTACAATTATCATGTATGTGATATATCTCACACACACACGCGTGCCAACCCACACGCACGCACGCACGCACACACACAAACACAGAGTAAGAGAGAGCCAAAGAGAGAGAGAGAGAGAGAGAGAGAGTTTATCAAAAGTCTTAGAAAGAGGGAAATGTCTATGAGGCTGAAAGAACCTAATACAATGAGCTGAAAGAGTGGATCCTCTAAGCGGGCATCAACACCTATAACAAATACAACATGTCTATAATCATAGAGATACCAGTACATAAGAAAATCTCTCTGATCCTATGGAGAGGTTGTGATCACAGTAATGATCGTCCGGACGCTGGCAGAGGGAGCAAGCCTAAGTGGGAACCCGGCAATGTGCAAGGCTGCGGTAGCATGAATCCTATGATGGGTCCCGCAAAGAAGAGTGCAGTCTCTTAGGTCTCTACGATGCCATTGCAATCTCACGTTCGGCCTCAATCTGCAATTTGTGGACGAGATCCGAGCTGAGCTATCAGCATAAGAGAGGTGGATTTGTAGGTACCTCAGTGCTTGGAGAAAGTCATCCTCATTTAAGCGAAATAAATGCTCCTTGTAAAAGGCCTTTTTAATCACATGTGGTTGCAGGGGGGATACCCATGTCCTATGAATGTAAACGTACCATAGGTTTCATCTTGAATGACCTGATGGACCTCTTATTATGTCAGATGCAAGGAGGGTAGTGACAACTGATATGGGGGTATAGACATGCCTTGTGACTGACTATTCGGTGGCGCATTGCATACCAACACTACACTTCTTGCAAGCTACATTGATGATGAAATAGTTCTCCAAGGTAACCCTTGTCTACCCATGTCTAGCATGCCATACTTTCTAACTCTGTCGGTGTATGAGAAAATCAATCTGGAATGAGGCATCCATGTGAAGGGGTCTCGCAGTGAACAAAGCCAGAACAATGCCATGTGGGATGCATATCTTCTCCCTTATCATGCAAGATAGCATCATGATCTGTAGTCTCTTAGATTCCACCCATTCATCCTCTCTAAGCTCTATCATCCAAAGGCAGCTACATATAGAGCAGCTGGTCGCACTAGAGAGTCAAAAAGGAGGGTTTCGTGTTTACGAGGTGGAAGTTTGCCTAGAGGCACTGTCTCAACAAAGCTGCATGCCCTCTAAAAACCTCTTAATTGTTTGCATCCTAAGTATACAAAAGATTGAACTATCTCACTGCAAGAGTGAAGACCTCATGCTGAAGCTGAACCTCATTCGTCTTGAAGATCTTTACTTTGGTTTTAACCTCATTTGTGTGGAAGATCATTACTGTGGTTTTAACCTCACTCATGTGGAAGAATCATAACCTTGGTTTTACCTTAATGTTCCAACTCTCACAAAAAGCCTGGAAAGTTGTCAAATGCATCTGTAGTCCCTCTGTTGTGTCCAAGATCAACACGGAGTCATCAGCACAAGGCAAGATAGGTGTGAGAGTTTATTGCTCCTCATCTCACTTTGCCTGTGACTCTCTCATACAAATACATGACCGACCTGATACATCATGTGCAATACCTAGGGCTCACAGATGTCCGATGATGCGAGCCCGAGGTACTGAATCGAAGACCTTTCAAAGTAGCAGTATACTCTCTGCTACCGATGTCTAGCTTCCTCCAGGAAGGCTCTGAAGGAGAAGATGTGATCCAGTGTGGACCGATCTCGTGAGTAATCTCCATGTCCAACTAATCGCAGGCCTATGCTCTCAGCGCCTCTATGTCTCAAGACCTAACCCGTATACCTTGGCCATCAAGGGGCCAACCATATTAATCCCATATAACCATGGGATCAGTGGCCTTGTAACTGGGCGTGATAGTGTTGGTGGTCAGGAGGTGGAAAAACCTTAGTAGAAGGCTTCATCAGAAAACATAGAAATAAGGATGTCATGTAGATAAGGTATAGGTTGATAAGGGATATCGTAAAGTGTATCTGGGTAAGCTTTCCCAAGGCTGGCGCTAGATAGGACATGGTGATCACCTTTCTAGGATTTTCATCCTAAATTCATTGGAATTGGTAGACAGGTCACTGACCCATAGCGAGCCCCATATGAGGAGGACAATAGATCAGTAGACCAGGGCAGGGGGGAACACCTGTTGTGGTAGTGATTGTGCCACATCTGGATAAGTATACTAGGCTCCTGCATCAAAGGTGACTGCAACAGAGGTTGTGTGGCATCAGATCTACGGGTGCAGATGTACAGGGCTGCATGGCAGCATCAACAGGCTCTTGGAGAGGACTGCCAGGGCCTATTTATAGGCCTGGCAGTGGAGCAGCATTAGTTTACAGACTGGGGGCAGTCAAATACCCCAGCAGGTTCCAGCACTCTCCTCTGCCTATAAATAGGCACCTGCTCTTGCACACTTCCTAGGCCACCGAAGCCCCTCAAGGCCCCCCAGAGTGAAGCAGTGTGACCATAGTTTTCTCTTCTGTAGTTCTCAGCAATGAGAAATCTCCCTTGATT
The DNA here is from genome assembly GCF_047967505.1 of Dipteris shenzhenensis. Lineage (NCBI taxonomy): Eukaryota > Viridiplantae > Streptophyta > Polypodiopsida > Gleicheniales > Dipteridaceae > Dipteris > Dipteris shenzhenensis. Next base: position 53,737,782 of record NC_141617.1, read on the forward strand.
GCTATTTTGCCCAGCATCTTTTGGCTGGATGTGTTCAGCTCATTCCTGAGCACTTTTCCCACGCTCGTGGAGGAATATACTCGAGTTCTTCTCCTTTCTATGCTGTATTTTCTGTGTAAGATTCCAGTGAGGAGTGCATCTATCTTGAGCAAGATCAGTGAGGATTTAAGATCAATCCACTGCATTGCGTTTCTGTTAAGCAGTCCCTTCATTCAAGCATGGTATCAGAACCAAAGGTGGCACCCTCATGATCTGGCTCCAACACACTGAAATAAGGCATCCCTCCAACAAGAAGACACCATTTCAGTAAGGTGTTATAAAAATCAGTTTTCTGTTTTAGTGTTGCAATCAGTTTAAAGATTGTCAAGTCTTCTTTTCAGGCACTTGCAAATGGCTTCATGCATGCCTATTCCCAACTTCCAAGAGAGTGGGAAATCGGATGGGATCACATGTGGAAGGTAAAGCTCAGACGTCGCCAGGTTGCGAGGCTGATCTGGGAGATCACCGAAGGAACAGAGGCGAAGCCCAACAAAGCAACGGATCCAGTAACACATGTTGTGACACCTGTCACCAGCAGATCCAATTGCAATACAAGATTGGACAGAGAGATGTGGAGGCACTCTCCATGATAATCGGCAGCAATGTAGACTTGGCTATACCCCACATCTAGCTTGCGGATACGGCAGCAGAGGTTCCGAAGATCCTAAAGAATTTAAATTCGACCACCAATACATCTCACATCGTATTGCGGCTGACTACAAGCACAGTTGTGGAGCCCGTGCACGTTCCAACTCACTATGGTCCAGCTCATGAGGATGGGGAAGCAGAAAACAAGGCTCTCCTGTGAGTGGGTTTCTGTTCAAGAAAAACTGCCTTTTGTGACTTTGAAGGGAGTTTGAAGGGCGAGCAGTCCATGTCCATACATTGACGTACTAGGGTGGACACCGGCTCTATGCCAATCTTCTGTGCCCACTTCATCATGAAGGACACTTCCACTCTGAACAAATCAGCACACTTCTGGAGTGGCCAGTAGTATGCCTGATCAATATTTGCCTCAAGCGGCAATTGGATAACCCCTACTACCAAACCATACATCGACTTCTCCCTCACTTCAGCACCATGGGCGTGCCAAAGGTCCAATCCCTGTGGCCCCATCCATTCGTCCATCATGTGTGAAATCTGATCCCCCAACATAGCATCAAATACCATTGGGGACCACTTCTCCAACCCTGTGGAGGCGAACTGGAATCTCCAAACTGGGTGCGTCTAGGAGCCCATTACACCGATCTAACCCCCTTTCCGAGGCTGCAAGATCATAAGTGTCACCTCCAGAAGCAGAGGGTAAAAGTCCGAAATCTCTAGGAGTTCCAGGGCCCCAATTTCCAAAAGTCCCGCGGTAGAGGACGCCCAAGCTGGAATTTGGGAGTTGCTGACCAGGAGGGCGAGCCCCTTCCCTGTGGATCCCTCCCTGAATGGAGGGAGGGAACAGGATGTTGAGACAAAGAAACGGAAGGGGACATTGTCTTACCCCTACCTAATGGCAAGGAAGTCGAGGCAGGTCCAAGGGGAGGGGTTGGAGGGGAGGGGAGGCTAAAGAAGCTGCTACAGAGGGGGAGGGGGGAGCGAAGGGAGGAGGAGAGAGGAGGGGAGGCGGAGGGAGAGGGCGGGTGGTGAGGATAACCAAAGCAGGAGGGGCAGGAAGTGTGGAGGGAAAGGGATCCGGAGGGGAGAGGAGGGGGACGGGGAGGAATAGAGGCGATCAGAGGCCCACCCTGCTGATCAGGCGCGTCAGGGCTCTCAATCCCCTCCTCTCCGCAAAACCGCTATCGAGTGAACCTCCGCAGCTTTTGCAATTGCAACGTCTAGAACTCCAAAGGCTCATTGCTGACGCATGGGTGACTGCGGTTGCTAGACCTCCATTACGGGAGGATCACCTGGCTGGGCAAAGGCCCCTGCCACGAGGGGGGGGGGGGAGGGTGTCCCACCAAGGGCTCCTGCACTCTCTGACGAAGTGTACCCCCCTCAAGGGTCTCGAGGAGAATCAACTCTAGAAGGAACTCTCGGCTCTCAACGACTAGCTTGATCCTAGGACCTAGGGACCCTGTCGTCTGCTACCACTGATGTTGAATCTGGCGGGGACTCCAATGGAGGGGAGGATGGCTTCGTATTCCTTTGGGAACCCCAGGAAGCAGAGCATCACCAGGAATCAGGGAACATGGTGTGTCGTGTCCATGTCCTCCATTGTAAAGCCATGGTACCAAGGGAAGAGGTACACCAAATGCGGGCCAAGGAGGATGGGGCTCTACTCCACAAGTGTCAAGGCGGTAGCGGGTGAGCTGAGCTAGACGAGGAAGACGCCTCTTCCGTAGATGGTGACCTCCTAAATGTGGTCGCCCTCTAGTGCCAAGCTCGCATGTGGATCCACTCTCTCACATGTCTCCTTGTGGATGTGAGTCCCACAATTGTACCCATGACTGCCTTGTCCTGGAGGGACTGAGCCGCATGCTGCACCTGTTGCTTGTCGGCTGGAGAAAGAATGACCTAACCAGCTGTGGCATTCGATGGTGCTGCCATAGAGCCCCTCTAGCCAAACCAAGGGTCACCACCAAGGTTTCTTTTTCTCCAAACAAAGCACAAAACTCACCACTGATGCAGGAAGGGAGGAAAAAGAAAAGGCAAAACCAGCCCTAAGGGCTCCAAGAAACTCAGAAAAGGAAAAAAGAGGCTCAATTGCAGCTGCTCCAAGGGCTCACAAGATCCGGTATCGGCCCAATGGCAGGCTAGGAGGCTGCATCCCAAGAAACGCTACCCAGAAGAGGCGAGTTTTTATTGTACACGGGCTCCACGGTAGCACCAAAGGTTTCCCATGGAGCTAGGGGAACTCGTGGCCTATGTGCAGCACCACCAGCAAAGGGAGGAGGGGCGGACTAGTGAAGAAGAGTGGGAGGGGAAGAGAAAGGTGAGAAGGGGGAGAGTATTGTACACGGGCTCCACGGTAGCACCAAAGGTTTCCCACGGAGCTAGGGGAACTCGTGGCCTATGTGCAGCACCACCAGCAAAGGGAGGAGGGGCGGACTAGTGAAGAAGAGTGGGAGGGGAAGAGAAAGGTGAGAAGGGGGAGAGGCAGAGAAGGGGCAGAAGAAGGGCAGAGGGGAGGCAAGAAAGGCGGGAGATGGAAAGGGTGAGAAGGCAGCGGGAGAAGGCAGAAGAGAGACGGAGGAGAGGTGGAATGGAGGCATAGGAGAGGGAGGCAGGATGAGGCGGAGGGGTGGTGGGCTGGAGGCATGGTGAAGGCGGGAGCAAAAGCGGGCAGGGAGGAGGCGGAGAAGAGGCTGAGAGGAGGCGGGATGGGGTGGGAGCAAGACGGAGGAGGGAGGTGGAGGGTGGCGGGGAGGCTGGGTGGGAGAGGCGAGGATGAGGGGCAGCAGGAGCAGCCATCGTTCGGGGTCAGGATTACAGTAGTGCATCTATCTTTTGAGCGATCGGTGAGGATTTAAGATCAATCCGCTGCATTAGGGCCACTGTTAAGTAGTCCCTTCATTCTAGCATTAAGAGCTCTTGCCCGTGGCAAACAAGGAGCTGTCATTTCGTATGCCATACAAAGAGTCGATACTCTTTTTTGGTAGGATTCGTATCAAGGTGTCCTTGTTTGGTCTCAGATGTGCCAGCATTCCCTAAGCAATTTGCATTTGTCATCATATCAACCATTTTAGAGACAAACCTTTGAGATGCTTTCCTGTGGTTTAAACTATATACAGGATTGAGCTGGATAGATTATTGAGGAGGAGGGCATTGACATCTATGTCTGGTTCATCATCTATATGCCCAAGGGAGTGGAAAGCAAGCTACCATAGATATGATCTAGGGATTGATCAAAGTCATACTGGTAATATGTGGGCATGTGTTTCTTGTATGGATTGGGATGGCATCAAGCCATAGGAACGGTCTGCTCCTAGCATGAGAGGGTGTACTATGAGATCCGATACACGAAATGTGAAGGAAAGGGATCCCATGACGTAGTTCCACACTATGGCCCCCTCCATGTGGGCAGCAATCAGCATGTATAAGTCTCTGACCTTGACCATCTCTATACCATATAGATGATCGTCTCACGAGTACGCTTAAGGCTTGCCAGATGGAAAGAGGGATGAAGCAAGGAGGAAGCAAACCAGCTGGTGAAATTCGAATCCATACTTCCGGGCTGAGGAAGGTGCTCAGGGGACATGTGAGCTGAAGACGAAGAGGGAAAGCTGAGGGGGAGGATGACAAGAGGCTGGGAGGGGGGAACTCAGGATTGCAGAGAAAATCCCCCTTGACAAACAGTATATTTTCTCAGTTTAATAAATCTACACCTGACCTAGGCTCATCTAATGCACTTAGCATAAGTCGTGGATCATAGAGGGCCCAGCAAAGCTGTTGAGTGAAAGCTTTGCTCTTAGATATTATTAACCAAACTTTTGACCCCATTAAAAGCTTACCAGTGCTTACAAAAGTGTGCATGCACAATTTGGTATACCTCACAGCTGTCCAAGGCATCATCACATAAAATTCCCTCCAAGGATTCAAGATGAATTGGTTTGATCCTCGTCTGACTGGAGTGGATATTTAGCCCCAACAATTCATACAGCCAGCCAACAATTCGTTCAGCCAGCCTAACAGTAGCTTCATAACTAAGAAAACAAAAGCTCATAACTTAGATCCAGGAAACCTAGTATCTAAATCAGTAGGACTACCAATACACCCTACTATGTCGAAAATATTGCTCCCTTGAAGCAAAGAACCTATGCCAAGACAATGCCCAGCTTTGAGATCATAAATTTTATACGGGCGTCATTTATAAGTTCCATAATTGATGGCAAACATTGCCCCGAAAATTCAGTCAAGCCATGTGGGATTGAGGAAACCTAATGTCCTTCAATTAATTCCAAAATCCAAAAATGGGATTCTCTTTTAACAGATTAGAGATTCGAAAATATACTCTTATCCGCAAGTTTAGCCAGCATTTCAAAAGTCGTTTACTTGACAACAATCTACACTAATGCTGCTCTAAGTGATTTAAAATATAGCACTGTCAAACAAGTAGGAATGACTGCCAGCAAGGTACTGGAGGGTCAAAAATAGGAGGACAGTAAGAGTCTATTATCTGACAGCAATAGCATTTTGATCTTTGAAAACACTTACCGCTGCTGCATTTGCAATACTTGGTAAAGAGGCCATAGTCAAAGAAGAATGAGCTCCATTTACACGACCTGACAATTCATCGGCCTCTTTCTCTGCTCCTGAATCGGAGGTCTCTGCATCGTTTACTTTGCTAGATCCCACTGTTGCGCTGGCATTAAGCAGAGGCCCAATACTTGATGACAACCCGCCATTGCTCTTTGCTGATCCATCCAACTCCTGTGCAGCTGGACTTGAGTTTGGAAAGGTGACTAGGGGGGATGAAACAAAGGCTGGCGGAGGCGCAGCCTGCTGTACAGCTAAAACATCATTTCCAAGAAGGGTTTTACTCAACCCACTCTGCACAGATCAACATTTCAGTGAAATCAGCCATGTTATATAATATATTATAAAAACTCAATCGTTTTATGTGTTAATAAATCTCAATCAAAACAGCACACCAACCTGTGAAATGACGTCTTTCAGTTTTGATGAAAGAGCAGAGCTATAATCCTTGATGCTTTTTGGAGGCCATATCTGACAACATGAAAAAGTTCTCAAACTACCAATGTGATACAACAATAGCTTTTGGACATTTCTTGGGAAACCTGTGACCTCTCCAAATCAAAACCAGAACAAAAGAACTAACCGGCACTGAGCACGCTGGGCAAATGTACCCTGCTGGTGCTGTATGGAGTGGGAAGCTTTGCAGATAAGTCAACAAACATGAGGTATGGATGACATCTGCTTTCAGATTGAATATAGCAACCAATTTTTAGGCCTTGGCTACTATCAGGGTTGTAAATGTTAAGTAGACCAAAAAGAATCCAAAAAATTGTGTGAAAAGATCTTACGAAGGCATCCAAGCCGACTTATCGCACTGTCACTAGCTTGCAAAATCTCATGACATATGCTGCACTGAGGGGGCCAATCATAGTCTCCATCTATGACCCATTCTGAATAGGTCCTCACCTGTTCATGCACCACCCATCCAAGATGTATTACTATACTTGGAGGATGATAAGAATAGCATCATGCATTCAGAACATATTCCAAAACGAAATCAAAAGAGCATCATACATAACTCCATTATCTATTTCTGGAAAGACACATATGCACTTATTTAAGGCAACATTGCTTGCTCCAATAAAAGCCTCTGAATTTTCATTCCTGCAAATAGACACATAGACACGGAGGACCTTGATCTGCAATCCAAACTAAGAACTTAATGCCCAAATTTCATATGTAGCATTTTTGTGCATCCCTTTTCCATTCTTACAATTAAAATCCTTATGTGAATCCTCAAAACTTGGAACCACATAGTGAATTGGAATACTAGATGGAGATCTTTACATTATCCATTGGTGTTTATCCTCTTCCATTTGTTCAATGACTCTTATATGTTGCATATCTTCCTCACCATGGGCATCACTGGCACACTACTAGGTGCAGATAATATTAGAGTCATTCTTTGAACATCACTCCTGCCTTGCTTCAAAGAGCTTGTTAAGTAATGAAGACCTTATTAATAGGCATGAGCTACACTTCATTATCAGAGATTCTAAACCAGCCCTGAAACACATCACTCCTGCCTTGAGCTTCAAAGAGCTTGTTAAGTAATGAAGACCTTATTAATAGGCATGAGATACACTTCATTATCAGAGATTCTAAACCAGCCCTGAAAGTAGACCCAAGCTCCCTACGTGGCTGCTACATGTGCGTCTGCAAATTGTACAAGCAATCATCATGGCTTATATCGTATCCCCCCGTACAGCTCTTTCTTGCTTTGCCATATTTCAATCATGGCTTCAGGTTCGGATGTGTGTACCTATGCTCGCAAAGAAAGACCTGCAGATGCCAAGCGCCGTCTTTCTCAGCCTGCATCACAAGATGATGAGCTTACTATGGAAGCTCAATATGTGTTTGATACACTTAAGGACGACTTTCAGCAGTCACAATAGGAATGGGGCAAACCAGTTCCAGAGGTCACATACAAATTGAAGTTGCCATCCCTCGTGAATCCTCTCAGGAAGCTATCTCAAACCGCGGTAATAATATTCTTTCCAGGAAGAATCCCAGCAGCCAGTGATGTTGCACAGTGGATCAAGTCCATCCTTGGAGGATGCTTTGTAGAGGGTGTCTATTTTGCATCTAGAGACTTTTATGAGGTGCACTTATCAGATGCCTTGTACAAGCACAGGCTACTTGAGCTTTCTCCCCTCTTTTACGGAAAGCAAATGGTACATGCTATGCCTTGGTCACCAAATAAGAATTACCAAAGTCTTATACGACATCAATTACCTGTATGGGTTGAGGTTGTTAACTTCCCGGATTATATGCATGAAGAATTGCCTGGCCTGGCAACTTCTTTGGGACAGGTCATTTGTCCTCCCCGCCCCATGGGAAACCGTAACAGGTTCTGCATCCTCTGGGACACTGATACACCCACCCCTCCTTCTATTGCAGTGGAAGTTGAGGGAGTGCAATTGGGGAAAAAGTATTTTGAATTGAAATGGGGTGTTTTTGCAGGAGCTTGCTTTGCCTGCCACAAGTTTGGGCATCTAGCCTCTGAATGCCCAATGGTTCTGCATCAACCCCCTCCTAATGCCTTGCCGCCCCAGACACGGGAAAAGAATGAGAATTTGCAAGTCAAGGCAGCAAATAGAAATGGAGCAAAGAATGCCAAATCAATCAATCAGGTGCAATCACTTGCTAGAAAAGGAAAAAAAAAAGAAAAAGAGAAGATGAAGGAATCTGTGGGAACAGATCGGGATGGTTTTCAACAGCCCAAGAAGGTGGTTGTATTGAAGCAACGCCCCTTTCAATCACGTCAATGGGATGCTTCTTCTCCCTCACTAGGACAGGCTTCCACTTCAGCTCCTGTCCTTCAAAATTGGGTGGGGGTTTTGAAGAAGGGCATCCCCATATGTGATTCTGAAGAAGGGGAGAATGCCATATCTTTCATCGATCATGAAGGCATGCAGGCCATGCAGGCAGAGGCTTTGCCTCTCTGATATCTTGTTTCACCCTTTACTTTTCTGTATATATCTCTTTCATGTATCACACACTCAAGTGCTTTACATACAATGTACAAAGCCTCTGCAATGTCTCAAAGTGGAGGCTTTTCTCGAATTATGTACATAAAATGCAGCCAGATATTGTTTGTTTGCAAGAGCATAATCAACACTCTAAGGCTGGTTATCACGATTACTTTGGAGGCTATGATATTTATTATGCTGGTACTACTACCTACTCAAGTGTATGCATAATGGTTAGACATGAGCTGGAGCCTCAGTTAGCCTTCAATGACAGCAGTGGCAGATGGATGGTCATACAATGTAATGTCAATGGTGATATTCTTGAGTTTGCATCAGTCTATGCCTCCCAGACCTCTGCCGTGAGGGCTTCCTTATGGGATTCTTTAAGCAAATACCCATGGAGATCTAATGCATTTATCTGTGGAGATTTTAATAATTCCCCTCTGCCGAGAGAGAGCACCACTTCAAGATCTCATATGCTATCATTGGAAAGGCAGAAATGGGATAGCATGCTTCTTTCTGTGCAGGCTGAAGATTTATGGCTGCTTCTCCAAGAGTCAATGCCTGGTTATACATTTCATCATAATGCATTTACTGCATACTCGGCAAGACTTGACAGATGGTATTTGTTTCATCCACAACAATATGCAGATTTTAGCCCTCATCTCTTCATAGATTTCTCATTGGGCTTGTCAGATCATGCCCCATTATGGATAAATCTGCAACTTGGTATGCCACTGGATGATTTGCCACCTCTTTCCCGTAGATTACTGCATGTTAATCAGGCTTATCTCCGACATCAATATTTCCAGCAAATGATCAGATCTGCATTTCATCCCTTGCCTTTGCATGCCCAGGAGGACATGGATTATGCTTGGGACAGTTTTGTCTCTCGTATACAGAATGTCATTAGGGAGTATGGAAACTGGTATATGACTAAATGGAGGAATATTCACATTAAATGGGCAAAAAGGACAACACAACAATTGACTAAATATTCACATTTAAGGCCTCTCTCTGAATCAGAAAATGATTCCCTTTCACATGCTCGAATCAAACTGACTGATAATGATCAGCGGAAATTGCACAAATGGCAGATTAGAGCAAGAATGAAGCCCCTCATGGATAAGGGCTGTTCATCAAAAGCCTTCTTCCAGGGCCTGCATGCTACTCGAAAGAAAAACTCATGTCTAAGGGTAAGGAAGCTGGATGGCTCTTGGACGAACTCTTTCTCTGATCTCCAAGATGAATGCCAAAATTATTTTCAGAAATTGTTCTCTGCTCCTGGTTCCCCATCAAATCAAATGACTGATGCGAGGACTGAATTTCTTCAATATGTTTCTGAGATAGTGGAAATGGATGATGCACTTGCATTGGAGAGACCTTTTACTGACACAGAACTTGATAATGCATTGTCCCACATCAGCAAATACAAGTCCCTTGGCTGGGATGGCCTTACGGTGGAATTTTATATTTCTTTTTGGGATGATTTGAAAGATGTCCTTTTGAAAATCATCAAAGTTGCCTGGCAAGAAAATCACTTGCCGCACCTTTGGAAGCATGGCATAATCAAACTTGTGCCCAAAAAACATCTGTGTGACCATATGTCAGATTGGAGGCCTATTACTTTGATGCTTGTAGTTTACAAACTCATTTCCAAAATGATTGTGTATAGGCTTCACGGGATACTGAATGCAGGCCTTCATCCTCATCAGTATGGGTTTGTGCCGCGAAGACAAATCCATGACAATATCTCCAATGCATTGACTGCAATTGAATATGCTAACTACTCGCATCAAGATGTGCTCATATTGCAGGTAGATATTGCTGAGGCATTTGACACTGTTCAATGGGACTTTATCTCTCAAATCATGACAAAGTTGGGCTTTGGTCCCAAGATAGCAAATGCTATTTATTGGCTTTATTCTGGCTCTACTTCTCAGTGCATTCTTGGGGGTCATCTATCTCGGTCATGGACATTGGCTAGATCAGTTAGACAGGGCTGCCCTTTTAGTGCTCTCTTCTATGCCATTGCGACCCATCCCCTCTTGATGTATCTTGATCATCTTACAAACATAGGACAGATGACTGGTCTTAAAATCCCTGGGGCTGCATCTTTTTTGACACAAGCATATGCTGATGATTCCTTCTTTATGCCACAGAACTCTCCTCGGGAAGTTCACATGCTTATGACCACACTATCATTGTATGGATCAGCAGCAGAATTGCATGTTAATTTTGACAAATCTAAATTGCTCCCCATGAAACAATGCATTCTATCCTCTGGCCAGGTCAAGTAGTCCATTCCAAAGAAGTCGTCAGGCATTTGGGATATCCTATAGGATGGCATATCACCAGGAAGCAACAGTTAAAATGGATCTTCCAAAGACTTCAACATAAACTGGAATATTGGAAAATCTCTACTTGGCCACTTCATGTCAGGCTCAGAATAGTACAGTCTATCATAATGTCCTATGTTCAGTTCTTTTTGCCTTTGTTACATTGGTCCTCCAGAGATATTTCAGCCTTTATGTCTCAAGCTATGGAGCTGTTATGGAGGACAAAAACTGCTGTCAAAGCATTGAGACTGATGAAGATGGAAATGGTGTGCTCTCCGAGGATGCATGGTGGACTGAATGTTCTCAATATAAGATATCATGTACTAGCAAGGAAGGTTACTATGCTCCATACTTTCTTCCGTCAACAACAGCCATGGACTTGTATGATAACATCCATGTGTGTCAACATGAGGACATTTGCTTATGGCCATTGGACTACTGATCCTTGGGAGGTTGTCATTGGGAGATTTGTAGGGAAGATACCTGGCTGTCCTTTCTCTACTGCTCTGATACTTGATTGGAAGCAGGTACTTTCTAAGGTCAAATGGGCTCCCAATAATTGCTCGGGGACAAATTCAATGAGAAAAGAAAGTATTCATTCGAGTGCCATCTTTGACATTCCACTTGCTTCACAAGAACCAGTTCGAGCATATAATCTCATGAAATTGGGAATTAGATACATCAATGATGTGGTAGATGATCGGGGCTATGTCTTATCTTTTCCTCAGGCCACTGCTTCCTATGCATTGGGAATGCATCATAGGTCGATATGGAAGAAAATTGCTGGTTTGTTACATCCTTTTCTAACTGTTCCTCCTATGGCTGCAACAGACAGGCTTATGGATTGGCAATTGCAACCCTCTGCCACATGCTCTAATCCTGTTCCTCTGCCTGTTTTGACCTCCATCAAAGCCTACAGGCTTCTTCAGCCAGCTCCATGGATTCAGCAATACGCTAATACTCTGCGGCATATCAGGAAGCCCCTCTCATGGTGGCGGAAGAATCTCCGCATCTTATGGAAGTGTAAAATGCCTTTGAAACAAAGACTTTTTCTTTAGAGATGCATGACGGGCACATTGTCAGTGAGAATCACACTTGCCAAACGTCACATTGCACCATCCACATGTTTACGATGTCAAGCTCCTTCAGAGACTATCCCTCATTTGCTTTGGCACTGCCCGGGTTCTAGGAACCTCCTTGGGAGAATTTCAGATCATCTTCGGCTCCGTTTCCCGAGTCACAGATTTGGGAAACATTTTGGGTTATTTGGCAGATTTATGCGGTCTTTGTCTCAATACTCACTATTTCTCTCATGGGTGAGATATTGGGCTCTTTGGACAATCTGGAGTGAGCATAATTGGGCATACATGGGTCGGCAGATTCATAGGTCATATGAATCTTTCCGAGCCTCATTGCGGCAATCCTTATATGATGCCTGCCATGAGGGTGATATACATGCTTCTTGCATAGAGCTTTTCTTTTTATGTTTCTGATCTCTGGGATACTCTCCATTTTGGAGACTTCTCATCTTGTAAATTTATGAGAATATAAATATACTGCACTGGATTTACAAAAAAAAAAGTGTGTGTGAGAGAGAGCGCTCCAGCTATTGCAACAATACCAGCCCCTAGCCAGCCCTGTTGGTGATCCCGACCTGTCCCTACTGCAGTCTACGGTCCGTTCATCCTCCTGCGCCTGCTCGCTGTTATCCGCCACCATTCCATAGCTCCATTTGGTCTCTTTTCCACTTCGTTTCAGCCTCCTGCAGCCCCCCGTTTGTGTGTGTGTGTTCCCTGCAGCTCTCCATTTGTGTATCTGTGAGTGCGTATGCAGCCTGTTTGCAGCCCTTACCTCTGCTCGTTGAAATTTCGTAACTTTTTTGCCATCATGTCTGCCCTCTCAAGCCACCTTAAGCGCCTCGTTACTGGTTTCCTCTCAGACCTTGTCCACGTTTCTAGTGCGTTGGATTCGCTGGTTGTGTGTAAGGCGTATCCCTGCAAGCTTTCTGTCGCGACAGGTTCCCGTGTCCTCTTCTGTGTACGGCAGTATTCCAACAAGCTTCTGTCGCAACAGGTCTCGTGCCCTTCTATACAAATCCCGTGCCCTGCTGCTATAGCGTCACCGCCTTTTTCTGATTCGAATCTTCCTACTGAATCGACTAGCTTCAATGGCAAAAACAAATAAGTATTATGTCAAGAGAGCGCTCTCTCCAGAACCTAAAAGACAATCAAGGGAGACTCTACCCCCCATAGCTCCTTCATCTGAAGATGCTTCCTATGTGTTTGACATGTTGAATGAGGAATTTCAACAAAGTAGAAGAGAATGGATGCTACCTGCTCCGGAACTTCCTTACAAAATGAAGATGCCTTCTCTTGTGCATCCTCTAAAGAAGCTCTCTCAAACTGCAGTCATCATCTTCTTCCCAAGCAAAATACCCTCAGCTAATGATGTGGGACAATGGGTGAATTCCCTCCTAGGTGGATGCTATGTGGAAGGAGTCTATTTTGCCTCCTGAGGATTTTATGAAGTTCATCTCTTGGATGCCTTGACAAAACAAAAGATGCTGGAAATGTCTCCTTTATTTTTTGGTCGTCAAATGGTGCACATCATGCCTTGGTCTCCTAATAAGGACTATCACAGCCTCGTCAAGCATCATTGCCCGGTATGGGTTGAAGTGGTTGATTTTCCAGATTACATGAGAACAGAGCTTCCTGGCTTAGCCATGACATTGGGACAAGTGATCTGTCCCCCTCGTCCCACAGGTAATAAAAATCGTTTTTGCATCTTATGGGATACCGATAGACCAATCCCCCCTTCTATTGCAGTTGAGATTGAGGGTGTCGATTTGGGAAAGAAATATTTCACTTTGAAATGCTGGAGCTTGTTTCTCTTGTCACAAGTTTGGGCACCTAGCTTCTGAGTGTCCCTCTATCCTTCATCCGCCTCCTCCAGTTGCCATTCCTCCGCCATCTAATAAAGGAGGTCAGAAGACATATGTGGAAAAGACTGAAGCCAAAGGAGCAAAGCCCTCGGTTCATACAGGGAGCCAAGCCAATTCAGCTCAAAACAAGGATAAAGGAAAAAGCAAGCTAGTGAAAAATAATTCATCTTCTCACGAGGATTGGCAGACTGCAAAGAAGACAGTGCCTCTCAAGCAAAGACCTCTCCAATCTCGTAATTGGGATGCTTCTCCTCCTTCTCCTGGTCAACCATCTACCTCTTCGGACAGCCCCATCTCAAAGGCATGGGTTAATGCAGTCAAGAAGGGTATTCCGCTTTGTGAAGAAGATGATCTAGTCAGGGAATTGGATTCTGAGGGTCAGCAAGACCCTAAGGCAATGGCAGAGGCCTGATGCCTCCCTTTCTTTTTTACGACTGCTCATTTATTGTACATATTTTCATGCGTGCTTCTCTTAAATATGTTTCTTATAATATACAAGGCCTCTGCAACCCGAATAAATCGAGGCTCCTTTGGCACTATATAATAAAACTCATCCACATGTTGTGTGTCTGCAAGAGCATAATCAGCATTCTTTTGCTGGCCAGCATGGGTTCTTTTCAGGATATGATATATTTTATGCAGGATCTGATCAATTCTCTGGGCTGTGCATTCTAGCCAGACATGATTTGCAGCCCTGGGTAGCATATAATGATCTTTGTGGCCGATGGATGATTATCCAATGTATGATCAATGGAGAGATTTTTGAAATTGGTTCCTTGTATGCCTCTCAAACTTCAGCTTCTAGAGCTCAAATGTGGGACTCCATAAAGCAATATCCTTGGTCCACAAATGCTATACTTTGTGGTGGCTTCAATAATTCTCCTCACTGGCAGGACAATACCACACATAAATCCCATATGCTGCCCTCTGAAATTCAGCAATGGGAACATATGATTTCATCACTTCGTATCGCAGATTTATGGACAGCAACTCACCCTTCAGTTTTGGGATTTACATATCATCATAATGCTTTTACAGATTACTGGGCCAAGCTTGATAGATGGTATCTTATTCATGCTCAGCGATATGATGATTATACATGTCAAATGTGGACTGACTATTCTCAACAACTATTTGATCACACTCCACTTTGGCTGAACTTTTCATTTGGCACACCTCTGGATGACATGCAGCTCTTTTCAGTCAAACACTTACAGGTCAATCAATTCTATCTTTCTCATGAAAAATTCCAGCAAATGATTCGATTGGCTTGCAGGCCATTGTTATCTCATGCTCAAGAGGATCTGGACTTTGCTTGGAACTCTTTTGTACATCGTATTCAAAATGTCATCAAGGAATATGGAAGATGGTACATGGCAGAAACCAGACAGCATATCCACTGATTAGCCATCAAAGGTCCCTTTCTACTTTTGAGCAGAGTTCATTGTCTTGTGCTTCTTCCATAATTGATGCTAATGATAAACACAAGCTTTCCAAATGGCAGACAAGGGCTAGAGTTAAGCCTATGCTAGATAAGGGTTGTTCCTCAAAATCTTTCTTTCGGAATTTACATGCATACAGACAAAGTCAATCTATCATGAGAGTAAGAAAACCCGATGGTCTTTGGACCCAGACTTTATCTCAGCTAGAAAAACAATGTCTGGATCATTTTCAGCTTATTTTTTCTCAGTTTTCAGCTTATTTTTTCTCAGCCACCTTCCTCTACTCCTCAGGTTGAATTGGCTCGGAGCAGATTTATTGAGCTTGTTTCTCCTATTGTTTCTTTGCAAAAAGCTTCAATGCTGAAAATGTTTTTTTCAGATATTGAATTGGATGAAGCCCTCAAACATTTGGGTAAACATAAATCCCCTGGCTGGGATGGTTTGACAGTTGAATTTTTTGTGTCCTTCTGGGCTGAATTGAAGGGTACAATCTTGAAGCTCATTAATGTAGCCTGGCAGCATCAACATCTTCCTTCAGCTTGGAAGCATGGTCTGGTTAAGCTTGTGCCCAAAAAACCCCTATGTGAGACTATGGATGACTGGAGGCCCATCACTTTGATGCCTGTTATACATAAACTTATTGCTAAAATGTTGGTTCATCGGATAAAGAATATCCTTCATGATGGACTTCATCCCAGGCAATATAGTTTTGTTTCAAGAAGGAATATACATGATAATATCTCCAATACCCTCATTGCAATGGAATATGCAAAATATTCAGCTCAAGATGTTTTGGTCATGCAGGTGGATGTGGCAAAGGCATTTGATACCGTACAGTGGGATTATGTCTCTCAAATCATGTCTAAACTTGGTTTTGGGCCAAAGCTAGCTAATGTCATATATTGGCTTTACTCAGATTCCACTGCTCAATGCTTTATAGGGAATCATTTGTCTGAGTCTTGGACTCTAGAATGATCAGTTCGACAGGGATGCCCTCTCAGTGCTTTGCTCTACGCTATTGCTTCACATCCTTTGCTTCTTTATATGGGATCATCTGGTTGATACTGGACAATTAGTGGGGCTTCAGATTCCTGGATCACGGCCTTTCATTGCACAGGCTTATGCAGATGATTCATTCTTCATGCCAAAGAATAGTCCTCTGGAGCTTTGCTTATTGCTGGATATCCTTTCTGATTTTGGGTTGGCAGCTGGTCTAAAAATTAATTTTCAGAAATCAAAACTCTTGCCTCTCAAGCATTGCGACTGGCATGCTATCCTTTGGCCCGGCCAGATTATTCATCCAGAAAACATAGTAAGACATTTGGGTTATCCAATTGGCTGGAAAATAAAAAATAAGCAACAAATGTCTTGGGTATTTAACAAAATTCAGGACAAATTAGAATATTGGAAGATCTCCACTTGGCCTTTGCATGTTCGGCTTCAAATTGTCCAGTCCATTGTTTTAGCTTATGTCCAGTTTTACCTTCCTTTATTACATTGGTCATCTCGAGATCTCTCTTCTTTTATGTCTCAAGCAATGGAGATTTTTTGGAAAACTAAGCTTCATAAAAAAGCTTTAAGGCTACTCAAAATGGACCTGCTTTGCTCTCCAAGAATGCACGGTGGTTTGAATATTATAAACATCAAATTTCATGTGTTGGCATGAAAGATCACTATGCTCAAGACTTTTTTTCAGCAAGAGCAGCCTTGGTCTATCATGTTGGCATTTTTATGTGACCACATGCGCACAAATGCTTATGGACATTGGCTACTTGATCCATCGGAAGTAGTACTTGGCAAGTTTCAAGGTAAAATCCCTAGTTGTCCATTTTCTATTGCCTTGATTCAGGATTGGAAGAAAGTACTCTCTCACATCAAATGGTCTCCCCATCCTGCTTCTATAGCTTTCTCGCTTCGAATGGAAAGCCTTCATTGGAGTGCTGTTTTTTACTTTCCTCTTGCTGTACAACAACCAATCAGAGCTTACAATCTCATGAAGTTGGGCATCCGGTTCATTGATGATGTGGTAGATACTCAGGGGCATATTCTCTCTTTTCCGCCCGGCAGCATGCCGACACTACAATCTTGGGATGCATCATAGACCCATATGGAAAGCTATTGCAGATCTCTTACTCCTTTGGTTCCGATTCCAACATTGGAAGTAAGAGACAGGCTTCAAGATTGGCATCTTCAGTCCTCAAGTCCAAGATTATCCTCTCAGCCTTTGCATCTATTGACTTCCATACAGGCTTATCGATTGATATTACCTTCTCCATGGATTGCTCATCATGCAAATTCTCTTTGGCATCTGAATAAGTCTTTAACTTGGTGGAAAGGAAAATTGAAATTGATATGGAAGTTGAAAATGCCATTGAAGCAGCGACTTTTTCTCTGAAGATGTATTGTTGGTATTTTTCCAATGGGAGTGAAATTAGCTCAAAGAAGGATTGCCTCTCCTCTTTGTCCAAGATGTCATCATACTCCTGAGAGTATTCGGCACTTATTGTGGTTTTGTTCATATTCCAGAGACCTTCTGGACAAGATCTCCTATTTTTTATCTCTCAGATTTCCTGCACACAGATTCTTGAGGTTTTTCTGGATGTTTGGCAGATTATCAGCTTCTTTGTCACAGTATTCTGTTTTCTTCCATTGGACCAGATACTGGGCCTTATGGACCCTCTGGCTACAGTGAAATCATGCATATCTGAATTCACCCCTTCAGCACCCTTATGAGTTCTTCTAGGCCTCATTGCGGCAGTCCTTATATGATGCCTTGCATGAGGAAGATTTGGATGTTTCTTGCATTCAGCTTTTCTTTTACTGTTTCTGATGGATAGGGCATTGGCTCTTTTCTCGAGCACTGCCTTGTTGTAAAATGGATGTTTCATAATATAATTTTCTTAGTTTTACCACACAAAAAAAAGTGTGTGTAGATTGATAGATAGATATATCTTATATACACGCACTTTAGAGTGAGCTACATGATGCTTTGAATTCTCTGGGTGCATGGAAATCCCCAGGATGGGATGGGCTTACAGTGGAATTCTTTCATGCATATTGGGGTCAACTCAAGGATCCGATCCTTCAAATGGTTAACCATTGTTGGGAGATTCAGCTCCTCCCACCCTCTTTAAATGTGGGACTTGTAAAGTCGGTTCCGAAAAAACAAATGTGCGAAACCTTGTCTAATTGGAGACCTACCACTTTAATGCATAATATATACAAGCTCATAACCAAAATGTTGGTCAATCGATGGAAGGGGTTCTTCATGCAGGTCTACATCCGGCTCGGTATGGTTTTGTGCCACAAAGGCAGGTACATGACAACATTGGATTTGCATATATAGGCATCGAATATGCCAAATATACAAATGAAGATGTGCTCATTATGCAGGTTGATATTGCTAAGGCTTTTGATACTTTGGAATGGGATTACATTAAATAATGCACATAAAAATGTGCACTGCTATCTTTTGGTTATATCAAAATAGTACTGCTCACTGCATGGTTGGTGGTGATCTCTCCCGCCCTTGGATGTTAGGTAGATCAATAAGGCAAGGATGCCCTCTCAGTGCTTTACTTTATGCCATTGCTACCTATCCATTATTGTTATACATGGCCAAACTTACAGCTAAGGGCAGTTTGCATGGGCTTTCAATTCTGAATGGCAAACACTTTGTGGCTCAAGCATATGCATACGACTCTTTCTTCTTCCCGCGCAACACTCATTTCGACGCACACTTTATCATGGATACGTTGGAATTATATGGACTGGCTGTTAGCTATATATGAATTTTCAAAAGTCTAAGATTTTGCCTTTGACTACAAAAAATTTGCATGAGTTACTATGGCCAGGTCTAGGATAGATAGTACGGCACTTGGGATACCCGATTGGCTGGTGTATCTCTTTAAAGGAGGAGACTTCCTTGGGTGATGCAGCAGTTACAACATAACCTCGACTACTAGAAGCAGCCTAGGAGGTGCGTTTGATGGTGAGCATACCAGATCGATGTGTTGTGTTGTCTTCAAAATTTGGAGCATTATTAAAATCTCCACCAAGGAAAGCGTTTCCACGCCATTGATAAGCTGCAATATCTGACCGTAGACCTGCTCTGAGGGCAAAATCCTATGGGACATAAATAGATGCAAATTCATATACTTCTCCATGAATCAAGCATTGCATTACTAACCATCTGCCACTAGGATGATTGAAAGCAAGACACGGATTGAGATCACGTTTGCACATCAGCAATGTGCCAGAATATCCAAAATGTCCAAGTTCTCCAACAAGCATATGCTGATTATGCTCTTGCAAGCAAACTATATGTGGCTGTGTTTTATAAACATAATGCCAAAAAGGCCTCCATTTTTTGGGATCACGGAGGTCCTGTACATTATAAGAGAAACACTTTACAGGTATCTACATGAAAGAAAATTGATTTGTGTGAAAACAAAAAAGCAAATCAGCACGCATCATGTGCCATGACATCAATCCTATCAACCATATCCTTTGCAAGGTGCATAGAAGCTGCTAAAGAATGTTCCCTTTTGATTAAAACATTACGAGATATAGCAGTGGATTGATATTGGAGACCTCATAGGAGCCGATGTTGGTCTTTTAGTGTTTTGTCCTCCATTTGCATGTACCTTCTTTGCTTGATTATGTTCTTTGACATTGTGCATGTGTTGAGGCTGAAGCCCAGTGGGAGATACATTACCCATTTTACCTTTTCCTTTCCCATTCTGCACCACAATATTCACTTTATTGGGCAGAGGTAAGCAGGCTGCAATACTGCCACTGGGGGACAGGAGGTTGATGCAATAAAAGAGGGCCCTTTGCAGACACATGGCCAAATTTGTTACATCTATAGCATGCACCTGCAAGTACTCCCCATTTGAGTTCAAACTACTTTGCTCCCATATTCACATTTTCAACCTCAATAGCAATAGAGGGTATAGTACACCTATCAGTATCCCATAAATGCAAGATCAGGAGGGAAAACTACTTTACCAAGAGAGACATCAATGAAAGGAAGATCTTTGCACATGTATTCCGGGAGGTTAACCACCTCCACCCACTCGAGGCAACTATGTCGTATAAGACCCTGATAATCTTTGGTAGGAGACCACGGCAAAACATGCACCATCTGTGTGCCAAACATCAAAGGTGACGCCTCAAGCAAGGCATTCCTATGTTTGGCCTCAGTGAGGAGCACTTCATAAAATCCAGGTGCAGCAAAGAAGTATACGCCCTCAACCACATGACCCTTTGTAGCGGGAGATAGACTATCCTCACTCTCTCTCCTACTCAATACTAACTGCAACTGCAAGATGATGCACTCAATACACAAAGTGATGCTGTGGATGTGAGTGAGAGAATCAGAGGGAGAGAATGTAGTGGACCTCCGAAGAGGAAATAGATACAACTGAATAGTGAATACCCAAAGAGCTGAATACAACTGTATGAAGGGGTTGAAACCCTCACTGCAAAACTGGAAGACTAGACTACCTAGAGGGGGTGAATCCTCACTAGACCCTGAAGAGGCTGAGGCTACCCTGTTGGTCTGCTGCAGGGAGGCCTGACTCTGCTACTCTGAAGGCTTGAAAGCCTGAGGAATGGATGAAGACTGAGGACCAAAGGCTGCCCTTTTATAGGCTGATAGGTCAGCCTGGTCGACTTGGTCAATGCCAACCGTTGACCTTGGTCGTCTAGTCAACATTGACCGTTGACCAAGTCATGCAAAAAAGTCGACATTGACCAACAGCGTTGATTTTTGAACAAAAAAATCGACATTGTGTTTTTTGACCTATGATGGCATGGCATTGACTGTCCGTTGACTGTGTGCTGATTGCAGATTGCACAGGGCTGCCTGAATGGCTGTACGGATGCCTACCTGGCCGTTGACCTGGTTGCCTACGCTGGCACTAGCTAGCATGGCCACAGGCGGTGGATGCTCGTGACATCCCCTTCTGCTGAAACTCGAACTAGGATATGAAAGGGACTTCCCATCGTGTTGACAGAGGTGACTTTCTGTGGTATACCTGGATGATAAATCCTGATCCAAATGCATGGTTCATGAATCCAAAAATGGTTGCTGAACTCATGAATCCAGGTACTGAATGCCTAGATTTGGTGCTAACTTTTGGTATGAATATTTGATGAGGGTTAATATTCCAGGGACGAAGGAAGATTGGGTTAGAGAGAGGCATCCCGGTCTTGGTGTAACCCTGTTGCCTGTTGTAATACTATATCCTATTGTAACACTGTATCTTGTTGTAATACTCTGTCTTGTTGGCGCCAGCCTCGAACCCCTTGAATGACTGATATCAAGGGTCGAGGTGGAACACCCTTGCTCCAATAGATGAACTTGGACCCATGGCTTGGGATTTTGACATCCAAGCCTTGGTGTTGATAATCTGGTCAGACTTCAAACTAGTGCCACCATCATGCTCCCAAGATGGCATCCACTACCTAAGTAGGTGCGACCCTGAGTGGCCGACTGTGTACCCACCCTGAGATCTTCAAAGTGGCTGAAGCTACCTGCATGTTGCTCTCTATCTGCTGCCCTGGAAATGCATCATTCAAGGTCATTGGTTCCGTTGGCGTAAGAGGCAATTGAGCCTTCTGAGCTACTTTGGTGGAGATGATGTCCTCGGAACTGCCTGAGTCTACTAGGATAAGGACCTTTTGACCACCGACCTATCCATAAATTTGAAACTTATTGGGAAACTGACCAGGCTCCCCCTTCTGCTAAGCTTCAAGCTCCTGGATGACTACTGAGGTTGTCCTTGTAGTCTGCAGTTCATCAAGCTCCTCAATGACTACTGAGGTTGTTGAAGCTGTTGCTGAACCACTTGACGTAGCTCCTACTGTTAGAAGCTTCCGATAACGCTGACAATATTTCTTACTATGGCCCGGCACATGACAATGGAAGCATCAGTTCTCCTTGGCATAGAGTGCTCGTGTCGCTGTATCCAAGTACCTGCCCCTTCCCACCATCACCTGGCGTCGAATCTTGGGACTTCTTACTATTGACCTGCTTGGATCCTTGACCCTTGTACATGAGCTCAAAATTTTGAGCAAGCTCGTATGCACACTCATAATCCCGTGGCCTGAAACTTTTAACGTACCATTGGATGTCTGTATGCAGCCCATGGAGAAATTGCTCAGCTTTTGACTGTCCTCCAACTACAACTATATAAACACCTGAGTGAATTTATTGGCATAAATGATTCACCGTCTCGGTGTCTCCCTGGCGTAGCTCGTAGAGCTGACCTTGGAGCCTATCCAGATACTGCGGTGGTAGGAACCATGATCGAAGATCTTTCATGAATTCCGTCCAGTTGTAGAGAGGTGTCTCCTCGTCTGCATCATAGTGGTCCTTCTGCCACTTGAGCCACCAGGTGACTGCCTCGCCTGTGAGGTGCATGGATGCTAGGATGCTCCTTCGTAGAGATCATTGAAAAATAGCTTTTGAACTGATTGAGCCACGAAGTCAACACTAATGGTTCCTGCTTACCATCGTACCATGTGAAGTTGAGCTTCCCCGGAAAGGAAGGCTTGGCTGGAGGTGGAAGTCTCTCCTTTTCTCCCCCCTCTGGTCGAAGTAGAGAAATGAGAAGCTACCGATACCATTCTTCCTTCTCTTCTCGAGCAGTACGTTCTCGGAGCTCCTTGGCCTCCTAATCCTCGCGGTCCTGGAGTTCCTTGGCTTCCCGAGCCTCTTGATCACATTCGCCTTTTGCTTCCCGAGCTGCCCTTTTGGCTTCTCAAGCTTCCCGATCGCGTTCTTCTTTTGCTTCCCGAGCCTCTCGATCGCGTTCTTCTTTTGCCTCCCGAGCTAGCCTTTCGCGCTCTCTAGCGGCCTCTCATGATCTTCCCGCATCTCCTAAAGCTGGGTCATGCGGATAAAGAGAGCCTCGGACTGTTGTTGCTATAGGATTCTCATGCCGGGGGAGGTTTGGTGGTGGTGGTGGTGGTGGTGGCAGTGGAGGCATTGAACCCTCATCCCCCCTCGGTGTTGGATTTCTCATTAGTGCTCATGGTGTCCTTGCCGGATCTTGTCTAGACCATAAAACAATAAAGTTGCCCCTAAATTGACCCTCCCTATCTCTAAAAAGAAAACCGAAGCTCTTATACCAATGTAGCGAGAGATAGACTATCCTCTCTCTCTCTCCTGCTCAATATTAACTGCAACAATTGCAAGATGATGCACTCAATACACAAAGTGATGCTGTGGATGTGAGTGAGAGAATCAGAGGGAGAGAATGTAGTGGACCTCCGAAGAGAAAATAGATACAACTGAATAGTGAATGCCCAAAGGGCTGAATACAACTGTATGAAGGGGCTAAAACCCTCACTGCAAAACTGGAAGACTAGACTACCTAGGGGAGGTGAATCCTCACTAGATCCCTGAAGAGGCTGGGGCTCCCCTGCTGGTCTGCTGCGGGGAGGCTTGACTTTGCTACTCTGAAGGCTTGAAGGCCTGTGGAGTGGATGAAGAATGAGGGCTAAAGGCCGTAGGCTGATAGGTCAGCCTGGCCGACTTGGTCAACGCCGATCGTTGACCTTGGTCGGCTGGTCAACGCCAACCGTTTACCAGGTCATGCAAAAAAAAAAAAAAGCAACGTTTACCAAAAAGACGCGTTGACTTTTGAGCAAAATAGTCAGCTCTTTGTTTTTTGACCTGTGATGGCGTGGCGTTGACTGTGTGCTGATTGCTGATTGCACAGGGCTGCCTGAATAGCTGTACAGACGCCTAGTGGCCGTTGACCTGGCTGCTTGCGCTGGCACTGGCTAGCATGGCCACGGGCGTGTGGATGCTCGTGACACCCTTCAATAGAGCTTTTATCCATTTTGCTACATCATCAATTGAAGGCATCTTTCCTGGGAAGAATATGATAACTGCATTCTCCGAATACTTTCGAACTGGAGATACAATAGAGGGCAAAACAATCTTGTAGGTAAAGGCGGATATTGGCTTGTCCCAGCTGAGACAATTTTGTTGAAAATCGTCATGCAAAACATCATAAACATATTGTGCATCTGTGCTTACATGAGAAGCAGGATTCTCAGTTTCCATATGCATAAAGCTATCATCAATATGTCGACGTTTAAGGTCCTGAGGAATTCCTGACGAGAAGTAGAGGAAGCCATAGCTTCTCGCTGATATGAAAATAACCAGTTGCAAAATCAGAAGGCAGCAAGAAGAAGTAAAGGTTTGGACTGGGGAAAAACTCGAAGAAAAGGAAAGAAATGCGACACAAAGGGTATTCGTAGAACAGTAGGGTAGAGGACCCTAAAAAAACCTTTGTATAAAAACCTTAGGTTAAAAAAGACGAAGCTTTGCAGAGAGGGGAGGCGAAAGTCGCAGAGGCAGATTTTTGCAAGCTAGATGTTGGGCAGAGAAGAGACGCTAAACCCAGTCGAGAGCAGCAAGCAGGCGAGGAAGAAGTGAGCTTTGAATCATGCAGGTCCAAAACTTCACGCTGGCGAAAGGTGAGAAACGGAGAAGAACCGAAAAGGCAGGAAGAGAGGAGCGAAACTGCAGATCTTGACGACCCCTCAAGGCTCCAAATGAGCAGCTTGCTCACCCTCTCCCACTGTACGCACCACACACATACACACATATACAGACATGCATACATACCAAATAAAATATTTTCTAGATGAGCACATCCTGAATATAAAAAGCTGCAGTGTATATTTCTGACTCTTATACAAAGGATTAGTAGGCACTGATGACACAATCTTTTTATTGCAATTATCAACCAAGAAATTGTCCCTTTTCAAGACAGCACAACAAATTCGGTGATAGTGATATCATAAGAATCTCTATTTTGGCCGAATTCTAGAGAAGATGACAATCTCAACTCATTGAGACAATCGAAGATCCAGACTATACAGGTCACACATGGTCTTGATATCCAATTACAACTGATGACTGGGAGCTTACTATAAAGAATCATGAAGGTTTGACTGGAAAACCTAAAGTGCAGCACCCATCGTCAAAACCAGAACCATGGCCTGATTTGCTTTTTTAATACTAGCATAAACACCCTCTCAAGAATCAATCCAGACTATACAGATCACACATGATCTTGATATCCAACTACAACTGATGACTGGGAGCCTAGTATTTCCATATTATAAAGAATCAAGAAGGTTTGACAAGAAAACCTAAAGGGCAGCGCCCATCACCAAAACCAAAACCATGGCCTGATTTGCTTTTTGAATACTAGCATAAACGCCATCTCAAGAATCCGATGCAGTTGGATTGGAAAAACTAAATTAGTGAACGGATAACAGCATGAAGGCCAGTTTAAATAGCTCAGACATGCTAAGACAAGATACCTGTCAACTCAAAAAACAATTGAAAAACTTTCAACCACCATCCACCGGAGCAAAGATGGGGATTCAACATGAGCTGCGTGATTGGAAGTGAAAGGTAAGAAATAGCAGATTTGGAAATTTAAATTTATCTCATCATGACAAACTTATATGAAGATTCAATACGCCGGGCCTTATTGCACTTTGCATGATTCAAATGTCAAGTTCAAGAATAATCCTTGGAACACAGCCCATACACTCCTGTTGTTGAGAATAAGTTCACAAGGCTTGGTCAAAGCCATTAATAGTACTTACCACACAAATGTGGTGCTCATTTGAGCAAATGCATTCTCCACAAACAGGGATTTTATGTACAAAACAATACAGTTTCGTTGCCTGCAAGCCACATGTTAAATAAACATTAGTCATCACTTAAAAACAATTAGTTATTGCAAAATAATACATTGACAATGCTCTCTTCCAAAAATCCACCTTTGGGAACTAAATTATACTCAAGTCAATACCAATCATCATGTCATCAAGTACACATGCCTACATCCCACAGATGAAAAAACGTATGTGTCAGCCTGTACAACTGCCATAAATGGACCAATGTGCTTGGTTCACTGAGAGTAACGACGCTCTTTTTATTTACTACACAAAACTACATTGAAATATATTGCGTGTAACCCTTGAACTCTGAAACCAGAGTGCCCTTTCAAACCCATTACCATACGGATCATGCAAGCAGTAAGCCTCTCATTGAGTCATAACAGAAGTAGCCCTCAATCTGACTAGAATTGACAATCAAGAATGGGCAACCAGTAAACATCCATAACAAATTTTGCAGGAACAGCCAAGCATTCCATGGCAGGGATTTGAATGAAATGACATGGCCAATCTACAAAATAGTGTGGACAAGCCAGTTCTGTAAGAACTCTTCAATGAGCCTCCACTTGGTAGTCTCACACATGCCAGGCTAAATCACAGCAACTGACTACAAAATGAATGAACATAGAGGGAGATGAGCATTACGAAATCACGTTACACTACCAAGAAAGGCCAAAGAACTCATATGCAGGCCAAATTAGCCGAGAGTCCATGAAATTTTTAGAGGGCTCCTGGTGAAGCATGCTTCTACAACAATACCTTCAACTTATGCCCCAGAGGTTTTATGGGGCTCCTATGAAGCATGCTCCTACAACAATACCTTCAACTTACATGTCCAAGATGTCATCTATCCAAATTAAAAACCATCACCTGGTACAAGTGCAACTGACACTACAGCATGTTCTTGCACATGGACAGCATGAGCTTATTGTCCAAGCCAAGGCAACGACATTTTTCAAAAGAATTTCCCAGAAGACACAGCGCTTTCCTGGAGTAGATGGCTCAATGCTCCACCTGTGAGCCCCTATATAAGGAGGACAAGAGGGCAGGAGTCCTGCAAAAGGTTAGAGTATGTGACATTGTACTGATGCCGCATGGGTAAACCTAGGAGAAGACAAGCCTCCGTGTGGAGTGCCATCAGGATAGCAGCATGGCTGTCACAAGGCAGCTGTAGGTCAGAAGCAGGTCGGCCAGTCCCTAGTGGCCGTGGGGAGAGCAGACCAGCCCCTCCCCTATAGAAAGGGTCCTTGTGTCCATTCCCTCAATCTACTGAGAAGTCACTGAAGCTCCCAGAGAGCCCGCAGCAGACATGCAAAGGAGGTCAAGTTTTGGAGCACCTTTGGAGCCCCATCTTGGAGCCAGACTCTGCTGCAGGTGTATGCCCTCGGGAGGGTGCCACATTTGGACACATATTGACCTATTTTGGTGCACTACTATATACATGGTATTTTTGGCTGTCCTAATTTTCTGTATATACCTTTTCAGATATACATATTTGCTTGCAGTTTACTTGTGCACATGTTATCATTAATTAATCCTAAGTGTAGCTTCAGTCTGGGAAAGCCTTCCAGTTAGGCTTTCGGCTCCCCGGAAAGCTACATCCTGTAATCTAACATTTCCAATCCCCGCAAGACTGAATATGGACACTGCAAAACGTGAACCTTTGGAATCAGATCTATAGAATGTTGGTGCACATGACCATGTATCAAAGATATGAAAGTACAAGCAAAGGAGACAAACAAAACAAAATAAAAGATGCAACGGCCGTCTATCAGACATTTCCCATTGCACTAAATATCATACAAAAATGAGGGCTCAAGGCCTTCCAATGAAACTAGGTAAAGTCTTACACAACCTAAAATATCACAAGAACTGAACAGAAAACAGGAGTAAAGATTACCTAAACTCTACATACGTAGCCACATTATCATCTATGACATAGTCACCGTGTATTGTTTCAACCTCATGTTCTTCAACAAGGAACATGTACGAAAGGATAGACGTGCTTCATCCTATAGAAGCCAATGTGGCTCCTATTACTCCTTTGCAAGTTGCAAGATCAAGTCCCAACTTCTCTATTAAAAGTCCCATCCATTGTGCATCTCAACATACTCTCTACCTCCCATTTTTGGAACCATTTTTTTAAATCTAGTGCCCATCCAGATGTCAAAATCTTACCCTTATCCGTCTTTTGGGACTTTTGACTTTCTACCCATGCCCTCTTCGGCAGCCTTTCATTATTCATGCGCTTGACCTTTGTGATGTATCTGAGTACTCTCTTCAAGG
This sequence comes from Dipteris shenzhenensis, assembly GCF_047967505.1. Taxonomy (NCBI): domain Eukaryota; kingdom Viridiplantae; phylum Streptophyta; class Polypodiopsida; order Gleicheniales; family Dipteridaceae; genus Dipteris; species Dipteris shenzhenensis. Next base: position 53,765,704 of record NC_141617.1, read on the forward strand.
CATGCACGAGTGGACGGCATAGCAGCCATCAAATGTATCATTAGTTTGGGTATGTCAGAATTTTTATTCTCTCCAATTTTTTATTGTGTACTTGCGCTCATTGTTATCCGCTTACTTACCACTTTTTTCAAAAACTTGAAACAACTCAAAAACTCCAAATCCATTTGATTCTGTATAAGGTTGTCACCTCACATTTGTTGCATGTCAAGGTTTGCTACTTCCTACCATTGACATCTCCATATGCAAAATGCTTGTGAGCAGAGGGCTCTAATCAACTCGACACTATACAGCTTTCCTAGTGTAGTGAAAAGTCGGCCTTCAAAGAGACTTCACCACCCATATGGGAGACCCAAATAACTAACGCTATTGAGGTCTCTTATCAGGCATGCTACAACAGTCAAGGACACTCATATTGGCAAGCACTCGACAAACTGGGGGCGCCAACATCACGAGCAACGGCGTGTCACTTTTGTAGATGGCTTCACAAACCTACCTAGCCCTTGCCAACAAATTATGCTCTTTTCTAGCACAAATACAAGAGACCTATACCCAAGTTCATTTCCACCAGCAACTGCTCCTGCGAGCTTCCCCCTCCCCTTCCGTACCTCTACCTCCCTCAGCCCCTCCTCCTCGCCTCGACCTCTCCCGCCCCTACCTCTCCGCCCTCACCTCCCCTCACCCGACGCTGCCGCCGCGCCCTCCCTCGCAACCCCCGCCTCACCTCCGCCTCACCCCTGCCCTCCGACCTCACCCCCCCCTCACACCTCTGCTCACCCCCTCGCACCTCCGCCTCACCCCCCCCCCTCACCGCTGCCTCTCCGCCCTCACCCCTCACACCCCGCCTCACCCCCGACTCACTCTGCCCCCCCTCGCTACGCTCACCCCCTCGCCGCTCCGTCCCCTCCCCCCCTCGCCCTTCCGCTCCACCCCGCCCTGCCACCACTCCGCTCACCCCCCGCCTCCCGTTTCGCCCCCCCCACCCCTCGCCTTACCGCCCCCGCCCCCTTCCGCCTCTCCGCCCTTCCGCTCCACCCCCGCCTTCCCTTCCCGCCCTCTGCCCCCGCCCCCCCCGCCCCTTCGCTCCACCCCGCCCCTTCCGTCCCACCCCTTCCCCCCGCCCCCCGTCCGTCCTCCCGCCCCACTCCGCCTCTCCCCCGCTTCCGTTCCCGCCTCCCCACCTCACCCGCTCTCCGCCCCCACTCCTCCACCCCGCGCCACCTCCGCTTCCTGCCCTCCCATCCCGCTTCCTCCGCCCTCCGCCCTCCATCCTTCCTGCCACACCCAGGCTCCACCCTCCCACATCTATCCCCCCCCTTTTTTAGGTGGCAGCCTCTCCCTCATCGGAAGCCTCGCAGTTTGTCTTGGCGGTATGGCGGCTCCCTGCCCGGAACCGGAGGCCCAGTCGGACCCTCCCTCTCCAGATGCCTACCGCGTCATCCTGACAGAGCAACAATCATCTCGGGTTCAGGAGGTTGCCAATGACTTTGCCCTTACCTCTGTTTATGGCAGAGTCATTGGACATTCCCCCTCCAGATCAACCATCAGGGACTGGCTCCAATCCACTCTCATGCTAGAGGACGGCCATATTGAGGAGGTGGCCCTTATGGGAAGGGGCATCTTCTGGCTCAAACTCTCCAATGCGAAAGCTGCGAGCAACCTGATTGCTGGCTCCCCCACGTCAGTGGATGGAAAGATTATCATGATAGTCCCGTGGTACCGTGGATTCAGCGCAGCGGATTTTGATGCTCGGTTCCGTATACCTCGCCATCCAGTGACGCTAGTTTTTCCAGGTCTTGCTGCTGGGCTGCGGCCGATTGTCAGGGACCTGGGCTCCCACTTTGGCTGGGTTATGCACGATACTTTCGCCGATGCGGTGACTACGGCAGGAGCCCCCCGAGTCCGTGTGGCTGTGGCGGATCCTGCGACTCTCCCGGCAGTGATCGAGATCGTGACAGATGCCGCCAGCATCACCCAGAGCATGGTAGTCATCGGACAGCCAGGACAGTGTCTGAGGTGTCACGGCTTTGGGCACCTGGCGGCTGTTTGTCCACGCTTCGCCAGCTCTTCTCGGCCTCCCCCGCCCCCTCCCTCTCCCCCCCCTCCCCCCCCCTCCGGGCAGCCACGCCAGGAGGAGCAGAGGCAGCCGGAGTCCGGACCAGAGTTAGCTGGCCGCTGGACTGAGGTTAGAAGGAAAAGAGGAAAGAACAAGAAGATTTCTGATAAAGGCAAGGAGGCAGAGGTTACCCAACCTGCAGCAGCACCTCGGAGACCTGACAGGCAGCCGCCCCAGGGACCTGGGAGAGCATCTTCTTCGACGGTAGCCCGCCCTCCACAGCCTCAGGTCCCCCTCTCTTCCACTCCCCAGCCTCTTCCCACTCAGCCCCAGCCCATCTCCCAGCTGCACCCCATATCTCCCGACCCGCAGCTTCAGCCCCCTCCTCGTCCTCCTCAGTCTCCTCCCCCTCCTTCTCAGCCCCAGTTCCAAATGCATCCCCATCCCTCCCCACCCCCGCCTCTTTCAGCTCTCCCGCAGAGCTAGCTGCACCGACGGTTCCTCAGCCGAGGGCAGCCCCCGCTCCCCCTCCTCCTCCTCCTCCGCTAGTCGCCCCTGAGGAGTCTGAGTTGCCTATTCCCCAGCCTCCTCCTCCTCCCCCTCCCCCTCCGCTGGCAGGACACCCTGAGTCTACACCACCGCCGGAGCAGGCTTCTCTGTCCGCTAGCCCCTCAGTGGCAGACTCTGATGGGCCTCAGCTTCAGGAGAGAGAGCTCCCCCGTGACTTTTACAGATCTGGCCCCTGGGACTACTTGGATGTGGCCGACCTCGGGACCTTCCCTGCTTGCCTCGACATCAGTATCTTCCTGCTCCGCAAAGGGGCGGATGGGAAGATAGCCGCCTTGGCCCCTAGGGATGGCCCCAGCTTTGCTTTCACGTTCCTTAGCGACGGCACTGAGACCTGGACAGACGACTCGGTCTGGGAGGCTCTCAGGGAGCAGAAGCATGCTCAGGTTTGCTCCTGGATATGCCTGTCCGGTGGGCAGCTTCTCGAGACTCAGTGGTCCGAGGGTGACGTGCGCCTGCGGTGGCGTTGCGCCGCCAAACGCTTCAGACTGATTGTGATCCTCAGGCCCCCCCTGTCTTGGCCCCTCCCCCAAGATGTCACAGCCTGGACTCCTCAGAAACTTTGTGCCTTCTATGGGATGTCCACCTCAGAGATCTCGAGCTGGCTCGAGAAAGCTTTCGTTCATGGTACCAAAGGCCTCTCGCCTTTGCTGAAGGTGTTGAAGGACGGGCAGGACGACCCCGCTTCCCCCTCCAAACCTTCCCATAAGCGTCAGCGCCTCCACTCCGAAATGTCAGCTTCTTCTTCGACTTCGACCGCGAGCAGACAGTTGTTCGCAGCCTCCCAGTCCTCACCATGAGCCTACACCTCGTATCCTGGAATGTGAACGGTTTCACTCTTCTAGCACCCGTGGTCCTAGGAAGCTCATTTTGAGACAGGAACTTCAGCCAGCAGTGATTGGTCGTTTGGATGTACTTCTGCTCCAGGAGCACAAGCTTTCTACAGCTCACTCCCGTAGATGCGGGAAGATTCTCCCTGGACGCTCTCACACTTATTGGGAGCCCTCGATCGACGCTCTGGGGAGGAGTGGTGGTGTCTGTACTTCCGTGGGCGAGCAGCTAGCCCAGGGAGTTTTCGGTCATGGCACGTTGATACCAGGCCGTGCCCTTTGGGTAGGCCTGGAACTGGAGGGCTCCAGAGTTGGAATCCTCAACATTTATGCTCCCACAGATCTCCGTTGCAGAGCCACTTTCTGGAGGACACTTACAGGGATTCTCCCAGACATGGATTCCTGGATTGTTCGAGGTGACTTCAACAATCTGGAGACCTTGGAGGACCAGCAGGGCAGAGGACCGGAGTTTACAGGTATGTCTCAAGCAGAGCAGTCCGCTTGGGACTCTTTTATCTTTGCGACAGGAGGTAGGGACAGTTGGCGAGACCCGTCCTTCCGGCGTTGGCACGAGAGCTTGGACTTCTCGTGGGGCTTCCGCAAGGAAGGAGGCAGACTCCTGGAGAGGCTGGATAGATTTTATGTTAGTGATTGGGCCATCAGCAGAGGCGGTCAGGCGGGTATAGTTCCAGGGACGACACTTTCCGACCATGCGCCTGTGCTCTTATCATTAGACTCGGCAGCTCAGGCCCTTTCCCCCCGCTCATGCCGGATTCCCGACTCCATTTTCTCGAGGGAGGACGTGCGCAGCAATATATGCAGTCTTTGGGACAGAGACTGGGGCGAGTGCGTGGATCTGGTTGATTCGGTGACGCAGGCTTTGCAGGAGTCCAGCCAAATCTGCCAGCTCGCAGCCCTACAGGTTCGACAGGAATGGTGGGGTAGAGAGAGAGCTCTTCGGAGGGACCTCGCCTCCATTCAGCGACTCCAGCAGGCATCCCCGGGCTCGGAGGAGCTTCGGATCCAGGCCCTTCGAGCCAGAGCCCTTCTTGAGGAGACACTCCAGCGTCGCTCAGAGTTTTCCTATCACGCCTCTCTCTCCTTCTGGGCTCGGAAGGGTGACCGGATGTGCAGGGAGTTCTTCAGGACGCATGGCCAGAGAGCTGCAGGTGATCAGCTTCGGAGTCTCAGGACAGCGGAGGGACACATCGTTACGGATCCAGGAGAGGTCTTGGGGTTGGCCACCGACTTCTACAGGACCCTTTTCCAGCAGGAGCCGCTTGCCCCTCGTACTCGACGTTCCCGTGAGGAGGTGTGGAGGCACACTCCATCCCTGGTCCAGCCTAGCATGCAGGTGACGTTGTTGGCACCGTTCACCACGGATGAGATGCTGGAGGCCTTGATGGCCATCCATGGGCAGAAATGCCCAGGTGAGGATGGGCTATCCTGGGCATTCTTCACCTCATTCTGGGACCAGATCCATCAGCCCCTCCTAGCAGCTCTTCAGAGGATTTTCAGCAGCGGTTATATGCCAGAGAGCCTCTCCTCGGGACTGATTTGCCTCATCCCGAAGGGAGGAGATAGAGAGGAGATCCGTCAGTGGCGCCCGATCACTCTCCTTACCACTGCCTACAAAATCCTCGCCAAGATGATCAGCGCCAGAGTTCGGCCTCTACTCCCAGACCTCATTCATGACACTCAGACAGACTTTGTCCAGGATCGCAGTATCCTGGATAATGTCTTCACCTTTTCAGAGGCGGCGGAGTGGGCTCAGCACAGCGGATCACACCTTGCCATCCTACTTCTCGACTTTGAGAAGGCCTACGATCGAGTGGACTGGTCCTTTCTGGAGGGGACTCTGGAGCGGCTAGGTTTCCCAACAGGTTGGATTCAGGGTATTTCAGCTTTGTACAGGACAGCTTCTAGCAGAGTCATCATTGGCGGCAGGATGGGTGAGCGTTTTAGCTTGGAGAGATCAGTGCGTCAGGGCTGCCCCCTTGCTCCTTACCTGTTTCTCTTCTTCGCCGAGGCTATGACTTACTACCTTCGGGCGAGGTCTACAGGGATCAGGGGTGTCCGCCTTCCACTCCGGGAGGACACGGAGCTCTTGGACTCGGAGTACGCGGATGACACAGCCCTCTATGTCCAGGACGATGAGATGATGCTGGAGAGGGTGAGGATGGCCCTGGAGGTCTTCTGTTCGGCTGCTGGTGCGAAAATCAACTGGAACAAATCAGTTGGTTTTCTCACAGACCCCGGGGCGTGTTCTCAGTGGGGGAGGTTTTTGGGTTTCAGGTGGATCCCACGGGGACAGACAGCTAGATACCTTGGTTTTCAGGTCGGCCTTAATATCACGCCAGCTCAGCAGTTTCTCCCGGTGCTAGATTCCATCCGACGGAAGCTGGCTTTCTGGAGCACTGCTAAGCTTTCCCTTGCAGGTCGTGCCCTGGTAGTCAACCAGGTCCTCCTAGCCACGGCTTGGTATGTGGCTTCCTGTTGGTGTTTCTCGAGATCCAGCGTGACACAGCTTAGGAGGCTGGTTCGGAACTTCCTTTGGTCCGGGGAGGATGGCCTCACAGATACCAGAGCCAGGGTTGCTTGGCAGACAGTCATTCTTCCGCAGGCTGAGGGTGGCCTGGGGGTCATCGATCCAGAGCTTCAGAGTCAGGCCTTGTTAGGCAAGCTAGTCATCTGCGGTTTGACCCCGGGGGGCAGACGTGGAAGATGCTACTTCAGCAGGGGGTCGGTTCTTGTGTCCCGCGCCGAGGTGGAGAGTGGCTCCCGTCCCTCAGGTGGATCTTCACTTCTGCCCCGCTCACTCAGCCCCGTTCCCCACTCGTTCGTAGCCTCCTCATGGTTTGGAGGTGGCTCCGCCTCAGTCTCATTCAGTCCCCTCCTAGCTGTTAGGAGGAGATCAATCGCCAGCCGCTTATCTGGAATGATCAGGTCAGAGATGCCGAGGGCCTTCAGTTGGGGGAGAGATCACACATCAGGTGGGATGGCTGGATGAGGGGGCCAGCCCGGTCCCTTCGAGTTTGGAGGGACACGTACAGACATTTGGAGACGGCTGATCTCGCAGACGCAGCTGGAGGTGCCCGTGGAGCCCAGGCGAGACGCACGGAGATCGACGGCGCGATCCCAGCTGATTGGTTGGTTCCACCTGAGCTTCAGATCCTCATGCCTGGTGACGACCGTTGGCTGGGACAGTTCACCCCCCGTGGCATCCCACTGGTGGTCGCAGGACGTATGGACGACTCCTCTATTTCCTTCTTCGCGGTTATGGGGGATGGACGACTCAGGAGAGAGGATGCGCTCGACCCCCTACTCCCATGGCAGAGGGTTCGGGTCGTAGGCCTTTTGGGGAAGGTCTGGCGTACCGATCCTAGCATTGAGCAGGATCAGCTGCAGCTTTGGCGACTCTGGCTCTGGGAGGGGCGCGCCTTGTCAGAGCTTGATTGGGACCCAGGAGAGTGGAGATGGCCAGAGATTGTGACAGGACAGGGGCCGACCTCCTTCTTTGCCTACAGCACGACTTTGGGCAGGCGAGTTCTTGGAAGGATGCAGAGCCGCCCCCCACCCAGCGGCCCAGCTGGTATGCACAGGGTATTTCCAGGTTCTTTTTGCAGGCCTTCTGGAAGGCCTTGTGGGAGAGCTGGCGGCCGCGGAAGATCTCCTACTTCCTATGGCTTCTTGCCCACAAAGGTCTTCCAGTGGGGAGCTAGTTGCGGCAGATAGGCCAGGACGGACGCTCTCAGATCTACCATGAGGATGAGGAGTCACCAAAACACTGCCTGTGGAGCTGCACTCGCGCCCAAGAAGTGTGGAGGTGGACTTTCGGGATTCTTACTCGCGCAGCACCAGAGCTAGGTTTGATCACCTGGGGCGCGTTCTGTTGGTGCAGCACCGCACCTGGTCTTCATCACTTATTCGAGGCATGCCAGCAGGACCCCACTTTCCTTATCACACAGGGGACGTGGGGGCCGCTCGAGGGCATCCCGCAACACCTAGCAGAGGCTGATACAGGAGTTCAGGAGAGGCAGCCAGTCTGGGAGATTATTAGCAGCATCGCAGGGTGGCACATTTGGACCTCGCGTTGCACGCAGATCCTCGGTGGCACCTCCTTATCGACTGCCCAGATCATGACTGATATTTGGAGTGAGATTATTCATACCCTCAGAGGCCAGTGGGACCAGATTCAGGGAGATTCCCGGGCCGATCGGGAGAAGCGGAGACGCTTCCTCCGGGCTTGGGACACACAGGGCCTCTTCTTCGAGCAGACTTCGCAGGGCCTTCGGTGGCGCTACTCACCACCCCGATGGCTGTTCATTCACACTCGCCTTATCCCTCCGTGAGAGAGAGATTTACTTTTTTGTTACCTTTAGGGCTGTGTCCGATTTGTGAACGCAGCCTGTCAGCTACAAGCTGACCTTTTGTATCTTGCTCTCGAAGTAATATAATTAGCACTGTTTTTTCGGCAAAAAAAAAAAGTTCATTTCCACCATTACCTAGATGACATTTACAACACCAAATTGTGTACTTTTCTAGCACAAATACACAATCTCACTTCTTTTACAACGAGAGCCACCTCCATCATCATTAGATCCACCATGAAACCTCACCCCAAAATGGTTGGTATGACCAGGAATATAAATACTTACACCACAAGCTCAATTAAAGGAAGGATCAAGGGCTTCTCTCTACCTAGGTGCATTGGAGGAATCTACAAGCTACTAGTCCACTGCAAAAGAAGGGCTTTATCGCCACGAATTAATTCATAAAAATTCTAGCTGAGATTCTTAGAGAGAAATGGCCTCTAATGTTATGCCTTGCCCTCCTTGACAATAGCTGAAAATGTGGTCCATTGTAGACTAGTTGCACTGAAACTTGCTTGTCCACATGCTCTCTCATTTGTTGTCCGTATCATGCCTTTGATATGTCTCTCGTACCATGTTGTAAATCTTGGCCATGCTGTAACCAATCATGATCTAGCTATTGTTATTTAAATCGATTGGGTTCTCCAGCTTGAAAAATGGGTATGATAATTTTTTAATCCAAGGTTGAGGGAAACTAGGGCATTTTCTTTTGTTGAAAAATCAAGCCAAGATGGGAGCTAGTGTCTCCAAGTCATGTGCTAGCCCTTCATTGTCTTTTGCTCTCCATTGTGATGGAAAGAAGAGGCTAGGGCCTAAAAATCATGGAGTCGAGCTGGCTGATTGGGAACTTTATCTGGACCCTTGGTGCAGAAGGGTCACATTGGCCCATACAGTTGTGTTGATTTTTCTTAACAAAAATGATGCGGTCCTCATGCCGTCTTCCACTGCAAGCCCTAAAAAATCTAAAGGTCAAATTTAGTCAAACGAAGGTTATGATCTTCAACAATTCAAGGCCAACCATGTACAAACAACCATCGTATTCCGCAAAGAGCTGTTGAGATACTCTCATTGTGAGTACACGTGAGGTCATAGTGATACTAAAATATGGTACAGGAGGGAACGTACAAAATATTTTTTAAAATGCACATAAAGCAATAGGAAACATAACCTTCTCGTCCCAATGAGCAAGGGAAGGTTAAACACCATAGACATCAGCTATATACATATATATATGATATATGAATATGAAAGAGGCGAACCAAGAGTGCATATTGCTCAAAGCTGCTCTCTCATGCTCATCCATGGAAAGGCTTGGGGTGGTGGTCAATGGGTAGTGAGAGCTAGAAAGGTTGAGAGCTTAGGTAAATCAATGCACAGATTTGGAGAGGTTGGAAGTGTCGAATATGCAGCACACAACGGCTTGATGCTCTTTAATTGGTAAGTACACTTACCAACTACAACGCCCTACCTCACCCACTTCCCCTCCCCTTTATTCAATGACTTCTATATTAAAAAACTGAGAAGGAAACAAAAACGAAAAACCTCCTTATGCCTCTTATTGTAAGCAGTACACCCTAAATCCTACAGTGCCTTAGGATCATGTTTTCAAGAGTTGATTTCTCCATTAAGAGAGCTACCCACAACAGAATCGCCAATGGGTAGTAATGCCTTTTGCGAGCCTAGAATATTGGTGCCTCTAAGCACACTTCCACAATCTACTAACAAAGTCATTCCTTGTTGTCTCGCTGGTCAGACCAACTCCTGTGTATATGTTCTTGTTTGGGTACCAAATCTCCATGGGAGCATTAAGAGTGGAGCAAGATAGAGCAACTTAAGGTCATAATTGCTCGTAGTAGCAAGCCCTTGGTTCTGAATCAGACCGTACAGACACTATTTGGAGCTCCATCTTTTACTTGGATGCAGCTTTCCAGACCATCACGTATGTAGAAAGGGTCGCACAAATGGATCACTATAGGCTCCCTACGTTCACAACATCTTCCTCCTCCCAGCTTGCAAGAGATGGAAACGAGTGGTACCGACATGCACAATGGTGAACGTACATCTAGGAAGGATAGCTTACCCCTATTCCAGTAAACCCTGGATGCTCTGACCATGCACCTTTGTTCATCGGATCAAACCTCCTGCTCCTTCACATCTCCCAGTCTTGGATATGCCTTCCACTACAACTCAGACACCAAGATACCTCTAGATCATGCACTGAAGATTGCCGTGGGTCAGCTCGGAGTTTTGTCACACAGCTAGAAAATCAAGGGAGATCTGGTCAACATGCGACAGCCTATGTCTTCCTACGTCCTATATACCTACAAAACAGTTACTTTTGGCTGCGATAGTATTCTATGAATGGGCAGACATCAATTGTACTAATTACCTCATCCTTCCCAAGGATAGATAATGTTTTCCTCAAATTAGATCACATGAGCACACGAGTTACATAGACCATAAAAGATAGGTCACAAACGGAATTACTCCGTTCAACAAAGAATTACATGTTGCACATACTAAGCACACCCTTTGTAGTATTTCGTGCAAACGTACATGAAGTCTCAACTTATGTGACGTTCGTTTGAGTGGACGGAGGCCCTTGCTTCCAAACTTCGAGTGGATCGAATTCCGATGTGGCAATTTTATAATGAAGGTCAATTCTAAAGTGGAACTAGCTTTCAGGATTCAAAGCAAATCCAGCAGAGTCTGGTGTAGCGACTTTGGACTTAAAGTGGAATACGCAAGATTCCGGCCGTACTACTGGGTTAGCAGATTCTAGCGATCGCATCACGACGAAACGAAATCTGGCAACGCCGATCGATCAGGAATTTAAGAACCGATCAATGCATGTCCCAAAAGGAGCTTCGAGCGTAAGAAACATGCATTTGGTTTCATTTCTGAATTAAAATTTTGGTTGATCCGATTCCTTGATTCTAGAAAAGCAGAAAAACCAGAGCTACGTCAGATCTAGACAGAGGAAGCGAATTGGATTCTGAATCTAGCATTGACAAAAGGAGTGAGCACGAAATCATCCAAGATCTAGAGAAGAAGGAGGCCTACCTTGCGGCATTTACACACCACCATGGCCGGATTACTGTAAACTTTTCCAGTGAAGTGATAGTGTAATCTTTAGACGAATAGAATCGCATTTACAGATGAGCTGAATGGAGCTACACGGGAGCGACCATATGCTTGATTCTGCACGAAGTGATTGATCTGATGAAGTGGATATTTTAAGTATAAGGATGTTAGTTTTGGCCGAGTGAGACTTAGTTTAAGTAAAGAGATATAAACCCATCTCCATTGGAAGCCAAACATCGGACCACATGATCTGCGGCATTTTCTAGCTTTTATGGAGTCGATCAGTAGTTGATGTGGGGACGAGTGTGCGTGTGAGAGAGAGAGAGAGAGAGAGAACGTCCAGCCCACGGCCAAGATGCATTCAATGCACGATGGGCGGGCATGGGCGGCTCTAGTCTATAAACACCCTGAGTTAATGGAGGGGATGAGTGTCCAAAATTGATTGGGAGGATAGGATGAGTGACCAAAATTGATTGAGAGCTCTTTTTTGCAAAGATGTATGTTATTGAGCAGCTCCTTGGAAAGCAGTGCTAACAAATCCCTTAGGGAAGGTATGGTTGTCCCTAGTGCAAAAGAGGGATATCACTATACGACTTGTTTCAGTTGAATCCGGACGACTGCACTAGATATCCTCGTCTAGGCATCTGTTGCTTTCACGTGCATCCAGATGGACAAGCCTTGAAGATGTTTAACAATTGGATGCAACGTTTACTGATCAGTCAAGTCCCACTTGTCTTGGACGTCCGCATGACGGTAGCATCGTACCCTCTAACTAGTTTTGCCAATTCTACTATATGGGCCCAAATCTGGAAGCAAATAAAATTTCCACTTAGAAGAATGCTCGTGCACTCTTTTGCCGTCCAGGCAGGTGTGAAACCCACTTAAGAAATGCTAGCACTAATTACAAAAAAGCTACAAACTTATGCTCCTCTAATCATTGTTTTTTATCTAGAGAGCCAACCTTGACCACCCCGCAAACCATCTACTTCTTCCACTTCGCTTAGTGCTAGCGATAATTTTGATTTGCATTTTCACCTTCAACTTGGTCCCACTCATGCACCTAGAGCATTCCAATGCAAATGAATTGGCTACATTTCAAATAGAACCCAATCCTATGCTTGGTACCCTTGCATGCTGATGCATCTCACTCGTCTTTCAAATCTCCATACAAAGCTTGGCTCCTCATTCGTGCTCACGTACGAGCAATACAACACTTAGCCCTCACCTAGTCATGTGAGACAATTGAGAGCAATAGTCCATTTCAAAGATTATTGATACAGGTTGACTAGGGACTTATTGTTTATAAAGCCTTCATCGATGACCAACATGTGGACTTAATGTTGACAGAACTAACATTAGCACCATAGTAGTGCTTTAGCTATGAATTCATCTTGCTAATGAATAAAACCTTTGTTGGTCCTCCCTATGTTTGAAGTTCAAGAGCAAGATACCTCCTTAGGGATCTCCCTCTTGTAGCATGGCCACCCTGAAATACAATAGTTCACTATGTTTGTAAATGCTTCAAGGTTATTTTGGATCGCAAAGTAGCAATCACAAGCATCTTTTGCTTGTAGCATAGTCTTCTTAAATATTTTGCTATGTTTGAGATGTTTAAATATTGCACATGCAGAGTAGTAAACTTTGTGATCTTTCCATGGTAGCACATTCCTAGATATACTAGACAAAGTAAATAGGAATATCATTTTTATTAGCATCCTATTGTAATTTCATCTCACTAGATGGATTTCGACCATAATTTTGTTCAATTGCACCCCCAATATTTTTTTATTTATTGAACTTAAAATGGGCAATTTATATCAAATCTAAGCTTCTTACAATGTGTTTTGTCTTGCATGTGTTCTATAAGAGATAATGGGGTATATTTTACAAGGGTATTATCAAATCCAATCTATTGATCAATCTAGCCCCACAAATGAAAATGCATGAGGGCTCCATGGAAATATCTTCTTGAACGGAGTTGCTTACACGAGATAGAGTAAATGTTCTTGAATTTGCATTGTTCATAACAAGTTACATTTTAAAATGTGTTGCTTCTGTGTGTGTTTGCTTGGTTATTAGTATTTTGTGTTGCATGTGTGTGTGTTTGCTTGGTTATTAGTATCATAGGATTTTATGCTCATACAGGGATTGGGAAACCATGACGTATGTAAAACTTACATTATTAACTAACCTGATTATGTAATCATGTTAGCTATGGGAAATAACAACATGTTTGGGGATTGGGAATGATAAAGCTATTGTTGGTATAGGCTAATATCTCAACTATATAACTTAATATACCAGTGGTGTAATATTAACGGCTATTTTGGATATATAGAGAGCTTACTTGGTGAGTTCCTCTATTTGCTTTGGGGCTTCCATGATGGTTCCATGAGTGGGGTAGGAAAGCATCATTATGGTGACCTCTGAAATGTTGATATATATGTTTTAGCTATGTAGACATGTAATCATAGCATCATTGCTCTATTTGAACTCTAGATTGTGTGGGATATGGCAAGCATTGTGATTACACTTCTATTTTTATTTGTATGTGAATTTGAAATGATAGAAGCATGTTGCAATGTTGCTTGCCTCCCTGGTCTTCAAACCAAAGAAGCCCGCGGTAGTAGCTTTGTCTTTTAGAGAGTGGATGAAGGAACAATTAAAGCAATGCTGCTCTTTCTACAAGCTTAAAATTCATTACAATAGTCCCTCCATGCATAAGGTTTGGAGGAGGTTAGAGGTGAGAGAACCGCATAGCGTGTAGCATATTTTAGGGCTTAGGGTGTCATGTACAAGGAGAGGCTATGAAACAAGGGAGAGAGTTGCATGAATGATGAATGGATGAATGTTTGAATTGATTCTTTTTATTTTAATTAAATATGTTATAGACATGCACAAATATGATATTGATTGTTTATGTCGAAATTTTTGCATGCATGTGATCGTGACATTCACTTGAGGATTGATAATAATTTGCTTCCATTCCATTCAGAGGTTGCATGCATGATGAATGATAATTGATGTATCATTTTTTGCATTCATATTTGACGGTTTAGGGTTTAGGTAGAATTTAGAATTAAAAACAATCATGAACCAAATCATTGCATATGATCTTTCATGAATCCAATCATTGCACCAAATATGTGATTCATGTAAAATAATGAAAGACGATGGATGCATGAATGCTTTATGATAGGTGAACCTTGCTATTATGACAGTCCATGCACCCAAACTTGGATTACACCAAAACCTAGAGGTTAGAGCCACCAGATCATGAATTATTTGTTGCACCCAGGTCTTGATTCATGATATGATAGGAGTTGCATACCTTCTTTCAGTCATGAATAGATTGGCAGTTCGATAGAAACTAATCAATTATCAGTTGCATGGAATTTAAGTGAGTGTACATCCTCAATCTAAGGCTTCCATTGTGGTGTTGTTTGCTTTGATTGATCCTTAAATTGGAGCAAGAAAAGCCCTGTGATGGAAACACTATGGTATTCGTGCTCTTTCTAGTCTTCAAAGGAGTAGGGCTATGTATTTATTCATGGCTATTTATTTCCTTTCTATTGTGAGGAAGGGGACGTCTTAGGTTAGAGGATTCCACTACGGCATTGTGCTTTGTCTAATCTTCAGATTGGGTGCGGTAAGAAAGGCATCGTGATGGAGAGGCTATGGCAATGTGGATCTTAACAGGTTTTTATAGTAGGAGAGGTTGGATATTTGTCAAGGCTCATAGGGTTTCCTCACATGAGATGACAAATTACAACTTAGATACATGAAATGAATTTAGAATGGCTAGGACATAAATTTAGGAATTAATTCTTTGGATATCACATGGTATCCCTACTATACTAACAAATGTCTCATTAGACATGTAATTCATTATAATTCATTAGGAATTTACAAGATAAGAATTGCTTTCTTCAATGTTTTCTTCATTGGTATTACATTTTCAATGGAGCTTGTTTGGCATGATTGTTGTGTGCTTTGATTGATTGTGTGCCTTTTGAAAATGTTAATATATAATAGTTATTGACATCTGATTCCTTGAAGTGTAGATTCTCGCCTTCTGTAATGACACATGCTTCAGCTTTCAACCTTCAACCCTTAGTCTACAACCTTCCAAGTTCAGCTTACCAATCAATAGGTGGCCATACAATACAACATTTGTAAGAATGGATCTTACAGGAACCACAACAAGTGGTGAAAAGAAGAAGGCCGTGAATGAGAGCAACTTACAAAAAAAATATAGATTTTTTCTTAACAAGGTCTTTATGGATTGCATATCAATCTTCATAAGTTGTCTCGCAAACAACAATGACATGGAGAGGATCACACAAAGTGATCTTGCCATCTTTTAGTGCAAGTTAGATATGCCCTTGAGGTTAAAAAGAAGTTGAATGGCATGGGAAGATGGGATGTTTTAGTAGCTTCTAATTGGGATAGAGAGGGACCAAAGAAATTGAACGCCTACAGGGTGGGCTTCTAGAAGTCTATAATCAGAATCTTTCATCGGTTACCCTGCAAGTAAACAGGTCCTAGTTACAACACTAGAATCAACAAGTAAACATGTCCTAGTTACAATACTAGAATCAACAATGCCAAGAGAGAAAGGCATTGATACATAAGATGTTTGCCAAGGAGGCTAAAATAGGGGAGGTAATGAATAAGGCCCATAGATCCTTTGCCGTCAGATATGCACAGTCGGGTGTCTATGCTGGAGACATTGGCACTACTGTGTCGGCTACTACTGGTTGCTGGAGGCCCGTCTGTCAGTGACTGCTTGAGGTCGTGGGAGCCGGATTTTCTTACGTAGCTAGCCTTAGAGGAGCTACTATGGAACTCCTACTTGCGCTCAATGGAACGGCGTTGGAGTTAGAGAGATTTTCGTAGACGCTTGTGAAGGCGCATGGCCGTTTGCTTGGTCGGAAGGCAGACGTGAAGGTGGTCGCTAGTGGCTGAGAGCCTTTGCAAAGCTCATTGAAGTTGTAGGTGGCCGAGCATTGTAACTATTGAGCTACTTGCTGGGTCAATGGAGGTCGTCCGGTTGCACAACCGTGGCTGTAAGTAGTTTGTGGAGATAGTGTGGCACTTTGGAGGTCGTGCAGGTCGCTCTAGATAGGAGCGGCTATAGCCCGTGAGTCGGAAGGTGCTGTTGAAAGTCCATCTTTGTAGAGTGTAGAGCGTCTAGTCACTCACTGGAGCTGTGTAGTCACTGTTGTAGAGGCGGATCTCGAGAAGGTGTTGGCTGGCAGGAGCCCGTTGTAGGAGGCTGCT
This sequence comes from Dipteris shenzhenensis, assembly GCF_047967505.1. Classification (NCBI taxonomy): domain Eukaryota; kingdom Viridiplantae; phylum Streptophyta; class Polypodiopsida; order Gleicheniales; family Dipteridaceae; genus Dipteris; species Dipteris shenzhenensis. The sequence continues at coordinate 53,781,894 of NC_141617.1, forward strand.
AAAGTGACGGGAACTTATGGTGCAAAGACATGGTTTCTGACTAGGCCACCTCCTTAGCTATAGTAGAGTAGTTGATTGCATGTAGCTGGAGTAGTTTGGAAGTAGCTTAGGAGCTCGTTGGTGACTAGGAGGCCTCCACAGGAGTCTAATAGTCATTATAGAGGATGAGTAGGGCTATCATCCCGAGTAGTTTGCTTTATGTGGTTGCTTAGGAGGTCACTTGCTTTTAGCTACTAGCAATGAGATTGGACCCCGTAATCTTTGTAGGAAACCACAAATAGAGACGATCATACCCCTTTTGTGAACCCACCCCTTTCCCTTTAGCATTTTGAAGAAACCACTTGTAGGACTCTAGCCACGAAGCTCAACACAGAAACATCCTAGGTATCCACTTTCCAAGCAAGGCATAGAAACATCCTAGGTACCCACTTTCTAAGCAAGGAAACATTTTGAAAATCAATGTCTGGGACCCCCTAGTCCCCCCATAGTCTTGGGAACCTTCATGGCCTCCCAGGACAGGTAGTGTTATTTCATGACCGATCTATCCTCATCCCAAATGAAGGAACAAAGCATTTTGATAATATTTTGCAATGGCTTTTCTTAAACCACTAGATTGTGGCCAAGTAGGTCTCTCAAGGAGCTTGAGAGAATGAAGGCCTTCAAAAATCTTTGTTGCCCCAAGAAGTTTTATGAGGAAGCCTTCAAGAATCTATGGGTTTTATGAGGAATTCTCACTATATATATACATTATTTGTGTTGCCCCAAGGGGTATTATGATGATTTTATGAGGAAGTCTAATGACCCCTGCCTTGTGGATTGACATTGAAAAAATTATTCTTCTCTTCTCTTTCATTTGCATGACATGCTTTCAACAGGTCCTGCAAATAGTACATGCATGTGTGTGTTTTTGTGTGCATGCATACACATGTATGTGTTGCCATCCTGGAGCCAGCTTCACACATCCGTGGAGTTATTAGAAACCACCCTTGGTGTGTGAGACAATGAGTTATTTGTTAGTGAGATCCATGTGAGATTATTAGTGTTTGCCTGCAAGGCAAAATAACCTTGAGATGACAGCCCAGGGAGCATCAGGTAGACGATAGCCATGCATGCCTCCTCTAATCCCAAAAAGAGTGCGGGTCTTCTTTCAAGGAATTATATCCAAGGACCACATAACTCTCAACATTGTATATGAGACTTTTGTCTCCCAAGTCAACGTGTCGTAGGCATTGCACAAGGATCTTAAGCCACATTTTTACACGTTTGTCAGTGATGCACACCACCACCTCCAACATGGAAACCACATATTGTGTTCATCTTTTCCTTAGAATCTATAGAATGGTATATGTCCCTTAAGGGAATCACATTTTGGCTCTCTTAAGGACTAGAGTTCCACTAGCAAGTGCTAATATTCTATTGATTTCATTAACTAGAGTTTAGTTTCATAAATTTGAAGTCTCAAAATTTATTTTGCTCTCCTTATTTTGTCTTTTCTTCTTCTTGTCCATCCTACTAGATCATATTCTACTTGTCCTTTGTTAGATATCAATGCTCCACTGTCGTGTAACTACACGAGAACCAGCTAACTCTACTTGTAGTTCCACTAGCAAGTGCTAATATTCTATTGATTTCATTAACTAGAGTTTAGTTTCATAAATTTGAAGTCTCAAAATTTATTTTGCTCTCCTTATTTTGTCTTTTCTTCTTCTTGTCCATCCTACTAGATCATATTCTACTTGTCCTTTGTTAGATATCAATGCTCCACTGTCGTGTAACTACACGAGAACCAGCTAACTCTACTTGTAAGCCCCCCATATGAGGAGAAGGCATTTGAGTAGCTCGGTTATCCGGTAGGTCCTGGTTTGGACACCACATGGGGGCCATGTGTGGCCTGATGGCTGGATGGCTTTAGATAGAGTTGGCATGCTGCCAACTAGGCTATATGCAAGTGCGAGAAGGCATCCCATGACTGACCGCATTGAGCGTAGATGGAGCATTTCCTGGGGTAGCCCAGTCTCGGGTTGCGAGGCCCATTTGGAGCCTCGAATGATCCCGGATGGCTCTAGGATGACGGTTCTATCATGTGGTCGGTGGCCTATTTCGGCCGACCCCCCAGTTGACCGTTTTGGGCAGACTGGGTCGGTCACCTAATTGGGTCTAACTGACTATGGCTGGTGGCTATATATGAGCAAGCCCGTGAAGCCCATCATCATCACTGGCTATAGCAACCCTGATTCCTTAGCATCCAGCCTCCATCCTCTACTGTTTCCAGCACGCTATCAAAGCTCCTCACATAGGAGCGCATGGCTGGGAGGCAGCGCCATCTATTGTATCAGTTTTACAGTAATCAAATTTTTTATTCTCCATACTATCTGCTTTTCTCTCTTGCATACGAGATCCTGTTATCTGTTGAGCACAGACACTGTATTGTTTTCTTACATGGTATCAGAGCTTGGGCTCTAGCAAGAAGATTTGGTAGTGTGTTTCTGTTTGCGAGCAGATTGTGAGAGATGGCCCAACCCCCAAGACTGCGAATCCCACCATTTGGTGAAAGCGGAAAGTTGGACGGCACTAACTATCCACTCTGGAAGTTCAAGATGAAGACCATCCTAAGCGCATATGAGCTTTGGGATACTACTATTAGGTTAGACCTGAAGCCGGTTGCGAGACCGAATCCAGCCAATGTAGCACAACAGATAGTACCAACTGCGGATGAGATTCTTGCGTGGACAAGAAGAAATGCAGATGCGCTATGTTCTATTGTCTGCAGTGTAAGTGATTTTGTCATGGCGTTAATTCAACATGTCACCACAGCGGAGGAGGCATGGACGGTCTTGAAAAATCAGTACGAGACCACGAATCAGACGCGGATTCAGAATCTAGAGACTTAACTCGCGAACGAGAAACTGTCTGAGTCTGATGCGACAAAGAAGTTCATCACCAGGGTGAAGAATCTGTGCGATCAGATGACTGCGATTGGCATCACCATCACCAGTGAGAATCTAGCACGAAGGTGCATACGGATTCTCCCACCAAAGTACGATGGTCTTGTTATAGCGTTGAATACGCAGAACAAAAATCTGCCCCTCAACTTTGAGGATTTCAGCGCAATGCTTCTGGAGGAGGAGATGCGTCAAAAGATGAGGACTGGAGAAGATTCGGCTTTCTATGATGGATCAAAGAAAGGTAAGGGTAAGGACTCTGGTAACCCATCTTCTTCTGATGATAAAAAGAGAAAGAAGAAGATCAAGTGCTTCTATTGTAATAAGGTAGGGCACAAGCAGAATGAGTGCCAAAAGAAGTTACAGATGAGAAGAACGGAGTAAAAAAGAGTCCAGCAACAGCGCGCAGGTAGTACCAGTAGAGCTGTTCGCAGCAATTGAGGAGATTTGCACGGAGGCAATTCATGTTCCCGCAGAAGAACCTTGGATTATTGATAGTGGTGCATCGCGCCACATGACTAGTTGGAAGGATTGGTATACCTCTCTACATCCGGTAGGGAATGACATCCTAGTAGTAGTCGGCAATGATGCAAAATGTCCAGCAAAAGGAAAAAGTATGATTGCTCTCAAGTCAGATGGAGTTGTAAAACAGTTGTCCGATGTTCTTTATGTGCCAGATATCAAGAGGAACTTGTTGTCTGTTTCTGCGATCATGGATCGAGACCTCAACGTTCAATTCAATAAGAATGGCACATGGATTTTGGATCTTCAAGGGAAGGTCGTTGGTAAAGGTACACAGCGCAACAACATCTACGAACTCTCAGCTTTCAGTGCTTGAGCCGATGTGAGCAACACTAAGCTGTGGCATGAAAGGTTTGGTCATCTAAACCTTAGTTCTTTAAAGGAGATGCATAAAAGTCGAATGATTGCAGACCTATAAGAAATTACAGATATGCCCGATGTATGTAAAGCTTGCATGATGGGCAAGCAGCATCGGCAGCCCTTTCCTAAAGAGGCCAGTAGGGTAAAGGCTCCTCTAGAGCTCGTTCACACGGACCTCTATGGAAAGATGGAGACGAAAGCTTTGGGTGGTTCCTACTACTTCATGACGCTGATCGACGACTACAGTAGACGGATATGGATATACTTCCTGAAGACTAAAGATGAGGCTTTTAGTAAGTTCAAAGAATGGCATGTAATGGTCGAGAAAGAAACGGAAAGGAAGGTGAGGAAGTTGAGATCAGACAGAGGTGGTGAGTTCACAAGAGTGGGTTGTGAGGAGGACATTAATCATTTAGAAGGGGAGGTGGGACTCCCTTTTCCTTGAAATATCTCCAAAAGTTCTTTAAAAATCACTCTCTCCTCCAAATCTAGTCCCTCCACCTTCATGTTGCAAAATCTATTATACATTGATGACTCTTGATCTTGAAGTATTGCAAAAATTTTTCACCAAATCTGGAAACGTCTCATGAAGCAATCTTAATACGTAAAGATACAAGATTTTGTTCACCTCCTTCAAATGCCTTTTAAAAACTCAATGATTTCTTGATCAAGAATTTTTCATTCTCACTTTTAAAGTCATTCTTCTAAGCTTTTATGAGATCACGATTGTCATACTACTTGCTCTTCTTACTAAGATGAACCATCTAATGTCTTGTATTCTATGTAGGTGTAAATAGTGTTAACTATTAGACATGGAAATGTTTACAAATGATGTTCTATGTTCAGCATGTGTCTCACCCAAAATTTATGAAACTATATTTTAATTTATGATGTTCTCAAAAAAGAAAGGATAGCCTCTACACTCTCTAAGAAAAATTGTCCACCCAATGAAAGCTACCCTAGAAGAATCATTATCCTAAACCAAATAGCCATGAGCATGTGCATATTATCTTCAAAATGCACACCAAGGTATGAGTTAGGTGGACTTGGCTACAATCAATAGCCTCTATACATCTAGATCTCCAAATTAATGCTTGCTATAATCTACCAGCAGCAAGTGCACCTTTGTATAAGTGAAGTCTACAAAGGTGCATGGTTGGGTCTACCCAAGGGGTTCTTGAATCTTATAAAAGATGGAGGCCCTGTAAGGGAGAGCAAGGCCAAAAAACATTAAGTAATAAAGAAAGCAAAGGATGAAATTTGTGCAATCAATTAGCAATCCTAGTCCCAAGTATTTTGACTTATTTGCACTCCCAAAGGGAGTCAATGGTAGCTAAAGAGAGTTGAGGACAAGAGGGATCATATCTAAAAATACTCCTCCACTCATTCACTACAATCCCTTCGTGGATAAAGCAAGTGACTTTCTTATTCTTGGGGGAACACCAAAGTCTTCCCCAACAAAATCTTTGAATCTCCAAGTCATATGAGAACTTTCCCAATCATGGAAGGTCTCCAACCTATAGCAGTGATATGAAATCTCCTAGCATTACTTATATAAAGTAAAGAATTGAAAGAAACTTTACATGGTTGTCTGCTACAATCCACTCCCACTCGTTTGGATCCCATTGAAGAAACTTTATGGGCACACCTCCAAAAGGAAAAGGATCCAAGTACCAAGAGGGATATCCTACAGACAGGATCTACAAACCAATGAGAAGCAATATGACACTACTCAACAAAGCCAAAACTATGGAAACGGCTCCAAGTACCAGGAGGGATATCTTACAGAAAAGGATCTACAAACCAATGAGAAGAATATGACACTGCTCAACAAAGCCCACAAGTATGGCTGGCTCCAAGTGCACATTGAAACCACATCAGAAACTGAGATCTGACCAATCTCCCTCTAGACTACACACAGAAGGCAAAAGTTTCCTCTCTACTCTTGACAAGAGACCTAACACCTGAAGAGGGACACCAAAGCCTAAAAATCACTCGACAAAAGTATCCTCTCTACTATCAACAAAATTATCCTCTTAACAAGAGACCGATCACCTGAAGAGGGACGTATGTGTCTAAAAAAGCACCCACCCATTTCATATGCCTATGTTATCCCTATCAATAGATGTGCACTTGGGAGGGATAGCTACATCTATGTGAGAAATCCTCATACTATTCCCTTTGAGGTGACTAGTTAACTGAAGTTTGTGACATTCATGAACATCCTTGAAAACCTTCCAAGAATTCAAAAAAGAAGCAAGACCTCTGTCCCACATGGCCCATTGCATATATGTTGAGGCACCAACACGTCATCTAGAATAGAATCATTCCACATACTAGATGCTTGTCAATCTTATCCTACAAGACTTGGGAAACCTTTCGTAATAAACTTTTGAAACTCTGCCAAGCTCTAAGAATAGAAGCCATAAGAGGTAAGAGGCATCATGATGTCTACAAAAGAAAAACAAACCATTGAGTATTGTTTATCCAATTACCGCCAAAGAGGAAGTGCAAGAATACATTGAGGAAAGAAATATTTCCAAGGCTCTTGACTGAACATAAGTCCCCTAACCACAATCTTGCAAAGCAAAGCTCTACACTGAAAATCAAGGTCATCAATATTCAACCCTCCTTCCTGGGTCAAAAGAACCAATGTGTCCCAAGTTCTAGCTGTTGTATTTGAGGACGCATCAAGTCCATTCTAAAGAAATTCATATCGTAGTTATAGCAAGACCGGCCTATGGTTGGCCCTAAGTGTCTCATGGACAAGGGTATGCTTGCTATCTCACTGGGGACCTAAGCTACATTTTCTTCCATTCTAAGGTGGAGGGAAAAAGGAAGGAAACCCCTCTTTTCGCAATTAAGATGATGCCACCTTCCATGTGCCACCTAAGCCATCCTAGTTGTAAGGATAGAAATAGCATAAAAAATGTAGGACCACGTTTTCCCATTCCCATTATTTTTCCTCCCATGTGAAAGGCTAGTCTACATAAAAGTTTTCTTTTGGTGGATGTCACTATCCAACTTAACAAACTTTTTGATTCAAAATGTACATTAAACCTCATGTGTGGGCTTGCAATTCTAAAAGTATTAGCACCTATTCTACATTGTTGGATGTTATTGCAACCTCTTTTAACATCTATTATGGATTTCTAGCCATAGAGCTTTGAATATCTAAGGGCTTACAATGGTCTCTCTCACCCAACTCCCCCAAACCTTCACTAGGGGGATGATTCTTAGTCGAATATTTCTAAAAATGTGTGAGATCTTATTCCTCCAAAATTGTCCTCCAAAAAATCATTTCCCTAATATGTTACCTTCTCAATTTGACTATGCAATGCATTGTCTCCAACACATCTTTAGAAATTTCTTCAAGGAATCCTTAGCACATGGATGGGACTCCGATAATATGATAAACATTCATTTGAATGATTGCAACTTAAATTTATCTCCTAGATGCACACAAAGTCTATAGGTTTCTACTAATACATTCCTATAACACTCCTCTTATTAAGAAGCCTAATGTTTCACATAGATCTATAGGATTGAACTAGAGCAGGTCTGATGGTCCATTTTTACGACCTCACCATATGCTACGTTTGTCACTATGCAATGCCTCGCTATATAATACATTCTACACCTTCTCCATATGGAGTTGTTAACCATGATTCCATTTCTTTTACTAAAACTCATGTGCGAATTTATGTAAAGTTCAACTTTAAATCCTCATAGTGATGTTATTCCTTATTTAAGCTTGGCAAACCTACTTTAACAAATGTGTAGGTCCTTTTAAAGAGGCAAAGAGGCAAACTAATTGACTAGGTGAGGAAGAATGGCAGAGCAAAGGGTACTAACTTAATTAAGACACTAAGGGAGAAGTTGAGAGGGTCACAAGGCAACCAAGAGGCTGGAAGATAATCTTAAGAATAGAGGGGAAGGGCCCAATTTTCTATATGTACACCACTTTATTCATGTGAATAAAGTTCTTTGTATGAATAAGGTTCTATTCATTTGAATAAAATGTTACATGTTATGTTTGTTTTAAATCGTAAAAAATACTTTTTTAAAAATTCGTTCAAATAAATGCAACTTGAATTTATGTGAACAAAGTTTGCATGCTTCTATGGGTCCATTTGTAATGATTCCGAGATGCTTTACTATGATGGTTGCATCAATCCTTTCCTTGCTCTAAACTGACATAACCCCCTCTACTACAAAGACTAAAATAAGTACAACCACCACAACGTTTCCATCACAATGCAACAATCTGAGGATCAATCAGAGTACAATGGAAGCCTCAACCCAAGGAAATACACTCACTCAAATTCATACTTCTAACACACTACCAATTCATTCATGACTAGTGACAACTACGCAACTCCTACTATATCATGAATCAAGACTTAGATGCACCGAATAATTCATGATATGACTAGTCTATCCTCTAGGTTTTGGTGCAACCAAAGTGTGGGTATACAAAATGTCTTAAAAAGAAGGGTTCACCTATCACAAAACATTCAAGCATCCACTGGCTCATGCACATATCGAATGGTTTCCACCTACTGCAAAGGAAACCATGCACTCTTTTTACCCAAAGGAGAGTTCAAATGAAAACCAACGCAATTGCTAGTCTTCATATTGCATGGAGTATGTTACCAAGACAATGGATGCAAATTCAAAGCTAAATAAATAAACAAATCTAAGTAATTACAAATAAAGTAGGCAACTCGCACCTTATGAATATTTGGTGTTTATTCATATCAATACAACTATAGGTGTGTGTGTGTGTGTTTGTGCATGTGCGTGTGCATGAGCATTATTTCCTTTTTAACATAGTAACACAAAGCTACATGTGACTTGTATGTTCATATTCGAAGGAATCTGTAAATTAGGTTTAGTTTAACATAAACTTTTGAAACTGATAATGAGCTGAACTCCTCAAAGCATGTTGAAAATTAATCAACGTCAGAATACATACATATAAGATGAGGATCAATTTTAGTAATACAATTATAATCCCTTCATCTTTAAAAGTCACCCTCATAAATGATGAACCTAAGAAATGCATATACATACATACATACATACTTTTTTTTTTGTAAAACCAAGATACTTATATTATAAAACATTCATTTACATCCAGGCCGTGCTCAAAATAGAGCTACAGCCCTATCCATCAGAAACAGTAAAAGAAAAGTTGAATACAAGAAACATCCAAATCTTCCTCATGTAAGGCATCATATAAAGACTGCCTTAATGAGGCTCTGAAAAACTCATAAGGATGCTGAAGAGGAGAATTCAGGTATGCTTGGATGCGCTGCAGCCAGAGGGTCCATAAGGCCCAGTATCTGATCCAGTGGAAGAAGAGAGAATACTGTGACAAAGAAGCTGATAGTTTGCCATACATCCAGAAAAACCTGTAGAACCTGTGTGCTGGAAATCTGAGAGATAAAAAATAGGAGATTCTATCTAGAAGGTCTCTGAAATATGAACAAAACCACAATAAATGCGGAATACTCTCCGATGCAAGGTGACATCTTGGACAGAGAGGTGAAGCTATTCGTCATTTAGCCAATTTCACTCCCACTGGGAGAATACCAACAATACATCTCCATAGGAATAGTCTTTGCTTCAATGGCATTTTCAACTTCCATATCATTTGCAATCTTCCTTTCCACCAGGCTAATGATTTGTTTAGATGCCATAAAGAATTAGCATGATGGGCAATCCAAGGAGGAGGTAATATTAATCTATAAGCCTGTATAGATGTCAATGACTGCAAAGGCTTAGAAGAAATGCTTGGACTTGAAGACTGAAGGTGCCAATCTTGAAGCCTATCACTGCCATTCAATGTCGGAATCGGAACCAGAGGAAGTAGGAGATCAGCAATAGCTTTCCAAATAGGTCTATGATGCATTGCCAGATTGTATTATCTACATGCTGCTGGAAAAAGGAGAATATTTCCTTGCATATCTACAACGTCATCAATGAACCGGATACCCATTTTCATAAGATTGTAAGCTCTGATGGGTTGTTAAACAGCAAGGGGAGAGGAAAACACAGCACTCCAATGAATACTCTCCAATCTGAGTGATGATGCTAGAGAAGCAGGATGAGGAGACCATTTGATGTGAGAGAGTACTTGCTTCCAATCCTGAATCAAGGAATTAGAAAATGGACAACCAGGGATTTTACCTTGAAATTTTCCAAGTACTACTTCCGATGGATCTACTATCCAATGTCCATAAGCATGTGTGCGCATCTGACCACACAAAATTTCTAGCATAATAGACCAAGGCTGCTCTTGTTGAAAAAATGTTTTGAGCATAGTGATCTTTCTAGCCAACACATGATATTTGATGTTTATTATATTCAAACCACCATGCATTCTGGGTGAGCAAAGCAAGTCCATTTTGAGCAACCGTAAAGCTTTTTTATGAAGCTTGGTTTTCCAAAAAATCTCCATGGCTTGAGACATAAAAGATGAGAGATCTCGAGATGACCAATGTAATAGAGGAAGGTAGAACTGGACATAAGCTAGAACAATAGACTGGACAATTCGAAGCCATACATGCAGAGGCCATGTGGAAATCTTCCAATATTGTAATTTGTCCTGAATTTTGTTGAACACCCACAACATTTGTTGCTTATTACTGATTTTCCAGCCAATAGGATAACCCAAATGTCTTACTATATTTTCCGGTTGAATAATCCGGCCTGGCCACAGAATAGCATGCCAATCACAAAGCTTGAGAGGCAAGAGTTTTGATTTCTGAAAATCAATTTTAAGACCAGCTGCCAACCCAAAATCTGAAAGGGTATCCATCAAGAGGCGAATCTCCAATGGACTGTTCCTTAGCATGAAGAATGAATCATCTGCATAGGCCTGCGCTATGAAGGATCGTGAACCAGAAATCTGAAGCCCCTCTAGCTGTCCAGTATCAACCATGTGATCCATATAAAGAAGCAAAGGATGTGAAGCGATGGCATAAAGCAAGGCACTGAGAGGACATCCTTGTCGAACCGAACGTTCGAGAGTCCAAGACTCAGACAAATGTTTCCCTATAAAGCATTGTGCAGTAGAATTTGAATAAAGCCAATATATGACATTAGATAGCTTTGGCCCAAAACCAAGTTTTTGCATGATTTGAGAGACCTAATCCCACTGAATTGTATCAAACGCCTTTGCCACATCCACCTGCATGACCAACACATCTTGATTTGAATATTTAGCATATTCCATTGCGATAAGAGTGTTAGTGATATTGTCATGTATGTGCCGTCTTGGAACAAAACCATATTGCCTGGGATGAAGTCCATCATGAAGGATATCCTTTATCCGATGTACCAACATTTTGGCAATCAGTTTGTATATCACCGGCATCAAAGTAATTGGTCTCCAGTCATCCATAGTCTCACAAAGAATCTTTTTGGGCACAAGCTTAACCAGACCATGCTTCCAAGCTGAGGGAAGATGTTGGTGCTGCCATGCTGCATTAATAAACTGCAGAATTGGACCCTTCATTTCTGGCCAAAAGGCTTCGAAAAATTCAACCGTCAGACCATCCCAGCCAGGGGATTTATGTTTACCCAAATGCTTAAGGGCTTCATCCAATTCATCATCTGAAAAAGACATTTCCAGCATTGAGGCTTTTTGCGGGGAGACAATGGGAGAAACAAGCTCAGTAAATCTGTTACGAGCCAATGCGACCTGAGGTGCAGAAGAAGATGGCTGAGAATAAAGGAGCTGAAAATGATCCAGACATTGTTTTTCAAGCTGAGAGAGAGACTGGGTCCATAGACCATCTGATTTTCTTACTCTCATGATAGATTGGCTTTGTCTGTGTGCATGCAAGTTTCGAAAAAAAGATTTAGAGGAACAGCCCTTATCTAGCATAGGTTTAACTCTGGCCCTAATCTGCCATTTAGACACCTTGCGTTTGTCATTGGCATCAATTATAGAGGAAGCACAAGATAATAAATGCTGCTCAGAATCAGATAGAGATCTTTGATGACTAATCTGTACAAGATACTGCTTGTATGATTTTGCCCACTGGATATGCTGTCTGGTTTCTGCCAAGTACCATCGTCCATATTCCTGATGACATTTTGAATACGATGTATGAAAGAGATCCAAGCAAATTCCAGATCCTCCCAAGCATGGGATAGCAATGGCCTGCAAGCCAGTCTGATCATATGCTGAAATTTTTCGTGAGAAAGATAGAATTGATTAACCTGTAAATTTCTGACTGAAGAGAGCTGCAAGTCATCCAGAGGCATACCAAAAGAAAGGGTGAGCCAAAGTGGAGTGTGATCAGATAATTGTTGTGAATAATCAGTCCACATCTGACATGTATATTCATCATATTGCTGAGCATGAATGAGATAAAATCTATCAAGCCTGGCCCAATAATCTGTAAAAGCATTATGATGATATGTAAATCCCATCACTGAAGGATGAGTTGCTGTCCATAAATCTGCAAATCGAAGTGATGATGTCATGTGTTCCCATTGCTGGATTTCAGAGGGCAGCATATGTGATTTATGCGTGGTATTGTCCTTCCAGTGAGGAGAATTGTTGAAATCACCACAAAGTAGAGCATTAGAGGACCAAGGATATTGCTTTATGGAGTTCCACATTTGAGCTCTGGAAGCCGAATTTTGAGAGGCATACAAAGATCCTATTTCAAAAATCTCTCCATTGATCATACATTGGATAATCATCCATCGTCCACCTAGATCATTATATGCTATCAAGGGTTGCAGATCATGTCTGGCTAAAATGCACAGCCCAGAGAATTGTTCTGATCCTGAATAGAATATATCATATCCTGAAAAAAACCCATGCTGTCCAGCAAAAAAATACTGATTATGCTCTTGTAGACATACAACATCCGGATGAGTTGTATTTATATAATGCCAGAGAAGCCTCCATTTATTCTGGTTGCAGAGGCCCTGTATATTATAGGAAAAACATTTAAGAGAAGCACGCATGAAAATATATACAAGAGAATGATCGGTCCTCCGAAAGAGCGGGAGGCCTCAAGCCTCTGCCATTGCCACAGGGTCTTGCTGACCCTCAGCTTCCAATTCCCTGATAATATCATCTTCTTCACAAAGGGGAAGACCCTTCTTGACTGCATTGACCCAAGCCTTTGAGATGGGACTGCTTGAAGAGGTAGAAGATTGTCCTGGAGAAGGAACAGAGGCATCCCAATTACGAGATTGGAGAGGTCTTTGTTTGAGAGGCACCGTCTTCTTTGCAGTCTGCCATCCCTCATGAGATGATGAAATATTTTCTCCTAACTTGCTTTTGCCTTTATCCTTATTTTGAGCTGAATTGGCTTGGCTCCCTGTATGAACTGAAGGCTTTGCTCCTTTAGCTTCAATCTTTTCCACATATGTCTTCTGACCTCCTTTATTAGATGGCAGAGGAATAGCAGCTGGAGGAGGTGGATGAAGGATAGAAGGACACTCCGAAGCAAGATGCCCAAATTTGTGACAAGAAAAACAAGCTCCAGCAAAAATGCCCTATTTTAAGGTGAAATATTTCTTGCCCAAATTAACACCCTCAATCTCAACTGCAATAGAAGAAGGGGTCGGTCTATCAGTATCCCATAAGATGCAAAAACGATTTTTATTACCTGTTGGACGAGGGGGACAGATCACTTGTCCCAATGTCATAGCTAAACCTAGAAGCTCTGTTCTCATATAATCTGAAAAATCAACCACTTCAACCCATACACGGCAATGATGCTTGATGAGGTTCTGATAGTCCTTATTGGGGGACCAGGGCATGATATGCACCATCTGGCGACCAAAAAATAAAGGGGACATTTCCAGCATCTTTTGTTTTGTCAAAGCATCCAAAAGATGAACTTCATAAAATCCTTGGGAGGCAAAAAAGACTCCTTCTACAAAGCATCCACCTAGGAGAGAATTCACCCATTGTCCCACATCATTAGCAGAGGGAATTTTGCCTGGGAAAAAGATGATAACTGCAGTTTGAGAGAGCTTCTTCAAAGGTTGCACAAGAGATGGCAGCTTCATTTTGTAAGTGAGTTCCGGAGCAGGTTGAATCCATTCCCTTCTGCTTTCTTGAAAATCATCATTCAGCGTATCAAACACATAGGAAGCATCTTCAGAAGAAGGAGCTATGGGGGAAGAGGCTTCCCTTAATTGTCTTTTGGGTTCAGGAGAGAGGGCTCTCTTGACATAGTACTTGTTTGCTTTTGCCATGGAGGCTAAGGGATTGAACAGATATCAAACAGGGAGAATCGGACAGGGCACAAAGAAAGGCTGGCAGGCTGTACGGACGCTGGGATGAAGCACTGTACGGACGCAACGAAGAAACTGACAGAAACTGTACGGACAGATTGAGAGAATGCAGGAAAGGACTGACAGAAACTGTACGGGATCACTGACAGGCTGTACGGGACAACAGACAGTCTGTACGGAAGAGTTAACGACTGTACGGAATGATTAAACGGGGAAAGTACGGACGGACTGTATGGACTTTGGGAAGGAAGACTGCAGGTAAGAACTGTCGTGCAGGGTTGAATGGAGCCGCGATGGAAAGGTAACCTGACGCAAAAGCCGTACGGGAACCGTACGACGGCCGTACGATGGTACGGACAAAAGACGGGCGCCAAACAATGACGGACGACGCTGATCAGCAAGCACTCAGACCCTCACGATCGACGCTCTCACACACACCTCGCCACTCACTCCACATACACACACGCACACCTCTCTCTCTACATACATACATACACATATACATATATATATATATACATACATATGTGTGTGTGTGTGTGTGTGTGTGTGTGTGTATTGGTGTAAGTGACTACAGCAAGACAAGAACAGGCAGAAGGAAATGTTTTTTTTTTAAAGCACATAACAAAGCAAAAAGGAAACCGATTCAGAAACGTCCTGACACAAGTACAAGGGTAATAAAAGAAAGCCAAGGAGCCTGAGTCAAAGCTTTCTCTTCATGACAACCGAACCGTGTAAAGGAAAAAAAAGGACCATGTTACTACCTCGGTTTGAAGACTCTAGATTCTCCTACTAACATGGTGAACCTATCACTTATTGTATTGTCAGACAAACAAGAACTCCGAAAGAAACACAGTATAAGGAAACAAAAAAAAAACATTTACAAGGATAAAAAGTTGGGTGCCTTCAAACTGAGCCCAATCCAATGAGCAGATGCTCAAACGCTTTGCTAAGGTACTCTTCCACAACAGCATAATCCTCAAACAATTACATGCTAAAATACCATGTTTTGAACCCATCTGATAATAATCAAAATGATTGAGATAATGCTAGGCAACCGGCCAGGTCTTAGGAATCTGGAAATCCCAAGACTTGTGCTAACCTCTGAAGGGTCAAGACACTGTGCAGGACAAAAAATATTTAGCTTGAATGCTTTGAAATGTTGGTAACTCCTGGTACAAAGGCTTACACAGAAGCTCTAACCTTTGAATCAGTACACCCACGGGACAATTTTGTAAGGCACCTTTTTGCAATAAGCTGTCCAAAATTTTCCGTACCTGCATGAAAATTGCTTTAAGAACGGCGCACACAAAACTCAGACATATTGATCCAAAATTATCATAACTCAGGTTCTTTTAATTAAAAAATCAGATTTAAGTAGGGGATGATGAAAGTTTACTTCAGCCTGCATCTATGATCGTCTCTGTTCGAGCGATCAAACAGAAGAATCGTAAGAAAGACCACATAGAAATAAGGCAGTACCTGTGAAGCAATCAAGTTAACATCATGCCAGGCGCAGGAATCTGTTTATAATTATCATTCAGAAAATAATCGAGACCCTTTTCATGGAATTTGTAGAATTCAAGTATAACATGAGCAAACAGAACAGCAATCACATTGAGTATTACATGAGTAAACAATGCAGGTAATGTCCAGAAAAAGGCTGCCAATATCTCCCAGACGTAATGGAAATGCCGGGAAATACCCCACCTGTAAAATAGTGCTAACAATTACTCCTCACTCACAAAATGTCTGCGAAACAGAATATATAGTTCCAGTTCAATTCAAGATTAAGCACCAAACTCTCTGAAGAGAGGACCTCAGACGTTTCTTGCAGGAGGTTCAATGAAGAGGACATTGACTACTGGCACATACCATCCAGAACAAAGAAGCAGACTTGATTTTGTTTCGCCTTTTTCAGTTACATATTGTGCTTCTATCTGCAATCCAGGACCAGCTCTCATGTTGATCAAAGACTATGCAAATAAATAATCAGAAGGGTTCTCAATAACGTTTAAAAACTGAAAAGAATGGTAATACATGATATCAATACTGAGATTTGCAATACATGCTATCAATGCAGAATCGTGTAAGATCTGTACTGTCAACTCCAAAGGTTAAAAGATTTTGCATCTACTCTGAGCCCACATACATCAATCTTTCGAACGACCTTCTGGCACACTTTTAATGAGAACAGCCTTTCCTTGGTTTTAAAGTAAAAACAAAGGGCAGGGAGGCTATGCTTCTACATGCACACACTCAATCTTCTAGGGCCAACGAATCTTTAGATTACGAGTAGGTGTTGTGAACAAACCCTTGGGACACTTTTCCCTCTAGTTAGGACGTTTTCCACCCTAGGATTAGTGTTAGAAATTAGCTTCCTTTGTAGAGGATATATTCCTCATTATTACTATCAGTCTTCTGCTGTGCGTACCCTCTGTTGGGTAATTTCTAACAGATTGTGCTGCTCTGATCACCCACTCACATCATGAGCTTGCCCTTCACCCCTTCCCTCACACTCCTCGCTCCACTCGCCCACCACCATTTGGACTGTCCCTGTAACAGTTGGTATAATGATAAGTGTAAGGCTCTACGCGGCCAGCTTTGATTCGAAACCAAAAACAACCTTTCGAAATGAACCCAAGAAAACGAGTATCCTCGATTGATACGTAGAAAGAAACAAGATTTTATCCACTGAAATGAGGAGGAACTATTGAACACCTTGTTTAGTAACAACTCCAAGGACTGTTGGCGTAGATTTCTAAAGCAACGGTCCCCTTCATCCTCACCGACACTAAGGTCCGATATGAATATGCACGCACGTTATATGACATCCTGAATCGCTAGCAGATATTGTTGTATGCTGATGACAAAGTCCTCATATCATCATCAGCGGAAGGGCTACAGAGAAATCTGGAGGCACTAGAGGTGTTTTGTAGAGAGAGAGACTTCACAGTCAACCTTGGGAAGACCAAGGTTATGGTCTTCAACACCTCACATGCAGTGACTCGTCGACTCAGCTTCACCTATCGTGATGAGCCAATGGAGATATTGCATTCCTACAGATATATGGGAGTAGTCTTCACAGGACCCCTTTTCACAATGAGCCACACAGCCCAAGCACGACTCACACAAGGACGGGGTGCTTTGGCTCAACTAGAGAGACAATGCTTCCAGGCACACTTCAAGGACCCACCAACGAAGAGCTGGCTCTTCGACACACTAGTGCGACCAACGGCCATGTACTCAGCACACTTCTCGGGATGTGACTTATCGAAGACCGATTGAGCGGCTACAGGTGACTATGGGGTCCACGATGATTCAAAGTAAGCCCTCAATTCCACACGAGATAGTACAGGCAAAGTTCATCATGACTCCCCTACAGATTGATGCCATCTTTCAGACATGACTTTCATCCTCAGGGTCTGAGACTTGCCTCGATGGAGATTACTAAGACTGGCCTTGGAGTTATCCTCATGACTAGCAGAGTGTGGAGCAGACACATGGTATGCACAGATATCCACGTGGTTTACCCAGCACAGTATCCAGATGGATAGGCTCCCCCTTTTTAGTACAGCATAGACGCACCCCCTGAGTCGATCCCGCAAAATGAGATCAACCGTATCATACGGTTAGATCTCCTTCAGCTCCATACGTCTCAGACTTGGGGGGGACCAAGAGCTCCCCACCAAGTCCCAATTCTACCGCAACCATTTCCTGAGAGTATCAGAAGAGGGATTCATCATCAGACCCCAGTATCTCGAGGACAGAGGAGTCTCGCATGCACAAAGGATTGCCATTGGACAAATGCGTGTTTCATCTCATCAGTTGAGGATCGAGTCGGGGAGAGCAGCAGGCATACTATGTTTTGCAAACGAGGAGTGATGAGACAGAGGAGCATTTCCTATGTGTCTACCTACCAGCCTATTATGAGATCAGGGGACGATATCATTGCCTCTACTAGGAGGGGAGAAACTTCGGTCCACTCTCGCGATTGATCCACTTCCAAGACCATGTCTACATTGGGGTATATCTACTTGAGGTGCGCCGACATAGGGAGACCCTACTACGACAGATTAGAGAGCAGCAAGAGACAATCACGCCACATGACAGAGAGGCTGACAGAGCACAGCATCATGTCACACACTTCTATGCATTTGAGTCAACTCTAGGACACATCGAGATGGAAGTGGAGGAGATAGTTGACATGCGGGCAGCCTCAATTACTGAGGCCACCTACAAGACAGAGAGTGACCAGAGCACAGTCTATTGAGGTCTGTCATATCACAGCTTTCCTCAAGGGAGACCGCCCGAGGCGAGGGGTTACTCTGAACATCACCCAACGGGTTCAAAGATCGAGGAGACCATCTCCCCCTCCGCCACCACATCATAACAGAGCCCAACAGACGCAGATCCGAGACATTTTCGCCGCTCACAGACGAGCCACCATGCTACAGCTCTCAGAGAGATTTCAATCTCCGGCTTATATCTGGTTTTGCTTGAGCTATTGAGCTCTGTAGAGTTATAAGTTTATCAGCTCATCAGCTTATCAATTTAGCAGTCTTAGCACTCAACAAGGGCCTTAGTGCACCCTTTGCTCCAACCCACTCAGGCTTGTATGAGATCATCCGTTTGGTGTACTTTGTACCTTGTCATAGGCCCGCGAGGCCTTCCACAGACAGTAATACATCTCTCTCTCTCTCTCTCTCTCTCTCTCTCTCTCTCTCTCTCTCTTATATTGACTTCATACCCCTATTAGAGGACCGCCCTACCCTGATCACCCATTCACTACACGAGACTACCCTTCACGCTTTCCCTCACACCACCCGCCCACCACCACTTGGAACCGTGCCCTGCATAGTGTAAGGCTTTACGCCGTGAGCTCAGATTCGAAACCAAAAATAGTCTTCCGAGCGAACCAGAGACGTTACGCGAGTATCATTGAGCCCGGAGAATTAGAGGACCATTATGATTGAACATGTCATGTCCAAGATTTATGCATCAGTGCTTGATTCCAAGGTTAGCCAATTTGCGCAGTGTAGAGGACTTAGAGCAACAGGACAGGCTAATTTTCGGCGTGATCATGGAGCCATGGATCACATTCTCATGCTCAAGTGTATCATCAAGGAGGCAAGGGCACGGAAGCATAGGGTTTACTCTTGCTTTGTGGATTTTTGCAAAGCATTTGATACAATTCCGAGAGCCTACCTCATCCGGCGCCTACAGGATTTGGGTTATGACCAAGAGATCATTTGGGCTATCATGGCACTTTACGAGAGAGTCTCAAGCAGAGTCCAAGCAGGATCTGGATGGATAGCGAGATTATTCGGATAAAACAAGGGTGTCCTTTATCACCTACCCTGTTTGGCCTCTACATAGACAAGCTCCAGACAGTGATGCAAACACAAGGGGGGAATGGATGTTCTATTGCTGGCACGTTGATCCGGATATTGTTGTATGCAGATGACATGGCTCTTTTGTCTTCCTCAGCAGAGGGGCTCCAAAGACACCTTGACGCACTTCAATCCTTTCGTGAGTCTCATGATTTGAAGATCAACCTGGTTAAAACCAAGGTTATCATCTTCAACACATCTCAAGCCGTCATACGCCAGGAGCAGTTCACGTTTGATGGGTCACCTGTTGAGATAGTTTCATCATACACGTATCTTGGGGTTTTCTTCTCCCGACCCATCTTCACTATGAGACCCGCGATGTAGGCCCACTTGGACAGAGGATACGCTTCATTGGTCAGACTAGAGAGGCAGTGCTTCCGCTCACACTTTCAGGCCTGATCCACAGACCAAGGGGCTGCTTTTTGACTCCTTGGTCCGCCCATCGGGGATGTATGGCAGCCCTTGTTGGGAGCCAAACTTGTCACATATAGAGTGGGCTCATGTGGAGCAGCTACAGGTTCTCATGCTATCACGGATGATTCGCGGTAAGCCATCCGTTCCTCACCAGATCATTCAGGATAAGTTTGGGTCATCCCCATTACAGCTAGATGCTGCATTTCAGGTCATCACGTATTTGTATGGAGTCAAGGAGTATGGGGATTACACTTCTGGGTGCAGCAGGCTAGCATTGTCCTCCTCTATGGCTCTTTCAGCAGGAGGTTACTAGAGATGCTGGTATGCACGCACAGAGAGATGGTTTGAGCTACCAGGGCTTCACATGGATAGACTCCCTCCCTTCCAGTACAATATGGACGCTCTGTTTTCTCCCCTCCTGTCACACGAGGTCAACCAGGTCTTCCTAAAGCCAACATCGTGATTTTTGTGTGATTATGGTTTCTACTTTAGCTGCTGTTAAATTGTTTCACCATAACAGGGAACTCAGGGAATGAAGAAACGTGAAGGAGTTTACCTCCCTGACCAACACTTAAAATGACTGGGAAACATACAAGAAGCTACATGATGGAAAGAAATCAACTCTTTCTATCACCAAAACTCCTGGAGGAGCTGCTGAAGTGATACTCATTTATGCCTTGCAGTTAGGACAAAAACTTTCGAGTGTAAATTACTTTCTAAACATAGAAACCTTCAGCTAACTATGGGATCTGATTTCAATACAAGCAGCACAGATTTCGATATTATTTGATATCTAAAGTAACTGAACTGCTTTTTTTGTAATGTCTTTTAAGCCTATTTTGTATGGCTTCCAGTATCAACCTTACTGCCCGAAGACTCCAGCTGTTTATGAATAGAATTCAAGGTTACACTTCAAACATATATGGTTTCAGATAACAAGTAAAATAGCTGCCCAACTTTTTGTCACAATTGGCCCTTGTGCTATGGAAAGATACATCTACACGCGTCAGCCTATTGAAATCAGTGCCAAAATTTTGTATTTCCAGTCTTTCCATCCATCTTAAATTTGCACTCTAAGATCTATTAACAAAACTAATATAGATCCATTGCAGCTTCCGCTCCTGCGAGCTCCCCCCCCCTTCGCTCCCCGTCTACCCCCCCTCGCTAACTGCGCGGCCCTCTCTCTCCCTCCGTCGGCTGCTGCCGCGCAGCCAGCCACCCCCCTCTCCGCCACGCTCCCCCACTCCGCCACACTCCCCCTCTCTCAGCCTCTGCTTCTCCGCCCGTCGCTACCCCCCCCCTCTCCTCGCCACGCTCCTTTCGCCCCGCTCCCCTCGTTCCTCTCCACTCCTCTCCACTCACCTCACCCCATCCCGCCTCGACCCACCCGCTCCACTCCGCCCACCCGCCTCCGCCTCATTCCCTCCACTCCGCTCCGCTCACCTCGCCCCTTCCCGCCTCGACCCACCTCGCTCCACTCCACTCCACCCATCCGCTCCGCTCACCTCACCCCGCTCCACTCACCGCACCCCGCTCCACTACGCTCACCTCACCTCACCCCGCCTCGCACCGCTCCGCTCCGCTCACCTCACTCACCTCACCTCACCCCCCCGCCTCGCTTCGCTCCGTTCACCTCACCGCCCCCTTTCTTTCTCCTCCTTTTCCCCCGCCACCCCCTTAGTCCCCACCCACCTTCTTCCACCCACGCTTCCCCTTACCTCTGCCCTCCCTCTTCCTTTCCCTTCACCCACCTCGGGAGTTCGCAGTTAGTCAAGCGATATGGCGGCTACGTGCCCGGAACCGGTGGCCCAGACGGACCCCCCCCCCTCCACCAGCCTATCGCGTTACATTGACAGAGCACCAGGTCTCCTTGGTGAAGCAGGCCGCCACGGACTTCTCCCAGACATCAGTTTATGGGTCATTGGCTACTCGCCTTCACGAGCAGACATCAGGGATTGGTTGCAATCCACCCTCTACCTCGAGGACAGTCACATTGAGGAGGTTGCACTCATGGGACGTGGCATTTTCTGGCTTAAGCTCTCCTCAGCATAGGCTGCGAGCGACATAGTCAGGCGATCCCCTACTTCTATGGGTGGGAAGATCATCCTCATGGTCCCTTGGTACAGGGGATTCAGTGTAGCGGACTTCGATGCCCGCTTTCGCATTCCTCGACACCCAGTTACCCTTATCTTCCCAGGTCTCGCAACCGAGCTTCGCCCGATCATCAAGGACTTGGGGCGCACTTTGGTTGGCCTATGCAGGACACTTATGTTGATGCGGCGGCAGCCCAAGGGGTGCCACGTGTCAAAGTGGCAGTCCTTGATCCACAGAGCATCCCCTCGGAGTTCGAGATAGAGACAGACATAGGTGTGGTGATGCAGCGCATTTTGGTCACTGGTCGCCCAAACCAGTGCCTGAGATGCCATGGCTTCGGGCACCAGGCTCGCTCATGTCCTCGCTTCACGGGTACATAATCTCAGAAGACCCCCGTTCAGGCAGCTCAGGATACTCCGCTCCAGTCAGCGACATCCCCTTCCGAAGGGGAAGGCTGGACGGAAGTCAAACGAAAACAGAAGGGCAACAAAGCAGGCCCCAAAAAACCTTCCCAGCCACAACAAGAGCCCCCTCAGATGATCCCTACTCATCAGCAGCCCGGTAAGGGGAAGGAGAAGGGAAAGGAGAAGGTCAGCCAGCCTCCCCCTCATCCCTCACCCCGCCCTCCCCCCCCTCCCCCCTCCTCCTCGATTCTCCGACCACCCCCCCCCCCCCAGGATCCCCCCCCCGCACCAGTGGTTTCCGCTCCACCCTCTTCCTCAAGCGTGATCCAGAAGGAATCCCCCCTCCACCTGCGCCACCTTCAGCCCCGAAGCCAACACAAACCTCACCCTTGTCTATCCCTTCGGGCCCGACGGCGGGGATAGGCCCTTCCCCACAGGTGGCCAGCACCCCTCCCTTCGGTTCAGACTCCTCATCTTCGTCCCCAAGCCCAAGGGCTGCTCCTAGAGCTCTTCCATTGGAGTTTTACCGAGCAGGTCCTTGGGACTACTTGGATGCAGCGGGTATTGGCTCCTTTCCCGCATGCCTAGACATCAGCATCTTCTTCCTCCGCAAGGGGGCGGAGGGTAATGTGTCCATCCTGGCTCCGCACGATGGTCCTAGCTATTCCTTCACTATCTCCAGTGAAGGGAATGAGCAATGGACGAATGAAAATGTTTGGGAGACGATACGAGACCAGACCCAGGACCAAGTGCAGGACTGGATTGGTAGCAGAGCAGCGGAGCTTCTTCAGCAACAGTGGCAGGAGGGAGATGTTCGTCTGCGTTGGCACCACAGCGCCAAACGTTTCCGTCTCTTGGTCATTATTAGACCACCGCTGGAGTGGGCCTACGCGGAAGGGCTTCGCCCCTGGAGGACTTCAGAGGTTGCGGGCTTCTACAGCATTTCCTTGGCAGAGGCGTCGAGCTGGTTAGAGAGAGCTTACCACCACGAGACGAAGGGCCTTTCCCCTCTGCTGAAGGTTTTAGAGGATGGGTCCGATGATCCGGCCTCTCCTTCGAAACCTTCACAGAAGCGCCTTCGTCTCCACACAGGACATCCTCCGACCACTTCGACTTCGACCGCAAGCAGACAGCTGTTTGTGGCCCACCTTCCCTCCTCATGAGTTTACGCATTATCTCTTGGAACGTTAACGGGTTCCACTCATCAAGCATCCGTGGCCCCAGGAAGATGGTGCTCAGACAGGAGCTCCAGCCAGCTTTGGTGGGAAAGGTAGATGTGCTCCTACTACAGGAACACAAGCTTTCGGCTTCATAGACTAGTATTTGTGGGAAGGTCCTCACAGGACGCTCCCACACCTACTGGGAACCTTCGATTGGCGAGCAGGGGAGAAACGGGGGTGTCTGTACCTCCATCGACGCTTCTCTAGTTCAGCATGTGTTTGGTTCTTGCACTTTGATCCCATGACGTGCGCTTTGGGTGGGCTTGCATATTGAGGGATCCCGCATCGGCATCCTCAATATCTACGCCCCGACTAATCTCAGACGTAGATCCGTTTTTTGGAGATCCTTGACAGACCTGTTGCCAGAGATGGACTCTTGGATTGTAGGAGGGGACTTCAATAACCTTGAGACCTTAGAGGATCAGCAGGGAAGGGGCCCAGAGTTCCTCGGTATAGCTCAGGCAGAGCAGGCAGATTGGGACTCCTACCTCTTTGCAGTGGGAGGTCGGGACAGTTGGAGGGAGCCTTCCTTTCGCAGATGGCCTGGGAGTCTGGACTTCTCTTGGGGTTACAGGAGGGAGGGAGGCAGACTCCTGGAGCGACTGGACCGTTTCTATGTCAGTGATTGGGCGCTTGGCAGAGGAGAGTCAGGAGTGGTTCCAAGGACGACACTTTCAGACCATGCCCCAGTCATCCTAGTCCTGGACTTGGCCTCTCAGTCCTCACCTCCACGTTCATGCCGGATCCCAGATTCCATCTACACCAGAGCAACGGTTCATAGTAGGATAGTGGACCTATGGGAGCAGGAGTGGGACCCTACCAGGGATATGGCAGCACAGGTAGCTCAGGCGCTTGCTGAGTCTAGCCGCATTTGCCAGCAGGAGGCGATTCAAGTCAGACAACGGTGTTGGGCGCGGGAGAGGGGTCTCAGACGTGACCTCGCCTCGATTCAGAGGATGCAGTAGTCTTCTCCAGGCTCTGAGGAGCTCAGACAGCAGGAGGTTCGGGCCCGAGCCATGCTAGAGGAGATCACCCAGCGTCGCTCAGAGTTTTCATTTCATGCTTCCAAGTCCTTCTGGGCTAGGAAAGGCGACAGGATGTGCAGGGAGTTCTTCAAGACTCATGGACAGAGGTCAGCAGGGGAACAGCTCCGTTCTCTTAGGGCGCAGGATGGTAATGTCAGGACAGATCCAAATGAGGTCCGGGACTTGGCGACAGACTTCTACAGATCTTTATTCCAGCAGGAGCCCCCAGACCCTCGTGGTCGCATTTGCAGGGAGGAGGTGTGGAGATCTACACCGAGACTCGTGCAGCCCAGCATGAGCGATACCCTTCTCGCACCTTTCACTGTTGCGGAGATGCAGGATGCGGTGAATGCTATTGATGGGCAGAAATGCCCAAGTGAGGATGGCCTCTCTAGAGCTTTCTTCACCACCTTTTGGGAGCAGATCCACCGGCCCTTGCTCACAGCCTTCCAGCACATCTTCTCCAGCGGGCAGATGCCAAAGAGCCTTGCGACAGGCCTAATTTGCCTCATCCCAAAGGGGGGGACCGCCAAGAGATCAGACAGTGGTGCCCAATCACCCTCCTCCCGACCACCTACAAAATCCTTGCCAAGATGATCAGCAGTCGCATCCGCCCCCTGCTACACGACCTGATTCATGACACCCAGACTGGTTTTGTCCAAGATCGCAGCATCTTGGACAACATCTTCACTTTCTCAGAGGCGACGGAATGGGCCCAGCACAGTGGCCAGCACCTTGCCATACTCCTTCTCGACTTTGAGAAGGCGTACGACAGGGTAGACTGGTCTTTCTTGGAAGGTACACTCGCTCGGTTCGGTTTCCCGGACGAGTGGATTAGAGGTATTGCTAGCCTTTACAGATCGGCCTCCAGTTGGGTTATCATTAGCGGCAGGATGGGGGAGAGATTCACACTCGAGCGCTCGGTGCGTCAGGGCTGTCCATTAGCGCCTTACCTCTTCCTATTTTTTGCGGAGGCCATGACACACTTCCTTCGAGCTCGCACCACTGGTCTTTGCGGGATGCGTCTCCCCATTCGAGAGGATGCCGAGCTGCTGGACTCCGAGTATGTAGACGACACAGCCCTATATGTGCAGGATGATGTCGAGTCACTGGAGCGAGTGAGACTGTCCCTAGAGATGTTTTGCCTTGCGGCTGGAGCAAAAATCAACTGGCATAAGTCAGTTGGTTTTCTTACGGATCCGGGAGCCAGCTCACAGTGGGGTATTTTCCTGGGGTTTCGCTCGATCCCTAGAGGACAGACGACACGTTACCTGGGATTCCAGGTAGGCCTGGACATCACACCGGCCCAACAGTTCTTGCCGGTCCTAGCCTCCATACGACGGAAGCTTGCTTTCTGGAGCACGGCTCGGCTTTCCTTGGCAGGCAGGGCCCTTGTGGTCAACCATGTCTACATTGGGGTATATCTACTTGAGGTGCGCCGACATAGGGAGACCCTACTACGATAGATTAGAGAGCAGCAGGAGACAATCACGCCACAGGACATGGAGGCTGACAGAGCACAGCATCATGTCACACACTTCTATGCATTTGAGTCAACTCCAGGACACATCGAGATGGAAGTGGAGGAGATAATTGACATGCAGGCAGCCTCAATTACTGAGGCCACCTACAAGACAGAGAGTGACCAGAGCACAGTCTATTGAGGTTTGTCATATCACAGCTTTCCTCAAGGGAGACCGCCCGAGGCGAGGGGTTACTCTGAACATCACCCAACGGGTTCAAAGATCGAGGAGACCATCTCCCCCTCCGCCACCACATCATAACAGAGCCCAACAGACGCAGATCCGAGACATTTTCGCCGCTCACAGACGAGCCACCATGCTACAGCTCTCAGAGAGATTTCAATCTCCGGCTTATATCTGGTTTTGCTTGAGCTATTGAGCTCTGTAGAGTTATAAGTTTATCAGCTCATCAGCTTATCAATTTAGCAGTCTTAGCACTCAACAAGGGCCTTAGTGCACCCTTTGCTCCAACCCACTCAGGCTTGTATGAGATCATCCGTTTGGTGTACTTTGTACCTTGTCATAGGCCCGCGAGGCCTTCCACAGACAGTAATACATCTCTCTCTCTCTCTCTCTCTCTCTCTCTCTCTCTCTCTCTCTCTCTCTCTCTCTCTCTCTCTCTCTTATATTGACTTCATACCCCTATTAGAGGACCGCCCTACCCTGATCACCCATTCACTACACGAGACTACCCTTCACGCTTTCCCTCACACCACCCGCCCACCACCACTTGGAACCGTGCCCTGCATAGTGTAAGGCTTTACGCCGTGAGCTCAGATTCGAAACCAAAAATAGTCTTCCGAGCGAACCAGAGACGTTACGCGAGTATCATGAACTGGTACGTAGAAAGAAACTAGATTTCGCTCGCCGGTACGAGGAGGAACTACTAATTATTTTTTTTAGTAACAACTTTGAGGACTTTTGGTGGAGATTTCTAGAGGGACGGTCCCCCTCACCACTCACTGACATTCAAGTCTCGTATAATTATGCACGCACACTATATGACATCCCAAATCAACCAGTCCCTGACCTCTCACATTTACCACGCACCACTTCCTGTACCCTCCTCACTAAGGGGGGAGTAAAAGATGCTGTAATGAAACTTCATAATGGTCGAGCGAAGGATCATAAGGGACTATGCATTGAGTTCATTGCATGTGAGATTAACCTCCTAGCCCCGATCTTAGTAAAGCTCTTTAATCAAGCTGTTTATTTGGGGTTTCCACGCACCTGGATCATTAATACTATTTCACCCATCCACAAGGCAAGGGATCCCATGAGCCCGGAGAATTAGAGGACCATTATGATTGAACATGTCATGTCCAAGATTTATGCATCAGTGCTTGATTCCAAGGTTAGCCAATTTGCGCAGTGTAGAGGACTTAGAGCAACAGGACAGGCTAATTTCCGGCCTGATCATGGAACCATGGATCACATTCTCATGCTCAAGTGTATCATCAAGGAGGCAAGGGCACGGAAGCATAGGGTTTACTCTTGCTTTGTGGATTTTTGCAAAGCATTTGATACAATTCCGAGAGCCTACCTCATCCGGCGCCTACAGGATTTGGGTTATGACCAAGAGGTCATTTGGGCTATCATGGCACTTTACGAGAGAGTCTCAAGCAGAGTCCAAGCAGGATCTGGATGGACAGACGAGATTATTCGGATAAAACAAGGGTGTCCTTTATCACCTACCCTGTTTGGCCTCTACATAGACAAGCTCCAGACAGTGATGCAAACACAAGGGGGGAATGGATGTTCTATTGCTGGCACGTTGATCCGGATATTGTTGTATGCAGATGACATGGCTCTTTTGTCTTCCTCAGCAGAGGGGCTCCAAAGACACCTTGACGCACTTCAATCCTTTCGTGAGTCTCATGATTTGAAGATCAACCTGGTTAAAACCAAGGTTATGATCTTCAACACATCTCAAGCCGTCATACGCCAGGAGCAGTTCACGTTTGATGGGTCACCTGTTGAGATAGTTTCATCATACACGTATCTTGGGGTTTTCTTCTCCCGACCCATCTTCACTATGAGACCCGCGATGCAGGCCCACTTGGACAGAGGATACGCTTCATTGGTCAGACTAGAGAGGCAGTGCTTCCGCTCACACTTTCAGGCCTGATCCACAGACCAAGGGGCTGCTTTTTGACTCCTTGGTCCGCCCATCGGGGATGTATGGCAGCCCTTGTTGGGAGCCAAACTTGTCACATATAGAGTGGGCTCATGTGGAGCGGCTACAGGTTCTCATGCTATCACGGATGATTCGCGGTAAGCCATCCGTTCCTCACCAGATCATTCAGGATAAGTTTGGGTCATCCCCATTACAGCTAGATGCTGCATTTCAGGTCATCACGTATTTGTATGGAGTCAAGGAGTATGGGGATTACACTTCTGGGCGCAGGAGGCTAGCATTGTCCTCCTCTATGGCTCTTTCAGCAGGAGGTTACTAGAGATGCTGGTATGCACGCACAGAGAGATGGTTTGAGCTACCAGGGCTTCACATGGATAGACTCCCTCCCTTCCAGTACAATATGGACGCTCTGTTTTCTCCCCTCCTGTCACACGAGGTCAACCAGGTCTTCCTGAAGCCAACATCGTGATTTTTGTGTGATTGTCGTTTCTACTTTAGCTGCTGTTAAATTGTTTCACCATAACAGGGAACTCAGGGAACGAAGAAACGTGAAGGAGTTTACCTCCCTGACCAACACTTAAAATGACTGGGAAACATACAAGAAGCTACATGATGGAAAGAAATCAACTCTTTCTATCACCAAAACTCCTGGAGGAGCTGCTGAAGTGATACTCATTTATGCCTTGCAGTTAGGACAAAAACTTTCGAGTGTAAATTACTTTCTAAACATAGAAACCTTCAGCTAACTATGGGATCTGATTTCAATACAAGCAGCACAGATTTCGATATTATTTGATATCTAAAGTAACTGAACTGCTTTTTTTGTAATGTCTTTTAAGCCTATTTTGTATGGCTTCCAGTATCAACCTTACTGCCCGAAGACTCCAGCTGTTTATGAATAGAATTCAAGGTTACACTTCAAACATATATGGTTTCAGATAACAAGTAAAATAGCTGCCCAACTTTTTGTCACGATTGGCCCTTGTGCTATGGAAAGATACATCTACACGCGTCAGCCTATTGAAATCAGTGCCAAAATTTTGTATTTCCAGTCTTTCCATCCATCTTAAATTTGCACTCTAAGATCTATTAACAAAACTATTCTTCTCAGTCTGAGTGTACTACGTTCCAAAAAGTGGGGCACCTCTGTATCATTCCAAAATCACTTAACAATGTGAAGGATGTCGTCAAAAAGCGATATTAGCATTCTTCTATGTCCATTGTCACCATAACAACCCCATATCCAGAAATTACCTGCATACTACTAAACAGCATATGGTCTATCAAGCCATTCAATTATGATTGTCTGCTATTGACTGAACAGAACGTTTGAAATGAGACATCATTACCATTCTTTATCTCTTTCTTCAAAAGCAAATCAATTATAAATAAGAAGAAAATGACTACCCGCTTCAAATGTACACGATCACTAAGCAATTAAAGAGAGAAATCATCACCTCATTTCTTATTATCCAAAGTCTTGTAGATGATGTCATCATTCTTCTACTAAAAATTGATAGAATACATATATCGACATGAACATATATCGTAGATATATTATATTCCACAAACCTTGGATGGTGGCTTTCCCCAAATTAAGCATTTCCCATTTGTTTTGCGGAAGAGCTGACGTTGTCGATCACAGTCATAGTTGATATAAATGCACAAAATTCCAGCAAGCAGAATGCTCAACGAGACCTATTCACCAAGCATTATCAATATACAATTTCAACTCTCTCTCTCTCTCTCTCTCTCTCTCTCTCTCTATCTATCTATCTATCTATCTATCTACATGTGTGTGTGTGTGTGTGTGTGTGTGTGTGTGTGTGTGAGCAATGGCATACAACAAAGAACTAAGAGGACATCGTTGACGGGCCGGACAACAAAGAGTCCAATCTTCGTTATTGGACTTTGGATAGATAGGAATTGTAAAGTCTTTGATGATCCCACATTCTCTTTGTTTGCTTTCTTCAAGCGTTCTCTCCAACAATCTTTCTTTGATTGCTTGCAGACTCGATACATAGATCATGATGTATATTTGGCATATACAGACATTTTCAGCTGATGTATTTTACACTCGTTTTGAGATGGCTATTCTTGTAATATAAACAATCCTGGCTTTCACTATTTTTTTAAAAAAAGGATGTACAGCCAGCTTCACTCAAAACATGATCACTAAGGTTTTCTAGCAACATCGCATGCCCCAAGGAGATCGTGAATCCGAGGACTAGAGTGAGAGATACGACAGACTCGCCAACAGCTTCAGGCACACATCAGGCATTCCAGATTCCATAAAGGTTGAAGAAACTGTCTTTTTATCAGGCTATGAAGACTACTTCTTGGAGCACATATGGTGCTGCCATTCATGCATTTATGTTTTTGTATTAGAGAATTTCAGGACTGTTCAAACAATCAACTTTTTCTATCTAGTTATGACAATTTGGGACACATTTTTGAGGTGTATGCTCATGCCAGGCATTGACTTTAAAAATGAGCATTCAGTTGGTTATGCTTTGTGTTCACAGTAAGTCAACTTGAGAAATGTTGTATTTGTGCATTTGTTTGAGATAGTCGAGAATCCAGGCCATGTTTTTGGTGTCCTTGCCCAAGGAGGATAAGTTCGATAGCACTAGCTATTCTCTTTGGAGATTTATGGTTAGAAAGCTTTTTGTTGTATCACCAACCTTCAGGTTCTCCAAAGGGCGATAAATCCGAATGATGAGCAAATACTTAATTACAGCCAATTAGAAAATTCAAGACAGCAAACAAATAAACTTCCAACACACAATCCAAGAGCTAGAATGCCTCTGGTCTGCACCAAACACCAGATTGGCCCCAAAATCATTGGCGCCCCTTGCGGTATTTCTTTAATTATATTCAGTGAGATCAAAATACAGTAAAACCTCAACTTTGCATGACGCCCGAGAGATCAATCGACTGAATACTCAAGCAGCCTTACCACGGCCAGCAAAGGCATCAAAACCCAATGCAAATTCCATGGCCATCTTGGCAAAAACCTGTGGGCAATCTCTGGCAAGAGTAGGGCATTCAACAACCAAAATACCTAGTATCTGACAACCTCTGAACCTTGTTGAACCAGGCCAGCTAGGCAGAAACCAACAAGAACACAAGCCTGGCAGCAACATCATCAACAACACCCCTGGAGAGGAAAAACGCAGCAAAGAACACTCTTCTTGGCACCCCTCTATCTCTTAGCAGCCCAATCCTGGTAGGTGAATTGAACTGCAAGCTTTCTGGCACCCTGGCAACCTCCAAAAAAGAATTCGCCCACTTCTGGAGGCTCCAAACTGCTTAGCAACCTGTTTGAGAACCCTGGAAGACACCTATAGGTGGCGAAATTGATATGCAGCAAATTTGACAGCCTCAAAAGGCCTCTTGCAGGTGCGATGCAACAGATCCACCTGTTTGGCAGCAAGTCGAGCTGCTTGGGAGCTCCAAACAGCCCTCAAAAGATGCGAAACTGATGGTGCTTGGCCTGGAAGGCTCTTAGAAGAAGTGTGAATCAATCCTGGGGGCTCTAGAAGGCGCAGACAACAGGTATGCAGCAAAAACGAACTGATCTGGAGGGTCTGAAGGAGAAGCAGGAAGCAAGAGAGCTGGAGCAAAATGTAAGTTGAATAAAGTGAGTGTGAACAACTTACAAAAGAGAGAAGGTTTTGTCTAAGTGACAAAATGTAAGTTGAATAGAGTGAGTGTGAACAACTTACAAAAGAGAGAAGGTTTTGTCTAAGTGATAAAACCTTATCCTAACCACTAATTGTAGTTAGGGATCCTAACTATGGTCAGGGGAAAAAACCTCTAAAGAGGAAAAAGTGCCCTTAACCCACTTATTACATTACATTGATCACTGCCTCGAATATGGCAATAATTCTAACACCCCCTTGCACTGCCAATGTGATGATGTACAAGGAAATGATCAATCACCAAAAGAAGATAAGTTCAGGGCACTACCAAATGCCTCAAACTTCTCAAGTGGAAGTGCTTTGGTGAAGATGTATGCAACATTGTCATGTGTTAACGCATAGATCATACTAATCTCTCCTGCATGCAACTTCTCTTTAACATAATGATAATGAACCTCAATGTGCTTCGTGTGAGCATGAAACACAGGATTCTTTACAACTGCTATAGCACTCTGACTATCAGTGAGAATTGGAGAAGGATCCAGCTCAACTTCACATGAGGAAGTAACCACAGTGGATTATTTCTTGCTTAGCCGAGAATTGCAAGCATGTCCCAAAAAGAAACAATTACCACTAGTGGATTGCCTAGTGTCATAATCTCCAACCCAATTTGAGCCACTATAAGCATGCATCTGCAAGTCACCCCCTGGGAAACATCAAGCCATAAGACTTTGTGTCTTGCAAGTACCGGAAGATGCGTTTTACAACCTGCCAACGTGCTGTCTTTGGGCTGTGCATATATCTGCTCACCTGTGATACTACAAACGGAATATCAGGCAGTGTAATGCACAAATAAATGAGGCATCCTACAACCTGGCTGTAGAGTGTGACATCTACTAATTCACCTACATCATACATAGTAAGCTTCAGCCCTGGCTCCATGGGAGAGGCTATAGGCTTGCAATCTTGCATGTTGAACCGATCCAAGAGCTTTTGCACATACTTGGATTGAGACATAATAATGCCACGTCTCTCTTGTATGAATTGGATCCCCAAATAAAAATGTAGCATGCCCAAATCTGACATGTCATATAAAGCTTTCAATTCAGCTTTAAAATCCGTAAATTTTTCTTCATTTGACCCTGTGAGCAGCATGTCATCTACATAAATAATGATGACTAAAATATCCCCCCCATCCTTCTTGATGTAGAGGGTACTTTTAGTTGGACTGTTATGAAGCCCCTTGCTAGTCAGAAAGGCATCAATTTTAGAGTACCATGCACGTGGGGCTTGTTTTAGCCCGTACAAAGCTTTATTCAACTTGCAAACTTTATGTGCATTACCCGAAATTTCAAAGCCAAAAGGTTGCTTGACATAAACCTCTTCCAACAAGTCTCCATTAAGCAAAGCTGTTTTTATGTCCAACTGATAAACATTCCAATAAAAATGTGCAGCTATAGCAATAACTGATCTGATAATGGTCATCTACAAGCTCTGCCAAGCAAAGGAGCATCAAGCCTACTCTCCCTGAGAGTTTGGAGCAGCCAATTCGAAACAATTTTGGCTGCGTGTATTTATGTTATCTCTTGCCTAACAACAGTTACGAAACATTCAATGCTGCTCATGCGGCAACCATTGACATCGAGGATGGCATGACCGACTCGAAGCTCTTACTGCACCATCCTTTTTTAAGAGAAACCTGTGCATCTTCCCAAGTATGCACCCTTCACACGCATGAGGGGGAGGTGACTCCAAGGGAGGCAAAGCATCAACCATAGCATGTTTTAGAAGCGTCATCAAGCTGCCATAACTCATATGACTTCTCTGTCTCGAACTGCACACTTGTCATCCTCAAAGACAACCTAAAATCCTCTTTTATTGAGAGAGGACACTGAAAGCAAATTTTTCTTAATTCCAAGCACATAAAGCACATCATGAATTCTGAAATTTGTGCCATCTGTGGCAGTAAGCACAATCTCACTAATACCACGAACTGAATAAGAAGAATCAATTGCACAAGACACCCTTTTTCTAGTGGGTGATGGATGCAAAGAATCAAACAAACCCTTCCTGGAAGTGATATGTTTGGTGGCACCACTATCAAAATACCAATTATTCAATGTCTCATTGATATTGAAAGTGCATGCATCCTTAGAAGGGTCATAACTGCAAGTCGAACCCCCCCTCAATTGCAAATTTAGCGAGGTGTGAAATCCAAGATATGACTCAAGAAGAAAATTCATAGTAGTGGTTATCATCTCAGAATCACGAATAATCTATCTTATTCAACAATTTCTCTCTCAAGTCCTGAAGCTTGGTGAGGTGATCAGACATTGAGTCACCCTCATCCATGTGAGTATGCGATAACTCTCTCTTCAGGAAAGAGACCCTGGCATCATTGTGGGCTGCAAACATATTTTCCAAGATATCCCATGCTGCCTTTGAGGTCCTGCATGACCGAATGTGCGGGATAATAAACCTTTTGATAGAAAGAGAAATTACTGAAAGTGCTTGCGCATTGCGTGAATCCCACCTTTTATGTTCCTGTGTGGGAGGCACAACTGCAGCAGCCACGGCACCTAGCACTTGTCCTACACCCTGAGCTTGTCCTTTACCCCTTCCTCCACCTTGTTGAGGAGGAGTGGTAGGTGCAGCCACATTCTCTAGCCCTGTGTGAGGACACCAAACACTTCATTGTGATTGTTCTGCCATAACTGCCAAAGAAAACAAAATGCAGAAAATGTAACAAGCAATATCCCTTCATGGGATTTTAGATGCACAACCCAAATCTGCCAAAAAATCTGTCCACAATGACAGCTTGCTATCACAGCCAATCAAAGGCTCAAAATGCAACTAGAATGTCTTGCAAAGGCCAAAATGTGCCAAAATAACATTGAAAAAATGGCAATTGCCTGCAATGTCAGTCGATCTGAGTCCAAGACTGCCTGCAAAGATTCCAAACAGCTTGTACACGGCAAAATTGCATTCGAATGCCAAAAGCCCCAAATTCTTGCGAGAAACTGCAACTTAAAAAGGGCAAATTGACTGAAAGCCCCAAATTGCAATTGTCTGCAAAAGCCCCAAATTTTGCAATTGTCTTCAAAAGCCCCAAATTTTCCTGTTCTCTTGAAGTGTAGCTGAAGTAAAGTCCCACTACACTCTAGTAAATCCTTTGCAATGAACCTCACTGAGTCAGAAGCTGCAAACAAAAACTTTTGTATCTGCAACAATCTTTTGCTCTCAATCTGCAAAGACCCTCTGGTGAACAGAGCCTCTACATCACGTGCATAGATTTCTCTTCTTCTGCCTAACATACCCGTTATATATGCCTACCACCCAATATGGTCTGCTGCTCTCATATCTACAGCAGCACTTATGGTGAAAAACTACTTTGAGCTGCGACTGCTGCCAGTTGTACTAAAGAAGCTCCCCTCTGGACAGATGAAGAACTGCTAGTTGTCATGATCAACTGAACTAATCTCACTCCCCTAGACCCTAGTTGGGTGAGGGTGATCATTTAGATGCTGTTTTGTCAATCTAGGGCCTTGTTGAGTAAGGTTGACACTCTTCAATTTGTTTGGACAGCAGAACAGTGCAAACAATATTACACCATAGGAATCTGAAACCAATAATGAACTTGGCCATATCTCAATGGGCATGGCTCACCCATGTTAAGCCCAATCAAAACACTTGGTCAGTCTGTGTGATTGTTTTGGTCCCTAGGCCTTGTCCAAGTTAACCCTGAAGATGGGTTGGGTTGGGTTGGGTTGGAATAAAGTTTGCCTACGGCGGGGTCCCCACTCCATTCTGAGTTTCCTGTGTGGATTTTTATAATACTCTGAGGGGTTAAATATAAAGTCACATCCACTCTACATTACCAGTCAAGCCAGTCTCAGAGCCATGGGAAAAACCTTGCTGCTTGTAGATAGTGAGGTGATAACTACATAGATAGTCTTTCCAGTTGTTAAAAGCTCAGAAGAACCAAGACACCGCATGATAGGTGCAAAAAAGAAGTTTGGAATCTGGATCTGAAGAAGGCTAGGATAACCAAGGAAACTCTTGGCCTTTCCCTTTCAGCTCATATATTTGCTTACTGCAACAGCTACTCCTCAAACATTGGGTTTATAATTGTTGAGTATTTGCTAGTTGGTGTCCCGGCTCTGAAATAAATGGAGGGACCGGTATTGTGGATTTTGAAGCAGACATAGTCTGTTGGATTTATAGGATTGAGAATTACATTGTCATCATAATGTGTTAGAAATATGAGTTTATTATGAATGAACCCTTAAGAAGATAAGGGGGATTTAAAAAAATATGTCTGTGAGTGTGAGGCAATGAAGGAGAAGAATGTAGAAAGAAATGAAGACGGTTCTCTTTCTTACTCTGCGCTCTCTCCACAATAGTTATCAGAGCCTCCCTATTACATTCAGGTTTCTTGCAGAGAGATTCATGGTGATGTTCTACCTTAAAGAGCTTCTTGTTCTTTATCAACTCTTCCTCCAAGCCGTGTTAAGATGCACTTCACAGTTTCTTCATAGTCAGAACATACTCTCTTGACCTGCGAATGGCAAGCAAACATGCAAACTGTGAAGCTACTGGCCAGCAATAGAGCTACAAATGAACGAGAAACAGCTGTGCAAACAGCTTCATTGAGTGGAGCAGCTCAGAAAAGAGGAAAAGCTGTCAGTCGGTAATACAAGCAGAGAAACAGCGATGGCATTTGCAAGTTGCCAATGGATAGCTATGCTGCAACTCAAGACAGCTCCAAAAATCACCTCAGGAATGGAGCCAGAGGCCTGAAACTAATTCGGCATGACCAAGCGCAGCTGCTGCAGCAATTTTTTCACCAAAAAAGAGGTTGCCCAGGGGCAAAGCAGCTTCAAAAGCCTTGAAAAAGTGGTGCCCTGCTGCACATGTGAAAACCCATGACTGAGACAGGTCGAAAACTCTGAAAGCTGACGATTTTTGAAGCAAACTGGTCACAACTGTTCAAAACAGCTAGAGAATGCAATCGCCTCGCCCTGAACAGCTCCCCCAAGCAGCCTGCCACCAAAAATGAGATGAAGGCTGAGGAACTCTGCGACAAGATTTTCATGACAGGATGACCTCCAGAGGGTTGAGGAGGCGCTGGGAGTTAAGGGCAGCCTGCTCTGATTCCAATGTTGGGAAATGGAGCAAGGGTTGAGGGGAATAAAAAGCAGGAAGCTGTACTGAGAATTCAGCAATACACAATAAGAGATTACACTAGGTAGTCATAGAGACAAAACCCTAGACTAACTAGGGTCAACACATGTGGTAGCTAACTCAACCACTAACTGTGGTTAGGGGACCAAAAGCTTATAAAGGGAAAAAGTGTTCATAACCTTATCGCATGGTCACGGCCTTAGAGATTAACATTTCTAAAACAGTGCTGGACATTTGGAGCACAAAGGACTTACATCTTGTTAAAAGAACTTCTTTTTAGAAGGATTGTACAGTCGACAGTGCGAAGTCAATGAAGCTAAGCGCTGGAGATGATATACTTTTGTGAGAGTAGAATATGTCCAATCATACAAATTTAGATTTTTTGTTGTACTAAAGACCAAAAATCTACACAAAAAATAAAAAGAGAAGAAAAAAGAGGTAAACAAAAACTTTTATGAAAAACAAAAGGAAGACATACTTAGCAAACAAAGCAACACTTATGTCGTCATCAGTGCCCAAGCATAAGCAGCTATACTAGGTTTCTAAAGACCAACGGAGTCTCTTGGTGATCTATTGAATCCATTGGAAGTATCTAGAAAGGAATGGCACAGAATTTCTATGGATTTTGTGGCGAGTTTACCATGGACCTCTCATGGGAGTGATGCAATCTAGGTGATTGTTGACTTAGTCACTAAATTGGCTTGGTTCACTCCTTCTAAAGAGAGAATTTCTGCCACAAAACTAGCTTACTTGTTTGTTGAGAAGTTGTATAACCTATATGGCTTAAAGACCGAATAGTTACTGATGGACATCCTAAGTTTACTGGGCATTTCTAGCAAGGTGTATTCAAGAAATCGGATAATCATCTCAGTATGAGTTGGCTAATCATCTTAAGCTAGGTGGACAAACTGAGTGAGTTAATTGACTTTGTACGACATGTTGAGAGCATATGTCTCCAAACAGTAGTCTCATTGGAAAAAGTATCTTCTGTTGATGGAGTTTATTTACACCAGTGCTAAATATTCTGGTACTAGGCTCAATCCATTCATGCCGATGTACCGATACCAGCACAAAGCCCCATAGATACTTGGCTTATAGAAAGTCAAGGTAGGTACCGTGGCTTATTGGTTACAATAGCAACAAAATCTATTGCAGTTTGCAAGGGAAATTGTAAAAATTGGTCTAGATAGAGTGCAGTTTTATGCAAATCAAAAGCGTCCACCTTGAGTTATTGAGTTATCACATAGGGCCAACAGGTTTACTCAAAAGATCCTCAGGTAATTAAAAACGGTGTGGTTTATAAGATATCTCCTCACTTTTGTGACCCACATCTGATCATTGAAAAGATTAATGATGTGGCTCACACATTGCAATTGCCTGATGGCATTCTGATACTTGGGTACTTCACATATTGAGTCTCTAAGGATAAATTTCCCTAACTAGATGAGACCCCCTTCACTAATGGGGAGCTTCTCGAGGCCTCAAGACTCTCCCAACGCAGAAATGCCCCGAATAAGATGGTCTCTCCACTTTTTTCCCGCACCTTTTGAGAAAATCTAATGACCCAGTTGCACCTAGACTTTCAAATGATTTTGACTCAGGACAACTGCCTCAGTCTCTTACCCATGGATGAATCTGTCTAATCCCAAAGGGAGGCGATCAGACCGACATTCGATAGTGGCGTCACTCTCTTAAACACAGCATACAAGATCTTAGCCAAGGTCTTGAGTTTGCAGTTGCGCCTGCACCTTCCAAACATCATTCAGAACATGCAGATGGGCTTTGTCCAAAAAAGGAGCATCCTCGACCTGAGAAGTCATAGAGTGGGTGCATTAGAAGTCTCAGCTGCTTGCGATACCACACTTGGATTTCAAGTACACACCAGGGTGGATCGGACCTTGTTGGAGCGGACCATAAGGAGACTAAGCTTCTTGGAGTCCAAAATCTGATATCTCAAAACCACCCCACTAATTCCCGGAATGTGATTTGGTTGGGATTACCTATCGTAGAAAGGTTAAGTGACATGTGAAAAGAGAAGTATCACTCCAGCAAAGAGTTCGGAGTGGAGGAAGTGAGCTGATTTTCTGGAATCACTTCATCAACATGAGCAACGAAGAACCTGGATCTTTGCTAAGTGATTCAGCATCGAATCCCCTTCGGGATGCCATTAAGTTGTCTCTTCAAATGAAAGACCCTAGCCTTTTGGCCTAGAACATGCTCTCAAAATTGTCCCCTACTTGCTTTGATGTTTTAGTCCGACCAGACATGAGGAATAATTTATCCTCTTCACAGACAAAGTAATTACAAACATAACCAGAGCATCTCTAGCATCCCATCTTGGTTGATCTAGAGCGGGCATAGCAGGTGCTTCTCGTTGTGCCTTGGCAAGCTGGGCTTGCTGCCCACGAGGTGTCCAGCACCTCCTTGAAGTGGATTATGACCTCTGTGACCTAGACGAGTGTTGGCCCCTTTGACATAACTCCACAAGCTTTTGGCCACAAGCACGTTTTTTACCATCAAAGCTCCGAAAAGAATAGTTGGTACCATCCAACTTATCAACGTAGGCCATTAGGCCGGTACTTCCAGAAGTGGAGGGCATGCATGTCCTCAAATGTGCGAATGTGATGGCCATGGAGATTTTGGACCCGAAGGTAAAGGCACAAGCCTTGGAATTGGGAAGGGCCAATCTTGGGGTCAAAGACAATCTGATTATTGAGATTATGAAGTTTGTCGTCAATTGGATGACTATAGGCAGGGAGATCTCGAAGCAACAGGAGGATAAGGTGGTTTATGTGCACCGTTGCTACCATTGCGGGGTCAGGTACTGAGTTGTAGGTATCCTTGAATGAATGAAGGTGAAAGCAGAATCCTTCCTGAGCCATTTCCTTGGGGAAGCTGTACTTAGGGAAGTTGCATATGATATTGGGATCTTTCTTTTGGAGCTCCCAAAAGTGAGCCCAGGACCATCATCGTTCCATGGGCATATAGAGGGGATGGATCCACGAGGTGCATTGCGAAAGCAGCGCCAAAATTTCTCCTTCTTCAAAAAGGGTATGCGTGAGCATGGTTGAAGGTGAGGGGAATAGGCACATCTAAGGCTAAGTTGTAGTTGCCACATGTGTGTTTTGGGTTGGCTTGCCTCCAATCATTGAAGGATTGAGTGATAAACATAGTGAGGGGACGAACTTCCATTATTTCATACAAGTGAAGGCGGAAGCCTTCAAGTTGTGCCTTCCTGTGATGCATGCAAGCATTGTCAAGTAAGTCCTGGAAGGATTGGAGGTTGGGCCGCCATTGTACATCTTCTAGTGGTGAGGAGGGGGGCATTGGAGGAACATCATCATCCACATTCGGCATGGGGTCCTCTTCTGCATTCCCTGCAGACGAAAGGTCAATCGGTCTATGGACTAGAATTGCCGGCTGTAGCAATGTA
This sequence comes from Dipteris shenzhenensis, assembly GCF_047967505.1. Classification (NCBI taxonomy): domain Eukaryota; kingdom Viridiplantae; phylum Streptophyta; class Polypodiopsida; order Gleicheniales; family Dipteridaceae; genus Dipteris; species Dipteris shenzhenensis. Next base: position 53,822,467 of record NC_141617.1, read on the forward strand.
TTGATAGGTTCGTCTGGTGGGTTGATAGGAGCATGAGAGGATATGGACTTGGAGGTCCCATGCTGTGGGGTGCTAGTATTAGAGGTGTTGGAGGAGTACTCGGGCTAGTTTGTGTGGAGAAGGGAAGGTAGGACGAGATTGGCAAGTTGCGAAAGGGGGTGGGCAAGATTTGTGGGGTGCGTAGGATCGGGGTGAGGAATATCTGCAGAGAGTTGACCTAGGCCCATTGAGTGGCTAACTAGATGACAAATGGTGAGAATAGGGACTCAACATTTGACTTGAGACTAAGGAATATTTTCCAACTAGACTTGGATGACTGGAGTGAGTGTCATAGCCCTAGACTCTACTGACTCAATTCTTGTGAGTGCTTGGTAAGTGATAGGACTTGTGATGCTTAGTGAGTGTTACATGAAATTTACTTGGCTTTTGTAGCCCTAGTCACAAAATCAAGATGGGAACAATGCCACATACCTTGTAAATAGTCATGAAGAACAAGATTTAAATGTATTTGCTAATCTATCATCATGAATCGAGGATGAGAGGTTGCTAATCGATCATCTTGTAAATAGTCATGAAGAACAATATTTAAATGTATTTGCTAATCTATCATCATGGATCAATGATGAGAAGTTGTCAGATTGTCGATGAAACCCTATTGGTGAAGAATGCCCCTCTAGGTGTAGTAACATTACTTTGATATCTTGGGTTTCTTCCATTGCAGCGTTCTCATGGGTCTACTTCATTTTTAGGAGGAAGTTCTTGTGGGCCTATGGCATTGGAAGTAGATGGAATGTTTTGTAAAGGACCGACCTTGGAATAATTTGCATTGCAATCCTTTGAGAAAAACCATTGGAGTGAAACACTTTTGAAGAACCATAGTAGGTCCTTGTGTGACTCTTGCCAATGTATTTTCCACTATTGATGTTGCACATTCAATCCTTCTTGGTTTCCACTCATATTGTTTGTGGTGGTGTAGGTGGATCCTCATTTTCAATGGTGGGAGATGTCAAGTGGAACCTTGGTGAGGCTTTGGTACCTCGAGGTGGGTATTTCCTTGATAACATCCTCGTGATTGTAATAGTAACCATCATTGTCACCACCTTCTGTTTGGCAACCCTTTCCTTCTCGATGAAGCTCGATCACGGAACCCTAAATAGGCCATTGAATTTGTTTTGCCTGTCACATTACATCTGCTTGATCATATCTGCTATTTCGACATTGGGAGAAATTTGGGGCTTTTGCATTTAGGTTTGTCTTTGTGCTAGGGGATGTCAAGTGCTAGTATTGGTAATTAGATTTGGTAGACATTTGCACTAAGATTGGGTGATTCAGTCAATTATTTGGGGTTAGCTGCAATTACTTTTGCAGATTTGTGGCCCATTTGCACATTTGAGTCATTTAGTAGGGATTTGGAGTCGGCATTTTGGGGCTTTTGCAGTAGATAAGTTTTGTTGCACTAGAATTTGCAGACAGATTCTAATGCATTGGCAAGATTATTTTTATTAGCTTGCTCTCAGATGATCTTGCATTCTTTTGAGATGCCATAGGCAATGATATTAACAATAGACTGGAGTCATGGTAGTAAACGAGCAACCAGCAAAATAGCAAGCTGTCAGATGACGATATGCAGATCTCAACCTTGGGATAGAGGGAAGTGGAGTTCTTTTCGTACACCCTTCAAATCAGCCTGAGTTGACGATATCTGTCTTCCCTCTAGCCTGAGTTTATGCATTGTTGCTCCGTCCACAAGGCTAACCTCATTTCGAGTTGCCTTGGACATTTTGTAAGAGCACTTCAGCTTTCTTGTGCTCTCCAAACCTATTTTATTCTACTCCACTCTCTATCTTCCCTCTATCCCAAAACCTTATAAATGGAATCAGCAAACGACTATGGGTGGAGACTTCAACCTGAGCTCATCCAAGGAGTGCCACTCAGTGAAGAAAGAGATCTCCACATTACCAAATTTTGGTCAATGGTCTTGACTTTAGCTAGGAAATGTTCCTATTTCTTCTGGTTGTTGCCCACAAGAGCCTACCCCTTGGCCCGTTTATGGCTAGTGTAGATGGGAGAGATGAAACTTGTCATTGTTTGGTAGGTGATCTAGAGGCAATAGCACACTGCTAGTGGACTAGCAAGCTGCCCCTCGGCCCAAGGACCTAGATAGGCTTTTTAAAAATCTTGGCAAGGATGTGAAGCATCTGTTGGGTATTCACTTGGGGGATGGTGGCCTGGATGATAGAGGAAGGAATGTTCTCCATGAGATAACCTCCCCGGCCTATCTTATTGACAATGAACAGGTTACTGTTGGAACACTGAAAGGAAAGAGTAGAGTTGACACAAAATCAGAATACTTGCTTATAGAATGAAGAAGAAAGAGGTCCTTAAGTAGGCACCTCATACAAGGTCACTGACATCACTGATGACCTCAAAGCTCCACAATCATCTCCTCAATCTGCTCCTAGATTCACTCAATCATCCTATGTGGCTCTTCCACCACCTAACTGTGCTTGTGGGCACCTAACTGTGCCTCTAACACTCACACATAGAAACATAAGGTGTGCCTGAGGCATACACCTTGAGATATCCCAACAAACCCCCCCTCAAGGAAATGCCTCACGCTATGTCATGGATACATCTAGTCTCATAGTTTCTCATGCCATCTCATGGTGGTCAAGGATAAATCTATGGCTAGGTTCTCATGCTAGCAAGGGTTCCCTTGGGTGTAAGGTAAACAGAAAGGGATACAAACAGACCTTCCAATGGTTATCTCCCCTGCATGTACATGCACACAATGTCTGCAGGAGGTACCATGGAACAAAACATACACATGGCCTACATCATAAGGTGACCAGAGGTGTTTACAAAACACACACAACACAATAGTTTATTTTCATTCATTTTGGAGGACTATCTTGTGGATGCCTCATCTTGTGGAGGCTCATTCACAGTAAGTAGATTTGCATTTTCTGTCTTTGCTTTGGCTTTGCAAAATTTCTCACTATGGTTGTTTTTGCCACAGTGCTTGCATGGATTAACTTTAAAGCAGTCCTTTGAAAGGTGATTTGTCTTTCCACAGTGATTGCAAGGAGTATACTTGCCCTTCTGGAATTTCATAACATAAGCAGTGTCATTGCCTTTCCTTAGCTCCATATGTCTTTCTTCTTCTTGGAGAGCTGAGATAATGCCTTCAAGGTTAGGATTGGGAAGATTCTTCAAAGTGCTAACAATGTGATCAAAACTTTCAGGCATACTCTTAAGTAACACTGCCATAGCATCATCAGGGGTGATAGGAGAGTTGATAGAAGCTAACTGAGTCATAAGACTCCGCATATAGTTGACATGAGCAGCTAAAGTAGTATCACTTGCCATCTTTAATTCAAAGAAAGAGATTTTAAGTGATAGTTTAGATATGTGAGAGCTTGCACCAAAAATCAAGTCTAGCTTCTGCCAAGCTTCCGATGGAGACTCCAAGTCAGATATATGATGTATGTAATCATCACCCAAAGCTAAAGCAATTATACCATATGCTTTTTCTTCTCTTGCTGGATCCCTTGCCGGTCGTGTCGGAGTTGAAGATTGTCCAGCATTTGAGGCCGTAGAAGAAGCGGTAGGAGTAGGTTTGACAAGTCCCCATAAGTTCTCCCGCATCAATGCAAATTTTACCTTCATTTGCCATGTATGGAAGCCCTTTCCATTGAACTTCTCAAGATTATATAAGGTAGCCATGAGAGGGTCTAACCCAGATATTGGGCAGTGTCTATCTCTCTTACAAGGCAAAAAGAACTGAAATACTTCCAAAGTATAGGCACTTGATGTAGCAAATAGTAGTGACTAGTTTTCAAACAATGATGCTACTTTTTGCATGCTTCATAGAAGTGGATGAAATAAACACTTTCCAATCACAACCAAGTCTAGCAAGTCAAAACAAAACTAAAGCAACACTTGTAGTGAAGTTATTGAAAACTTCAAAAGACCAGAAATGCTAGAGTAGCATTTTATGTAGCATCATTTTCAAAAGTATGTCAAAACTGTCAAAACTAGAGAGCTGAACTTGGAGGGCTCATATCACACTCTTCAAAGCAAAAGAAAGGGGGCTTTCTGAGGCAAAAGAAAGCTGGTATACCACAGTAGATCCTCTGGGAAGAAGAGACGAAACTATGCGTCAGGTCGCCTTCACCTTCTTGAACAAAGTCGACTGGTTTTTCTCTGTTTTCTCCTTCAATATGCAGCCATTGCTGCTCAGATTTCAGCACAAGGTAGCTCTAGGTATGGAGAAGCTTGCCCTGAAAGGAATTAGACAAAGACGGAGCAGGCGCAGAGAAATCGCAGGAAGAAGAATCGACGATTTTCGTGCAATGGCGACCAGCAGAGCGCATATTTCGTCAATTGCTTGCAGCCCGAAATTCGCCCCAACAAGAGGGATCTCTAGCAGGAAGGGCGTGGGAAATTGGTGAGAATCGGAGGAGAACAAGCTCAAGCAAATTTTTGGAAGAAGAGGGAGAGATGGTGAAGAAGAAGAAGAGGAAGAAGATGATGATGTGACAGAAGAAGAAGAAGAAGAAGAAGAAGAAGAAGAATATATTATCGTCCTCTGAAGACCAAAACCGGCCTATGGGACCTGAGCAATACAATATCACAAGTACATGAAAGCTCCTCCCGAAGATGGGAGGGTGGAAAGAGAAACCACCTTCTAGGATTCAGGTGGATTCCTATGCTTGAAGAGCTTATACACAAATGTTCCTAAAGCTGAAGGTGACCCTTTATGCAGCAAATCAGCCAGTTTGTTATGTCCCTCAAGGAGGTGATTGAACTCTTCCCTAATGTGTGCATAGTGAGGGCATATCATTACCATGTGTTCTTCTGTTTCAACCATACCTTGATCACATAGTTGGCATATTCTACTCTCCCTTGGCATCTTTTTCCATCCCCCTGTTTCTATTTGCAGCTGGTGTGATCGGGTGCGAAGTGAGGCTAAAGCCCTCCGTTTATGCACTGCTATAGGTGTACATATGTACTTCTGCGTTGTTGTCTCCCTTCCTGTATAAATTGACCAATATTCGGGGTTGATATATGTGCGATAGTACTCAAATTTATCTTTGTTTTCTGCTGTTTGCCATTTCCTGTGTAGTGCATTCAGCAGGTCATAATGAAAAGCCTCTTCATCAATCTCCTCTGAAGAGTAGTTTAAATACTCTTCTACTTCCCACTTCTTGAACCATTTTTTTAGGTCCTGTGCCCATCCGGATGTCAAAATCTTGCCCTTGTTTGTCTTTTGAAGCTTCTGACTTTCATTCCATGCTCTCTTTGGTAGCCTTTCATTATCCATGCACTTGACCTTTGTGATGTATCTGAGTACTCTCTTCAGAGCATGTAGCTCTATGGGTATACATCCTGTCTCTAGGAGTAACAAAGAGTATGGTGTAGTAGCCTTGATGCCCAGGTGCCTCCTAATGAAAGACTTTTGCATTTTCTCTATCTCATTCCACGTTGATGGAGATATACTCCCACCCCATACCTCTACTCCGTAGAGTACTGTCTGTATCACATATGCCCCAAAGATCATATTTCGTACTTGCCACCTTCTCGTATTGCTATTGTTGCACTCATTTTCAAATTGGAAGTATTTTGCCCATCCTGCATCAAGTCTCCGTTGCACACAGCTGTTCCATCTATTATTGGCGGGGATTTCAATACCCAAGTATTTGAATGAGTGCACTGTCTCAATGGGTTGTCCTTTATATAAGATTTGGAGGGGGCTGCTTGGCTGTATAGTCTTGACTATCATGAGTTTAGTTTTGTTGACATTAATAGCCATCCCACTCTCTGCACAAAATATGCTGAAGATATCCATCATTTTTTGCATCTTACTTTCACTATCAGTGAAAACAACCACATCATCTGCGTAAAGAAGCAACCAAATCACGAGACCTGCTAGATGAGGGCTGTACTCATCTTTACATGCTTCTTCATTCACCAACTCCTCAAGTCTATCAATGCATAGGCCGAACAAAGTGGGTGAGAGCGGACATCCTTGTTTTACCCCCATATTACTATAGAACTCTTGTGACATCCCATCCTTACATTTTAGTTGACATTTTACTTTCTCATAAAGTCTAAAGACAGCAAACCTTATTTCCTCGGGCACCCCTATGCATTCCATTCTCTCCCATAGCACATCCCTAGGCACTGTATCAAATGCCTTCTTAAAGTCAATGAAACAACAGAAGAGTGGCTTCCCCTTGAGGCGGCTTTCCTCCATCAAAACTCGAAGAGTGACTAGGTGATCCACTGTACAGTGTTTTGGTCTGAAACCAGCTTGTCCCATTGCTCTTTTATTTTCTTTCTCTGCCCAAGCACTCAATTTTGCCTCTACTATTGTGCTATATAGTTTGGCTAGAGTGGAACATACCATAATTGTTCTGTAATTTGTTAATTGATTGCGGTCACCCCCTTTGTAGATTGGTTTGATCCAATTCTCTTGCCATTCTGTTGGGAAACCATTCATCAAAGCCTGATTTAGTGCCATTGCTATGTGCCTTTGCGTGTGCTCATTGGTCCACTTAATGAGTTCAGCCACTAGGTGTAGAGTGTCTGCTGCCTTTCCATTTACCATTTTCTTGAGGCCATCTTGTACATCTTTCAATGAGAAAAGACCCTGAGTATTACTGCTGAGAGGTATGCTCACCATGGGCCGAGCCTTGGGATGTGTGTAGAGCTGTTGAGCATATTCCATCATCTGTGTTTCTGTAAAATCTCCCATAATGTCATTTGACCTTTGTTTAATTCCTTTCCATGCTCTTCTAGGATGCTTGATAAAATCAATTGCATCAGTCCATTCCTTGTTCACAATATGTGCACGTCTTTTTTTACGTGTAAGTGCATGGAGCTGTTTCTCAGCTGCTCTTTTCTCATCCCCCATTGGGATCCCCTTTAGTGCATTCCTAGCTGCCTTGCACTCAGCATCAAACCAAACATTGTATGGTAGCCCTTTCTTGCATTCTTTATTGCTCTTTTTGTACCCCAAAACTGACTTGGCTGTAGTGAGAATAGCATTTTTCAATTCTGTCCACCCAATTTTCTGTTTTCCCAGCAGACACATCTCTAGAGTTTCAGCGTACTCCACCTTCTTTGCCTCATTTATATGATAGTTGCCTTCAACTGTTTTGCGCTCTTCTAAAGTTGCCTTGGCAAGTAATATATTAAGCTCCACATATAGTGGTGTGTGATCTGAATCAGGGGACTTTGAGCCAAGTGAGAAATTGTGAATGAGATGGCAAGCTTCCAAACCAATCAATGCATAGTCGATCACACTAGCCCCTCCACTGGCAGGGAAACAAGTAGGGGTATTTGATTTTGGGAAAAGGGCTGTGCCATTCACCACCAACATGTGCATTCCATTCATCAATTGCTCCAATGCCCTACCATGTGCATTCACTTCCTTATCCTTCGAGCATCTACACCAAATGGGGTCAATGTCTATCTCATGTTCCTTGATGTATTCTTGCTGAGTGGGATAGTGAAACTGTAGATCTCCTATCCGTGCATTGAAATCACCAATGAGCAAAACATTTCCTTTTTTGTTGAACATAGCTATATCCAAGCACAGGTCTCCAAGTGGCTGGGTTGGGTCAACCTCATGTCTTTGGTAGAAGGGAGATTCTCTATGAGGAATGTAGCACCCTGCAATGTAAAGTGGTGAGTGCATTCCTTTTACCATGATCCATATGAAGCGTTTGTGGATGTCATCTTTGGCTATGGAAATCATGTCTTGTATATGCTCCTTGTATATGCATGCTACCCCTCCTTGCCCTCGTAGGCCAACTTGCTTTTGCCAGATGGAGTGCACCACGTATCCATTAATTTTAGGAATTCTGCATATGTCCCTTTCCCAAGTCTCTGCGAGAAAAATAATGTCTGCATCATGCATAACTTCATTCAATCCAGCCCCTTTATGCCAAGGAAAACCTCTACAATTCCAAAACATGATCTTCAACTTCTTTTGGGTTCCATAGGCCGCGTGTTCCTAGAGGGCCTGTTCAGCTCCTTGCTCTTTTTTTTTGATTCGGGCCTCATACATACGTCTCCTTTCTTCTTGCTGCTTGGGGGTGCGGTCTTCTGTCACGTAGAAAGATGTTCCCTTTAAGTAAATCTTGCTGCTGTCCAAAATGATTTCTCTCTTGCGGGGGTCAAGCATGGTGCAAACAATTGCTCGCTGACTCGAATTTTCATCTCTCTTTCTCCCTACTCTGTGTGCCCCAAAGACCACAACCTCTTGCATGGCAAAGTGCTCCACAAAAAAGTCCCCTACATCCTTTGCAAGTGAGAGCGGTGTTTCCTTTTCTTTTTCTACTAGACCTCGTATGACAATGTTCTGTGATCTTTTTTCTCTCTCTCTATACTCATCAACATCTATCTTATCTTCTGATTTTTTCCCCTTGTCTAGATGTGCATCTGGCGAGGCATGTCCATTTACTATATTTGCCCATGTCACTGAGGTGTTTGTCTGTGGCTTGCATTCTATTTGAGGCTGTGGTGCCGTATTTTCTTTCATCTTTTCCAAAGTCTGTTCCAGCTCACATAATTTTTCCTCTTGACTGATATTTTTTTCCTCCAAACTGTTTATGGAGCTCTCTTGCATGGCCACCTTTTGCTCCAAATCTTTATTTCTGTACTGTAAGTGTTGGCACTTCAAAGAGAGTGCATGTATCTCTTGCTGTTGGCGATCCAATGTGCTTTGCAGAGCTGTTAGAAACGCCCAAATTCCAGATTCATTAGAAATGGGCTCAAGGGGGATCAAATGGCTCTGATACCATGTTGGAACACTGAAAGGAAAGAGTAGAGTTGACACAAAATCAGAATACTTGCTTATAGAATGAAGAAGAAAGAGGTCCTTAAGTAGGCACCTCATACAAGGTCACTGACATCACTGATGACCTCAAAGCTCCACAATCATCTCCTCAATCTGCTCCTAGATTCACTCAATCATCCTATGTGGCTTTTCCACCACCTAACTGTGCTTGTGGGCACCTAACTGTGCCTCTAGCACTCACACATAGAAACATAAGGTGTGCCTGAGGCATACACCTTGAGATATCCCAACAGTTACTAGTCAAGACCTCCTTGAGGCCTACCCACTACCTCAATCGCACCATCCTTGAGGCCTCCCCTTTGACTCGATGGAACCGAGGGCCTTTGCTGAAGAATAGCACTAGGAGACGATTCCACCATCACAACCTGGAACATCAGGGTGGTCTAATGCAGGCTTGTAATGGGTACCAAAATCAACCTGCAGCCACCCTCATCAATATTTGAGCATGATATCATCTATACTTTGTGTGCCATCTAGGGGCATGGTACAGAGGACTCTTAAAAGACGGCTGAAAGGTGTGGCAAGGCTTGGCCTACAAGTATTTTTTATATCCTCACGAGTCAAGGTATCCGTTGGTTATAACCCCTCTGTTGCAGCCCACTTCTGAGGTAGTGAGCTGAGACCCTGAGAGACACGTTGCAGGACAGCCAGCACCTTTTTCATTTAAGCATCCCATCAATTTCTGAATTTGCATTTTCTCAACAGTTTTTTAAAAATGAAGAAATTTCTTAGTGACTAAGGACTTGCCATGTAGACCCGACTCATTTGAGACAATTATAAGCCCTTTCTCCCTCTCCTCTCCTCCCTGCCACCATCATTCCTTTCCCCTCTCCTTCTCCCCAACTGTCTTCTTTTAACTTAAGTCCTCTAAGTAATATTTTGCAACATTGCTTACTAGAGTCAAAATAAAAATCTCCTCATTAGAGCATTAAGGCTGGTAACTGAAGGCAACATGGAAGATGCAACCATTTCCTACCCACACCAAAACCGTCATTGTAAAGTCTAATAAGCAAAACCAAAAATCAAACCAAATGCTTACCAATGCATTTTACTCCGTACCTTAAAGCCTAGAGTGATAGGATGGTTCGCAAGGTACATTGCAGGAGATGTATAGACTGAAGGAACCCACACTAAACAGCCCCAACAAATGTAAAATCCAGCTGCAAAATCCAGCATGCTTGTGATGAGAAAAAATAATTGTAGAACTGAATGTTTTCACAATGACTTTACGCCTTCTAGGACACATTACAAGTGAATCTACATCATTGAGATGACATTCAATCTATATTCATTTATTTATGACTGTATATGAAAAGCCTCCATGCACAAATAGTTTACTCTCTCTCTCTCTCTCTCTCTCTCTCTCTCTCTCTCTCTGTGCCCCTAGCCATACACAATTTAACACATCAAAAGTCACCTGAAGGGTTCGTACCTCAAAATAGTTGGTATGATGACGAGTGCAAAGTGCTTAGGCAACATTGGTGATTTCAGACAGACCAAGGACACCCCGCTCATAATCAGACTGGGAAAGAATATCAACATTTTAATGGGGAAGAAGAAACAAGACTTTCTTGCTCGCCATGAACAAGAGCTCTGAAGTGTACTTTACAGTAGTAATTCCAAAGCATTTCGGATGAACCTATTGGAGACGAGATCACCATGTCCTATCAAGGACCCTAGCCTCTGGAAAGCTTACATGGATACACTCTACAATGATCCTAACCAACACATGCCCGACCTAGAGAGCATCCCTTGCCCCACCACACTCTTGCTCTTCACCATAGCCCGTCTTAAAGAAGCCATCAAGAAGCTCCAGAATGGTAAATCCAAAGATTGGGAGGACCTCCAAGCAACACTTCTGACCCACATGTGGGAGTTACTTCCTCCAATTCTAGCCAAGCTGTTCAATGAAGCTTTTTGAACAAGCCTGCCGAACTCTTAAACAGCAAACACCATCATACCCATTCACAAGGCAAGGGATTCCATGGAAGCAAGACACTATTGACTATCAGCATCCTGTTGTGAGGCTACCTCATGCCACCCACGGGTACATCCTACAAAGATAAGCTCAGCAGCAGCAGATTACAGATATGTTTTAAAGACACCGCAAATCCAGATGGGATCCTAGTCAGGCCCACACGTACTCAAGTCACCCTTGCCCAAGACACCAGCTGTGCAACTGTCCATACAATTGTGCCTACTGTCTGTACAATCGCATCTGACAAACATTGCATCTGAAGGCATTTTCAAATGCCTTTCTGCTGTTGGAGGGCATTTTGCAGTTTTTTGCAGGTTTCGGGGTGTGTGCAGACATTTGGAGCTGTTCAGAACAGCTGCAGCCTGTTGCATGTACATTTTGAAGCAGGTTGCACTCTTGTTGAGGCCCTGTGTCACCTGGATGCCTTTGGAGCTTCTTTTGTTCCAGAAATCTTCTGCACACAGTGCACTTTAAGGGCTGATTTGATTCTGCACTGGTGCTGTTCTGAAGATGTTAAGTCTTTAAGCTTCATTTGGATCAGAATTTTCTCGTATTTTTGTTGTCCA